>NC_083468.1:5311764-5951764 GCF_030014155.1 Tachysurus vachellii | reverse complement strand
TTGAGTCAGCGAGTCTTTTAGTCATGACTCAGATTCAGTGAGTCAATTGTTCACTCATAAAAAAGATATTGTCCTCTCTCATCCAACAGGTCAGCATTTGAGTCAGTGAGTCTTTTTGAATAAGAGAACAGAGTCTTGGTCATGACCAAAAGACTCACTGACACTGAGTTATGACCAAGACTTTGTTCTCTTATTCAGTGGGTCAATGTTTAACTCAGTGAATCTTTTGCTCCATGACATAGATTGTCACCGTTCCCATTGAGCAGATCAGTTGAACCAGACAGTTCAATGAGTCCTGTATAAGCTCATTAGATCTGCGGTGGAAAATTCCAGCGTTTCAGTAAATCGAATTCTGAGCTGTTTTTAGATTTCTCACACTGGCTTAGACTGTGTCAGGATCTGGATAATTAAATGAATATGTAAACGAATCTAAATGAATCACTTAATTAAACCTACTTAAATGTAAAAGAAATTAAGATTGTAATCGTCTGACCCACATAATTCTTATTACTTTACTGAAATAATATAAATAAATAATAAACCTAATACTTTCATTGTCTAGTGAATTATAGTTATTAGATTTTATCCCTTCCATCTCATTTCATGAGCAGCCTTCACCGGTTAATCTCTCATACACTTATTCACAAACATTCGCATTAATCATGCTGAATGAGCACATGCTTTGATATGCAAGGCTGAATTCCTGTCTGGATGAACGAATGTTACTGAATTATCATTATCATTGTAATCAGTGTAGGACATAAGTGGCTGCTAATTGTTTGTCACCTACACTAGGATCTTGCTAACACACTGGGATCTATAAAATACAGCAGGGCACAGCATGGGACAAAGTGATAGAGCTATACACACACACTTTCACTAACACAGTGCCCTTCATCGCTGCACTTGATTCCAGTAAAGTGTTATTCTGCTTTCACAGAAAGGAAGAAAATGAGATTCGACTGCTGTTAAACCCGGTGATGCGCGTGTACCATATGCAATCTCATAATCCCTTTTTCATTGTAATCTCAAATATGGTTTTATCAGGGAGATTGTGCTCAAAGGTGTGTGTGTGTGTGTGTGTGTGTGTGTGTAAGAGACCGAATGTGTGAAAGTGTACAGAATCTCAGGCATCACAAACACTGAGTGAGGAAGTAGTGCTATAATAATAATAAAATGCTAGAAAATAGTTTTGTCCAAATATATAGAATGTTAGGATTTTTTTTTCATATTTTTGCATGCAGATAACAGGAAACAGTGGAACGAGTGCAGTGTTTCAGCATCGTCCTTGCCAACACCAGTCACTGCAGAGCATCAATAACCCAACCCTAATGCAGTGTGTGCAATCGGTATGAACCTTGCATCTCCCTTACATCAACATGGCACTGCGTTACAGCTAAAAAAATACATCACCACAAATTTATCCGATTGATAAAAGCGTCTTTGTTGTTGGGCAGGAGAAAGCGGCACAATACACCGTTAACTCTTATGCAAATCAGAATGAGTTCTGGACATCGATCGGTGGAAAAACAAACAAGGGGCAGAATGACCTACATGAACACTTTGTGCATCACTGATGATAGCGTTCGTACGCGAAAAGCCAGGATGGAGGTGATGGTGGTGCTCTTGCTGCTTGCTGGATAAGTTTTCAGAGAGAAACTTTCACTTAACCAGTACAGATGCCATCATCACAACAGCATGTGAATGTGGTTTAATACACAACCAGATGTCAGTGACTTGATACCTTTATGGGTACACCTTGTACTCTTTTTTAGAAGAAAATCATTAAACAAAAATCTATTATTAAGCTTCATAATTGTGCTTAGGGGCCACTTTTACATTTAATATCTTAAAAAAAAGTGAATTAAATAAAAAGGTACAAAACAAAGGTCTTCCTGTTTTGTACCTTTGAGAGTATCCTTAACATGGTGCTGTGTATAAGACGGGTAGCCTTCAGTGTATGGATTAAAGCATTGCTATATATTAAAGCTTTAAGTAGCTATACATTTACATTGTTTCTAGCCTGACACACACACACACACAGACACACACACAGACACACACAAAATGTTAGGAATGTATATAAATATATATATAAGGAGATGAAATACTAATCTAATACACTTTACTGACTGATTATTTACATTATTAAGTATGGGTTTTAATATATATTAATAAATATATGAATAATAATAATAATAATAATAATAATAATAATAATAATAATAAATAAGCTCATACCTATTTCCTATGAAGGTGGTATTGGTTGTCCAAGGATGTATGGTGTATGTGTGATAGAGAGAAGGTTGGAGTTGAGGTGTGTGTGTGTGTGTGTGTGTGTGTGTGTGTGTGTGTGTGTGTGTGTGTGTGTGTGTGTGTAAGGTGATGATCTGCAGCTACCTGAGTTCACAGCTATGAGAGCACGAGCCTCCTGTGACGCTGCGTTGGGGCGCGCGCGCGGTTCCTCCTCTCCACTGCACTGCACAGACTTTCTCATGGAAGGGAAGTGTTATGGCTTTAATCCGGTTAAAAGCGGGGTATTTATATCACCGTTGCCGTTTTAAGTCTCTCCGCAAAGACTTTCAAACTCCAGCGCAGCTCAGCAGTTCTCTGTGGCTCAGCTCTCTAACCGCGCGCTCCTGTTGTCATCTCTCTCTCTCTCTCTCTCTCTCTCTCTCTCTCTTATCTCTATCCTCAGCTATATTCCACAGTAACAGTGCAGCCCCGGGTCTTAGTGCCTGCTCATCCATATCCCTGACAACCAAAATCAGAAGTGCACAATTAATACAATTATTAGCTACCAGCAGGGGCAATTTTGGGCCCTATGCAAGAAAATGAGACTGGGCCCCCACCACACCCATTTCGCACCAAACATACAGTACAAGTCTCTGGGGGCCCCAAAACTGCGTGGGCCCTTAGAATCTGTCCTAACTTTTCCCTCCTTAGTGGCGCCCCTGGCTACCAGCTAGCTACAATTAACTGTATTTGGATTGTATTAGTTGCTCAGTGAGATGTCTATTGTATTTGTTTTCTTCTCAGTGTAGTATTCCTCTACATTTGTAACATGGCATCTAAGTGGTTGAGAGGCAGTAAAGAATAGAAAATATGCTGGCTATTGTTTCAGTTTTAATCACTAATTATATGCATTACATTCATTTTTATTTTAATTCTGCGAAATCTTATAATATTCTAGGGAGGGACACTGACACTTCATGGACATTGACAATCTATCAAAAAAATGTGCTAGATTTTTTTATTCTACACAAGGCAATAAAGTTTTCTGTTTATATTCATTCATCTTTAAGAATAATTCTTAATTCTTAATCCTGGTCATGACCACGGATCTAGAGCCAATCCCAGGAACACCGGGTGTGAAGTGGGACTACACCCTGTATATGAATCCAGTAGATCACAGGACAATATGCCCAAACATTCACATTTGGGGCAAAATAAAATTTGAAAGGTTGGAGGACATTCATGCGGACACAGGCAAAACTGCACACGTGATTCATTAAGCTCAGGATTGCATATGTTCTAAAAACATTCATTCATTCATCTTCTACCGCTTATCCGAACTACCTCGGGTCACGGGGAGCCTGTGCCTATCTCAGGCGTCATTGGGCATCAAGGCAGGATACACCCTGGACGGAGTGCCAACCCATCGCAGGGCAGTTCTAAAAACATGGTCAGACAAATCAAATTATTCTACTGGATGTTTTATTTCATTAATGACCTTTACATTCTGACCATCTTCCTAACTAACAGTTATATGGAACAAAACATTTACTGTGTATGTTTTCTGACTTATTTGTGAAGACATTTGTATAAGATTTACAAAGATTCCTAAAATTCCTTGTTGCTATAGGAAACACAACCAAATATTACTGAACACAACAGGGAATGTCAATGCAAGTGGTTGAGAGGCAGTAGAGAATAAAAAAAGATGCTGGCTATTGTTTCAGTTTTAATCAGAGTAATCACTAATTATATGCACATCTTAATTTTTTTATTCTGCAAAATTTTTACATTTTCTAGGGAGGGACACTGACACTTCACTGACACTGAGAATCTAGCAAAAAATATGGCAATTAAGGATTTTTTTATTCCACACAAGGCAATGGAATAATAATAATAATAATAATAATAATAATAATAATAATAATAATAATAATAATAATAATAATAATAATAATAATAATGGCATTTTCTTTAAAGAAGAATAAAGAAAAGCACTGACATGATCCAGATTGTAATAAAGTCTATAAGACTAAATGATGTGTCACAAACCATGTACTGTGTATTGTTGTGAATGGCTTCAGACATTTATCCATATACTCATGAATGTGCCAATTACTTTAACCATCAACGTAGACATATAACAACAATTTAACAGTTAAATCGTTGAAAAGATCCTGAGATTATAAACATATTAGCTTAAAAAATCAACAAATACAAAATAGTTTGGAATAAAATAACCTATAATTCACTCTGGGGAAAGGAACACACTGTAACCATTGCTGATAAACCTTTTGCAACATGTTATAGAGGCTGAACGAATAATGTAAAAAATAAAATATAACATCATTTTAACCAGATGTGCCATTGATGATGCCTCTAAATGATAATCTTTCTTAGAGCATGTTTTGTCTGTTTGTTTCTTAGTGATAAATATATGAATACTGTAGGTCTTTGTATGCATGCATGCATGCATGCATGCTCATAGATTATTTAAGACAGATGCAGAATGCTAAAAATATTCTTTTCCACATTGTGTTACTATTAAAAAATGAAGTAGACAATAGATAATCCATGGATGATACTTGTCCTCTTCTGTCCTGGATTTCCTCAGGATAGGGTCAAATGTGATGGAGGTAAAGCAAAAGCCCGACACACACATAATAATCAATAAATATCCTCTGTGATTATACAGACTATTTCATAATGTCTACAATCTATATAGTCTCATGTGCTCTCAGTCCCTTTTCCTGTCGCACACACATACTCAAGCACTGCTATTGTTTTGTGTTGTGTAGCATAGCGAGAGTCTGTTTGACGTATCATTTGTCTAGTTCTGTTGTTGTGGCAGCTGTTTGGCACGGCGTGGATTAATAGCCTTTCCATCTCCGTATCATATCCATGTTTGCACACCAGCTAGATGAACACAAAGATAGAGGGAGGACTAGGCTAATTCAGACAGCATTAGTTCAACATGGGGTGATTTTCAGCTTTTTATCGTGCTACACTGTGTCAGTATAAACGTTTAGGCAATTTCAGGTCTCATTCTCAGCTAAAAATGTGGCTTAATAGATCATTTTCATTTTTACTTTTATTTCAAAGAACAATCATGAATATTTCCAAATCCTTTGAGAAGTTTTCTATATAAAGTTTTCTGTTTATATTCATTCATCTTTAAGAATAATTCTTAATTCTTAATCCTGGTCATGACCTCGGATCTAGAGCCAATCCCAGGAACACCGGGTGTGAAGTGGGACTACACCCTGTATATGAATCCAGTCCATCACTGGACAATATGCCCAAATATTAACATTTGGGGCAAAATAAAATTTGAAAGGTTGGAGGACATTCATGCGGACACAGGCAAAACTGCACACGTGATTCATTAAGCTCAGGATTGCATATGTTCTAAAAACATGGTCAGACAAATGATTATTCTTGTTTTATATCATGAATGACCTTTACATTCTGACCGTTTTCCTAGATAACAGTTATATGTAACAAAACATTTACTGTGTATGTTTTCTGACTTATTTGTGAAGACATTTGCATAAGATTTACAAAGATTCCTAAAATTCCTTGTTGCTATAGGAAACAGAACCAAATATTACTGAACATAACAGGGAATGTCATTCAAGTAACATTGCCAAGCAAACCATTATTACAGATATTACATGAATGTTATGTTCCAGACCTTCTTAACACCTGTCACAGTTCCAGCTGAACGTAACTGCTGGTTTTCAACAAACTGAAAACTAGCCTGGTAATTTTAGTTATTTATAGACATCTCTCTGATCTTTCAAGCAGACGTTTCTAGTTGGAAATAATTTTCAAGCATTGATGCGTGGCATGAAAATGATTAGACTACACTGAAACTGAAAATCTTGTGGTGCCAGAAATATGGATCGGTACTTGATGAATCTTTCAGAAATGTAGTAGGTGTCTGTCATTATCAGTTCAGAAGCCTATACTGAAAAAAAAAAATTGTCAGTAAAAAGAGCCCAAACCTGTAAAATGGATAAACTGCTTCATATAATGACTGCTAAAGATATTTATTTTCAACAATATCATACAACCTGCAATAAATAAATCCAGTATGGTCTTCTATATGGTTTTATTTGTATTTCTATCTGTTTAGTGCTTCAACTATGCATGTGGATATGTAACATTTAATATATCGTTGCAATGGCGCCTGTACAGGGCTGGGATGCGTTAGGAAGTTGATGCGAAGCATGAGTGTAACAATCTGAGAGAATTCGACAAGGTCCAAATTGTGATGGCTAGGCAACTGGGTCAGAACAACCCCAAAACAGCAGTGAGTCACTTACATGAGAGATGACATGAGAGTCACATACCTGGGGAAAAGATAGCATTAGAATAAACTAAGAGAAGAAGGTAGGCCAATGGCTGCAGTGTGATGCTCTGGGCTAATGTTCTGCTGGGAAACCATGTCTAATGGCATTCATATGGATGTTAATTTGTTCCTTGTCCTTATTGTCACCCCAATTTATACCGATTGTTTTGTGTCTGTGATTTGCTGAGTCCTTGTCTCTTTGTTTTTGTTGTCTGTTGTTGGTTGTATTTGTATGTGTGTTTGTATTTGTGTTTCTGTTCCCCTGTTTCTGTTTCTGTTCCTGTGTCTTGTGTTTCCAGTTTCCTAGTGTTTTTAGCCCTTTGCCATTTTCTTCCTAAATAAACCCTTTTTTTATGTTATCCCTGCATGTGGGTCTGCTTATATTCCTGCGTTCTCTGACAGTTTTGATTGGGCCTCAAAATTCCCCAAATCGTAATCTGATCAATAATCTGTGGGATGTAGAGGTACATGTAAAGACATGACAAACGAGTCCGATCTATGGACGCACAATGTCGCAACTTACAGGACTGCTGTTAAGTCTTGGAGCCAGATACCACAGCACACATTCAGAGGTTTTGTGAAGCCCGGGCTTTGATGAGTTTTGACACAACGGAGACCTTCATCATAAAGAGGTGTTCTCTATGTTATGTGTACACTGAATTATTTATAGCACATTTTTATACCATCCTAATACAGCTGGAGAATTACTGGGAAAAAAAACAACTGAATTACTAGGGGATCAGATATTGACTAAAGGGTGCGTGGGCATGTGTGTGTGTGTGTGTGTGTGTGTGTGTGTGTGTGTGTGTGCCAGAAAATGAGTAAGTATGTGAAGTGCACATCAGCCCAATCAGGACCCAGGGAGTGATGACGAGCCTAGTGAGTCACTCATCACACTTCATGGCAGATCATAGCTTCACTCATGTCTTCTGAGTCATGCAACCCTTATCAACTGTGTGTGTATATATATATATATATATATATATATATATATATATATATATATATATATATATATATATATTACACCATCTTATATAGTGCTTATACTGTACATACTGACATCTGTCTCATATAACATTAATATGACATTGATGTAGCAAATAAGCTTTCATTTAGGATATAAAGATATATATTTTGTATGTATTTTGTAATCATGTTCTACAGAATATCAGATGGTATGATTCACGGGATATGAGAAATATGGTCACTATTATACTGGTCAGAGAAAATACTCATTTCCTATTGGCTGGCAGGTGTCTATTGTGTCAGGACACCTCTTATATAGACTCAGGCTAAAATACTATTAAAGCATTTGACCTTAGAGTTGCATAATGGTTTGGATATTGCCAAAGAAAATAAGATAAAATACTAAAATAATCTAATTAAATTAATAATAAAGAATATTAATAATTAAAAAAAAAAATTCAATATAATTGTTTGGAGAAAAAAACAAGATTTGAAGGCATGGAAAAATGTTATGGGGCATTGAAATGTTTTAAAATAATAATAATAATAATTATAATAATAATAATAATAATAATAATAATAATAATAATAAAAGCACAAATATCATCAGTAACTGGCAGAGCGAGCATGACATTGAACACTTTCTCTGACTTAAGATCTTAATTTTGCTTAATGAAATTCACCCCAGAAAGTTGTCCTATTAAGTATGATCTAATCTTCCAAAGGTAGCTTATTACATATGATTTCGTTTCCCTTTCTGAGAAATGATCTATGTCGAGATAACAGATCTTTTTTTTTTTTTTCAGATGTGTAGATTTCTTTAGACATTATTTTCTCCTGAAGAGAACAACCTCTTTTTTTTTGCAGTTACTACTAAATGCTAAATATAACAGCATGTTACAAAGTGTTGCCCACTGATATTATTATTAATGGTTCTTGCAAAGCATCATTCTTAGTATCCTGCATACTCTTCCGGACAAAACTTCGGCACGTAACTTGTCCCGCAGCTTTTATCCTAGACCCATGAATAAGGTGTCAAATCGACCGGCTCATTGAGGAGAGGTGTGCTATTACTTTTCTTAGCGATCCGAGTACCGGTACTTTTTTCCCATAGACTCCCATTATAAATTTTGGAGGTTTATAACTCGGCAAGCTTTCGAACTATCTACACCAAACTCGGCCAGCTCCTTTAGGGTGATACTCTGAACAAACTTTTAAATTGGTGCACCGACTGGCCTTCCGGTTGTGCTGCAGCCCCGCCCCCAATATATTTAAAATCAAAAAACTTTTTCCAACATGGACATGTGACATATCAAAACACTCAGAACAATGCGGGGAACTTCCTCACGTGTAATTTGATGAAGTCACGTGATGTCACGTGATTTCACGTGAAAATAAAAAATTTGCACAACATGGACATGTGACATATCAAAACACTCAGCACGATGAGGGGAACTTGCCACGTGCAAGCACCATTCACATTTTCTTCAGGAAATGTACGTTCTAGTTACTGTTATTTTTATATTATTATTATTATTATTATTATTATTATTATTATTATTATTATCTATTAATTAACACACCACTTTTTATCAGCTTCTAATTAAATTTAGTCCTGTGGAATATCTGTTTTCTCAGTGAAAAAACAGCTGAACGGAAAAAGCTCTCACTTTTTCTTGAAGGTAGTAAGTCAAAACTGTTTGTTACTGAGAAAATGACCACATTCTCATCACCTCACCACATTTTCATTTTACATTTTAATATTTTTAATCTCTTTTCATTAGATTTTGATTATATATACGAGTCCTTGTGAACGAGCTGATATTATATACATCCATACCTTCTGACCAATCAGGATTAAGAAAACCTCTTTGAAGCTTTTAGTATACTGTAGTTGTTGTATATTATAGTTAGGAAATGACATTATATTACACTGCCAGTGTTTTATAGTGAAATGCCCACAATAACTAGAGAATTATTACCACAGAAAATCAGCAGCACATGCATTTTAATCTCATTTTGTTTCTGGAAGATAAACAAAAGCAGTAACGTTACAGCATGTGGACCTTTCTCTATAACCCTAAGGCAAAGTCTGTAGAGTTTATCATCAGTTGGTTTTCATGATTACAGCAAGCACACCGTTGCCTCTGGATACTGACCTTTACATACATGAAGCTAATAATGGAGGACAGACACACACACACACACACACACACACACACACGCACACACACACACATACAAAGACAGTATGAGTGAACCAGACGTTATTCTGAAGAGCATCAAATGAAGCACATTGTGCAGACAGCGTGAAATAATCTCAAGCGACAGCTGAGCAAACTCACACACCTGACAACACACAGATAAATGAGTTCGGCTCTCCTCCACACTGCTGTTCGGTACACCTGAGAATACACAAACACACCAACCCTCCCTCTGGCACACACACACACACACGCACATATGCATGCATTTAAAAAGCAAAGCACCTCTCCTGACCTTATGCATTTACATATCTAAGCAGTTGAAGGTCTTGCTCTAGTGTCCATCAGTGGCAGCTTGGCACTGAACTCCTGCCTTATCCGATCAGTAGTCAAAAGTCTTAACCAGCTTAACCAACTGAGGTTTTTATTCATTCATTCATTCATCTTCTACCGCTTATCCGAACTACCTCGGTTCACGGGGAGCCTGTGCCTATCTCAGGCGTCATCGGGCATCAAGGCAGGATACACCCTGGACGGAGTGCCAACCCATCGCAGGGCCTGAGGTTTTTAATTAAATTTTAATCCATTTATGTGAAGCAACCGCGTTATATATGTCTCTGAAAGTCTGTAAGTTCTGTAGGATATAAAAGAAAAGATAACATATTAGAATGAGCACATTCTCATCAAATTCTATATAGGTCACATACACAATTATACTCAGTACAACATGCAGTGAAATTGATTAAAATAAGAGTATTTAAAAAAAGAAAGAAAGAAAGAATGACAAAAATATAAAATAGTGGAAAGTGGAAAATGAGTAGCAAATGAAATAAAGTGGCATTAGCTCTATAGTGTTAAAATAAATAAACAAAAATATAAAACATGCACATTACAGTAACAAGTTCGGTGGTATGAAGATATGATGGCTGTTATAAATAATTGTTATGAATAAACATTAAAATAAACCTGTAATTTGTCTTGTAGACGAACGATGATCTACTGTATAAGCGCTGTTATAGATCACGTGTCGTCTTCTGACTAGACACCACTGTAGATTCATCAGAACTTTGTTCTCACTGATACTGTAGAGAAAGAGGTTTGTAGCGAATACACAAGAAAAAAAAAAACAAAATATGACAATACATAAAGAAAAATACTATATATCAATGCATTCTCACTCACTCACTCTCTCACTCATTTTCTACCGCTTATCCGAACTACCTCGGGTCACGGGGAGCCTGTGCCTATCTCAGGCGTCATCGGGCATCAAGGCAGGATACACCCTGGACGGGAGTGCCAACCCATCGCAGGGGACACACACACACTCTCATTCACTCACGCAATCACACACTACGGACAATTTTTCCAGAGATGTCAATCAAACTACCATGCATGTCTTTGGACCGGGGGAGGAAACCGGAGTACCCGGAGGAAACCCCCGAGGCACGAGGAGAACATGCAAACTCCACACACACAAGGCGGAGGCGGGAATCGAACCCCCAACCCTGGAGGTGTGAGGCGAACGTGCTAACCACAAAGCCACCGTGCCCCCCATCAATGCATTCATTTGTTTGATTTGTTACTGAGAATTGCAGAGGCCATATTATATTCCATTCTTCTATTAGTTACCTTGTACAATGATAAAAGTAGTAAATTATTCAAGGAATAATGCATGAAAATGTGTGCTTTACTAAGAAAATGAGTCATGATAGGAAAATAATTAAAATAATTAATAACAGGGACAGGGGGCACGGTGGCTTAGTGGTTAGCATGTTCGCCTCACACCTCCAGGGTCGGGGTTCGATTCCCGCCTCCGCCTTGTGTGTGTGGAGTTTGCATGTTCTCCCCGTGCCTCCGGGTACTCCGGTTTCCTCCCCCGGTCCAAAGACATGCATGGTAGGGTGATTGGCATCTCTGGAAAATTGTCTGTAGTGTGTGATTGCGTGAGTGAATCAGAGTGTGTGTGTGCCCTGCGATGGGTTGGCACTCCGTCCAGGGTGTATCCTGCCTTGATGCCCGATGACGCCTGAGATAGGCACAGGCTCCCCGTGACCCGAGGTAGTTCGGATAAGCGGTAGAAAATGAATGAATGAATAACAAGGACATGGAGCTAGGAGTTAGTGACCATCCTGAAGTAAATTATTTTCCTATATCATCATACCCTGATGTGTTTTATTCTTCTTTTACACCTTGAATGTTTTATTTATTTAACAACGGCACCACATACTTTTTATTCGTTGATAGTTATGCACTCTATATTAAAGTTTGCAAATCAGGTTTCTTTTTTTCTCTAATAAAGTTAAATAATTTTTTTTTTTTTGTAAATGTAAATAATAGTATGAAATACCTGCTTTGGTAAACCATAAATCATTCTCATTGTTGAGAATTATTATCATTATTATTGTTTGACTCTTATTCCAGAGCCTGAAAAGGGTTTCATTTTTCACAAGTGCCAAGTCATGATTAATCCTATTTATATGGCTGCTGAGAGCTTTGTGGTGGCATTGGCATTGCTATGTAGTTATTTTTATCATAATGGAAGATAATAATAGAGAGCTACTCATATGCATAAAAATAACAGGCATTTCACGCTCGGTAGTGTGAAGTGTCATTAACCGGGCAGGAAAATAGCAGCACAATTCCAGTTCTTAAGAATTCCAAAATTCCTATTTACCTGTTTTGGTTTAATGAATTAAAAAAATCTATAATCTTTTTAATATAATATGTATATATGCATATTTATACATGTATACATGTATACTGTCTTGACAATCCAATGAGCAAATACTGTTTTTTTGCTGATGTTTGGGTGTTAGTAGTGTGTGTGTGTGTGTGTGTGTGTGTTAGATATACCTCAACCATCTCTATTTCTGTCCTTCTATCTTCTTCCCTGCTATCCTGACATTAAGAGGAGAGCCTGTCTTACTGCTGGAAGTGTGATTGAGTTGTCTTTTGTCAACCTCCGCCCTGCATATGCACAGTAGTTCGTGTCTCTTTGCGCTTATCTCTAACATTATACAGCTGTTTTCCTCAACGTGACATCCTTTGAATAGAGTGTATAATTGTAACAGATGGCCATGAATCTGAAACACATTCAGTCATTACTCTGCATTTAGTGGTGTCATGAACAATCTCATTACCGTCCAATTTGTTTACCATTTCATCCATGAAATTTTCAATCTTGCATGCCAAGCCATGCTTTCTTCTGAATATCAGGAAAGGCAGCAATGCATCATGGATGCTTTGACTCAGATAAGCCTCAGTGGATGGCGTGAACAGTAGAGAGTACAGTACTTAAAATAGAGAGCTGATGACTGGACTGACGGATCTACAGATGAAGGGGTTGGAGGACGAGTGGTGTAGGATAAAGGATTGTTTTATTAGAACATAGACATATGTGTTTCAAAAGATAGATAGATAGATAGATAGATAGATAGATAGATAGATAGATAGATAGATGCAATTATGGATTGATGGACTCCTAAATGGATGGTGGATTGTGTGGCTGGAATACTGGATGGAGTACAGACTTGGCGCATGGCCAAATTAATGCTTGGCTGAAAGGATGGACAAATGGATGGATGGATGAATTAATGCTTAGCTAGCTGGATGGACAGATGGATGGATAGATGCACTAGTGCTAGGATAGATGAACCAGCTGATGCATTTGTGAATGGTTGGATAAAGATTTTTCTTTGTTCAATTGTTCCCAATAGGGGTCGCCACAGCAGATCATTGGTCTGCATTTTTATTTATTTATTTATTTATTTATTTAAATATGCAGACTTGCAAAGCATATTTAATTAATCAGTTCATTATTTTATTTATTTACCTTATTTATTTATTTTTTTTACCTCAGATGCCTTTCTTGACACAACCCTCCCCAGTTTGTCTGCACTGACTTGTGCTTCCCCAGTGGTTTCCTGGGCAGGAATTGGGCCTGTGACATGACAGTGAGATCACAGTAGCCTATCCATTAGTCCTCAATGGATGGATGAATAAAAAAGAAAAAATTAGAAAAATGATACCTGCTAACATACAGTAATACATTGGATTCTGTAGGGGAAAACAAGAACAGCAATAATATTTTTTATTTTCCTTTAAGTCTTAGCTACTGCCATTTTTGACATAATGTTTGTTCAGAGTGTGTTTGTATACACATATATCATTACTTGTTCGTGTTATCTATATAGGAAAGACATTTTTTTATCAAACATAGAAGCTGAATGTCTTCGGGTGCACAATCACTGTATTAGTCCTGCTCTGATAACAGGTAAAGATACAGGAAATTGCTTCCATTTATACTGGAAGACGGGGTTTATTCCGGCTGGAGAACATTGTTGCATGTACAATTTCTAATATGATACCGGTTTATCTCTTGAACAAGCAGACATGCAATGGAATGGTGAATTGTATTTTTTTTATTGAACACAACAGACCTCAAAATGGGTATAGATATCTTCGTACTTTTATTACAATTTCCTTCTCATTTCCTCCTAGGCTAGAGCAGGAATACAGTACAAACAAAACAAAACAAAAAATAAATTGTATCTGCTGTCAGAACAGAATATTTCAGGAAAGATCCATAAATAAACGATGTTAAATGGCAAATATCGCAGTTTAGTGATTACGCAAACTCATTTTATAAGAAAATATCTGAGGACGACACCTTCTGATAATGACGACGTGTTTAATCCAGAGAGACACTTGTCGTTTCTTGCAATATAGTACAGTTAATGCTTATGTTTTATACTACAACAATCCCTGAGTTACTTCAGATAAAATAAACCCAGGCAGTTTGTTCTCATTTTACATCAATACAGCTTCACACAGCATTGGTAATAATCGCAAGTTCCCACTGGAGAGATTTCAAGAAGGGATTTCAAAGTGACAACGCCAACACATCATACAATATTACGGAAAACTCTCAGCATTGCTCTTAAATATCACTGCCGTTATCCCAGCATGCAGTATTCCCTTTCTTGTCATTCATGAATCCAGCATAAAATGTGCTCAAGCCGAGGTTCAGATTTGAATGTGCAGAGGAAAGCTGGGTTTAAATACTGTATTTGCTTTGAAAATTTTGCAGAATACAAAAGCTCAAATGTGACAACAACTAGACATTAAATTAGATTACATTTTTTGCAATTAATGAATTAATAATTAATTTACAGTCATCTTAAAGATAGAGAGACTGGTGTTCATTCTGTTGGCAGAATGGAAATCGACTGCAAGTCTGAAATCAAATGAGTCCGGACACTGTAGTTTTTCATCGTGTGATGTGTTTATCTGCTGAAGTAACCTTACTGAGGTTGAGGATAACGCCTTAAAAATTTAAAAGCCTATGAACAAGCACTTTGGGAATCTCTGTGAACAGAAATGGGTTTGATATTATCATTTACTTCTGTGTGAAAAAAAATGTATTACACAATAATTACAAATTCTTAAAATCACGAGTGCTCCTACATTCATATGAGTCATTAACCATCACTGTGGAGTGTGACATGACAAAGATATTTAATGCTGAACACGGACACAACAAAACAGGTGCAAACTCCATTATCTGGAATCTGGTAAAAGAGTTAACTTATAATTTTCTCTTTCTCCTATAACACAACAACCAAACACTACAGAATGGGGATGATGGCAAAACACGTGTCCTCCAAATGCATTTACATGAAACAGCTTCATATAAAACTCCCCTTTAAAACATTACTTTTATACATTATAAAACCTGCAAACAGTTTCTAAAAACCATAAAAAGTTGACCACAGAACAAGGCAAGCACAAAATGAATACATAGTTATTGATATACGCTTAAAAACATCTATTTCATTTAGTCTTATATTACATTTATACTTATTTTCACTTACTAGGACTTTTTTTTTGCAGTGATATTGTAACCTGATGCAGTTTGATAGCAAGAGCGCAACTACGTCGATATAAAGACAGCTGGTTTGAAGGATGGAAGAATGATTTAGTTACCATATAATATAAGTGATAGGAATAAAACACCATGGAACATGCTTTTATTGGAAAATAATCAAAACCAGGGTGGAGCAGTAACTTTGCATCACATTTGCATCATATTGATTATTTTCAATATTTTCCTATAATAGCACTTTTATTTTTATTCCCGGTATACTGTATAAAAAAAATCTTTTCACAAAACAAACCTTAATCTTGTATTTTGTCAGTGATATTTAGTGACAAAAGTAAAATCTGCCATTTTCATCATGTTTTTGTTGCTATACACAGCGGATAGAAAAAAAGGAAGAAAAAAGAATAATTAGACTGCAGCAGTATTGTTTGTTTGCGGTGTTATATTCAGGCTGCGGTGGCCTGGTGTGTGTGTGTGTGTGTGTGTGTGTGTGTGTGTGTTAACAAGGACATTTTGTATGAGGCAGCCACTAATAAAATCCACTAATTCCCACACTGTATAATTCAATTTGTTGTGAAGGATAGCCTGGAGTCATATACATGACTGGAATCTGAAAACGTTTCCTTATAAGAATATATACACTCAGTGACCCCTTTATTAGGAACCCCTGCTAATAATTACGATGGAAGCAATCATGCAGATACCAGGCTGAAGATATCCTTTAATCTATGTTCAAAATGGGGATTTTATTGACTATTTATTGATGGTTGTCTATGCCAGACGGACTAGTTGAGTATTTCAGAATCAGGCTCACATTTCTCTTCTTGGCAGAAAAGATTGGACTCCATTATTATCTGTTGCGGAAGTGGTAGCTCTTTAAGTTAGGATGTTGGCCTATGGATCTAAATCTTGTTGTCTTCCAACCCCACCACTGCCAAGCTGCTACTCTTGGGTCCGTGAGCAATGCATATTGACCCCGTGAGCAAGGGCCTTAATCTTCAAATGCTCAGTTGTATCAAATCAGATGTATATTATTAATTATATGTATCTCCAATGATGCTAATTTATGACTGTATACAGTACACTGTTTACATCTTCTATGTCAGGGTAGGAGTGTACAAATACATAAACAGCATAAAAATTTACTTCAGTCTCTTTATGCATGTGACAATAAACTTGAAACTTGAAATTATTTTCTGATCACCTTGGCTGTAAAGAGTTGTTGAGTTACCATAGACTTCTTTTCAGCTCAAACCAGTCAGGTAATTCTCCTCTGACCTAATGAATCAATGATGCTTTTCCACTCACAGTTTTTTTTTGGATGGTTAAAATGTCACAGTGATAACAATTTACCCTATTCTGATATTTAATACGAACTGAAGCTCTAGACCAGATTCTACACACTCTGCTGCTGCTACACGATTGACTTTTTTATTGACTACACGATAGAGTTTTTTATTCTCTAAAATACACACACACACACTCATAACAAAATCCAAACCTACATATCCCTGCATGGCCCCCTCAAACCTCCTCGCACTGCACCCCGCACCCTCAGATCTACCAGCACTGCTCGACTGGTTCCACCATCGCTCAGGGTAAAAGGTAAGTATACTACAAGACTCTTCTCTGTTCTGGCACCAAGGTGGTGGAATGAACTTCCCTAAGGGGTCCGGACAGCTGAGTCACTGGTTATTTTCAAACGACGGTTGAAGACCTAATTATTCATGAAACACTTCAACTAGCACTTCCTTCCCTGTTTGTTGTATGCATATTAAAAAAAAAACTTTGAACAGTGATTTAGGCTCATGGTATCTTAAGTATGTAACCTAGTGAACCAGAGTTAATTTATCCAGAGTTAATAATAGAGACTTAAGCACTTGTGTACGTCGCTCTGGATAAAGGTGTCTGCCAAGTGATGTAAATGCAAATGTCATAAACTTAAAATTCTAGGTGTGCCTATTAAAGTGGCCGGTCAGTGTGTATATTCAATTAGCAAACTCGGAACATAATGATGTTAGGTTGTAAACAGAAGACATGATGGTTGTTTTATGTTTATGATAGTGTTACTTCAGAGGAGGCTGAATAAGTAGGATATAGATCAGCAGGCAAAACAAAAGAATTAACAAAGCTGCTAATCGTGTTTCACAAGACTGCATCTCCTTCTCAGCGCTCTCTCTCTCTCTCTCTCTCTCTCTCTCTCTCTCTCTCTCTCTCTCTCTCTCTCTCTCTCTCTCTCTCGGTGTGTATGTTTTCTGTGAGTGCAGCAGTTTTGCTCCCTGCCTCTTTTTCCATTAACCTCAGTGGGAACTGAAATAGCACTTCATTAAGAGCAAGAAGAGAGGAAGAAAACAACAAAGACTAATCAGGAGGAACGAATTGCTATCACTATGGTCTAACATGCTCTTCCACTCACCCAAGCACCCACAAGCATGTACAGAAACTACATCCCATCCACTACATCCTCAAACAACACACGTCACTCCACTCCCACAAACGTCCATGCAAATATTAAACCCTGCCCGTGAAAGCACACATAACAACTGCAAATGTTAACAGTAGAGAAATTTCAGATCTGTTTATCATGGTACACCAACACACACATCAAACTCTCACACATAAGTGGTGGCTCTTTAGAGCTCCATCAAGATTTGCTGACTATAAGGAAGATGGAAAAATAATGAAATAATTGCTGAAGTAGCCTTTTAGAGGGATTAGCGACACAGCAAAGATCTCTCAGATGAAAAAAATGTCTCATGAGCCCTTCAGGCTTTAAAAAAAGATGGAGAGAGAGAAAGAAAGATGCAAGGAAGATGCAGGTTGGGGGTTAGGGGGGTTCTCAGTCTCTCTGGTACTGAAAGTAATGAATAGTGTTTGGTCAGGAGTGAAGGCGAGCTCTTAATGGAGGCAGATTAAGGGCAATTGCTACTGCAGAGCACTGCAGAGCAGAGTAACAGAATGAAAGACATAATGATGGGGTGATGAGAAGCAGCAAAGCATGGGGATGATGGTGAGGAAGAAAGACAGGATGCTTGCAAACGTAGATTTTATTGCGGCAGGTTGAATTTAGTAACGACATAGCCTCAAACAAAATGAAGTTGAGAGGCTATCACGTCGCAGTTATTTTTAGAGGAACACAGTAGCAAGAAACATTCAACATGCTGTCATCCAGCATACTGTCTCACAACTCATCTCACGTGTTTAGACATGCCTTGCTCAATGTGGTTCGAAATAGCAGACGTGTTTCTCGTTTTTGTTTTACATTGTTTACCACTGAGCTCATATAATTAGCAGGGTTGCCAGGTTTCAGCAACATTTTCCAGCTCAATGACATCTCAAAAATTTCACAAAAGACCTGAAACTAATCGAGATATATTCAGACAAGAAACTGGACAAGAGAGACCGATTGTATCGGGATTTTTACACAGGAAATGAAGTCACCATGGTGCACACATATCCAATATCACCTTTACCATCACTAAACTTTGCAATATATCTTCCAATAAAAATGCTTCTATACATCATAGACACACTGTCTGTGCTTACACTTTGCCATTGTTTGCAGAAATGATATACATTTATTTTCTAAAAAAATAAATGTATATAATTTATTTTTTTATAAAACAAGTCTATGTGGTTGTGGAGTATTTTTTTTAATTAGCTTCATTTGGCAAATAAATAAATAAATAAATAAACGTACTTTCCACTGCTCTGTCCACAAACACAGTGCTGCATGATTCCTGCCCCATTGAACCTAGGGTTAGGGTTAGGGTTAGGGTTGCACTTCCCATTTATAACCACTAGGTGTATCATAACTCTCTAGTAGCTAAGGTCTTTGACTTCTACAAAAGCAAGTAAATCAGTGGCTTAATTTTTTTTAGCAGCTGGTCTTTCAAAAGCTGTCATTATTATTTCAAAAGAATTAAAAATGTATGGAATTGTTAATGGACTTAAAAGTGACGATTCATACAACTGCTTAATTGTCAGCTCTAAAGGTATAAAAAAAAAGTAGAAATGTACATGCATGTGGATTTGTAGGTATTTTTCTTTCTTTCCATCTCTTGTTTTTATTTTCTCACCTGCTTCTCTAAGATGGATTATGACATTTGCTATTTTATTATGTTCTAAGAGAGTAAAGGTTATTTCACTTCTTTGTGCATGTGTGTGCATGTGTGTGTATGTGTGTGTGTGTGCACCCATGCTCCAGAGTGGGGTTGATGTCAATGGTGCAATCACTGTGAGTAGGCCAGGAGAGACAGAGCACAGAATAGGCCAAGAGGAAAGGAGGAAGAGAAATAAAGAAAAGGCAGATTAAATATGTAGGGGGTGGAAGTGGCACTGAAATGGAAAAGTTGCCCAGGAGACCCACAGAAAATAAGAGAGATAGAAAGTAAAGAGCAGAAGATGAAAGTTGGATCATTGAACAGTGAATTAACTTTTCAAGATGAAGTGTTTGTGTTATTTCTCTTTCTTCTTTACTGTTACTATTAATTATTTCTGTCAATTTCATTTCAAAATGATCTTCATTCAACGTAACAGCTCAACTCTGTGTGTGTGTGTGTGTGTATATGTGTGTGTGCGTGTTTGTGTTTTGCGAGTACAAGTTGCCTCAGTGTTACTGAGGATTTTAAGACTACACTTTTAGCAAAGCAAAGCCTTTGGACATTCTAGTGAGAGGTGGTGAGAGAGATCAACAAGACTGAATCCAAAAAAGAGAACAGACAAAGAACACACCACAGGCAGAACGTGTGTGAGTGACAGAAATGGAGAAATGGAGAAAGAACGAAGGAGATGGGTCAGTAAGTGCTGAGGTCTCCGCTTCTATTTGCCACTGATGCTCCTGTCTTCCTGAAGCACTGAATGATTTATTAAAGTGTGGAGAGGGAGATGAGCGGAGGAAAGGAGAGGGCAGCCAGGCGAGGCCTGATTAACCGGGGGAGGGAAAAAGAACAAGCAGCCCTCTATTATTCATCCCTCTAGAGGAAAAGAGGGAAGAGAGGACAGCAGTGCAGTGAGATATTTTTATACAGCATGCTCTGTTTTATCGGTTTTAGGATTGTTTGCTGCAATTTTGTGTGTGTGTGTGTGTGTGTGTGTGTGTGTGTGTGTGTGTGTGTTTGATACAGAGTTGGATCTAGGTGAAATGAGGAGGGGGTTGGTGACTTTAATAGAATGAGGCTAAAAGAGTGAGTAAATGGAGAAAGAGGTTTGGGGTGGGAGGAGAAGAGAATATATACTGGGTCAGTGATGAAGAGTTAAGAGCAGTGTTTTGGGATGCTAAAAGATGAACCAGAAACACACTTTTTTTTTGTTTCTTTTTTTTTTTTTTACCCTAACCACTTTCAAATAGACTCTTAAAAAATCCCCAGGTTGATTCTGTCTGGGTGAAGTTTCACATGTGATCTTTATATTTATATTGGGTTTTTTCTGGGTTCTCCAGTTCTCTTCCACCTATTGAAAACAGGTCAGTATATCAAATTTGTCACTAGGTTTGAATTTGTATGTAACTATGTCCTGTCATGGATCCCAAATGGGGTTTATTAACAGTGACTGTACAATTATAAAACCAAACACTGAACAGCAAAATAGAAGCAGAGTGTTATGTTTCAGACTGGGCACTTGTTTGTCCACGTTGAAATTTGATGGATTTGGCAGGAACTTCTTTAGGACTGTTTTGCGTGCACTGACTGTAAGATGTAAAGAGAGGCTACAACCAATGGCAATTCCATCAACTTGGAGGAGTACATAGCATCAGTGACCAGCTACATTGGCAAGTGCATTGGCGACCTGTCACCAAGACCATCACCACATGCTCCAACCTGAATAGTCATTAATGAGCTGGTCAAACTGGTAGACCATCTTTACCATCTGTTAAAGTATCTTCCAGTTTCCTTATTATATGATTAATCAAATCAATAAATATTAATGAATGAGCTATTCTAATTGTTGTTTTGTTAACAACTGAGCTGTTGTATTAATAACAACACCTCAGAAATTGTATTCTTACTAGAAGCAGCTAGATGGCAAAAATGGTCTACCAGTTTGCCATCTAGCTGTGTTTTGGCAGCTGGTAACTGGTCAGGTCAATCTGGATATTTCACCAGACCAGTATTATTTTCCCACAATATTTTTACTGAAAGGTCATTCATTCATTCATTCATTCATTCATTCATTCATAAATTCATGGTCAGGGTACATGCCTGGAACACTGCTCACAAGGTGGAAACACATGGTTTTTTGATCTATTCCCCCAAATCCTTAATACATTTGTGGTTTAAACTACAGCAACCCTGACCAGGATAAAGCAGTTACTGAACAAGGATGAATAAAAACAATGTGACCGTCACCGTGTCCAACATGTCTTTATTTTAAAAAACAGGTCCTTCTTGTCACTTGGGAGTGGTTAGGGTCCCACCAGGTCCCCTTTCTATTTTGCTGTCTAAATTTTTAAAAGCTATACTGTTATGAGCTTATATTAGACCTGTGTGGTACTGGTCTGACAGATGCAATCTCTCCACACACAGGCTTTAACGTCTTTAATACTTTAAAGCAACCATTAAACCATTTATGACCCTGGATCAGAGCCAGAGAAAAGAAAGAAGGGGGCTCTGAAGCTTAAATATGTGAGCACACATTATTTTAATGGGGTATGTGTGCGTGTGTGTGTGTGTGTGGTGAATCCCTTATTTTAATTGCTTTCAGTGTAATTGATTAGTGTGCAAATTAGAACATTAGGATATTAGCTGTACTGACTCCTTTATGTAAGGATTTACAGGCATGTGCTGATAATTGGCTACACATTATATAACAACCTTCAATAGCTACTGGTCAATATTTATTTACAATATTTTGAAATATCATCATTGGACTACTGAATTGGATACTATGAATTGGATACTAAGGGTCTAGGGAAAAGGGTCTAGATTGGCACAATATTCCTAGTGCAAGAATATAACCAGTCAGCCAAGACATTTCTGAAATTACATACTGATACAAGACTTATATAGCTATGAATTGGTAACACTTTTCTATAATCGGGATGTGGTAGCCTAGTGTTAGATGGTTGTGAGTTTGAATTACAGGTCCACCAAGCTGCCACCGCTAGGCCCATGGGCAAGGCCATTAACCCTCAATTGCTCAGTTGTATAGAAAGTAAGTCCTCTGGATAAGGGGGTCTGCCAAATATCATAAATGTAAATAAGGTCCACAAATAAGCTAATGGTTTCATAAGTAATCCTTGGTGCATAAGGAAATAATTAAGTACAGGAGATGAATGGTTTCTTGTTACAGGCAGGACACAGGTGCGAATACTAAGAAAGGTATCATAGTCACATAGGAACTAAGACACACAAATCTGTTCCAGCGTCCCAATGCCCCTGTGCAAAAAGCAAGCTTCATGAACACAATTTTGAGAAGGTTGGACTGAAAGAACTCAAGTACTGTACAGAGGCCTGACCCCAACCCCACTGAACTGGGATGAACTGGAACACCGACTGCACCCCAGACTTCACTGCCTGACAATTAGAACCTGACCTCACTTAATACTCATTTCAATATGATTTTAATTCAATTTTATTTGTATAGCACTTTTAACAATGGACATTGTCTCAAAGCAGCTTTACAGAACATAATAAATATAGTACAAAAAGTTTAATATTATACAAAGATTGATATTATACAAATGTTCATTCATTCATTCATTCATTCATCTTCTACCGCTTATCCGAACTACTTTGGGTCATGGGGAGCCTGTGCCTATCTCAGGCGTCATTGGGCATCAAGGCAGGATACACACTGGACGGAGTGCCAACCCATCGCAGGGCGCACACACACACACAATCATTCACTCACGCAATCACACACTTGGGACAATTTTCCAGAGATGCCAATCAAGCTACCATGCATGTCTTTGGACCGGGGGAGGAAACCAGAGTACCCGGAGGAAACCCCCGAGGCACGAGGAGAACATGCAAACTCCACACACACAAGGTGGAGGCGGGAATCAAACCCCGACCCTGGAGGTGTGAGGCGAACGTGCTAACCACTAAGCCAACGTGACCCGAGGGTGTGATTATAAATACTTATGGCACAAATGATCACATGAATGAACACAAATCCACACAGTATGCTCCAAAATCTAGTGGAAAGCCTTCGAAGAAAGTGGAGCTCATTATCACGTTAAAGTAAGTACTAAAGTTGGAATAAGATGCTTAATAAGTACATATTAGAGTCATGGTCAGGTGTAGACAAACATTTGGACATATTGTGTATGTCTGAACTGATCAATCTGATCAATTGATTTTTTTTGCACAACTGTAACGGATTCCTTAAGTTGAAGATCACCTCTCTTCCATAATCAACTGTCACCGCACTGCAGAAAAAGCACATCTGTTCACATCAGTTTTTACATATTAAATTGAGCACAGCTGAAGTCATGTGAAACAGACATGTCAGGAATAGAAAAGTGCCATCACTGATCCTCGCCGATCTCATTATCAGACTAACATGGACAAAGAAGGAGACAGACGGAGAGATAAGCTTATTTGTAATAAGCAGTTAAAAGACAAGATTATTGCTCTGTATAATAACTGTCAAAGTTATATCTGATAGTAGCATATAATATCATAAACCTTTATAAATTCAGCTTGATTTACGTAGCAATTATTTCTCAGCAGGTCAAGAGTTAGAAGAGATATTAATGCAAAACTGCAGATGATTTGATTTTACATCAATAAATCTGAACTTTATACACCTTATAACTATAATAACCAAGGAATAACCATAATGGTTATATATATATATATATATATATATATATATATATATATATATATATATATATATATATATATATATATATAATTGATTAAACTGGTAGTTTGCTACTGCCTTGTCATTCAAAAATATTTAAAATAAAATATTCTTACAAGAAATATTTGTGTTTGACATTTATTTATGCAATCGAACCTCCAACCCTGGAGATATGAAGCGTATACAGTATGCTAACCACTAAAAATGTGCTTTGTACTGTATGTCGTTAGAATTAAAATGATTATTTTGCCTTAAATACAAAAGAACACAATAGAAACACTTTTACAGAACAGTTCATTTGAAAATAATTCACATATTGTTTAATCAATCTACCATCAATCATTACTTTTAAATAATGTCACAAATACAAACACATTTAAGAAATTCAACATAATCTTTTAACAGTACATCACCATGCACTGAGAAAAAGCTTAGACCTGACAACAAATGGAAATAAAGAGAGATTGAAAAGCACAAGCACACACAACTCAATGGTCTCAGTCCATGTTTCTAGGAGGAATGTGCTAAACATCGGTCCTTTAGCTGCAGCCCACGACTGCAGTCCTCCATCCGCCCCCTCGCTGCTGCAATAATGGAGCTCCAATGAGGCTTGTTCTTCAATGTGCTCTGACTGCACAAAATCAAACGTTCAGCTCGACAAATACACGTTCCTCTTCACTGAGCTTAACAACAGCACAAAACAGGAAGAAAGTGTGTGTGTGTGTATGTGTCTAGTCTATCATGAAAAGTAAGGTTAAGTACATTGTCCACAGCTATTGCATTGAAAGTGAGCTGGTTTTCTAGTTAGGGAAGGCTGTGCTTTAGTTCAATGGTTTGAACCAAATTTTATGTTCTAATCCAGTTTGTGGAATAAAATACTATATTGTAGTCTGTGGTCTAAGATTAAATATTACATTTTAGTTCAGTTTATGTTTTAATCTAGCAATTAACATGTTTCAGTCTAGTTTCTAGCTTAAATGGTTGAAACCAAGGAATGCCTTTATACACTTTCTAGAGTTAAATGTTCTGTCGTAGAACATTAGTTAGTAAGCCTTGTTTTATACTATCGAATACCATGTTATGTTCTAATCCAGTGTGTAGAATTTAATTTTATCTTTTAGTCTAGCTTTAGCATTAGATGTTATTTTGTAGTTCCGTATTAGCATTAAAGCTTACGTTTTAGTCTGGCTTTTAAGCATTATACGTTATGTTTTATTTTAGTGTCTAGCATTTATGTTATGTTTGAATCCAGTTATTACATTTTATGTTTTAATTTAGTTTTCAAGCACTGAGTGATTTGTTTTAGCCTAGCCGTTTTAGCCTTAACATGTTATTTTGAAGTCCATTTAAAAAAAAAGTGAATGTTGTGTCCTCTGTTATGATTTTGTAAACAGGAAAGGTTTTATTTAAGTGCTTCAATGTGACAGCATGGGGGCTTGCAATCCATAAACAGTTCTTAAGATTATTGCTGAGATTAATTCTTAAGATTCTTCTTAAGCATGCTAACACATGCACTGTCAGAGTAATACATAATACAGCTAAAATTCATATCAAACGATATTCTCTGAATTTAAAAACTTCAACAGTTCTATTTACTATTATGTTCTATTTACTGCTGCGTTTGTGTATGCTTATGTATTTTGTAAAGCATGTAAAATGTCTTAGCAGTATCCGATAACTCAGACAGCAGGCGCTAAATGTGTTAACAGGCAGTCATAAGTAAAATACACACCATCTTTCCTCTAGCAATTCTACAATTTTACAATAAACATGTGATTGGTGCACCTACATACTTGATAAATGACATACATTAATCCATACAACAGTAAACTACTTAATGGAAGTCATTCATCAATGACAGAACCTTTGATTAATATTACTTTGACTGTAAGAATGAAATTACTGAAGCCAGTTTATCTTTGTTAGTGTGAATAATTAACTTGTGTTAAAATATTTACAGCATTTCTGGACCACAAGAACATAATTAAGGGAGCTAATGTGATTGATCGATGGCTTCAAATTAGCAGTGAAGCATCAAGTCCAATAAAGTACATTGTGGCCAACAGTTTAGAAGAAGACCAAAAAACATTAAAAAAAACAAAACAAAACATTTTAACAGTGTTTTAGGCTTAAGTCTGTATCCTAGTGAACCAGAGTTCATGCATTCAGTGATAGAGACTTACAGTAAAAGCACTTTTGTACGTCTTTCTTGATAAGGGCATCTGCCAAATGCTGTAATTGTAAATGTAAATACACTGAATTTATATTTTAAGAGACTTTTTCTTCATGAAAAATTGCATTAGTTTGTATCAGCAACTGCTTTATCCTGGTGTCTATGCCGGGAACACGGGATGATAAGTTCATCATAAGGCAAAATCAAGGCACTTTAGCATAGCCAGTTGACCCACTAGCATGTTTTGGGGAGGTGGGAGGAAACCGGAGAACCTGGTAGAAACCCACATGCAACATAAAAGACTTTTATAACAGTAAATAAGTATGTCAGCTATTTGTTAGCAATGTCTACATTGTCAGGATTTATTATTATTATTATTTTTATTATTATTATTATTATTATTATTATTATTATTATTATTATTATTATTATTATACTGAACTCACACAAAAAAAAAATCCAAAAGAGTTGTATCCCTGAAACACACTAAATGTTCCTTGGATGGACTCAGTACTGTGATGTACTGTGACCTTGGATAAAGAGGTTACTGTAAACGAATAACACATTGCTTATGACTGTACAAACATCTTAAACTACAGATGAATAGATTAACAATATACCACACCTAAGATTTTTTTTTTTTTTTTTTTTTTGGTTACAGTATCTACAGTAATAGTTCAAGTGTCTAGTAATTATCCTATTCCATTAATTTTTATTCGTTTTAAAAATAACAGAAATAACTGCAGAGATACATTTCTGTGTTTATGTTGCTCTCTGCTGGTGAGCCTTGTTTTATTAGTGACTGTATATAAGAGAAACTGATAAAAAACACAAAGTTGCTTTTATTATACAACAATAAATTGCAATTAAATATTTATAACAATACTGTGTGTGTGTGTATGTGTATATATATATATATATATATATATATATATATATATATATATATATATATATATAAAATATTCTTTAATTATATGTCAATATGGATAATTTGTATCTGAATTTTAAATTTCACATTATTAAACACTTTTGACATGACTAAATATTTGGCTATATACGTATACAGTGGTTCATACTCGAAAACCCTCCAATGTGGCTGAATTACAACAATTCTGCAAAGAGGACTGGACCAAATTTCCTCCACAGTGCTGTAACAGACTCATTGCAAGTTATCGCAAACACTTGATTACAGTTCTTGCTGCTAAGGGTGGCCCAACCAGTTATTAGGTTTTAGGGTGCAAGCACATTTTCACACAGAGCCATGTGGGTTTGGATTTTGTTTTCCCTTAATAATAAAAACCTTCATTTAAAAACTGCATTATGTTAACTTGTGTTATCTTTGACTAATATTTATATTTTTGTTTGATGATCTGAAACATTAAAGTGTGACAAACGTGCAAAAAAAAAATCAGGAAGGGGGCAAACACTTTTTCACACCACTGTATGTATATATATATTATTTGTGTGTGTGGTTTATAACAAATGAAATGAGACACAGACTTAATATTTTTACTGTATCACCAAAAATACAATCAGGTTAACTCTTATGTAACAGCCTGTGCCAGCTACACACACACACCCACACACACACACAACAATAAAACAGACACACATCACATTAAATACTCTATTAATATCACACTTAATTACCAGAACACAATTATTTGAAAAGTGATTCCAAGGTCATTCTTACACACAGCACTTGGAGGTAAAATTAACGTGTAAGGTGATAGTAAATCATTCCTAAGTATAAATGGAGACATTACAAATGCATTGTGAACAAAATACTGTACAAGATTAATGTGGGCAACATTACATGATGACTAAAATTACAGACAACAAAGAAAAGTCCTGTACAGTAAATTGCAGATTATCAGTTACGAGAGAAGTGAATCTAATAGTAACTCAGTGTATCTCTAATTTATAGAAATAAGATTATGATACATTTATTTAAAGGAAACCACACAATTAATATCTCTCTCTCTCTCCCTCTCTCTCACACACACACACCGAGACAGAAAATCAATACCAGTAAAACAATACTCACAGCCAGACTCAATACTGACATGATAAATCAATCAATACCTAGCCAATCTGAAAAATGACAAGCATTTAATTTGCATTGATCTCATACTGATCATCTACATTCACTTGGGAGAAAATTTAATCCAAAGATAGCAGCTAAAGGTTATATATGGGATTTGAACACAAAACTTCAGGTAACTAGCATTGTCAGCGACTCAGCCCATCATATTTAAAGAACATTTCACATTTCAACACGTTTAAACATTTGTGTGTGGTGGTGGTGATCTGGGAAAACCTGTCAGATGCTACTGTGACTGAATTCTGGCCTCAAACAACACAAACAGTAGAAAGTAGACAAAATAAAAACATATATATATATATATATATATATTCTTTAACCAAAACAATGTGGACATTTTTTTTTTTTAAACCTTGCCGTGGCTAAAACCTTGCAAAGCTAAGTGTGATCTCCACACAAAGGGATTGTCAGTAATTTATGAAAAATGTATGTGCCATAGAGAATTAGATAGACTTCTAATTCATTCATTTATATTGTAATAAGATACTGGCTGTCAAAAAAGAATGCAAATGTTCCTGTCATCACATTACCATCAAAACAGCGGCGAAAAAACTTAATGTGTAAATGTAAACTAACCAAAGACAATAACAAGAATTTTATCCAACAGAACAAATGAATAATGAATTAATCAGTGATCATTTCCCTACTGATGTTAGTGTGAACAGTGATTAGCCAAGTGAAGAGTCAAAGATAGTGACCTCAGGTGAATTTAACTCAGGTGATGAAGCACTGGTGTGGTTGGTGTAGATGGATAATCAAACTGAGAACTCGTTTCCTTACAAATCCTAAGTCCGGCAGTGATGTTGTTGTACAAGTGTATTAGGTTTTAAATGTAGGAATTGGAATGAAATGCAATTTTCTCAATTTTCATTCAAGTATCCTAGTTTTAAAATGTTAGATTTGCTTCACTTCTAATTGACTTCTAAAAGAGGTTTCATAACTTCTTATTGCAGAAATTGTCAAAATTCTACCAAAAAGTTACCCAGACCTGTTCACATATTTTACAGGAGGTATGGGAGTAAATCTAGCCGAATCGTTAACAATACCTATTTATTTTTCCTGCCATAAGATTTATATATTGTGATACTAATTTTTTTTTAAGTCTATAATGTGACATACACCTCTACTTCCAAGCCCTTGATATAATTTACATAATCAAGAAAATACAATAATACAATAACTACTGGAGGAAAAAAATAAAACCATCATTGAGTATAGTAGTATTTCTGTGGTGTAGTATGGGAGTTTTTCCTGTAGAGGGAAATCTAGCACAGTGATTTTGGCCGCACCTTTGGGAAAAGCTGTAATGTAAAAGAGGAAATACAAGATCAGACATTAGTCACAAGAAGACAAGAACAATGTTAAATTAAAAGAAGACTGGAATCATATATTGGTCTGACATAATGCTAATTTACTTGTACATGAAAAAAACTGATACCATGTGATACTACTGTATGTAGCGTAAGCCTAGTGAATAATGCCATGTTAGTGAACCAAAAACAACATGAAATTAGAGTTATCTGGCCTTAAAGATGATATTTTAATATTCTATTTTATATTATAATAGATAAAAGTAAAGCATGGCTAATAAACAAAAATATGCATAAATATATATATATATATATATATATATATATATATATATATATATATATATATGTATAGATGCATCCCTTTCTATGCTAAGACAAACCTCACAACTCTGAGATCCAAACATGGAAACAAACGTAAATCATTTCTCTCCTAAAATAAGATAAAGGTGTTAGAAATGCAACACTTTCTATGCTGCATTATGCATTAAACTTCACAAACATGTGGCCAGACAGTAAAATATCTAGGTTATTCAGGTGGAGTCAGAGACCTGTAAGAGAACAAAGCTCCAGCTAAAAGCTCTATAATTTTTTACAACAGACCTGTAATTACATGAACAGAAAAACATTGCTTATCTTTCATTTTTGTCATGAATTCAAGTTCACATACTTGCCATTCATTCATTGCACAATACACGCTGCTTTAATGCATGCGGTTTGTAAATTTGTCTGTCAAACAGGAGCGTTTTGCATGGCGAGAGCATGTGTATGCTGTATTCTGGATGATTATACAATACATATCGCGTATGTTTGTACATTAGATTAATAATTACCAATAATATCACTGCATTACTTAATGAACGATTCTTAGTCTGATTCATTTCCTGTTACAGCAGACCCAACCGCAAGCTTTGCATTATAAAATTATATTCTACCATGTTATTGTTTCTATAGTAACAGCTTACCAAGGTGACCTGTATGGTGTATTCATCTGTCCGGTTTTCAAATAAAGAAAGGTTTCTCTAACATACTGTACATGGAAGGAGTCTCCAGCGTCAGTGGTGTGTAGCAGTCAAATTTAAAGCTTTAACATTAAACTTGTTAGATAGAGGGTCTTCTGGTTTCTTAGAAACATGACAAACTGCAATTGTTATAATTTATATTATAATTCTTTTAATATTAGTTGAGAAAAACAAACGATGGCAACTATACTGAGAAAAACAATTGTTTAGAGACATTCCACAATTTTAAATAACTATAAACATATAAATATTCATAATTCTCACACCACTTCTTTTTGATTATTGTGCTAACGCCGTGTTGTTTTCCATACGTAAGTGTATAAGCTCTTTTATAAAACAGATTAGTCATGTGAATCTATTATATTATTTTTATTATTATTTTTTTATAGGCATACTTTGTGTTAATATACTTTATTATACCTATATTTGTAAATATATCTGTAAATATTTATTTTACAATACTATTTAGTTTTATTATTTAGTATTTTACAAATACTAATTATTACAGCACAATATATATTTGTATATTATTATATAATTAATTCATATCATAATTATAATATATAAACTATATATAAATAATTAAATAATTATTATATTTAGAATAGCTTCGTATTATATAAATAAAACATTATATAGATTTCACAGCACTGTATTATTTATTTTAAGTAGATTGAAACATTATTTATATATTCATTAGTAGTAATACTAATACTAATCTAATCACCTGTACAATAGATTGGGTCTTATTACTAACTGATTACACGATCCATATTACTACATTTTATTATATATTTATTTTATTAATATTCCAAATGAATTCATAATCAACTAATTAGAAGTTCTAGTATTATAACCTCCATGTTTGAACAGTACATAGGATATGACTCCTAATATTAACTGTATGTTTTCTTACCCCAAAGTAGTTATTTGGGACAAAGCCCTCTCGCCCGTAGAGCGAAGCCAACCACCAGTCCATTCCTTCTGGTTTCTGCAGGATGGTAACCATGTCTCCCTCCTTGAAGCTCAGCTCATCATGTGTCTGTGCTGGGTAACTCCAAAGTGCGTACACCACGCCACTCTTCTCAACACCCATCGCCTCCTCCACTCCTGTCATCACACACGTACACCTGTATTACTATTTATACAGGTATTGGTCTCAACAAGGACAACACATACGACCACAAATGGATTTTACACAGCACGCACTGCACAAAAGCGCACACATCTGCACTTTATTCATACTGATACACAGTCGTACTGTTATAGATTTTCTAAATGTATTTTTACTGCTACCTGTATAGGTATGAAATTCTATTCTTGACCTATGTTTATAGCAAGGACAGTGGAATAAGCATTTCACTGTCATACTATGTATAATTTCAATTTCCCACTGAAATGTGGAATTCTCTCACTATGTACTGTTATATACAATATATACCTAGTATTAAAAAGTCTGGTTATATGACAAGCATTACACGCAGAGTAAACAGTCACCAATTTGAGAATATAAGTCATAAATCAACAGTAAGTCGGATGAAAAATATATCGTCGCTGTCAGACGGAATCCTCGTATCTCCAAAACCGTTATTTTTCAGGTAATTAAAAAACGGCGTACCTTATCTGCAGTGCACAGGGTTTAGTCCGCGTTGCAGTGGATTGTCTTGCGCTAAATTCCTGTCCTCAGACGAGCACCAGAACTAGTGGGGGTCAAGATTTTTTTCGAAGTGTTTTGAAGACATTTACCTCAGAAGACGTGTTGATTCGTTGCGACTCTTCTTGAGGAGAAATATGCCGCGAAGCTCTCCCGCGGAGTGAGGAAGAGGTGAACAGTTGAAGTGTCCAATGGAGTTATGAGATTTGCGCTCAAGCTATTTTCAAGACTTTAGATTGGTAAAAATACTTGTAAAAACTTGTAACTTGTAAAAATAACAGACCCACGTGGGGACTGACCAATAGCATCGATATGTGAAAAAATATGAAATTGACAAAATTTGGACATACGAGGTTTCCGCCCGACAGCGACGATATACTACTTACTGTTTATTGAAAACAATACATCTAATTGGGAAAAAAAATAGTCTTTATCACTCTATTAAGGAGCTATAATAACACATCTTAAAACAGATACTAGCACTATTTAAGAGTCTTTTATCTATAGCACTAACTGATTTACATTTACATGTAACTGTAAGCTTGTAATTAAACACTCATTTAGTGTCACAGTGCCATGTGAAAACCTATATGCAGACAGACCATTTTTAGAACTTTGGTTGTTTGTTAAATGGTTTCTGCTGCATTTCTGTACATGTAGTTTGTAGCAGTGACTGATGAAGTCACACTTGCCTCTGAGGAAGCTCTCACACTCTTCGTAACCCACAGCATAAGGGTCACATTTCTGTGCTGCTGTGGCTCCGTCGCTCTCTGTCACGGCCATGACAGCTGCACCACTATGCACCAGAAACTCACAGAGGGCCCGGTCGTTACAGGAGGCAGCACAGTGCAGGGGAGTCCTACACACACACACATGCACACACACACACACACACACACGCACACACGGTTCATATACACAGAGGTGTAACGCAATGTCACAATCTGGAAACACACATACAGTGGTGTGAAAAAGTGTTGGCCCCTTCCTGATTTATTTTTTTTTGCACGTTTGTCACACTTAATGTTTCAGATCATCAAGCAAATTTAAATATTAGTCAAAGATAACACATATAAACACAACATGCAGTTTTTAAATAAAGGTTTTTATTGTTAAGGGAAAACAAAATCCAAACCTGTGTGGCCCTGTGTGAAAAAGTGTTTGCCCCCCTCAACCCCCCGTTAAAACAGAACTGTGGTTCATCACAATTAAGCACACCCAGGCCTAATTACTGGGACTCCTGTTCGCAATCAAGAAATCACTTAAATAAGACCTCACTGACAAAGTAGTAGTAGTGAAGTAGACGAAAAGATCCTCAAAATCTACACATCATGCAGAGAGCCAAAGAAATTCAGTAATAAATGAGAAAGCAGGTAATTGAGATCTATCAGCCTGGAAAATGCTATAAAGCCATTTCTATAAAGCTTTGGGAATCCAGCGAACCACAGTGAGAGAAATTATCCACAAATGGTTAAAAACATGGAACAGTGGTGAACCACTGTACATACATACATACAATAGCACACCCCATTTGTGTTATCCAGATTAGCACAATATCCATTCATTTGAATGTATTTGTATTTATTTCCATCTCTAATACCTCACATGGTACAAACGCACCCTACAGTACACACAAAGCTAACAAAAATGCACAAGCCATACACATACAGTACATTATAAATGAAGGTGTGAAACTAACCAGCCGTGACTGTCTGGGGCGCTGACGTTGGCACCGATGCTTACGAGGAACTCCACTACAGCATAGTGTCCACCACAGATAGCATTATGAAGGGCGGTGATGCCCTCATCATTTGGCTGGCTCGGGTCACTCATCTAGCAAAGAAACGTGTTTATTACATATAAATGACATATAGGTGATTGCCTTACACAGCTTTCATGCTTTTAATTTGTTAGGTGTGTTGGGTGTTTGTGTGTACTGACTTCCTGCACGGCTCTCTGCACCGTATCCAGCTCCCCGACCAGAGAACCGTCCAGCAGCAGCACCAGAGGACTGAGACGAGCGCGCTGTCCTTTTCCACTACTTCCTTTAGGCTTTCGCAGAATTGATTGAAGACCCTGACACACACACACACAACAGCTTCTATCAATTAAAACTACACAAGCTTTTACAGTTATTATTGTTATTATTATAAGGCTTTTTAAGTTAAATAATATTGATACTTTCCTCACCTTCTGCTGGGGTAGCATAGCCGTGTTTGGGACAGGTGAAGGTGAGTACGGTATTGACGTTGTGTTCTCCTCTCCATCGGAGGAGCTGCTCTCGCTGCCTGTCTCACTTTTTGTTTGGGGTCTATTCCTGTGGAACATTTTTTTAATCATCTGCTTGTACTGGCTAGGTTGAAGAACAGGCTTCTTCTTCAGGCTCTGTGAAATGTCGACGGAGCCTCGTTTCTTCAGGGCACGTGGGATCTCAGCTCGGAGCTGGAGCAACATGTCCATATCGGGGACAACAGGAGCTTCCGGGGCCACCACTCGCTGCAAGATCGCAGGGCTTGGGGGCCGAGAAGTCGCTTCCACCTCCGAATCATCAGTGTTCTCCTCTACTTTGGGCTCCTTGCTTGGCTCGACTGAGGGTGCTTGGGTTTCTGGGGGCACCGATGGCTTATTTACGGAGTTTATTTTTACAAGCTCCACGTACCCTGGCTTGGGAGCTGACAAAAAAAAAAATGCAGATCAATATTATACAACCTACAATTTCTTCAGCATATCATATACCTGATATAAGGATAAGCTTATGATTCTATACAAAGGGTGCACATTTTAGAAAGACTGATACGTCAAAGGCTTGATAAAAGTGTTCTGGAGAGGAGGTCATGGTGAAACACATTTGCTCCTTCATAAATATTTTAGGAATTTTATAAAACACCTTTATTAGCTTTTTATAATCAATACAAATGTTGCACTATTTTCTTACTATTTGATCCTTTTTTATACAAGATTTCTTGTGTTTCCCTTCAGGTTTCCCTTAAAAACAAAGGTATCCACCTCAGTAATGTCATATCTGGGTAGATATTGGTATCTTCATTAAATTTCTAATAAAAAACATGAAAATACATGGATAAAAATCCCACTTTTAATTTACAGTACTCCCTTTAGTACCTTCTGGATAATAAACCGCAGATCTCTGCTCTTGGATGGGTTGAAAGTGGTAAAGCAACTCTCGGGGCAGGGGCAGAGGTGCAGGCTGGCGTTGCATGCTGAGATCTCGCTCGCCCTCTGTGTCATATGGATATCTGGTGGCTGCTGAATAGTATGGGTTCTGGAGCCTCATGATGACAGACAGAGGAATGGGCTTATGTGTGCGGAGCCCGGATGATGCTGGCGGGATGGTGACGCGGGAGATGATTGGCTGAGGGTTAAAAGGTGACTGGTTTGGTGGGGCACGATCAGGTGGCACAGAGATACGAGTGTTCCTGGGCAAAGAGCCATCAGCTGATGGGAGATGACGAGGCAAAGGGTCCTGTGGACAGAATGTTTAGAAGAATGTGGATGGGGGTTGGAAAGTTACTTTAAGGACACATCATGACCAATAAAGAATAGAAATTAATTGAAACATTTTCATTTAAACTAAGGATGAATAAACGACCCTGCAAACACTGTAAATCTGCACATCTCAATGGTATTTGTTTGTTCCATAAGCTTCATACATGATGACTCGAAAGATGTATTCATACAGTATTTTGGTTACAGGCATACTCTTCATTTACAAAATTGTGTATATACAAAAGGGGGCACGGTGGCTTAGTGGTTAGCACGTTCGCCTCACACCTCCAGGGTTGGGGTTCGATTCCCGCCTCCACCTTGTGTGTGTGGAGTTTGCATGTTCTCCCCGTGCCTCGGGGGTTTCCTCCGGGTACTCCGGTTTCCTCCCCCGGTCCTAAGACATGCATGGTAGGTTGATTGGCATCTCTGGAAAAGTGTCCGTAGTGTGTGATTGCGTGAGTGAATGAGAGTGTGTGTGCCCTGCGATGGGTTGGCACTCCGTCCAGGGTGTATCCTGCCTGGATACCCAATGACGCCTGAGATAGGCACAGGCTCCCCGTGACCCGAGGTAGTTCGGATAAGCGGTAGAAGATGAATGAATGAATGTATATACAAAAGTACATTCACAAGACATGTGTCTAGAGTTTAGCCTCGACACTATGGTAAAAAAAAAAAAAATTCACAAGAATCATATAGTGGGTGCTAAAAACATATCTTGACTGATTCGATGCTTATGAAGAAAAACCGAGTAAGTTTCAAACCGTTCAAACCGTTTCAAAGCCTAACCCTGATCTCTAAATCCATTACGGTTACACCTAATCCTAAAACTAACATCATTTCAACAGATTAAAAAAAAATTAGTTAGGTTTTCTTTGAGGAGCCATTTATGTGACTTTTTTTGGGAGGAGTCTGTAGTGTCAGCAATATGTCCTCACTTTCCATAGTTTAGGTAATGTGTTTCACGTATTTGAATAGCATATTTTGTCTTGCAGATCTGACATAAATCTGCACTGAAAAAAGAATGAGGTGAAGCAGACAGTACCTCTGTCTCACTGAAGGGGGCATGTGTGAGCCCATAGCTTTATGCTTGTTCTGTTGCCCTTCTTCTCCACAGAGATGATGGCAAGTGCTGATACACTAGCTAAAAAAATCTAAATTAAGTGCACAGCAGCAGTCTGCTTATTTTTATATTTTGCTATGACGTAAAAGTAGTAACGGAAGCTTCGATGGAAAAAAATAAAATAATAATAGATGCTAATTAAAGATGCTAATTAATTAAAGTTAATAAAAGATGCTAGGTAATAAAAAATGGAAGATAAAGCCAAATGAATGGTGACTTTAGACCACTTTATTAAATTCATATGTGTAGTGAAAATTTTAAATACTGTATCATGAGTGTTATATGTGCTTTCATGGTAAATTCTGTGTGTCAGACTAGGGAGAGAGAACAGGAGGATATGTCCCTACCATAAACATTCCTACCACAAACGTTCCTGCCATAAACATTCCATGTGTAAAAGGGATGGGAACTTTAGGGGAGAGTGCGTGCACGTGCTTGATAAGATCTGACCTTACTGAGGTGATTGAGAGGTCACATAAACACACGCACACATCTATGGTATAAAAAAAAGAGAGCTGAATCAATAATCTTTGCCTCTTCACTGTGTAGACTTGGCACTCTACACTGTATGGAAGACGCCATTTTTAGAATTTTTACTTATTTGCTTTTACCACCAACTCTGAGTCTGACTGTGTTTTTTACATGTAGATTTACATTTACATTTATGGCATTTAGCAGACACCCTTATCCAGAGTGACTTACAACTGAGCAACTGAGGGTTAAGGGCCTTGCTCAAGGGCCCAGCAGTGGCAGCTTGGTGGACGTGGGGTTCAAACCCATGACCTTCCGATCAGTAGCCCAACACCTTAACCACTGAGCTACCACATCCCCCCATCCCCATGTAGATCAAAACTGCCACCACATATATTTGTAAGACTTTTGTAAGAAGTTTGTCTGTCACTGCACTTAGCCTCTTATTAGAATTAGTGTTAGAAACCTCCTAGCCAGATAAATACACTTCAACCACAAAGATATGGAGGTGATAACTGATGAAGAAGCCTGCTTTCCAGGATTTAAAACATGTCCTGATTTTAATTAATGTGTAGTCTTCGTTAGTGGAAATAATTGGTACTAGTGGAAATACTGGTACTGTCATCGCCACCCTGCTGCCGTTTAACATCCACCTGATTATGAGTCACTCACAACCGTTTAATTGTACAGATCAGGAAAATGGATCATGACTTTATTTTCAAATATTTCCTCACCTCACTAAAATTAGTTTCTGGTTACACCTCTTTGTCAGCAAACACGTGCTTCTGTCTTTCAGATGCGAGTGTGACTTGTTTCAAGCAAAGCACACAGACATTGATTTTAACCCCTCTTTCAGACAGTGGTCAAAGCAGCCATGATAAAGACCGCTGAGGAAAAAAAAAAACGAACGTTTTCAGCCTGTGTTCTCAAACTGTATGATGGATCTGTAGTGAATTCAAGACGGTTGAAAATGCTGTAGAGTAAAGTAGGCCTACAGAAATGAAACGAGGCTGCAGGTCGGATTTGCACGTCGGTGTATCCTAGAACGTCATAATGTCAGTAAAACCTGTCTCTGTTAAGAAAAAAGATTTATATAGAACACATACAGACATGATGGCTAATAATAAATAAACTGATATTCACTTACAGGTTAATTGTAGGGAAGGGTGCCGCGTTACTAATCTGGAAATTACTATTCTTCTAGACACTAGACAGACACGCACCAATGCACGTACACACCCACATTGTGTGCACACACATGCATACACACACACATATACACATGCTTATACACAAACATGTTACTAATCTGAAAATTGCTATTCTACCAGACACTAGCTAGACATGGACAATGCACGTCCACACACACACACCCACACATATATACAAGGGTTGAACAAAATAATGTGAACACCCATTGTTATAGTGATTAATATTATTTATATAGGCTACTGTGAAAAAATAATTGTTGTGATGATCATTTCTTTAATTTCATTGTATGTATTGTCTAGGTTGCAAATTTAAGATCTTTTTGAAATCTGTGACATGTCAGACTTCCAAAGAAAAAGCATCTGTAACCTTTACAGCGAAACTCTTTGGTGTTTCAAGAGAAGCATTCTACACAATTATGATTGCGTATACAAAGCATGGCAGGACTTTATCAGCGAAGGAGAATAGTGGACGAAAATAAAACAAAACAATAAGGACCGTCAAACACTTGGAAGGATTGTGTCCAAACAACAGAGACTGCTGCAGCAAAAGAGACAACAGAACTTAATATCCACCTTAAAGACCCTGCAGAGAATGTCACAAAGCCAACATCTGTGGAAAAGTTGCAATAGCTGAACCATTAATCACAGACACCAATGCAGAAATACAAAAAGGATGGTGCCATGTTCATAAAACATTGTCAGCTGAAGACTGGAAACGAGTAATATGGTCTGATGAGTCATCATTTACATTATTCCCAATAGTAGGTCATGCTTATGGATGAAGAACCGCCAAGGAATCATACTGTACAACATGGACTGTGTGATTCCAGCCACCAAACATGGGGATGGATCTGCTTAGATTTAGCCGGCCATAGAGTATCTTGGTATTCTGCTGGCCCCATCATTAGCCTATCTGGAAATTCTAAGTGTTTCTAAACAATTATGTGCCCGTACACACAGCCAAAACAGTTCAATTTTGGTTTGAGGAGCACCAGTATGAACTTTAACATCTTCCCTGGCCAGCCTAATCATCTGACATCATATCATCAAGATCACTGATATACTGTGGGAAATTTTGGAGAGAAGCATGAGAAGCAGGATCTCTGCTCCAACCTCTCTGAAGCAGCTAGAAGATATTCTGCTAGATGAATGATACACAATTCCGGTAAAAGATATTCAGAAGTTGTATGAATCTATTCCTAGAAGGTTGGAAGCTGTATAAAACTGTATAAAACACAAGCACAATCATACATTATTCATACAATATGGAAAATACGTACGCACTAACATGCACGCACAACCAAGCAAATACACAGGCTTATACAGTATGCACTCATGAACGCATACCTTTCGAGGTACAGCGGGTGAGTCCAGATTGGACTCTCTCCAGTTGCTGCTGGTGAAAGATGGTCTGATCCACTCATTCTCTGGAATGGAAGGAGGTCAAAATAAGTGCACAATCTGCTGTTCTTTACCTAATGCTTATCTTATGCTTAGTTTATCTTTGTCAAGGTTAAAGATATGTTCCAGAACACGGATGGCAGATTTGGTTCTTATCTGCTGTGCAGACTCACTGTCGTAGGTGTGGTGTGGTTTTCTTTCATAAGAAACATCCAAGTCTGTCTCGTTCCATTTTCCCGAGCCGCTCTGCCGTTGTATGCCATCATCTGAGAGGCAACGGCAGTGAGAGTGAATTTTAAAGAGGGATTAAAGACAGACAGTTAACACAAAAAAAACGTGACACATTTAAGTTGCCTTCATACAAGCATGATGACTCACACTACACACACACATACACACACTGCACTAGTATGCAACCATAAACAATAAAGCCCTTTGAACGCTGGACTGAAATTCTGAAAGAAATCTTGTTTGTTTTGTGCTTTAACGTTTGACCTGGTTGGAGCTACGCTATAGGGGTGATTCACAGTGCTTAAAAAAAATATTTTAAAAACAATTTCAAATAAAAAAAGAAGACTTTGCTAGGATTTTGCCATACTGTCTCTGGTGATTTCTTGAATTTCATTCTCCTTAGGTCATCATTAAAGCATATAAAATATATTAGAATTAATGTCATTTTTTGAGAACTAATTTAAGTAGAAATTAGGGAAACAAAGTAATTATTTAAAAAAAAAAATTTTAATTATATAAAAAAAATAGTTCCAGTTAAAAGATTCAAGTTAGGGTTGAACACATGGCGTCTTCTGTTATTATACTGGTTTACAAGGGAAATTTGTCTACATTGGTCTTATGACATATTAAGCAATGTATTTATCCAAATAATGAAAATGATTTGCTGTGCATTTTTACCTGTAGTTTTAAATGGAGTGAAACTGCGTGGCAACGTGCTCGCCATAGGTTGGCTGAAAGGTCCAGGTGAAGGAACTCTCTCCAGCCTGGGTGATCTCCGTCCACTGGTGGGTGAGTCAACCGATGCCACCGGATTGGATAGGACTTGAAGCATGCCAGGAACAGATGGTTGCTCATATTTGAAGGTAGGTGTGAGTTCAGCAAAGGTGAATGAGCCACTCAGGCTCCGCTCATGTGACCTGGTTGGGTTTGGTGATGCCCGGCGTGGGGTATGTGGTGACTGATTTGGGGGCGACAATGTTCCGTGTGAGTAGACAGGCTCAGTGCGAGTGTTTCGAGGTTGTGTAGAGGTATACTGATAGACCTGGGGGTTTGGGGAGGGCTTTTCTCTAGTGGAAAAGAAAGAGTCTGATGAGTGAATGCTGGGCTCTGAAACTCTGATGGGTGGTGTGGTTTGAGGGAAGGACATGGTGCCTCTATTCATGACACTTCCACCTGCATCTCTGATACTGGCAGTAGAAGCACTACTGATGTTAGTGGAGCTGATGTTGTCCTGTGGTTTTGAGCTGGAGCTCTATCATAAAAGGGCAGAAGAGCACACTGATGAGTTCAATTGAGCAACGTCGGTGCAAATCTTAAATAATAGAAAAAAAATCTACTATACTAATATATTAGATACTCCCAAATCTTTAAGGTCTAAAGTAAAGGAGCAATTTGGCTTCCATGCAAGTTATGATATTGACTGCAATGATCTGAGCTAAGTCTGTACGTGGAACTAGACAAATAATTCAAACCAAATTATAGAAATCAACGAAACGTTCATAGCTCCAGATAAGAGATATTCAATAGGGATTAAAGTGCTGGTCTACTAATTGGAAGGTTGTGAGTTTGATTCCCATATCCACCAGGCTGCCACTGCTGGGCCCCTGAGCAAGGCCCTTAACCCTCAATGGCTCAGTTGTATAAAATGAGATAAAATGTTAGTTGCTTTGGATAATAGCATCTGCTTAATGCAGTAAACGAAATGTAATTCTCCTCAACAGGTGGACCCAGGGTTGGAAAACACTTTTAGGGCTTTTAGAGAATTATGCTACTTTAGAACAACTAACTAACAGCAGCACACAAAATAAAACGCCCCATGCTTCGGACACACCACATGAGAGTCAATTCCGTGAAAAATAATCCACAGAGCTAATGGTAATTAGCTCTACATTCTACTGTAATTCACAGCTTTAGTTTTGGTAAATATTGCTAAGAGTCTGAATAGATCACACAAACACTAGTGTATAGTATGTTCTGATCACAAGCGAATAAAAATACAACTACTACAGCATACACCATGCAGGCCTAGATCTGCACCCCTTCAAACAACTTCACCTACATGTTTAACTGGTTTATCTTACTGTTTTTAAAGCACTCATTTCGAGACCTTGTAGGAATTAAGGCCAGCCAGTAACTATGTAGTTAAATACAAACACGTATGTCTTTGGTGGAGCTCTTTTATGTAACTGACATAATGCATGCTCTCCTTACGTAATTGCTATTCTGTTCTTTTTCATGTCCTTTCTGCATATGAAAAAAATAATCCTGATCTAAACACTACCAAGGATAATTTGTAATTAAAATAATAATAATAACAACAATAATAATAATAAACTAGTGTAATAGAGCAGTAGGTTGTGAATAAGTCTAATTAGTTACCTGTGCTGTAGAGCTTCCATTACTGTTAGGGGAGATATCCTGCAGGAGGGAACTAAACTCACGAGAGAGCTCATCCGCCGTCGCCAGTGACGCGTTCAGGTCATCCGTGATGGACTGGACTACAGGTGAAATCAACACAGACCGTTAATAAAATGATGTCCAAACTACACAACACAGAGCACTTGTGGCATATCTCAGCATTCATTCTGAAAATAAATTTCCTAGCTTCAACAATGGCTGTTTAATCATCAGCGCTTCCTGTTTCCCCCCTTTTAAAGGCCCACATTAATGTTTTCAAGATTTTGGGTCAAAGGCAGGAAAAAGCAGGAATGCTGGCATAATAACTACTGTTAACTGAGTTCAGATGTATTAGTTGAGGTAGTGAAGCAACAGAACTGGTGAGTAAATTCTGTAAAACCTTTACATCCAGAACTATTTACGCATCCAGCAGAAACTCGCATGTCTATTTCTTATAAATTTAACTGAAAGCCTGTGGCCTATTATGTCATATTTTATCTTTATCTGACTTGCTTTAGGAAAAGTTTGGTGTAAACTGTTAAAAGTCTTTTAACACGCTGTATTAAATTTGAATAGGAATGAACATGATTAACCCTTTTACAGTGTCCACAATCATGAACAGTCAAGAAGAAGAAGTAGAAGAAGAAGTTTTCCAGACACCACAACAAATCTAGATGTTTAAAAAAGTTTTTATTTATTTATTTATTTATTTATTTACTAACTATTGTTGTTGTTGTTATTATAATAACAATAATAATAATAATAATATAATAACAAGTTGTTTTTATTATTATTATTATTATTATTATTATTATTATTATTATTATTATTATTATTATAGGCATACAAACATAAATTATTTACAATCCATTTTTAATATTTCATCAAAAATCATAAATAATCATAAATCATATAGTTTAAGCTGTAAAAAAAGTATCTGCAACAGTAAAATCAGTATATTCAAATAAATACATAAATAATATATACATGAATGTAACTAGAACTAACATTATTAACCACTTAATCGGATCTAACATTGTTAACCCTTACAGTAACTAGGACTAACGTCATTACCCACTTAACTGGAAGTAAACATGTAAGTGCTGAGTATCAAGTCATGGCAGATTAAAGTGCTGAAATGGAATAAATTCTTCTTTATCGGATGCTGCAATAGTATTTGGCATGCAACCTATTTCATTTCACTTCCTCAGAAATTTGTCTATTGTGCTGGTAAACATGGATCAGTAGAAAAAGGATTATATGAGGACAATGAGTTTGTTTCTCACACAGCAAGTTGCTGTTAAAGGTGTTGTTGGAGGACATGACTTCAGGCTCTTTCTAGATGCTGCTACACCACTTCTGATGAATTCAACACACCTCCTGGGAGATTAAAAAAAACAAAAAAAAACACACTTCAGTTCAAACAGCCTTTTCCAAAACCTGAAAGAAAAACAACAATGAATTTAGATAATACTTAATTGGGATTATGTGTACAAAACAGCACAATATTGACATATTAGGAAGAAAATCAGTATAAGTCAAAAAATTATTCATAAATATAAAACAACATGACTACATACTTATTTATTCCTGATGTTGTGAACCAATAATTTAGTTAAACAACCTGGCAACAAGCATCAGGCAGAGCTTGGTTATTTAACCAAATAGGCCCTTCTATAGTGCACCAATAATTCCTTTAAAAATTGAAAGAAAATGGCTTACTTTGAGAGACACTATAGACTATACACAGGACTACCAAATCCCAGACGATCCAGAAAGCCATAAGTGAAATTATCGATGCCATATAATATTCCATTTAGAGTACCAAAACACACACTGAAGACTATAAATAAGAAACTATAATAAATCTATATTCCGAGGGCACGGTGGCTTAGTGGTTAGCACATTCACCTCACACCTCCAGGGTTGGGGGTTCGATTCCCGCCTCCGCCTTGTGTGTGTGCAGTTTGTTCTCCCCGTGCCTCGGGGGTTTCCTCCGGGTACTCCTTTTTCCTCCCCCGGTCACTCTGTTCAGGGTGTATCCTGCCTTGTTGCCCAAAGACGCCTGAGATAGGCACAGGCTCCCTGTGACCCGAGGTAGTTCGAATAAGCGGTAGAAAATGAGTGAGTGAGAGAAATCTATATTCCATTCTATTATTTAAAATGCATTATTGCCTAATGAGACCAGGATTCAAATACAACACTGCTCATCATCCTAAGGACAGCATCCCTACGGTGAAGCATGATAGTGGTAGCATCCTTTTAAAGGAGAGCTTTCCATGAACAGGAACTGAAAAACTGGGACACGGTTGAGAACAAGATGATAGTTTAAAGAGGTTTAAAAACAAGAACGCTGACCTGAACCTGTTTCAAAATGTGTGGAAAGATTAAAAAAAAATGTTGTTTATTTAATCTGACACAATATGAGAAATTTTATCAGGAAGAATGGGAATAAAATAAAAGCCATTTTATTATAAAGCCATTGCTAACAACACAGAAGGCTAGAATAGAAGTCAGAGATGTCACAATTCTTCCCATGTAAACTAAATGGTTTCACCTAAAGAGAACGCATCATAGCATGGAGGTCAGATAGCATTTTTTTTAGAAAAGTAGAAGTATAAAAAGTCAGTTTCAGGCTTCAGGAGACCTTTATTAAACACTTTACTACTGCAGCTTTGTTTAAACTGCTTTCTATTCAGCAGTGTGTTTCTGGACCTCCTCCGGTATCCCGTAAATCCATGGACCTGCCTTGCTGTGCAATATCAGTGTGGCAAACAGCTCCTCCTTCTTCTCTCTCTCGCTCTCGGCCTCACCCTGCCAATGACTGTACGCTCAAAGCCAACTCAGGCACCCATTCATTTTGTGACCTCAGAAACAGAAACTAGTTCAAGTTCAAACAAGTCTCTATTTCAGTCCCTGAGCTTAACTCCATCCTTCTTACGCCACGCACTCATGCAATCACGAGTCCTAAAAAGTGCCTACTGAACTCAAATCACAACATCTCACCAGAATTCTAATAGCCAACAACAAATCTGTGATTTATGAAGCTTCCGACCCCTCGGTACAGCCTGACGTACTCACGTGATCGCACTACTCATTAGCAGTGCTTTGAGCTCCATTTGCTCCTACACTGGGTGGATCTGCAAGTCCAGACAAATGCAGCCATAACCTGAAACACCTGTAGAAACCGATGTTGCTGTACACTCATTCTTCCACCTGCAGCACAAGACACCATCTGGTAGACTCACGCTGGCTAACGCTGGGAACTTTTTACGCTATTCATGGGATGAATAAGGTTTCAAGTTACTACGAACGTTAGTATAACATGACTCTTAGTGCAAGGTTAAGGTTAAGGGAATTCATCATTTATAACAGTATGATTTGACACTAATGACTATTCCTAACATGTAGTATAGGAGAGCATGAGCTACTGGCTAGCAAACTGGTGCAACTAAACCAGGGGTGGCCAACCCACGGCTCCCGAGTCGCATGCAGCCCTTTGAACGGTTTCATGCGACTCTTAGGTTCATATCAAAGTTTGTATTTGTGTCTTTTTAATGTGCGCGTTCGCTTCACTTGAGTTCAATACGGTATTTTCGTCAAACGCGCATGTGAGTGGGATGAAAATACCTCAAAGTAGTGTTAATTTCGTCACCTATTTTTAATTTAGTCTTAGCCTTAGTTTTGTGCCAAATGTCCTTGTTAGTTTTAGTCATATTTAGTCATTCACATATCTTTTTTGTTAGTCTTAGTTTTAGTCGACTAAATGTCTCGTCATTTTAGTCTAGTTTTAGTCAAAAGAAAACTCAAGGTATCTTAGTCAAGTTTTAGTCGACTAAAAGTCTTTTAATTTTAGTCTAGTTTTAGTCAAAAAATTGTAGCTTGACCACATCTGGAATCTATTGTAAGGATAAATACGAGGCCTCATTAAATGCAATAATATCAGGAGCACAAGTGTTATAGTGGAAATAAATAACTTAATGAAAAGCCTAAGATCAAAACTGTAGGTGTATATATATATGTATATATATATATATATATAAATTACCGACTTAATGCAAGTTATACATGGCATTGCACACACCATTATTGATGATATTTGGAGCAATATTACATGTAATTGTTAAACTTGATTCCCTTACATATACATTTGCTTGGGCGTGGGAAGAGGTTTCAGGTTGAGGGTGCTGAGTTTTTTCTGTCACCACTTTTGAATAAGAAACAATATCAAGGCTATAAAACTTGTTAAAACTCAGCGAATCACAAAAATATCTAGTGAGAAGTTGAGAACGCTCGTTTAAACAGTGCATACACTCGAACACACAAGATTCTAACCGTAGATACGGAGCGCACTATTTTCTTTAGCGGAAACAATACAATTGTTTTTAAATCAATAAACTCCTTTTTAAATCATCATTTTGAGTCAAATTATCGATTTATTTGGTAGGTAGCAACATAATAAGCGGGATCCGCTTGGCGGACCTGTAACTTGAGCAACAGCGCGAAGCCGCGAACTCGTTGTGAATATTTTAAAGGCGTGACAGCTGATGAAAAAGCAGACACAATTGTAGACGAAAATGAAGAGAGATTTTATCTTAGTTTTTATTTTATACAAAACATTTTCGTCTCGGCTTTTTTCGTCAACAATAATGCATGTTAATTTAGTCTTAGTCAGCGTTTTTGGACAGTGGTGCAGTCTTGTCATCGTCTCGTCTTAGTCATGAAAAAAAAAGGTTGTTGACGAACATATTTCGTCTCGTCTCGTCTGACGAAATTAACACTACCTCAAAGTTTCCAAGTAGGAGCAAGATCATTTGAGTAAACAATTTGTGTCAAGTCTGCTCTCAAAATGGCAGGGAAAAAAAAGGTGATGTTCATGTGTGCCCATGTGTACTGTATGATGTGGCTCTTTGCAGTAACACAGTAAAAAAAATGTGGCTTTTGGTCTCTGACTGGTTGGACACCCCTGCACTAAACCATTAAATGTATTTGTCTGAAGCAAGTGGCTTAAAGTAAATAGTACTTCCTTACTAAAAGCATGATATACAAAACAGGAAATTCTGCTTCACTCCAAACTTTGTGTTTGAATTTGAAATCTCACCAAACCTGGCCAAGTTTGAGAAGAATTTAAAATGAGATGCATTCCAAGATGCTTTTCTTCTCAAAACATATAAACTGTGATTATTTGCTGTCAGGTCAAACCAGTCTGGCCGGTCGCCTGAAAAAGGTGTTTCTGCTTGACGAATTAGCTCTCATTAGATTTTTTTTTCTTGTGAACTGGTTTATTCTAGGGGGCACGGTGGCTTAGTGGTTAGCACGTTCGCCTCACACCTCCAGGGTTGGGGGTTCGATTCCCGCCTCTGCCTTGTGTGTGTGGAGTTTGCATGTTCTCCCCGTGCCTCGGGGGTTTCCTCCGGGTACTCCGGTTTCCTCCCCCGGTCCAAAGACATGCATGGTAGGTTGATTGGCATCTCTGGAAAATTGTCCGTAGTGTGTGATTGCGTGAGTGAATGAGAGTGTGTGTGTGCACTGCGATGGGTTGGCACTCCCGCCCAGGGTGTATCCTGCCTTGATGCCCGATGACGCCTGAGATAGGCACAGGCTCCCCGTGACCCGAGGTAGCTCGGATAGGCGGTAGAAAATTAATGAATGAATGGTTTATTCTAGACACTATATAGCCAAAAGGATGTGGACACCTGACCCTCACACCAACATAAGGAACTTTACCAGAAAGTTGGAAGAATACAGTAGTCTTGGATGTCTCTGTATGCACATATTGCCCTGTATTGTGTGTCCGGTTCATTCCAACAATGTAGTGTCTTATCAGTTTTTGACAAGTGCACACATCAACAGTGTTTGTTTCACATTCTCCAGTCACTAAAACCATTCTGTCAGGCTGCTATTTAGAGTCAACACCTTCCTCATGACGTCATTGTAGATTCTTATTTCAGACGCATATTCCCTGTGTCTGATTTTGGTTCAGATTGCAAAGTTTTGTGTATAGCTCTTCGTCCTTTCTCTCAATCTCTGTACTGAATTTATTAGTCATTCCATAGCTCTAGCTCAAGCTCAGTTGTGTGACTAATATTTGGCTTGAATTCAGTTCCATTACAATCCACTGTTGAGCTCCAGTGTAGGACAGACAAGTGATAAGAGGGCGAGTTCATCACAAATGTGCTGTGGGAGGCTGGAGAGGATTAACGGATTAGGATTATAATATGACTATAAATCAATCAAACCTTTTCTCACATGTCTCTCATTCCCAATAATTCACTCAGTCTATTTCTCTCTCCGTGTGTGTGTGTGTGTGTGTGTGTGTGTGTGTGTGTGTGAACAAAGCAGCTGGAAGCTCTGGAAAGCTTTTGTTATCCAAATCTTTTTCAGGCTCTCCTCCTGGCCCTCCCAAGTTTCTGTTCTCCTTGACTCAGATTTTGTCTTCTAAAGTCTCAGGTTCTTACACCCTTAATTTTCTGAGCCCTTAATTTCCTTAACACACTCAGCAAAGAAGAAACAGCTCATAATCAACCTGAAGAGGTTTTGAACACAGCATTGATAAGTAAGCAATAAAACATGTCGGGATGTACCGTTCTCGGAAAATAATCAACGATTAGATGGTGTGGTGTGATTCAACATGATGCGACAAGCAGAGGATTTACTGTTGCCACCCTGATTGAGATTATTTTCCTATAACCTCATCAGCGTGTCCTTTCTCCACTCTGTTTATTTGGATCATCTCTGTGATGGAGTTATTAGTATGACCCATCAAAACGATTCGATATTAGAACGAGTGCAATGACATAAGCCTTGCAGCCAGAACTATTGTTTGAGCTGTGTTTTTTCTGACAACAAGTAATGAGCACCTTCTATCCAATCATAATCAAGAAATCAACAGTCCCTAACTCTTTGTTATAAAGTACCACATCAAGCCCTGAATATATCATCACAATTCTCAAGATGCTCAATCTAGATATAGTGAACATTGCCTCACAATTTGTTATCGTTTGAGTTTACGTTAATTAACGAACACAACCTTTTTGTTTGTGTTTTAAGAATCGTGTAAATAAGAGCCAACTTTTGCTAATGGTCTCTAGGATAATTGTGTCTACTGTTTGACCATTAGCAAAAAGCTGGCGCTGAAAAGTACCTGACTTTATGATAAAAACACACAGGTCAGTTGTGTTAAATAATTCATTACAATCCAGGATCCTGAAATGTGACGGAAGTTTGAGTGACTAATAGAAAATGCACATAATGTATAAGTATAAACTGTATAATAATAAATAATAAATATATACAGGCAGAATATACTGAAAATTATTGAAATATCAGAATATACTGAAAGTATTAATCAGAAAACATGCTGAGAAAACACAAGGGACACAACAGTGCTTTATCATCATTGTTTTTTACTGTAAGAACTGCACCACTTTTACTGGTCAACAGTTTTCTTTTTTTTTTTTGAGAATGACAATGACTTTTTTTATGCTTTACCAAGAATTATCAACATAACTGGACTGAAAATGTTGGAAAGACCAATCTACGTACTACATACTAAATAAATTTCCTTCTCACAATACGATTAGTAGGCTAATGGGTGATGTACGGTGGTGGCTCACACGGTTACAGCTTTGGGTTTTTAATCTAAATGTCAGGATTCAAGCCCCAGCACCAACAAGCTGCCACTCTTGTGCCCTTGAGAAAGGCCCTCATCATGGCTGCCCCTGCCATGACCCTCTGACCGCTAATTTGTGAGCTAGTATATTTCAATATAGCCATAGATGTGTCTAATTTACTAATGTCGCATTCTTAAGGCTTTAACGTATGGAGAATAGGGTTAATCACAAATAAAACAAATAGTTCTAGGAATAAGAATTTTATTCTAAATAAAGTTTACACAAAGGAATGATATTAATTGTGAAACCTACTGCCATTGTTAATTACAAAATTACAAGTGTTTTTTTTTTTTTATACTCCTAGAAATTCAAGATTACAACAACTGCAGTTTTGGCTGCAGGAGAGCGTCATCAAGCTTAAGACGAGTTCATGTGAAATACAACGGCACAAGCACAATGACTGAAACCAGACATGCGATAAGAGGCTTACTATCTGTGTAGAGGGTCACATTAGGGTAGGGCATTTACTAATCAATAGGTGAGAGATAACAGGAAGAAAGGAAGGGAAATAGAGTGAGTGAGAAGGAGGCATTAAACATAAGACATGAGACAAAAGACACAAGAGACATTAAGTATGAGTCACCTCTCTGAATAAGACCTTGCTGAGGTAAGGGTGTTCTTTCTCCAGTTGTCGTCACGCTAAGTTTCATAGCAAGAATTCACTTTCTGGCTTGCTTACATCGCTACTCCATTATGTGTCTGGATTCTTATGCTGGACTGTTTTAAACCCTGACCTTCCTGTGGTCACTCCTGTTTAAATGCCTCAATAGACAAATTTAAAACAGGTAACAAAAAAAAGCCCACAGACCTACGTTTCAAAGTTATCGCCTCAGACAGACACCCAGACAGCTAGCATAGATCATTATCTAATTAGGCTATTTTTTGGTTTGCAATATTTACATTTCAATTCATTTTCTGGTTAAAAAAGCAACAACAATAAGAAAAACCATGATATTCGAGAAGCACATTGGAACACGGAACAATGAAGGGTGTGATAATACTGAGCATAAAATAATAATAAGGGGATCTGAAGTTAGGTCTAATCTATCTATCTATCTATCTATCTATCTATCTATCTTTCTATCTACTGTACCCTTTGATATCCCAAAGTTATTGGGACACAAGGCAGGTAACACCTTGGTTGAGGTAGCACAATCCATCACAAAACATAATCTCGCACACACTCGTACACCCATTTACACACTACAGACGATTTAGACATCAGCCTAAAAATGCATGTCTTTGAACTGGGGGAGGAAACTGGAGAAACACCCGAAGCATTGAGAAATCATGCAAACTCTGTATACCAGTACTGCCCCCACCATCTCTCAGGGTACGTCGAAGGTATGTATGAAAACCTTTCTCTGTTCTGACACCTAGGTGGTGAAATTAACTTCCCCTAGATTTCTGAACAGTTGAGTCACCGGCAGTCATGTCTAAAGACCTAGCTCGCCCTGAAAATACTTAAACTAGCACAAGAAATATTTCCATTTTAGCTCGAAACAGATTGTTTTAGACTGATGGTATTCTAAGTCTGTGACCTAGTGTTTAAAAATAAAATACTCAGCTACTGGCATTCCAATTAGAAGTGCCGCTGATGTGACACAATAGCATAACGCTAAGTTCACTCCGATTTCTGCAGGCCATCATATGATCCATGAATCATATGATTCACCAAGCCATGTGCTAAACATTCCTCAGACAGTCACACTAAGCATCCACCAAAAACACTACTACTAATAAGGCACTTCCAAAGTCAACTCAGACTCAGGTTAGTTGTGGATCCATGAACTTTCCCCCTGCATAATTTCAAACCGGTTATACTGACAGGGATGAGGTCTTTTGTAGGGTTTTTTGTAGCATCTTCAATCTGAGTGATGTTTAATAATGTTGTTCACCTGCACCATGATTACTATTTGCTGCACAAAGGCAATGTTTCTTATTATTCTTACAAAGTATAAAGTAAAAAAAAAAAACATTATGTACTGTATGTAGCAGAGATGGGGACTCGAGTCATATGACTTGACTCGAGTCAGACTTAAGTCGCAAATTTGAGACTTGAGACTTGCTTGACAAATATTAAATAAAAACTCGACTTTGACTTGACATTCATGACTTGAGACTTGACTCGGACTTGAGTTAAATAACTCAGAGATGGGGGACTCGACTTGACTCACATGTGTGACTTACTCCCACCTCTGGTATGAACTTTATCATTTGAGGGTGAATTACTCTAACATTACTGCAATTGTGGTGTGCAGTATTGTTATAAGCACTTTCTTTATTCTTTTGTCTTAGAATAGAAATCGATAATCAAAAAAAAAACAAAAAAACACTTGCACCCAAAATTACAAGCTTGCATTCAGACGCAAAGTCACAAACTTCATGCCAAACTAACCAATGGACCAAAACTCACAAACAGAGCACAAGAGCCCAAATCAAACAAGCACACAGACCAAAATAACACATGGACCCAATCATCCATGTAAACCAAAATATGAACCAGAAACCTAAACTTACCAAAACCAAATTCACAAAAGAAAACATGTAATGTCAAAAAAGCAAATTAGAAATGTTCAAATTTGAAATTCTACATGATCTACACGCATACAAAAACATATGGTTCCATTTGATGGGTCGAATCTCTGGTTTTTAGAGCCGTTCCCCATCCTCTGAAGACTGTTGTTGGGAGCCTGTTGTCTATCAAATGGGACACTGGACACTGTGGACAGGGTATCAATGCATCACAGGGCACAATCGTGCTCACACTCACACAAGACAGACAATTTAGAGATACCAATCAGCCTGCTAGCATGTAGCTTATGCAGGTATAAGCTCAAATGTTTACATGTTACATGACTAGCAGAGCTGCACACACTTACATGTCTTTGGAATAGGGAATGAACCCCTGAAGAATAGGAAGAACTTACAAACTCTATGCAGGCAGAATGAAGGCAAGAATAAAACCCCGAACCGCCAACAACAAAAGGTGTAAGTCAAACATGCTAACACTAACCCACATTGCCCCCATAGTGAAAACTGAAAAACAAGTCAAGAACAAAAACAAGAAATTCAATACACCACATCGAGGATCTCAGGAAGGCAAATTTACAATACAAATTTGCATACAATACAAATTAAAGGAAAGAATAAAGACGTACACAGGAAGCTTCTTTCCTTAGAAAGTCTAACGTTTCCTGTACTGACACACAATGCTGTGAGAAATGGAAAGGAGTTTAAGCAATATAATTCTGCACTAAAGCATCCAGCACACTCACTCGATTGGGTCCAAATTTCTGACACAAGTAATTCTTCTGAAACTGACTTAGTCTTAGGAATCTTAAGAATTTGAAGAAATTCTACAGAGAATAATATACTGCTTGATGCTCCTGCACAAAAAGAGTTTGTTAATCATCAATGCAGAGAAAGTAAACAAGGACCGGCGAAATGGAAGGTCACTTATATTTCCCACCTTTATTAACACTATAACAGGTCATTCACAACATTAAGAGTGATTATGCTTTAAAGGGAGTATGTTATAGGAAATCAACAACAGGGTAGTGCGATGAAGCGGGATGTGAAGCCGATGATTACCAATGTTTTTTTAATAACACACAGTTATCATTATTAATAACTTTTTTTAATAATAATACTTTTTTCCTCAGAGGCCAAAAAATTCAATTTGTGCCCATTTCATGGTGTTTACTTCTCACACTTAAATGGACTTGCTTGTGAAATTTCAATAAGGTGACTAAGCAATAAGGATTTATATTGGCTTAAGGATTGGCTGTTAGATTTTATGACACAATAACACTTTCCTCTTCTCAGGTTTCCTCTTCTAAAACTCTTCCAGTGAGAAATTCCTTAAATCCATTTTTTTTTTTTTTTTTGTTTTGTTTTGTTTTTTTTGAGGGAAACAAAAATTGGAAAAGATTTAAAAAAATTTTGCCTGCTCCTTATTATTTTGGGGTCTCAGCAGTAGATAATCCTCATCCAGACATTCGATTTTGGCACAGGATTTATGCCAACTGTCCGTCCTCACACAACCCTCCCTTACCGTATCCAGGCCTCCAAGGACCCATGAATTAAAAAAAAAAGAAAGAAAGAAAAATGTACAACACACTAAATATTTCACTTTATTGATGTAAAAGTTGAATTAGTTTGTTCAGACATTTTGGCACCAGAGTGTATATATATATACTTTGCATATGTGTGTATGTGTGACAAAATAATTACTGAATATCAAAGAAGATTTTCATCAGAAGCATGTCTGAGCAGGTAAATAAAACAACACAGCAATGTTGCTCAGCTGGATCTTAAAGCTTTAGGCTCCCGGCCAATGTTTGCTTGTTGCAACATTCAGATATCTTTGTCGAAGGATTTCAGGTTGCAAATATACGAATCGTTTCTCTTCATGTATTTAAAACAATAACTACTCTGTTTTTCCTGAAATGTTTACCGTTGATTTAGTATGCAAATCACATTAGTATAATCACTGTACATCCTCTAGATTTGCCTTCCTATTACATTATCCATAACAATGACTAAAGGTTGTTGAACTCTTACCTTTGCAGACTGCATGCAAAGTTTGGACTTAGCTTAGAATTCACAAGAACATACACATCTGTGTATATAAATGCTCTCTAGGTTTCTAGTTATCTGGAGCTGTGATCTAGCACTAAATCGTTTTGATTAGAAAAGTATAAAGGAACTTTCACGTCATTTAATCTGAATTGAACCCTGGCCGGTTTAACTGCATGTTTCTTTGGACAGGCGTTTGCACAACAGCAATGTTGCAAGTGTTCAAGGCTGATTCGGTTTATAACCATTTTAACTGCTGCATTTTAAACATATGTTGTTGTTCTTTTGGCTGCTCCCTGTTCGGGGTCACCACCGCTGATCATTTGGGCTGCACGTTTGATTTGGCACAGGTTTTGCACCGGATACCCTTCCTGACACGACCAAGCGTTTATTCGGGCTTGGGACCGGCACTGAGCGTGAGCCCCACACAGCCTATGTTAGCTCCCTTGCCCAGGAATTGAACGGCAAACTCAACAAATGAATAGGTCTAAAAATTCCAATAGTTTTGGAATATATATATTTTTTTATCTATAGCTATATAACAAACCAGCTATTACAACAGAGAAAAGAACAGACAGAAACTAAAGTTAGGAAGTGAAGCAAAGATGATGCACTGATCCATCTCCACTGAGAGTTTTGTTTACTTACTGCAAGTCTAATTGCATTAACACTACATCATTTAGAAAGAAAAACTGGCAACAGAGAGGCTGAAAGACTTGACAAAAAGGATACTAGCAAACTTAATGACTTAGAAATACAATACAATACTGAAATACCAGAATCTTAGGACAGTGTAAAACTAGGAGGTTGGAAAGGAATTGCTATATGCTTCAGACGCAAACACACAAAGTGTGAAGACTCACATTTCACATAAGTGTTTATTATGATAAATCAGAAATGTGTAGCCTTTTAAATGTTTGACTGGCTAACTAAATCAAACTGGTTGGTGTTAAGGTGTAAAGCAAATGCAAATAACTGATGAAATAATTGGAATAATTATTTGTTTTTGGTTATAAGGTGTTGATTGAACATCAGCTCTGGCAATAGAGCTGACCGCAAGACAAATAAGTTTTTAACTGACGGACTTGGACTAATACGTTATTGCTTTTTTTTTTTTAATCAAAGCCTACACACACTCACCGGCCACTTTATTACGTACACCTTACTAGTACCGGTGTTGTCTTCTGCTGCTGTAGCCCATCTGCCTCAAGGTTCGACGTGTTGTGCATTCAGAGATGCTCTTCAGCATACCTGGGTTATAACGAATGGTTATTTGAGTTACTGTTGCCTTTCTATCAGCTCGAACCAGTCTGGCCATTCTCCTCTGACCTCTGGCATCAACAAGGCATTTGCGCCCATAGAACTGCCGCTCACTGGATATTTTCTCTTTTTCGGACCATTCTCTGTAAACCCTAGAGATGGTTGTGTGTGAAAATCCCAGTAGATCAGCAGTTTCTGAAATACTCAGACCAGCCCGTCTGGCACCAACAACCCTGCCATGTTCAAAGTCACTTACATCACCTTTCTTCCCCATTCTGACACTCGGTTTGAACTGCAGCAGATCGTCTTGACCATGTCTACATGCCTAAATGCATTGAGTTGCTGCCATGTGATATTTGTGTTAACGAGCAGTTGGACAGGTGTACCTAATAAAGTGGCCGGTGAGTGTATAATCCTAGATATTGTGAAGCTTTTTATAAGGAAGGAATGTTTACTTCAAACTTGGAAGGAGTCTCAAGTATCGATGCTTTTAATATTCTATAACAGCAAGCCCTGTCATGTTTAATCCTTAATAATTGAACTGTGCAGTGCTGTGTTAGTTCTTGGTGGTTTTATTTTTATTTTTTTTTAAAAAAGACTTCCATAATTATGATAGTGTTTGTCATACAGTACATACACATTTCATCACAAAAAAGACAAGCTAGACACTTGTCAATACAATCTTGCATAATGGAGAGAATCTCCATTGCATGGATGAGACCCGGAGCGATTTAGAGCAATCACAACCAATACCTGCGTAGTTTTTAGTCCTAAACTTGTCATAAGACTTAAACATAAATAGGAAGCTGCATTCCTGTTTTTTCTAAGGTTACGTACGTGAAGCATTTCCCCTCACTTCTTCACACCATACTGTGTATTTTTCCTATGATCATACTGGGCCCAAAAATCCCAAATAATCCTCTTTAAATATATTTGCTATCAGCATATAATCTGTTGTGGATGCCGATAACATCAGCCACCCCTGGGGAGAATTGTTTCTTCATAGTCATGATCATTTTCAAACATCACTGAGATTCAGAAGTGTTTTACAGAGAAGGCTACAAGTTCACACTTGTTTTAATAGAGGTATTAGTTTGGTTACTACTTGTGCAGCCAGGTTGGATTTTAGTTTTTAGAATAAAACAGTTAATTCTACTTTTTTTCCGAATGCACAATTTGACCAGTTTTGGATGCTTGAGATTGGCTAACATCTGATTCTCATTAAAGTTCCATGACAACACACACACACACACACACACACACACACACACACACACACACACAGAGAGAGAGAAAGTCATTGGAATGTTGGAACATTTCTGTATTGTGGGCAAATGTTGTTCAACGGCAATAACAACAGCAGCTTCACTTTTCAATCAGAACTGTTGTCTAGTGTGTTTTATGTTGTTAGTCTGGGTAAGAAATGTAACTTTTCTAATCACTCACTCTTTCTCTCTCTCTCTCTCTCTCTCTCTCTCTCTCTCACACACACACACACACACACACAATGTCTCATGTGTGATGTATAGCATATAATCTGACTTTTTAGTGTGAACTTTTACATCAAAATAATGTCTCTACCCAGGCGTTGCATTTAAAAACATACCCGTGTGTAAATATCCACTTTTAACAAGCTTTACAGTGCGTTAATGAGTTAGTGCGCATGCGCAGCGCTGTAAAAACAGCCCCAAACAGAAAATCACGCCGCTTTACCTACCCCTGTAAAGTAGCCGGCGGCTGTAATTCTGTTGTCACGGATGGAAACAGTTCTCCTAAGCCTTGTTAACTGTTGTAGTCTGTTTCATCCAGATTAAAATTACAGTCTGCATGTCTTCCTTTTAGGAAAACAGCAGACGATTCCTCTTTACTGGAGAGATATTCAGTAGTTTTATGTCCTGCCCACTGCTGCTGCTGCACTGCTCTCAAACTCCACCCAGGTGTGTGTGTGTGTGTGTGTGTGTGTGGGTGTGGGTGTGTGTGTGTGCAGAACTCAGCTATGTGACAGGTACACTGGGCCCTTCTGCACTGCTCTCAAACTTCACCCAGGTGTGTGTGTGTGTGTGTGTGTGTGTGTGTGTGTGTGCAGAACTCAGCTATGTGACAGGTACACTGGGCCCTTCTGCACTGCTCTCAAACTTCACCCAGGTGTGTGTGTGTGTGTGTGTGTGTGTGTGTGTGTGTGTGTGTGTGTGTGTGTGTGTGCAGAACTCAGCTATGTGACAGGTACACTGGGCCCTTCTGCACTGCTCTCAAACTCCACCCAGGTATGTGTGTGTGACAGGTACACTGGGCCCTTCTGCACTGCTCTCAAACTCCAACTAGGTGTGTGTGTGTGTGTGTGTGTGTGTGTGAGAGAGAGAAAGGCACACTGGGCCCTTCTGCACTGCTCTCAAACTCCACCCAGGTGTGTGTGTGTGTGTGTGTGTGTGTGTGAGTGTGTGTGTGTGTGTGTGTGTGTGTGTGTGTGTGTGTGTGCGCGCAGAACTCAGCTATGTGGCAGGTACACTGGGCCCTTCTGCACTTCTCTCAAACTCCACCCAGGTGTGTGTGTGTGTGTGACAGGTACACTGGGCCCTTCTGCACTGCTCTCAAACTTATTATTATTATTATTATTGTGACGTTTTGTATCTGGAGGTTTTATTAATGTACTTACACACTTATTCCCACGGGAAAATAATAATAATATCATACTTATAATAATAATTATTATATCATACTGTATATTTGTATTGATAAAAAGCAATACAATTACATATAAATAATATATTGTATAATAATAATAATAATAATAATAATAATAATAATAATAATAATGCATCGTTTAGATTCGTTCTTTTTATTTTTATTATTATTATTATTATTATTATTAATTATTATTATTATTATTATTGTGACGTTTTGTATACATTTGTTCAATCATTTTTACATTAACAATAATGGATTTAATATACAATAGATATGTATGATGACTTTAGATTTTTTATTTTAATATCTTATTTTTATTATTCAGTATTATACAGTACAATTGTTATTATTTAGTATTTAATACATCTTTACATAATACCAGTCTCTGCGCAGATTTCGGCGATCTACATTACAAACACGGACTACATTTTCCGGGGAAGACTACTTGAAGATTTGACAAATATAAACACAAAGCGTAAAAGTATGTAAAAAAAACTTCCCAGATGTTGTCGGAGCTCTGTTATGTATATGATTTAATATTCTTGAACAAACACACACATACTCTGGGAAGGTATTTTAAAGAACAGTGTATTTTAAAGGACAGTATTTATGAGACAGTTTTGAACTGATCTTGCGCAATAGTAACGCAACGAGTATGCACGCAAATGCTTTTCTAATTTGACCGCTAGCTCTATTTTTTTTGTCCCGCCTTCCTTCAGTGACGCACTTCCGCCAAGATGGTAGTCGGCGCTTTCCCTATCGCAAAGCTGCTCTATTTGGGCGTTCGTCAGCTCAGCAAACCAGTGGCCAACAGAATTAAAGCAGGAGCGAGGAGAAGTGAATTCTTCAAGAATTACATATGTCGTCCTCCGGCAAATGGTAAGTAGGGTTACAGAGTTAAGGATGAAAATGAAAGCGGGGTTGATTGAATAGCCGGAAGCAGAACAGCGCAATTTTTAGCCAATAGGATTGTTTTGTAAAATATCGCTTAGCCAATAAGGACCGTTGTTGGGCCAACAAGTTGTTATTGATTAATCATCGAACCAATGAAAAGCTAAGAGGCGGGTACTTACCCACCGAGATGTCATTGAGTGTTGAACATTTGAAAGTGCCTTTTACTGACAAACTAACAGAAATCATATAAATCAATAATAATAATAAATTTTTAGGGAGTTACTTTACTGTCCTGTGACAATACTGGGACAATCTTTTTGAGAATATTAATTGGAAATTGGTTTGGACTTTTTTTGATTATTATTATTAAGTATTGTTTATTTATAATAATAATAATAATAAAAAATAATAATAAATATTAAAAAATAATAATAAGTATTGCATTAATAATAATAATAATAATAATAATAAATAATAATAATAAAAATAGTAATACTACTACTACTACTACTAATAATAATAATAATAAGTATTGCATTAATAATAATAAAATTAGTGAAGTATATTTTACAATTATACACTTAATTTATCCAACAAACCAATTTCTACAAAATTTTAAAAATTATATCAGATTTTTGTACATTTTGTAATATAAATAGAATTTGCACCTTTTTGATTGTATGTAAACTAGACTCATATATATGGTGAAGCTTTCTGGAAGGATATGTGTATATAACATTTAATTAAATTTATTTAATTCATTTATTTGTGTAGTGCTTTTTACAATTCACAAAACATAACCGTAGAACAAAAGGTTATTATAAAGATTAATAGAATACAACATTCAAGATTAATATTAGATATATTTAAATGTGTATTTATTTATCCCAATGAGCAAGTCTGAGGTGACTCAAGTGACTGTGGGGAGGAAAAACTCCCTTAAATGGTAAAGGAAGAAACCTTGAGAGGAACCAGACTCAAAGGGGAACCTCATCCTCATATGGGTGACACTGGAGGGTATGATTATAAATACACAGTCTGACAAATGTTGTATTGATGAGGAGGTTGTTGTCCTCAAAGACCACATGGAGTTTCATCTCCTTTTTACTATAGCAGAGTCTAACTGGAGCTGGTAAATATCTAGATGTCTCAGGATTCTCACGGAGTCAGTCTCATCTCAGTGGAGGTCCAAAGTCTTCATGGCACAGTGCCTTCAATTTTCTGCCACAGGAGAATCTTCTGGACAGAGAAAACAGTGCCTTCAATTTTCTTTGTTTTGCAAACTACAATAAAATAGAAGCTGTTATGAAAATAATAGTTTATAGGTGCCTGATGACAGTTATGTATTTGTTTCATGGATGTTCCATATCATTGTAATGTAAACTATAAATGGTTAAAAGTATAATAATGTGGTTTATTAATTTGGTTCTAAACCTATACCTATTGTCTTATTGTTATTTTCCTATAAAAGCATAGCTAGTTATGTTTGTCATTCTGAAGCATACCACTGGATCGAGATGAAAACGAAGATGAGGATAATGGGCTTTCGTGGCTCTGCCATCAAACCACTTAACGAGGATGCGGCTGCAGAGCTGGGAGCCGAACTGCTCGGAGAGGCCATCATCTTTATCATCGGCGGCGGCTGCCTTGTACTCGAGTACAGCAGGCAGGCGGCAAACAGCAGGAGAAAGGAAGAAGAGCTGAACGTCACGATCAGCAGCCTGCAGACACAAATCGGAGAACTGGCCCTGACCACAGAAACTTTAGACGCTCAGCTCCGTGAGGTCAACAGGCTTCTACTGTCCTTGCCGTCTGCCCCGAGTGGCAAATAACAACCATAAACATTAACGCGTGGCTCTGAGTGGAACAGACAGACTAAATCTGTATGTGTGTGATGTCCTACAATACAAAGAAGCAACAATATGATGTATAATGACATTTAATTAAAATCCTTCCACACACACAGCCTGTGATCAACATTTAAGAGGGCAACAGAACCTGTGATTTAGTACGTCTTCATTTTGTGGCTTGGTTCAGTATTGCATATATGGAGAGCAAATGATTCATATATCACACTCAACAGAAACATTTCATATGTCTCCTTAGGACTTTTGTAGTTCATTATAAAACTGAATTTGATTTGATGGCTGTAGCTTGTAGGAGTTTGAAGGTCATTTCAAATAAGTTAATTCTTTCCTGAATCCAGTTATTTAATATTGACCGCTTGCTGCTCACAGCGAGGGAACTTAAAGTGCAGTTCCTTTGGTTAGGTTAGCGATGCTCTCCTCAAGCTGCAGTTTCATGCTCTAAAACTCAATTTTATGCACTCAGCTATTCTACTGAAATGATTGGGATGTGTTCGAGTGATGCAAAACAGGCTAGGGATCATTGTATTAATGATAAATTTGACAAAATTGACTCAAATTTGTGATAACAAACCTGATGCCTGTGTAGTGCTACTGCTTGTTTTGAAGAACGGAAGAAACGTGCAATGCGAGAAGTGTATATTGATTATTGTAAAATAAAATAAATGTCCTATATCCCTTTTTTTGTTATGTTTTTTTTTTTTGTTTACCTAAAAACGAATGCCATCGTTTTACCCGTTTGCTGCTTCTGTAGTTTTTTCTGCTCAAAAAATATGTAGAAAGCACTAGCATAGATTTTAACTAACACGTTAAAAGAATTGTATGTGAGATATTAAACAATGAAACTGCGATGAATTTATTTTATTTCTATATTTCTTTCAGCATCTGAATATTCTTAAGAATTACAAATGCATTACTCTTTGAAAGGGTGTACTTGCTTTATTATGCTATTCTATTAACATTAGATTAGTTGCAGAAAATTGTCCTATAAATAAAATAATATTGTGTATCCCAATGACTTCTGAGCCTACAAGAGCTTAAAAACACTACTTTTACAATCCGCTAGGTGGCAGCTCAGAGCCACGGTTTAATATACATACTTTTGAGCCCTAGTGCTGTTTAAGCTTTGCACTCTTTTTTAGTATGGACGTCTGCGCAGATTGATGACATCACTACATTAGCCAGCAGGCTAGCTAGGTATTGACAAGCGGTGGCTGTTTACTAATAGCTGGCGTTTCAATTGTTTTAGAGGCCAACGTCTTTTACTCGACTGTTTGCAAAGGTAATAACCTTCTCTTCATGCATTTTATTTTTAACTTAATGCAACTAAATTGCATGTGACGAACAATTTGTTTCGCACATCAATTGACGTTGCTAAGCTAACGGTTGTGTTTCGTGGCTGTGTTCCAATAAGAGCGTTTCTTTTACGTATAGTGCACTAAGTAGGGTGCAGAACACCCCTATTGTCAGTACGCCGTAGGGAGCACTGTGTAGCAATTTGTGATTCGGCCTTATGATGTAACCGTAAACACCAAACACTAGTGATAGAAACTGTTTAGCCAGACAGTCAGCTGACCGTATAATTATTGAACTGTGATATCATTTTATTGCAACAATAACGAGTGTATTTTTCCCCCAACAATAAGAGCTAATATGAAACTAATTAACACTGCTATATTAAGCCGTGTAAGCTGCATCATTTCTCCCTGTTCCCTACAATTAGCAATTTCCAGGGTGTAGTTTGCATCCTCTGATGTATTATCACACTAGCTTGTTGCTTTGTGTTGTGAAGTTTCATATGTAAACACACACACTAACTAACACAAACACTAACACACACAAACACTGACACTAACACACACAAACACTGACACTAACACACACAAACACTAACACACAAACACTAACACACACTAACACACAAACACATTAACACACACTAACAAACACACTGACACTAACACACACACACACATACACTCTCTCCAAAGCACCAACAATACACTATATAGTAGGCACAGGTTGTTATTTGAAGACATTTAGGTAGCTTTCATGCTACAGTAATGATGACATGTATTATTTAAGCTAGTTTAAGAGGCAGATTGTGGTTTATAAGATGACAGATTGAGCTCAGCAGGTTATAGAGTTAATCTTGAGAAGTTTGACAGGTTGCATGATTTTTTTTGTTGTTAATCTGCTGTTATTCCTTGTGCAAATTTAGAAGAGAGTTATAAGGTGATCTGCAATGGACATTGACGTGAAAAGGCTGAAAGTGAATGAGTTGAAAGAGGAGCTGCAGAAGAGGGGATTAGACACTCGCGGCCTGAAGGCAGACCTGTCGGACAGACTGAAGGCTGCTTTAGAGAGCGAGGCAACAGCACAGAACTCCCAGGAGATCACACCAAATGATGGGCAGCAGCCTGAAGCAGGTAATAAGATATAAAAATATCGCAGTACTTGAAAGGATTTCACCAATACGTTATATGGATGGCTACTTCTTCAATATTTAAGGTGGGGGTGAATACTAATGCAAAGTGCAGTATGTCTTCCTGCAAAAGCTCAAAAGATAGGAGCACCAATCAGATTGTAAATTTGAATTCTGACGGGATAGATTTAGATCAGTATTCTTGAAAAGAATGTCTTGAAGCTGAAAAAAAATGATTCCATACGTGCCATGGCAGGTGAGGAGGAGCGTGGCTATGAAGACGTCTGTCACCAGGGACAGCAGCGAGACGAGGGCGATCAGATCAAAGATGAGAAAAACTTCATCCCTGATGCAGATCACGATGTTCCTGACTTCTCTGTAGATGCCTGCATGAACAGAGCAGAGGTTGTCGAGGAGCCTGAAGTCAAACCTGAAACAGAAGCACTGCCTGTCTGTACAGAAGGTTAGATCGTATTCAATGTCCTCACTTGCACATACATACCACAGGTTTTGTTTTGATTTCCTTTACTACAGAGCTGAAAACACCCATTACAGGCACCTTAAACCTGGAACAAATTTCTTCTTTTGCATGCTGTTTCATATCAATTCCTGCAAGCGTTAGATATTTACATACTAAAACTGATTCTGTACAAATAGTGTTCCTGAGACAAGCAATGTCTTTTAAGGTGAGTTTGTGACCTTGTATGATGCTAAACATCTTCGATGATTAGACTCTTGTTGTGTCCGCAGAGCAAAATGCACAACCAGTAGAGGTGAAGGAGGAGGAAGATATAAAGCCAGAACCGCAGCAGGATTCTGGATCAGCCATAGAGTGGAAAGAGGTCCATCAGACTTCTCATTACCAGGACAACCAGGCACCTTACGGCTGCAAACGACCCCACGATGACACCCATGGATATAGTTACTACGAGCATCGAGAGGAAAAGAGGTGAGAATTCGGGTTGTCTCAAAACCTGTATTGTTTTAAACTGTAGGATTTAAAGGAGCAATTGTAAACCTTGCTGCAGGATGCTGTTTAATTTTTTGTTTGATTACAGGTCCCGCTCACCTCAGCCTCCAGCTGAAGAAGATGAGGAGGATTTTGATGACACACTAGTTGCCATTGATACCTGTTAGTTTCATTGTGTCCTTTTTTCTGTAAACGGCTGCCTTTGTAAACATTATAGTGGGAATATAAATGTAGAATGTAAATACTGTTTAATAAATAAATATACTCCCTCGCTTGTAGATAATTGCGATCTGCACTTCAAAGTTGCCCGCGACCGCTACAGTGGCTACCCTCTGACCATCGAAGGCTTCGCGTACCTGTGGTCCGGCGCACGTGCCTCATACGGCGTGAACAAGGGCCGCGTCTGCTACGAGATGAGGGTAATCATGTTATCCTGCCTGATCACTTTTTACAGTCTTAATGAACAGGAAAGCATCACAGAATACCCAGCATGTAGAACTGTGAGGAATAAAGGCTACAACAAAGACCAATTCGGTTTCCAGTCCTGTGAGCCAGGAACAGGAATCTGAAACCAACCGGATTTAGGACGTTTGGGAAAAGACAATGAGTTTTCGATCCTTAAATTGGTTTTCTGTTCACTGTATTTGTAAAGAATGATTAAAGAACCATTGAACAGTACACAATCTGTCGACACTACTGTGTGAGGTGAGATGTTTGTCTGTGTGTGGTTTATGGCAGATAACAGAAGAGATCTCTGTCAAACATCTTCCTAGCAGCGAGCCTGACCCACATGTAGTGAGAGTGGGCTGGTCTCTGGATTCCTGCAGCACACAGCTTGGTGAGTGGAAAATATCCCCACAATATCGAGGTTATAGATTTACACTTCTCTTTTTTTTTAATGTTTAATAAATTGGTAACGTATTGGTCAAAAGCATCTCTACCCTTACTTTCATTAAATCCTTTCTCTTGCAGGGTGAATGATGATACGTTTTCTCACACTTGCTTATACTTTAGGTGAGGAGCCTTTCTCTTACGGATATGGTGGAACAGGAAAAAAATCCTCCAACTGCAAATTTGAAGATTACGGGCAGAAATTTGGTGAAAACGACATCATCGGATGCTACGTTGTGAGTTCGTTTGGAGTTTCTTATACCACAGTCTTAACTGTCCTTTATAACGAATGTGTGTAATAATATATCCATGTGCTAACGTTTTAGGACTTTGACAGTAGTCCTGAAGTGGAGATTTCATTCTCTAAGAATGGGAAGTGGTTGGGTGTAGCTTTCCGGGTGAGAAAGGAGGAGCTGGACGGTCGAGTCCTTTTCCCTCATATCCTGGTGAAGAACTGCGCTGTGGAGTTTAACTTTGGTCAGAAAGAGGAGCCGTTCTTCCCTTCACACGAAGGATATGTCTTCATCCAGTCTGTCACAATGGAGGACAGGAATAGAGGCACTGTTGGTCCTGCAACCAAGGCAGACTGTGAGGTGGGTGCTGTCAGTCAGCTACGGGTTATACATTTTTGTACAAACTGCTCATGCAAAAATTATGAAATAAATGATTAAATGATTAAAAATAACAATTTTATACAACACACACACCGGCCATGTTTGTACATGCTGATGTCATTGCTGTGCCTTTGTAATTAGATCTTGATGATGGTTGGTCTACCTGCATGTGGCAAAACCACCTGGGCAGCCAAGCATGCTGAGATGAACCCTGCGAAGAAATACAACATACTCGGCACCAACGCCATTATGGAGAAGATGAAGGTAAGTCTCGCGTCGTTACATGAACTGGCGTCCATGGAATAATAAATGACGCTTTAAAGCATGTCACTTGAACTAAAATATTTTCAATAGCGGGTTCAGGAGTTTAGGTATTTGGGGTCAACCGTCAACGGTCGACGGGGAGTGTTGAAAAGAGGTGAAGAGGCGAGTGCAAGCCGGTTGGAGTGAGTGGAGAAAAGTGTCAGGAGTGTTGTGTGTGACAGAAGAAAGTCAGCAAGAATCAAAGGAAAGGTGTAGAGAGCAGCTCTGCTGTATGGGTTAGAGACTGTAGCAGTGAGGAAAAGACATGAGGTAGAGATGGAGGTAGCAGAGATGAGGATGTTGAGGTTCTGTTTAGGAGTGACGAGGATGGACAGGATTAGGAAGGAGCACATCAGAGGGACAGCTCAGGTTGGCTGTTTTGGGGACAAGGACAAAGAGACTAGATTGAGATGGTTTGGACATGTACAGAGGAGGGAGGTGGTTATATTGGTAGAAGGAGGTTGGAGATGGAGCTGCCAGGTAAGATGTCAAGAGGAAGGCCAAAGAGGAGATATATGGACGTTAAATGACATTAAATGAGGACATGAAGGTAATTGGTGAGAGAGTAGAGCATGCCGAGGATAGAGTTAGGTGGAAACTGATGATTCGCTGTGACGACCCCTAACTGGAAAAGCCGAAAGTAGAAGAAAGTTTTCTTCTTCAAACTGTTCAACAAAACAAACCCTTTTTAATCTTGTACCTCTAGAAGATCCTTATGGCTAGATGTATACATATCTCATTGAAACAGAGTATTCATACAATACTATACTATTACTTTGTAGATTTGGCACATTTATGATCACACATTAACACATTAACACGTGGTGCTGAAAGCCAAGCTGCTGCCCAACCAGATTTAAATCTTGTTACTGAGACTGGATAAACCTGTCTGTTATAGGTAACTCCTCAGGAGGAAATATCTAGTGCTTGTTTCTTGATGTAGCCATAAAGTAGGCATATTAGCCTACTAGCAAAACAGGCTTTTAAAAATCAATGGGTTCAAGTCTCGGGCCGGTAATACCACGACTAAGGTGCCCTTGAGCAAGGCACCGATCCCCTCAACTGCTCCCCGGGCGCTGCAGCATAAATGGCTGGCCACTGCTCTGGGTGTGTGTTCACGGTGTGTGTGTGTTCACTGCTGTGTGTGTGCAGTTTGGATGGGTTAAATGCAGAGAACGAATTCTGAGTATGGGTCACCGTACTTAACTGTATGTCACGTCACTTTTTTATTTGCAACCTGGAGACGTGTTTGACATCAGAGAAATATATAGATCAGCTATATAAATATATAGAAGACTAAAGTCAGTGCTAGAAACGTGTTGAAGTGTTGACATCCGCGTGTTTGTTGTTTGTAGTTGATGGGTCTGAGGCGTCAGAGGAATTACGCAGGTCGCTGGGACATTCTCATTCAGCAAGCCACTCAGTGTCTGAATCGACTCATCCAGATCGCCGCCCGCAAGAAACGCAACTACATTCTCGACCAGGTACTGCTTCCAGTCCCGTAATCCTCTACCAAGACAAAACTGTCTATGACCTTTAATGCCATCTTTCTAATGCGTTATTTATTTATCTTTCAGGGAGCCAAAATATGATAGAGTAGAAGAAGCATCAGCCTCTCTTTTTTTAGTTTTGTTGCCCTGCATTGTAAAGAAATGCTATTTTGTAACTTGAGAGGAAAGTCATTGCTGTTATTGCTGCAGTATTTTAAGCATATTTCTTCCCACTTTGTATATTGTCTTGTAAGCCTTTTCAATACCGTACAAGTAAATCCATTACAGTGTTAAGATGTTGAGAGACAAGTAAGCTCTGCCTGGTGAGTAAGAAAAACAACTTTTGTTGCTTTGGTAACTACCAGAAGTAACCTTCAGTATCATGTACAGGTGGAAATGTTAAGTGTTAATGTTTTGGTAAAGCACCAAGGTAAGTGAGAACTAACGTTTTTCGATTTGTAGGAGCTTGTCGTCTGGTTTGCGAGGTAAGTAAGGTCAAACGGACGTGCTTTGGCTTGACCTCGGAAACTGTAAGTACATTCAGGTGAGTATTTGTGTGTATATGTGAATGGGACACAAGGGCCGATGCTGGACAGGTAAGTAAAGGTGAGTTATGGGACCCTTTCCGGATATTGCAGCCCCGTTACATGTAATTTAGAGTATTAAAAAGATATTGGGACACAGCAGGGTTGCTTTGTGAAGTCAGGTTAATACCACTACATAGATCGTGTCGTGAGCAGTGGCGTAACGACAACAGGCGACATAACAGGGATTCAGAATTGAAGCCAAAATGTCTTCAAGTCTCTGTAGTGGCACTCTGTGTAGTAGATTTTGACCTCATCCTTTCTCATGTTTGTGAAAAGACCCACAGTTCATTATAATTATGTTTGATACATTACATTATTACTTGAATTAAAATGATGGATAACGTCTGCTAGCTAGTGACTGGTTAACTGTTCCATCCCAGACCCTGACAATTTATACAAAATCTAAGCAGATGTCATTTAATTGTTAAGAGAGTTCTCTTTCAATAGCCAGAATTATTTTTAGATGGAACAAAAATGCTGGCTAACACAAACAAGGGAGGAGGCATTGTTGCAAATAAGGAACTAATTAATTCCATTTTCTTTTATGTCCCTTTTTTTGTTATGACCTCTCGGTTAAAATGAGAACAAATTTGTGGCCCTCAGAATTGCGAGCTGATCGGGGTATCCATGATCTCTAAGGATCTCTTAGGTCAACTTCGTGCTGTCTGTTTACTCTGACAGTCCACTCAGATCTGAAAACTAATACACATCCAGCAGGTTTACGTTTAGTTCTTTTGTCTTTCTCTCAACTTTTAGTCTGTAGCAGTTTCTAGACGCTGCCATCTAGTTTAATACATTAAATGGAAAGTTTCTGGAAGACCTAGAAATATAAATCAGGCTTAATATGAAACGTTTGAGACCTTTGATTACATCGTCTTTGCAAATTGTTAAATTATTGTGTTAAAGGAAAACGAATCGAGTAAAGGCTATTAAAATGAATACTCAGTAGAAGCCTTCAGAAATTTCACTGCAGGCTGCTGAACTATTTTGCACCGCGAAGAGTTTTTCAGCTTAAGCTTTATAATGTGAAAGGGTCCCTGGTAACGGCTCTGTTGTAGGTTGGGGTGAACAGATACAGGAGGTAAGTAGGCGGAGTTGTGAGAGGCTGTCAGTAGTTCGTCAAGGAAAAAAAAAAAACCCTCTCTCACTTCATTATTGCAGGCTTCGCGTCGCCCAAACCAGAACACAAAGTAACAATAACGAACAGCTTCTACTTCTTTCTTGTCACCATTGCTAGACAAATGTATATGGATCAGCCCAGAGACGAAAAATGCGTCCCTTTGAAGGGTTTCAACGCAAGGCTATTGTAATTTGTCCCACGGACGAGGACTTAAAAGCGCGAAGGTTAAAGCAAACTGATGTGGAAGGGAAGGATGTGCCCGATCATGCTGTTTTAGAAATGAAAGGTAGGAATGCAGTGGACAAAAGCAAACCACTTTTAAAACAGATTCAAGATCTCTGCTCAACTATTTGTATATTTTTGTTTGTAGTCAAACTTGGACGATGCCCCCTACCCCTTTCATCATTGAACTAAGAACTCTGTCTCTTGGGCCCTTGGCCTAAGTTTATTTATTTGTTTCTTTATTATTATAATTTTTTTTTTTTAATATCTGCTCTCACCCCTCCCCATTAGTGGTGGGCGGTATACCAATATAAACAGTTTATGTCGCACAAAATACAACCCTAGTATTTAAAGCCAACTCATTTATTTACTGCTAAACATTTTATATCGTAGCTGTATTGATTTCTGAAATCTGAAGCTGCTCATTCGTTTTCTCGTTTTCTCGTTTTCACCACACAGGGCTGGCAGTAGTTCTGTCTGTAATTCAACTAATGGGTTTTTAGAAACACGCTCATTTCCAATCTTTTATCGTAGTAGGAACTCATTTATAAGGAGTTTTATATTAACTGGATAACTGGAGCTAACAGTTTTGCCAGTTATGTCCAGTTATGTCAGATATAACCAGTTATGTCATTAACCGATCTATTGTTCATTAAAAAAATGCAATCGCCGGCAGATCCAAGTAGTATAAGAGGAATAAAACAATCGCACCTGCTGTCCGCTTCTAGGCTCACTTAGGTCGGGTCGCACCTCCACGTCATACTTACATGATGTCATAACTTTGTAGATAACGGACATTTCAATTCATTTAAGTCTGGTTTGTGTTTTTGATATTGAGCACAGGTATTTAATGAAGTGCTGCAACATTAGTGCAGCTGATTATTTTGTGTCTTAAAAGGAACTGCCTGCCTTGATGCCCAATGACGCCTGAGATAGGCACAGGCTCCCCGTGACCCGAGGTAGTTCGGATAAGCGGTAGAAGATGAATGAATGAATGAATGAATGAAAAAGGAACTGCCAATAGAAAGGTTTATATAGACTATTTAATAGGATAATAATATAGCATTTGTTGTCTCTTTTTTTTTTTTTTTTTTTTTTTTTTTAAATAGTTATTTGTAGCATCGATACCTTTTACCTTTATTTAGTGCTCTTGGTATGTGATGTCTTCTATTATATACAGTGTTTTATTACAATACAAATGCGTATACTGTTGTACATTGGCTATATTGCCCACCTCTTAATCCCCATTTTCCCTTCCTGATGAAGCACTGCAAACTGAGCAGACGATCACTAAAGGCTTAATGACTTTCATTATCTGGCTTCAAATTGAAATCTACAACACAATCTTCCTGGCTTGTTCAAACCTTCTCATATTCGGCACGACATCGAGTTAGCTCTTGGTTTGCAGAGGCAGTGTCCATTATCTAAAACCTATTTGCCCATTTGGATCATTGATGTCAGTTCTTCCTGTCTATGTAAACCAGAGCAAGTATTAAATCCCATCCTTTCTGGGATCCATGTTTGCTCGAGGTCTTATTGTTTATGTCTCATCTCTACATGATCGTGTTGTCACTTTTTTTTTCTTTTTCTTTTCTTCAGGAAATATATATTTGCTGATATATTATTTTAATTAAGGTTTTTTCTGTCTCCTGGTGGTGTGACTCTACCTGTCCCCATCATTTCTTTTTCCTTCTCTGCTACTCTTTTCTCCCTTTCTGTGACACCCCACCGCACTGCCCCTCCATGCCGGGCCTGCATCCTTTTCGAAGCTAACTATGTGCTACCAGAGGCTGGAGAGTTTCTGGATGAGGTGACCTTCGTTGAGCTGCAGAAAGACGAGGCAGAGAAGTTGGTGAAGCAGTACAACGAGGAGGGCCGGCGGGCAGCTCCTCCACCTGAAAAACGCTACGATAACAGACAGACGGGTTTCCGCGGCCAGAGCGGCAGCTTCCAGCGGTATGACAACCGTGGAGGTCCTCGAGGAGGCTATCAGAACCGTAGCAACTCTGGAGGAGGATACAGACCAGGTCCTTACTCATTTCAGCGAGCCTGTATTGTATAATATTATTTTTTAAGTTCTAGCATACTGTGTTCTGTACAAATGTATTCATTTATCAAGGTTGATGTTTTATTATTATTTTTTTTCTATATTACCCACTGCTGTACAGTCTTGTAAGTTTCGATGCCTGATGAAATGTATTTCGTGTATCGGTCAGGTTTCAAACGTGGAGGCTACAACCAGAACGGCTGGGGTGGGAATTACAGAGACATCAACTCGAGAGGTGGTTACAACCGTAACCAGAACTACGGAGGAAGCTACAACAGCAATCATCAAGGTTCCTACAATAAGGATGGATACGGCCAGGTATGACTTGTGCACTACTGATACTCTTGTTCGCTTCTGATGCTTTTATTTAGTGTCTAACTCTTTCATGTGATTCATACAGAGCTACAATCAAGGATATAACCAAGATTACAACCAGAGCAACTATAACCAAGGCAGCTACAATCAAGGGAGCTACAACTACGGTAATTACAACCAGTATCCTGGATATGGACAAGGCTACAGTGATAATCAAGCTTCTGGATACAACCAGCAACAGAGCTACAACCAGCAGTATCAGCAGGTAAGACCTGACACTGGTGATACCCAGTGTGTTGTTTTGACATACATACATCCTGGTTTATTTTAACATTATTGGCCCTGCTTAACCAAAACGTCCACATCACTTCTGCTAAATGGAAATGTGAGAGTTGAAAAAGACTAAATACGTTAGCTGAATGGGTTTCATTTCATTCTTGTGGCAATGCTTAGGAATTTTTCACTTCTTTCAGCATCGGGCGCTAAGGAAGGGCAGCGTTTAATATATTTGAGTCACTCCAAACCCCCTTTTTAACCATTTCAATGGACATTGTGTCCTTGGTCAGTAGTAAGCATCAAATTGCTAATGTAAGAGCAATAATATAAAATAATAATTAAATAAGCGGGGGTCACGGTGGCTCAGTGGTTAGCACGTTCGCCTCACACCTCCAGGGTTGGGGGTTCGATTCCCGCCTCCACCTTGTGTGTGTGGAGTTTGCATGTTCTCCCCGTGCCTCGGGGGTTTCCTCCGGGTACTCCGGTTTCGTCCCCCGGTCCAAAGACATGCATGGTAGGTTGATTGGCATCTCTGGAAAATTGTCCGTAGTGTGTGAGTGCGTGAGTGAATGGGAGTGTGTGTGTGTGTGCCCTGCGATGGGTTGGCACTCCGTCCAGGGTGTATCCTGCCTTGATGCCTGATGACACCTGAGATAGGCACAGGCTCCCCGTGAACCGAGATAATTCGGATAAGCGGTAGAAGATGAATGAATGAATGAATGAATGAATTAAATAAGGAATGTTTAGACATAACTCCATGATCTGTTGGTGTGTTTCTCTCTCTTTCTCTTTGACCAGTATGCCCAGCAGTGGCAACAGTACTACCAGAACCAGAGCCAGTGGAACCAGTACTACAGCCAGTATGGCAACTATTCTGGGCAAGAAGGCAACAACCAGGGCCAGTGAAGCACGTGCCATCCACATACACTCATCAAATTCAAGTAATCCTTCACACACCTGCACGTGTCATCAGACACCCTATATTTTATTTTTTTTTTACAACCTTATTCCTTTATATCCAATCATTCTTGTCATCCTAATACGCTGTATGCTGCATTTGGGATTCTTTTCTAGTTGGTTTGAGAAACGTTAATGGTTTTGTCCAGTCAGACTATACTAATTTTTGTAATTTAGCTGATAAGTGATTTTATAAGTGAGTCAGATATAATATAAACATACAGCTGAGGAGGAGATGGTTAAAGGTGTCAGGTAGCAGTCCTGAAATCTTAACCTCATACTAAGTAGAGATAGTGCTGCACATATAAAAGTACAGTCTGCCTAGAAAGATGTTCTATATCCGAGGATATGTCAAGGTTAAAGATGGATTTGTTTTTGATTTGACACCTTTTTTTTTTTTTTTTTTTTAGGATCCTGCTCTAATCTGATCCAGACCCTCTTTAATCAGAGGAAATGCTCAGAGAACTCAAGAGTACATTATGGTTTGTGTGACTTCTTTAACATGAACATTATTATTGTGATGATGATTAGTAAATAATTTATTGTGCAGCTCTAACCACTGAGCTACCACTGCCCTCTCGAAATGACGTGTGCTTGTGTAATTAGTTTGAACTGTACATTATGAACATAAGATAAGCTCTTTTTATTTCCATCAAGCTCATTTTGTCACTACTTTGCATAATGTGTTGGTTTTTTTTTTGTTACTATGAAAAAGTATAGTCTAACGTTAAAGGAAAAATCCACCCTGATTTGGATGATATAAACTGGTCCATTTCTATCTTGGATTAACTGTTTCCTAGATTACCCACAATGCCTTTTGACTATTTTCAGGCTAAAGAGAAGGGTGTGATGCAGCAGCACTTTAATCCTTTAGTCCAGGGGTCGGCAACCTTAAACACTCAAAGAGCTGTTTGGACCTGTTTCCCACAGAATAAAGAACATCTCTAACATCTCTAACCCCCACGCAACCCCAATTTTTTCATTGGTTGTTGCGTTAAATCTTACCCAGATAGTGCTATTTTCTGATTGGCTATTGTGTAGTCTCTTTTTTTGATTGGCTGATGTCAGGCTCGACTAAGAACTGAGACGCGCTTGATTCCTGCCCGGTTTCATAGAGACAGCGGTGCGGACTGATATATTTTGGGCGCTGCGGCGTTTTAAATATATGATAAATAGTCAAAAAGCTTTTCTGCGTGAGAAATACGATGTGTGGCAGGAGAGCGTGACAAAAGACCCAAATGCGTGACTGTCACGCTCAATGCGTGACACTTGACAGCCCTGCATGACATCAAAATTTTAACTTGCCGGCTGCAGCAAACCAAAAATGCGTCTGCTTCTGTGTGTCGGATTTCGCACGTCGGCAGTTATGACGCATATTTTGAGCGACAAAAAAATTAAACACGGTTTATTTTAATATTACAAGAGCTTCATAATCTTAGAATTTAGAATTACATTTTTTTTAAAAACTAACTAACTAAAATAAAATACATTTAAATTAAAAATTTATTTTCCAAATCTACAGGGAGCCGCAGCAGAGGGATGAAAGAGCCACTTGCGGCTCCGGAGCCGCGGGTTGCCGACCCCTGCTTTAGTCTATCCAGCAAATGTGTTATTGCTTATTGATTTTGAGCTTGCTGAAATTTCTAATTTCCAATAACCCCACCGTTACTGCACACTAGCAGCATCCACCTGTAACCTCAGCATCGGCTGACGAACACAGTCTTCTCGCAGGGATAACAAATACACAGCAGCAACAATCACAAATCCGTTAATATCAAATTATTCTACGTTTCATGGTGGAGTTTTCCTTTAAAGAATTTGGAATTTAGATTTTTCTACCTACATTATTAATGGTTACGGTTCATAAATGGAAGTAACTGAAAGCATGTGGTCTGTGATGTGATTTTTGTTACCTGTCTAAAACTGGAAAGCTTTTATTTTTCCTTGTAAATCTGACTTTTGAGATTTTTCATTCAGTAATTGGAAAGATTTTAAGAATGTCGATAATGTTCATCTGGAGTACTTTTACATTTTGTCTCGTTGTGTGGTTTTCTTTTTCGTTTGAGTCTCGTAAATACTCTATAAAACAGATAAAAAAATGAATAAAATTGTCTTATCATTCAGCATTTAATGCAACCACACAGTAAAACAGTCTCTGTCTGTCTCTCTCTCTTTATTTATTTATATATATTTGAACAGTCATTGCAGTAATCTGGCAGTGCTAGTTTCAGAATGTGAGATACTGTAGATTCATATTAATACATTCTTAATAAATAAACATTATAAATCCAGGCTTTAGTAAGACAGACATTCAAGTCGGAAACATACATTCGGTGGAATGTTGTTAGAGGTACAATAAAACACACACACACACAAACACACACACATCGAGTCCACCGTGTTTGTTTACAGATTTCGGCATTGGTTCAGTCAGTGGATTCAGTAACCTTCCCCACTCTGAGTGAAACAGTCATTGCATAAAGCACAGTGATGCATTTCGGGAGTACAGCACCAGCTGACATGGCCTTTTGACAAGCCAGAGCGATTTACATTCCCATGACACAAGGCACAGACGACATCCACGCATCTCGATGTAATTCACAGTACAAAACTCTGTGTCAGTGTGAACACAAAAAAACTATGTCAAACTTTTTGGTACACATAAACAGAGTTACAGCAGTAAGCACCTTTTTTTTTTTTTTTTCCCTGTGGTTTTATCACGTGGGTGGTGTAGAGGTGCATAGGAAGGTCCTTAACTCTTACATGCAGGCAGTAGTGGTGAGATCAGTGCTCTGGTAGTCCTCCTTAGGATACTTCTGTAGAAATATTCATTAATGTTCACATATATAGGCAGTGGATGCTGGTGAGGATCTCTCGGTTCTGTTCTTGTCCAACATGGCTCTGTAGCTGAAATCATGATGGTCTCACTTGTATATTTTTTTTTTTTTTACTATTAATGCATCGGTACAAGGTGTGTACAGAGTTCAGTTCTTTGTTAATGGTAATGAAATATGTGTTCAGTGTGTTTGAACAGTTCTCAAATACTAAATGTAAGCACAGTCTTTTTTGTCTTGGGTTCAGTCAGGCTCCTTGCGTTTGTCTTTGTTTAACTGGAGTTCCTCCATTTTCTCCTGGAGGAAAGAGCTGGGTGCAGACGAACCTCTCATTCTGATTGGCAGTGTGGCACTCTGGAACAATACAGGAGAAGAGATGTGATTATAAAAAAAGCGGTTTTTCATTTTTTTAACGCTCTGTGAGTTCTGGATTTGTTAACTCGTCTTCTCTGATATATTTAAAAAAAAGTAGGGTTAGCAACTCTAGCGCGAACAACAAAAAATATCCTGCGAGCAGAAGAGAGCAGGCTGAGTCTCAGTACAGATGATTGGATTAGAATGACAGAATCTCAGAATACACAACGTATGAACCTTGAGCTGGATGTGTTACACAGAAGAACAACATACTGCCTTCCAATCCTGTGAGCCAAAAACGGGAATCTGAGGCAATCATGGGAACAAATTCAACCAAACTGGACAGCTGAAGATTTGGAAAAGTTCAGTTGATAATCTTCAACTGTCCAGTTAAATCTTTTGAAATGTATCTGCATGATTCAGGTTCAAATCTATACATAGATTTGATAGATACAGATAGTGTCATAGCCTTACACCTTATTAGTCCTGAATACTGACATGTTATTCAGCAGTGATTATTCTCTTGACACTCTGTAGACCACCAGTTGAAATTTTAGAAACCCCAGACATCAGTAAAGCTGAAATCCATTCGTACCTTCTCAATGAGTGAAGGAGTTTTGGGAGTGTGAAGGTCTCTGCGGTTCGCCACCGGTGTCCAAACTCCCGGGTCTGTCTGAGTGGAACGGTCTGACAGTGAGGAGTTCTCCGCAATGCTCTGCGGAGTGGTGTGACTCTTAGAGTGGTCATGTCCATGAGGAAACACAAATGTTTCTTCCTCAGAACCTTATAGAGTAAAACAGAAACACATCAATTAAATAAGGTGCAGACGAAGACACCTAACATGTTTAAAAACTCATTCATTCATTAATTGTGTCTTTGGGAGAGTTTTGAGTATGTGTGGTAGCCTGGAAAACCCTTCACCTGGTAAAAACCTTTCTATTTTTGACGATAAAAAGTTTACAGAATTTTGGCAACATCTTTAGAACTATCTTTACAGAGGTAACCGTTTTGTGTACGATGATATGGAAGTAAAACTCACTCCAGCTGTTTCCCTTTGTCCGTATCCCGTGTCCCAGACCTGGAGTGCAGGGACAGGAGCCTCCAGAAACCTGGAACTTCATACACTCCATCGTCACCAGGTCTTTACAGTGCTTATGGCAGTTTACTCCACAGTCTACAGAGCAGATGAATGAGAGATATGACTGTGTTTAGATGTATTTTTGTTTTTTTCTTCCTTTACTATCCATGCATAAATGCATTTGGTCTTACCTTTGCAGTGGTAGCCTTGCTTTGTGACTCCCCAGAGCTGATGGATAAAATAAAAAAAAAAAAAAAAGGCAATTCATAAACTTTTTATTAATGATACCAAATATATAGTGTCATATGCAACTTTAAGCATTTAGGTGAAATATAAAATTAAAATTCAATTCATTGTGCATGCAAAAAAAAAAACACTGCAAGGAAAACTAAAACGAAATGAAACAAAACAAAAAACTCACAAATCCTCGGCAGGTGTCGCAGAAGGTGGGCTTTTTGTATGTCATCTCGTGGAAGTTGTGAAGGTTGTGGAGGTTGAAGCCCAGCTTTGCACATATTGACATCCCTCTCATGAAATAGGACGTGATCTCCTCTCTGCTAATCTCTCCTTCCCTACGGAGAGAACAAAGGAAATATGACAACAATCAAATCTAGATCAGTGATAAAGGTTTGTAAAAGTTTCCTCTGGAACAATTAAGAACTTTGACTAATTAAGAAACGTCTGAGAAACAAACAAAGCAAAAAAAAAAAAGAAAAAGAAATGATCTTTTTTAAATTCAAGAGAACGCGGTTAACGTTCATTAAGCATGTCAAATAAATGATCATTTCTCAATATGAAGAAAAATTTTCACGTACGTAATGTTTCCTGCATTCTTGCATACGAAAATATCTCAGTGAACTGTATCTAGTATTTCCTATGATAGGATTATTAAAAATATTTCTGAATAGTTTTACCACATTCATGCTTGAAATAGTGTTTTTTTTTTTTTTTTTTTTTGGTAGATAATTTAGCATTTATTCTAGAAATAACCAAAATGATGGCAAAAGAAAAATAATAATACGTAAAATTATATATACATTATATTTATATGATTATATTATAATAATATAATATAATATAAACATTATATTATATTATAATAATATAATATAATATAATATAAACATTTTATATAATTTAATTTAATAATTATATTATATAATATCAATATTATTTATAATATTTATTATAAATAAAATATAATATAAAAATAATATTTATAGTATTTTTTTATTTATTTATTTTTTTTCTGAGATAACAGCAAAATCTGAAAATAAAGCTCCAACCAAATTAGCACAGTACAAAATCTATGAGTTTGTCCCTCTTAGCGTTTGCTAAAAAGGGCAAAGTACTAGATTCAGGATCCAATTTAAACCTTTTTCCTCACTGACACTGCTACAAAATTGTGACTCTTGTCTAAATGCTGAGACAGAAATGGAAACAAGCTGGTGTGCTAGAGTCCTCTGTACCTGTCACTGTCATGAGTGCAGAAAGAGAAAGGAAAGTTAGCAGCTATCTTCTCAAAGTCCTCCAGAAAGATGTAGCCGTCCATGTTCAGGTCATAATTCTTCATGATCGACTGTAGAGGGAGACAGTGTCCATATGAGCTGGGAAACCTTTTAATTTCAGTTCTGAACATGTTGTACAATGTATAATAAGGAAGTGAAAGAGAGCAGACAGGAACTGTTGCTACAGTCCTGTCAATAGCACTGCGCAAGTGCTTTTTACTTACATCCACCATCTGCTTGACGTGTTTGGAGATGGTGTCGGGGTCGAGCCGTGGAGCAACACCTGAACCCCATTCAGCTACCACAGGGGGCTTCACTTGGGTTACAGGCTAGAATGAGACAGAAAGAGAAAGACAAGCAGGAGACTTGTTAAAGCAGGAGACGTTAAGTTAAAAAGATCGTATGCACCGAGTTTCGTTTTGAGAACGTCAGTTGCTTGAATGTTGATGGAAAAAACACTGCAAGGTGCTGTGCTATGCATTTGCATGTCACACACAGACAGAAGGTGTTAGAAGAACCTTCGTAAGTAATAAAGCCCATACTCAAAGTGAAAGAGATAACGATCCCTCGTTTTCTTTTCTTTTCTTGTGGTTTGCTTTGAAGTGTGTATAGACGAAGAACACGTCGCTTACTGTACTCATAGTGCACTGAGGGATACTCCCTCTTTCTTAGCAGTTCACGCACAAGGTCAAGACATTTAGCATGAAACGCAATATCCACACAGTCCAAAATAAGGTATATGTATAGACCTTAAAAGGACCAAATGAGTCAAATGTTAACATATAGTTTCGCTTTGTGTGTGATTTCACAGGTGGGGTGAAATTTTCTTTTTACATTTTAAAAATAGTATTCCTCAACAATTTATGTGCATGTGTCAGATACATAATGGTTGAGATGTTGTAGGTCTACAGGTAAAAAGATGTATGTGAGACTGGTAGAAAAATAAGTGGATTCACGGCATGTTTAACTTAACATCAACAAGACATGTTTTTCTATTTGTTAGCAATATTTTACTTTATTTGTACAAATATTTTTTACATAATTTTTTCCGTTAAGGAACTACAGTAAGTCTGACTCTCAGACAACACGCTAAGACATCACTTTTCTCTGTAAAGGTTCTTAAGAGCGTTTTTATGGGAATGCCTGGATCCATTATACCTTATTAAACAGTAAAAAAAAAAAAAAAACACCATCTGTAATTCTGAACTCCTGTATAGTAGAGTTCCTCTCTTTATGTGCTTTTTGTTAACACTTAACATAAATGATTGTACCTGTATTTTGGGATTCTTGGGTTCCTTGGCGTAGGACAGCTCGTAGATCTGATCCTCGGTGTAGTACAGGTCCAGGGATAGCTGCACATAGGAGAAGCAAGACCAAGTACAAGTACAGGTTAGAACGAGTTTAGCCCAGCCTTGAACGTTTACCCAATTTCTGCTTCCTTCTTTGCATATATTACATAATAATCTCAGATCAGTTCAGATCAGTCATCCTGCTGCAGCCATCATAAAGACTGAGAAGGGATTTTATGACACTGTATTAATTTTTTCCACTATTTGCTAACTAACTTAAATGAATGCTTTTTTTTTTTTTGGTATGACGTTTTTGAGTTATTTGAAAGATGATGGCTTGGTCTAGGTTTACATTGATATTATTTCAGAAATTAAAACTTGTCATACAGTAAGCCACGAGTCATAATTTAACTCAATCACTTGGATTACTTCAAACAATGGTTTTACAGCATGTAATGATTTATAGTTCCACTCTCTGGTGTCACTCAGAAGAGGACAGGTTCCTATTTGAAGTACGGTTCCTCTCAAGGTTTCTTCCTCATTTTGTGTCAGGCAGTTTTTCCTTTCTACGGTCACTCGTTAGCAATCTATGTCTACATCCGGATTCCTGTAAAGCCTGCATTGGGTCAGTGTCTGTTTCTAAAGCCCTTTTAACAACAGACACTGACCCAATGCAGGCTTACTGGCCTCCATTCAGTACTTTTCTTTGAGGTTATGTTCGGAAGGAATAGCGTACTATGCACCAGACTCATACTAAACTCTATTCAAAGGCGGTATGTAGTACACAGTTGGTGAACAAGCATCTAGAGTGGCTAACAAGAATTTAGAGTACACAGTGATAGTCAGATAACGTACAACTAAAACTACAACTGGCAAAAACTATGGACAAAACTAGGGATGCCTAGTTATTATTGTCATAGGCAATATTGTCAATACTGTCGTAGTCATAAAAAAATCCTCTACCAATAAAATACCAACATTAGTTTCTACAGGTTAAGATGTGATATAACACATATACATTGCTAAACTAATTGCATGAAATGAGAGTAGTGTGGATTGCTATTTCACAATAAACTATGGTAGTCAATGCAGAGCAGACTGCAAAGCGCATCAAGTAACATAAACCTTACTCATGTCAGGAACCAATGCTGCAGTAAATGCTAGCGAGGTGAGAAAAATGTCTCTAATTCTTTCACGCATACACATAAAAAGAAACACATATTCACTCATAGCTGTTACAGATCATTCTCTTTTCCACTTCGACCCTACTGAACCTTACCTATGTAACATACTATGGATATGTCATTGACTGATTCCTTCAGGCATGTCTTTCTCTGCCTTATATTAATACGTCTAAGAATCACACATGAGCAACAGAGTGAGGCAAAAGACCCAAACAGCATGCATAGATGGTGGTAAAAATACTGATTCAGGTTAAAAATAAACCAGGCTGTTGTTGGCTCAACAAAGCAGCCAGGTGTACCATAGGCACATAGAAATGCTTGTGTTCAATGGTGCCATTGAACTGCCGGTGTATTTATAACAACACTATGGCTCATGGCGTGACTGATACAAACACTTCCATGAAGGGGATTTTTAAGTTACTGTATATCGCTCTGTCTAATTCCCTCTATGCTACATTGCCCTTAAACACTTCCTAGAGCATTTGTCTTATTCCTTTACCGTGAGCAGGTGCAGCAGGTCTTTGTTGGCCTCAAATGGTGGCTTGCACTTGTGGATCGCCAGCAGATCGCTAATGTTGCTGTACAGGTGCTGTAGCTTTCCCAGGTTGATTTTGTCACCCTCCAGGAAGTCAGGAAGTGCCTCATTGAGTGAGATAAGATCTTTAAGGTGTACACCCAGGATGGGAACTTTAAAGCCGCTGCACTCATTGTACACTCTTCTGTAGTTACTGTAGTTACTGTAGGATGAGAGCAACTCCGTGAGCTCACTCAGCGCCTGCAGACAAAGAAGAGTTTTCTTGTTTAATTTAACAACTGCTCTATTCAAGACCTGCGCTGTATTTAAGAACTATTTAATCAGCCAGATCCTCACATCAGATCCGCTAATTTCATGATTTATTCCGCCCAATTTGGTGAACTGCACCTTTTCACAATAACTAGTGAAACAAAACAGAGTAAAGTGTTATCCACCCTCTTCAGTGCTGCTGAATTATTGAATGTAAATAGTAAGAGGGTGATTAATGATAATACAGATCACAGCTTTGTAATCTGTGTGTGTGGTTGTGTGTATGTAGTTGTGTGTGGCTGGGAAGCTCCAAAATTGTCTTTTGTGGGTATATTTGTGGGATTGCACAAACCTTGGTGATGTCAGAAGAGAGGAGACTGGCCGTGTCTTTGAGTCGGGAGATGGAGCTGTGACACAAACCGCCTATGACTGCCATAAGAGTGTTGAAATTCTGCAGAGACCTCAGTTTCTGCTCACGCACACACACACACACACACACACACAGAAAGGGGAAGAATGTTCTATGAGCTTACAGTTCTTAAGCCTATTTGTTATGTTTGTTATAGTGTGCCCACAATGCTTCCTGTACATTTGCTTTTGAAATGTCCAGGAAGTTTATGTAAGTATTCTCCCGAACAGGAACATGTGTCAGAATGACATATTTATTTAATTACTAACCATTCGCATCATGACACACCAGCTTAATATGTATTTCCCCAAGATTGGATGTCAACACTGCTATGACTGCATGTTTGTACTTGCACTATAAGGCCCAGCTACTGCTGAAGGGCACAACATAGGGCTTTCTCAATGACATCACTTCCTGTCATCCAGCAACTAATACACTAGTCAACAACGTGACAGCAGTTCACAACAAAGTAAATGTTTAATTTAATGGGTGTTGGTTTCTGAGTAATAAATGAGTCATGACTAATTTTCATCAGTGTTTCCACGATATTAGAAATTCAGCTACAACAAAATGAATGTTGTAGTTTTTCATGACATTTTGGAGCTCTTGTGACTGTTACTTCCTTAGTGATATTCTAACACGTTGTCTTGACGGAATATCATACGTCAAACTTTTGCTGAAAACACTCTTAAGGTTCATTTCAACATTTTGCTCACTACACTATTGTAACACAAACCACTCTGTATCATTATGCATTACTGTATATAAGGACTCATTGTATTATAGATTTTTATTCCTCATTACTGTATATGTGAACAATATGTAACATTACACGTTATTGAATGTAAGAACTCGCTGCATTATTACTCATTATTGTATATAAGAACACATATTATTACTCAGTGGTGTATATTATAACATGTTGTATTATTACTCATTACTGTAATAATGAGTACATAATACATAATTACTGTAATTATGTATTAACAACTGATCTAAACAATCTAGAAAATGTTGTTGACAAAAGCTAGATTTCCTGGAGAACTCTTAGAAATCTCATAATAATTTAACGGTTCATCATATCCATGGTCGTCAATCACTATTAATGACTATTACAGTGTTATGAATACTTTCTAAATTAGACTGAGTTGGATTTAATGTTTGACGGTATTTCACCTCATGAGCATCATATGACATACCAAGTGAAGTATACAAATCTACTCCATCTAGCATCAGTGTCATAATCTTGGACTATAACATCGTGTTTGGGTCAAATTGACATTAGCATTAACAAAAATATCTATATGCAGTTGCATCTCAGGACGTATGCAGGTTTAATGTACTTCTAGCAATAATTAAAGTAAACTCATTCAAACTAAATTTTAGGAACCTAAACAGAAATAAAATCCACCCAACTATCCATTTTTTTATACCTCCATCCTACACAGGGTTATGGGAAGCTGGAGCCTTTCCTCTGAGATCCGGGCAACAATTCGAGGAGAACCATAGACAATTTGCCAGTTCAGCACAGGGCACACTCATGTTCACACACTACAGACAGTTTAGAAATGTCAATCAGTCTACCACATATGTCTTTAGACTGGGGAGGAAGTCAGAGCACCTGAGGAAACCCCCAAAGGGGATAACATGAAAACTCAGGGTGGAGGAGGGAATGAAACCCCTAACACTGAAGGTGTAAAGCAAAGAGGCAACATGCTAACCATGAAGCCACCGTTCCCAAATTATAAATAAAATAATATACTAAAATGAACTAAAAAAATTTAAACAACATTAAACAAAATAAGAAACAGACAAGAAATGATTTCTGTTTTCTCTGTATTATTGTGCAATGATCACGTGGCTTCCAGATTAGTGTGGAAAGGATGACTGGCAGTAAGAAAGTGCCTGTTTCATGGGTGTTACACAACGTGTGCAGTGTGCCTTCTTCTGTTTCTCTCGAAACATCAGAGAGAATGGGGAACCAATCATACATGCTTTTTTAAATAGTAATTTAACATTAAAAACATAAATTAAAAAAATTTAACATGGTTTTGTCTGGTTTATACAGACGCCATGCCTTTAAGTTGTCTCTATAATAACTATGATAGCGATCTTTACCAAAGAAGAAAAAAGTCAGCCTATTGATTGGGTTCTATCCTCAAATATGGTGCTAAGATGCTAAATAGCGAATAGTGAATAAATAATAAGGTTTGGCTCCTGTGTATACGTATTGTGTTGGTGGGAGTTTACCTGTGCTACATGAATGAATTTTGTGAAGACTTCAGCCCTCTGCTGCGGAGTGTGTCTGTTGAGAATCATGAGCTGGACCCACTGTGAGACACCGTTACACAGCATGACGGAGCGTTCCAGCGCCGGGTTATCCCTCACCGAATTGTTCACCATGTAGCTGCGATAATCTAGGAACTAAGACAGTAAATGACATAAAATTAGCAATCACAAACTCACAAGCTACACCTCACTCAGAAACAAGTCAAAACAGGACAAAAATTCTCCACGAACTCCCAGTTAGGAGCGTGTTAGTCAAGTTTCAATTACCTCAGCATAAATGTATGGGTGAGAAATATCTATTTTTTTTAACTGTTATCAGTCGTATTTAAATAGTCATTATTATTATCGACATTACTACTATGATGCAATGTTTATTCTGTGCTGTGTAACAGTCTGTGTCTGGAGGACATGAGTGTGAACGGGTGTGGTAATTTGTGTTTTAGGTCTGCCCACGCACTGAAATGCTGCAGAAGTTTTTGAACTCCAGGTAACTCAGGTGCTCAGCCATCTCATCAGACTCCATGTGATCAAACAGCAGAGACACCTTCCTCTTCTTCACTGAGGGAGAGGGAGCCAGGCAGATATCTGAAGGAGGATTACTGCTTTCGGAAATAGAGAACAGAAAAAGCAAAGAGATTGAAGACAATTCGGAGGTTGAAGAGCCAGGAATAAAAAACAATGGGGTGTGCTGTTATTGTAAAAAAATAACAATGTTAAAGAACAAGGTGTGATCTGTATGATCTGGATAATTTTCTTGTAATAGAAACAAAAATCTAATGTTTAGTTTTACTATATAATTTTTTATATAATGTATAATGTCATTTCAGAGTAATTTATGTCATACCGGTTAGTGTTTTATCAACACATCTGAGAGAAAATATTGCTATTTCTGATGACTTGGTTTTATTGTCAGTGTGGAAAACAGTATGAAAGACAGCTACAGTACATGCTAGCTAGGCTTAGGCAGTTAATCTTAGTCATTATCTATACTCAGGTGTCTAGCAGTGGTGTTCTTACACTTTTAACTATATCTCCATGTCAAAATCATACCATGATGTAGTTATTACTGTCAGTGGGATATCAGTGATGTAGAACTAGAAGAACCACTGCATGTGGTTAATAAAGTTTGTGTTCACTCACGGGTATGGAGTATCAATCAGCTTGCATTGGGAGTCCTTCTCAGCCCTGACTAGAGCACACATATCCCCCATGACCTGCTCCAATCTGGGGTCCGTCTCAAACATCAGAGGATAATGGACTATCCAGTGCCTGAGTGGGAAAAATTGGTGTGTAAATATAAACACAATAGTCTGTTAATCTCATTACATTTTCAGTGTAAATGTCTCACATTACTCACCTTATAAACTGGCAGATCTGGGGCCTCCTCTGGGCTCTCTTCTCCATAGGACAGTCCTTGTATGTAATGGCTAGTCAAGGAATTGTCTTAGAAGAGCAAGGACACACACCCTTATTGCTACATACCCTCAAAGGAACCAGTCTTACCAGCACATAGATTTGTAAATATCTCCAAACAAGGCAGCTCTTGTTTCATTGTTTTGGAGATTAGATGTGATTTGATGCACTGTGTAGCTGAATATTGTATACACCCTGACATGAGCACATTAGTTTAAAAGTTAGGCAAAGCCAGCCCTCTGGGCACCTATATGAAATGCTGTTTCAAAAGTGAATAAACAGTCAATAAAGGATATAGAGAGAGCAGTTTATGGGCAAAGATGTGTGAAGGCACAACCCAGTTGTGCATCATCAGAGTCATATTGACCAGCTGCATGCCTCGGATTAACTTCCCTTCAGAGTCTGTAACACACAAAGAAAAGCAGTGCTCTTTTTATATAAGTTAAGAGTAATTTAAGAGAGAGGAAGAGGAAGACAGAACAGGTATTGTTTCAGTAGTGAGACAGGACAAAAACGTTCACAAGATCTAAAACACAGCAAACAATAAGATTTTTCCCTTTCCTTTTTTTCTCTCTAAGTCAAGACAAAAATCTGTTTCAAACCAGCACAACATTTATAAATAACCCATAAATTCTATATAAGGGAAAATTTCAGCATGGTAATAAGAAAGACCTAATAAAAACATTGTGAATAGTCCAAAGATAGTCTTCAGGCTGTAAAGTTAGACAGTAGACCTGAGCTAAAGCATGTGTTCAGAAGACATTGATCAGTATTGTGGAGAAAAGACACAATAACACACAATAGATGACAAGATAGTTACAGCCCTTATACAGAGGACACTGCAACAATTCAGTGATAACGGGCTTTGCACCACAGCACTATCTCAAACAGATTTCTCAGAAGGTGAATTGTTTTCTACAGCACAGGCAGCAGCAAAGTGTGTGATCTTTAATATGGTGAAGTGTTTTGTGAAGATGCATTAGTTTAACATTTTTAGGAGTCCCCAGTGGTAACACTTTGTAACACTCACTCTCTCTCACTCATTTTCTACCGCTTATCTGAACTACCTTGGGTCACGGGGAGCCTGTGCCTATCTCAGGCATCATCGGGCATCAAGGCAGGATACACCCTGGACGGAGTGCCAACCCATCGCAGGGCACACACACACACTCTCATTCACTCATGCAATCACACACTACGGACAATTTTCCAGAGATGCCAATCAACCTACCATGCATGTCTTTGGACCGGGGAGGAAACCGGAGTACCCGAAGGAAACTCCCGAGGCAAGGGGAGAACATGCAAACTCCACACACACAAGGCGGAGGCGGGAATCGAACCGAACATTGATAACATGCTTAGCTGCATTTTTTGTCTTATTGTCTTCAAGAATGGCTGGTAGACAGTGGAAGGATAGTGAAAGTGAATGTCATTATGCTAGACAGACAGCAGATTGAAAGTGAATGTCTTTAAGCAGACTGAATGTAACACGATTATAAACAGATAGACATCAAAAGTGAATATCATTATCCTAGACGGACAGCAAGCGAATGTCATTATGATAGACAGACGGTTACACGGTGAGAATGAATGTCATTATGCTAGTATGACAGTTAGACAGTGAGAGTGAATGCCATTATGATCAACAGACAGACAAGAGCAAATGTCATAATGCTAGACAGATAGATAGACAGTACCGTAAGTGATTATTATTATTATAGACAGACAGCTACACAGTGAGAATGAATGTCATTATGATAGTCAGACAGACAATGAGAGTGATTGTCTTTATGCAAGACAGACAGTAAGAAAGAGAGTGTCACACTACTATAAACAGATAGACATTAAGAGTGAATATCATTATGCTAGACGAACAGCTTAGTGAGAATGAATATCATTATGACAGACAGACAGACAGACAGACAGACAGACAGACAATGAAAATGAATGTCATAATGCTGGATAGACAGTTAGACAGTAAAAGTGATTGTCATTATGACAGACAGACAACTACACAGTGAGAGTGAATATCATTATGCTAGACAGCTAGTTAGACAGTAAGAGTGAGAGTAAATATTATTAATCTAGACAGACAGTTAGACAGTTAAAGTGAGTGTCATTATTATATACAGACTTTTAGTACACACACTGACCAAAGCAGTGAAGGCAGCGCTGAATGAGATCGTCCAAACTGGCAGCATGGGCACTCGCAGGTACCGTGGGGCTATGCAGCGCCCGGCTGATCTCCTGAGGACTCGGACAGGTCATCCGCCTCTGCACCGGTCTCCTGGTCTTCTTCATGCTTCCTCCTTCTTGATGTGATTTCCTGCTGATGAAAAGATAGACAACAGTATTATTTATTTATTTATTTATTTATTTATTCATTTATTTAGAAAGAGGCATTTTACAATTACACTATTTTACCATGCGCTTCTTTTCACCAAGGTAGAAAGAAGTCAAGAGAGCAGGCAAAGAGAACATACCTTTTATTTTAGGTATTCCAGCAAGACGCTAGAAGGGCAGCATTGTACTCACAACCTAAACCTTTAACTTTATTGAATATTACATTGCTTCATTGCTTGGTGAGAGAACTCAATAATAATATGAGTGCACTATTTTGCAACCATCGAGAAATTCAGATCTAGTGTAGTGTGTCCTAGATTTGCATGTTTGACATTTATTAGTGCTTATGTTTTCTGACAAATTAACACTTACCTTAAAAGAACTGAGACATGCATTATGCTTTATATAGTTTACAATTTACAAAAAAACCATACACAATTAAATAAAAATCCTGAAGAGCAGCTGTGATGGATAATCAGGTGCCTGCTTATTAAACTGTTTGCAACTAACAGAGAGGATCAAGTGCTACAGTAATTTCACAGTAAGCATGACAGATGATACAGGGTGTACTTTCATGTCACACCACACACAGTGTATCGTTGTGAAGCTGCGAACTTGGTCTGTGCTCCATTTTTTTGTGTTTGGTTTAGGTTTTGTGTTTCACTTTTAGTTTTATGTTCTATCGGGAATAAAGTACGCTTGATCGGAAGTCGTCCATTTCTAGGTAGCGAGCGGAACATGAGGTTAAGGCACTAGCATTGTTTTGGCATGAAAATCAACCAAAGAAAACTGTGCTGACCTGTGCAAGTGAAATGTGCAAGCCTTTTCGCAGAGCCTCAGCTATCTGATTATTGTGGCTTCACCTTCTGATTGGCCCCCTGTGCTTAGAGAGGTTGCATGAGTATATGCATGTGCGCATGCAGTCAGTTTCCATTACTTGGCTTTTAGCTGACGTTTTCTACGTGCAAATAAGAATGCATGAATGGAAATGTTTTTAAAAAATGTCTAAAAGACTGGGGAAATGTCTAATAATTATGGGGATAGTGCTCCAGCTTGGATGTATTCCTATTCTTCTTAATGGCACAAGAGACCTTGTTACATGGAACTGGCAACACTATTTTCGGGACATTTTTGTTTTTTCAAATGGTGGCTTAATTGTTATTATCTTTAGGTGTTAATGTACTGTATTTATTAGCATTCTGCACCAGTTCAGGTACATTGTTTCCAAAACATCATCCTAGTTTATTTACCTTAAATATTACAAGGTCATTCAGGACCTTCTGAATAAGCTAAGGTATAGTCCTAGACCATATAACCATGTAACTGGCAATGCTATTTTTGGGCCCATGCACCAGCTTGGGTACATTCTTAGTGCCTAAAATGGTGGCCTAATACTTATTACCTACAGGAGACATCAATACTAAGATTCTGCACCAGCTAGGGTATATTCATTGCGCTCCAAAAAAAAAACACACCTCAGTACCTATTACCTACAAGTCGTGTGTCATCGACACAATGACGAGATCACTACACAGTGCGCTTAAATATAATTAGTACAGTTATAGAAGTGATTTATAATCACAATATCCGGTGTCACCCAGATGAGCATGGGTTCACTTTTGAATCTGGTTCCTTCCTCTTACTACTTCTGGAAGTTTTTCCTCATCATCATTGCCTCTGGCTTGCTCATCACGGTTAAATTTAAATAAAAATCTTATTTCCGGATTTCTGTTAAGCTGCTTTGTGAGAATTATGTGACGTGACATACAGCTAAGTATGGTGACCCATACTCGGAATTCGTTCTCTGCATTTAACCCATAAAAAAATAGCAGTGAACACACACCCAGAGCAGTGGGCAGCCATTTATGCTGCGGCGCCCAGGGAGCAGTTGGTGGGTTCGGTGCCTTGCTCAAGGGCACCTCAGTCGTGGTATTGCCGGCACGAGACTCGAACCCACAACCTTAGGGTTAGGAGTCAAACTCTCTAACCGTTAGGCCACAACTTCCCCATATTCCCCAATTATATAGCAACATGCAAATAAAATGAAATTTAAACTGTATAATAAATAAATCTTTGCTTGTTTTCTGTTTCTGAACTCATGTTTCTGTTAGACCTTTATGATATTACAGATATTAGCAGTTAAACTCTGGAAACACGGTTGATATTGTAGCCCGGATGAAACAGAGATTCAGTAAGTACTGTATGTACACGCAAGTACCAACATGTGTGTGTGTTTGTGTGTGTGTGTGCGTGTGTGTGCGTGTGTGTGCGTGTACCAGCATGGCATGTGTGGATTTGTTTACAGAACGAGTCTGCTTCAGTGTTTGTCCTGATCATATCCACATTACTGTTTTGCTCATAGCAGTACACTGTTTGTTGTCACTTCTCGTATCCCATCACCTGCCTAGAGTCACAACACAGCACACACACACACACACACATACACACATATACCACGAGGTATCAGTAGTCACAATGTGTGAATGTCACTTTGTAAAGCCTTGTCAATGTCAGATATACACACCCTTCCTCCTTCTTCAAAAAAGTCTTACTCTTGCACACATTTGTGTCTGTGCTGTGACCAAAACATTTTTCCCTTTTTCATGTTAATATGTGTTAGCGTTCTGGCTCTACGCTGAGGTTCCTCGTTGCTTTCAACTAGAAAATGCACAGCTGTATATAATGTACTATTTTGCTTATTATGAATACTGTCATTAAGGGAGAATACTAAGACTGCCAGGTTAAACTCCTTTTATTATTTTTTAAAATTTAAATACTTGACACAGGAACAGAACATTCACAGTAGTGACACTCTGATAGTAGTTATAATCTGGTTTTAAAATTTATTTTACACATTAAGACACTATTCACTACATATGACCACTACATAGGATTGTGCATTATATCATTACAGACTCCCCTGGACTATACACCCAATAGGACGTATTTAAGTTATTATTAAATGTTGAAATTTTTTTATATGTGATAGCACACATAGGGAATGAATTTTTAATAACTGATTAACTTAGTCATATTTTAATAAGTAATTTAAAAAAAAGAGCATTATTTACTGTAGGTTCCTTTTCTTAAATTAGGTCCTGCGAGTGATTCTGTGGAAATTATGAAACTTAGAAGTAATGAAACCTAGTACTTGGAATTTCATATATTTGATAAAAGATAAAGATCAGAATGGGTTTTAAACCATGAAACTCTCGCAAGTGTAATGTGTAAAGCTTGTGATTTTTTTTTTACAACGATTTATAGCAGCACTATGCCATGACTTTATTTAATTTAAGCATAAGCACTTATCCAGAGCTACTTACAGGGTCTTGCCCAGGGGCCCAGCAGTGGCAGCTTGGTGGACCTGGGATTTGAACTCACAACCTTCCAATCAGTAGCCCAACACCTTAACCACTAAGCTACAAAATCCCTACACCCATGTCACATGACTGATAATATTAATATTATTCTATAGGTTATTAACATCATATATTCATTATTCCGTGTAATGCTTTATTTCTGACATTCAAGTCAAATTTCTTAGATGAACTGTAACTGCTTCAAGCATACAGTCCATTCACTCTTCACATACTGTATGCCCACTACACCAGATACACAATCCATGACCATAAATTTTGAACTTGTCTTTGAACTGTCTAATTAAAACATGCTCATTAAATGTGCAAAGAGAAGAGAAGAGAAGAGAAATGTAGATTACTACTTGCAAATCATTTGATTTCGATTCACTACTCACACACAGAGTCCATTTTGTTTGTGTGTGTCAGGTGACAGCAGGTAGAAAAGATAAAGAGCAGCATGTACGAGTGTGGTCAGGCTTCATGGCTGAACTGACAACACATACAGGAAGTTAGCTGTGTGTGTAGAGAAGTGGGGACAATTTCTTAGAATGACCAACCCCCTTCTCTCTCTCTCTCTCTCTCTCTCTCTCTCTCTCTCTCTCTCTCTCTCTCTCTGTCTCTCTCTCTCTCTCTCATCCAGCAGCACTTTTTCAATTCTCCTCTTCTCACTGCTAAGACTCTCACATCCTAAAAACATACACACAGACACTCACTTTTAAGGCTGCACTTTTAATCAGTCTGCTGTTAAGAGTGAACGAAATATATTACATATTTACTTTTTATAAGCACGTTATCAGGATTGACTCATACAGGCACACGCCTCACTCCAATATTTGTTCCACTTTACTTTCTTTTGGGCCTAATGCTGAACAGTCGAATCCCAATGCAAAATATTTCATTTCATATTTTCGTCCCTTTTTTGCATAAACCAACAATGCACACAGATGCTACTGTACAGGTAGGAATACAACTCTGTAGTATGTATGTATGTATGTAGTAACGCTGATCACACAAACACGTTGTAATGCGAATATGTTTGGAATATATATGTTTTCCTGTAGGTTAATGCTGCAGAACCAGTATAGTTGCTTACACAAAGCCTTAAAGCACAGGCTGCTGGGTTTAATTCATTAGACTGCCATATTTGAGATTGCTATGCTATGTGTGGATGTCTATGCATGCATGTCTTTCATGCTTATACAGCACCTACCCTTTCTCACACACTTTCTCTTCCTCTCCTTCAGCACCCTTGCTCTATTCAGGTCATTCAGAAAACAACTTCTCCTTTTTATTGTGGAAATCCCCCCTCAACACTCCCCCTCCTCTTCCCTGACACAGAAGCCGGTATTTTACTCCCAGTTCCTGGCTGCAGCTTTGGCAACATCCCCACACGCACACACACAGACACACACACGCACGCACACACACACACACACACACACACACACACACACACACACACTTGCACACACACACACACACACACACACACACACACACACACACACACACGCGAGTCAGAAGTCCTTTTCTCTTAGTAATTGATTAATTGATACTAGACTCATTTGAAGTAAGGCCCATTTGTCTCATTTTAAATCACACACACACACACACACACACACACACACACACACACACACACACACACACACACACACACACACACACACACACACACACACACATGTGAGTCAGGAGTCCTTTTCTCTCAGTAATTGATTAATTGATACTAAACTCATTTGAAGTAAGGCCCATTTGTCGCATTTTAAATCACACACACATACACACACACACACGCACACACACACACACACACACACACACACACAAAACATTATATCATTTAAATCTAGTTTCTAATCTACATCTAGTTTACAAGTTGGTAATGATTAATTGACTGACTGATTAATTGACTGACTGATTAATTGATTGATCGACTGACTTTAAATAAACAAAACAAAGCACATAACGAAACCAAACACAATTAATAAACCAATAAATAGGCAATATATTTGTGCCTAAATATCCCCAGATTGGCAGATAATCAATTCTCTCCAGGAACCCTTAGGGATCTGTCATGAACCAGCAAAGTGTCTGTGATTTTATAGACATTAGATTTAATTGTAATGTAATGATCAATGTTGTTATAATAATAACAGAGTTCTTATAGCATTAGAACTGAATCATTATCTGAAAACTCCTTGAAAAAGACAAGAAAGAAAGAAAAAACCTTGAACAATATTTAAAAAAAAATAAAATAATATATATATATATATATATATATATATATATATATATATATATATATATATATATATATATACATACATATATATATATATATATATATATATATATATATATATATATATATATATATATATATATATATATATATATATATATATATATAAAGTAACATATGTCATGGCTCCATGGTTCTACTGCATACATTCAAATACTGTTCATGCAATAAATTCATGTTAAATTGGTCTGAGAAGTGTTTGAGGTTCTTAAGTATCCTGAAACATGTGTGTCATTTAAAGACAAAAACACAAGCTATGTACTGGCTAATACATCTACGTAATGTGTATCCGCAATCCGGAAATGTGCCAATGCCGATGCACTATGTTAAACCACATGTCACAAATCATGGTGTCAATCTTGGCCTTAACCTCATATTTGTTGCCAAGAGTAGCTTTTAGCAACTTGGGAACATTTTAAAAGTTATATCATCCTTTCAGGATTTGACAAAAAAAAATTCTGTTGTGTGTTCATCTCATCTGGTTTTGATCATTCAAGGTGCATCTAAACAAGTGTTTATTGTGTGTATATTTAATAGAGATAGACTGTTATCCAGCACAAAGGTTTAAATTGTACCTCATCAAATTTAACCTGTAAACTCCCAGAATCCACCAACAGGTCCTAACATACACTCCTCATGCTTACAGCTACATACTTTTCTTCTTCTTCTTCTTCTTCTTCTTCTTCTTCTTCTTCTTCTTCTTTTTAACACTGTAACATGCTTTATCTTTACATATATCTATGTTCATTTAGGCTAATGCTGTCACAGCCTTCAGATTTTAATCAAGTTAAAACATGACAAATTTGATGAATGTCAAGTTTTTTACTTAACTACATACATATTAATGTTAAATTGTGTTTAATAGAGACTTTTGTTTTGAACTGACTTAAACCATACTACCATTAACATTCATACTTCTCGTTTCCAAACACAATACACTGACAAACACAACTGAATGAATTGATCTTAATAATTAATCTTAATGACTTCACATCCAACAACTGCACTGATTAAGTGCTTAGTATTAAAACGTGTAGAAAGGTACCCAAAAAAAAAAAAAATTATATACAAGAACCATCAATGCTAACATGAACGTATGAATAAGTGTATCCCAAATTATTCCCTATTAAAACTGTAAAAATGTGATAATGTGTATATGAAAGATCAGCATATATTGTTTATATCACTACACATGTGACCCCACTTCCTAATTAGTGCTCTCAGTAACTGAGGCTGATAGTATCATGTACCTAGGAGCTCAGTGACTGTCATTTCCTAGCAATCAGATAAAAGCACAGAGAGTGGGTGAAAAGAAACACATCAAGTCTGAGAAACTTTAAACACTGATGTTTCTGAGATTTCACGTCATTTCTCTCTAAATAGAATTTTAAAAGTAAATTCAGCCACTGCTGGCTTGCAGCACTCACTGCGAGGAGGTGTTGCTGGAGCCGTTCTGCTGTGTCCAGTGCGTGACACAGAACGATGCCTTCTTCCTCACTTTGCGGAGATCTTCACGAATCGACATTGCCTGGATCTCAAAGCCGAGCCCTAAGGCAGGAGTCTCTATCTGCAGCAGATGACGGCAGCGGAATGTTAAGTTCAAAAGCGTCTCTCATGTGAAATCCCCTCTCGAAAGATCATAGATAAAAAAGTTGATGATTCAACACAAACGTGTTAGATATGTAAATCCGCACATCTTCGCTAAAAAAGTGTAAAGATGGACCAAGCTATCTTTAAATTAAGATTTTTTTATTTTATTTTATTTGGGGTCAATATCTGAGAAATAGGTGCTGTGTTTCTGTAACAGGGAATTGAGAACTGAACTGCTGTAATTCTAAAGAATGAGAAGGGAAGCCACAGCCTTGTCTGGTAACCACAATTATCGTGCCTCTTTGCACTGCACTGCAAAGGCAACTCTAACGGACCTCGCAAAGGCACCACATAGAAAATGGTAATGCATACAAAACTATCTGCGCTGACACATAGCCTGTAGAAATCATCTGTAAGAGCTGAGAAAGCAGGGAAGGCCCCTGTTACCTTTTGGTTTCTTTTCGAATCATGGCATAAGGACGATCTTCTCCCTTCTGAACTCCTGCGATGATTCTCTGGATGTGTAAGGGCATCTGTTCGCAAGTCCTGGGGTCCTACTTTCCCATGAGGCTGTGCTATCGATCGGTTGGCTGTGACACACTGTGTTTATGCCCACAACAGAGACTCTGAGGCCAACCTCTCTCTCTCTCTCTCTCTCCTCACTGTGTTAGAGAATCTCTGTCCTGTTCAGAAACACTCAGAAAGCCAGACCTGTACACTAACAGCTGCAAGATCGCTCTCTCTCTCTCTCTTTCTCTCTCTCTCTCTCTCTACCGCACCTCTACCTAATTGAGTAAACAGCAGAGCGAAAACAAACCAACCAACCACCCCCCCTAAAAAAAAAAGAAGAAGAAAAACTCCCACTCAAGCGGCGACAAGTTCAGAGTGGTGAAAGACTGTCAGCAAAATAAAGTGTGTCAAGAAAGGAATCTTCCAAAATGAGCATCAAGCTAAAACTGGTCGAAGCTCACACGTCCCAATTTCAAACACAAGCACTGGCTCTGACAGATAAGAGAACTGTCAAATGCATGAGTATGTATGTGTGTATTTGTATGCGTGTGAGTGTGAGTGAAAGAGGGAGGGCAGGACTTCTAGAGACAAAGCAAGCGGGTGACTAGAGAGCTCTTGTGAAACACGGCAGAGTGAGCATCGTGAATTAAACATCATTAAAAAAGACAATGAGAAGAGGGTAGTGAAAAGGAGAGGCTGGGAAAAAAACTAAATCCAAACTAAATGAATGTTGGTATAACTACTACGGAGAGAGAGAGAGAGAGAGAGAGAGTGACGTATTTACGTGTTACAAATCATGTGTTGTGTTTTTTCCTAGCCTTGAGGGTACAGGTAGACCATCTGAAAATCATCTTGTTAAGAAACCACGGCTTGCTTCTGCTTGTTTAGTCAATGCTTTCTGTCTACTGCATTTCACAGGCTACACTTCGCTCCCTTTCACTCCACCTTACCTCTTTTTTAGCCTCTTTATCTATCAGTTCTGCTCTAACAGTGAGCCAGTGTGTCTCGGCCATGTGCAGCTGTATGATGGACTCAAAGACGGCCTTGTTCTGAGCCCGAGGCCACAGGAGCTGATAGGAAAGCCTGGTGTGTCCATGCACGTGAATGCTGTGGGAACCTGGGTGTCTGTGTGTGTGTGTGTTTGTGTGTGTGTTTGCTCACAGGTGGGACACCCAGCCGGATGGTGCAGGGACACTCCGCATGTCAATTCTGAATAAATGTGCCTTTTCTTTTCACAGTTCTGCTCATTCACAGCTTTGGTTACTTAGACATAACAGGTCTAATGTCAAATTTTTTTAAAGCAGATGAACCATATAAATTGTCTCTATTAATCATTTCCATTTAATTGAACATAGGGGAAAAGGGGAACATAGGGGAAAATTCATGTCTGTACAATACACGATAACCCGAAACGATTTGCTTTCTGCAGTCTCAGCATGGAGTCTCAGCATTTTCTGCTATTGGTGACGACTTAAAATGACAGATAAAATGACAGAAAGCTACAATGTGCTGTGTTAACACATTGCGCTTGTGCCTTTGTTTTTTTTTTTTTTTTTTTTATTCGTATGAAATCAAATGAACTTCAACATTTCTATACTTAAAGTTTTCCTTGTCCAATTTCATACCGATACAAAGTCACAAGAAAAGACACAGAACATATAAATCAAATAAGTACATCCTTAAGCTTACCCTTTAATCTTCATATTAAAAAATATGAACAATATAATATAAAATGCTGACTCATACAAATTATATAAAGCTGAGTTTTAGCCAGTGGCCTGTGTAAGCAACCAGTTTGACTATTTTCATGCAAATCTAAAGAGGTTAAACTTCCTCCTAAATTTACTTTTATTTTCTACAATTTAAAAGAAACAACGCTCTACCTGGGGCACAGCAGGTTAGTGGTTAGCATGTTTGCCTCACACCTCTGGGGTTGGGGGCTAGATATCGGTCTTTACCCTGTGTACACAATGCATGCACGTTCTCCACATGTTTTGGGGGGTTTCCTTCTCCGTCCAAAAGCATGCATCGTAAGCTGTAAGATAATTTTCTGTATTGAGCCCTAGGCACAATAGACTTCCTGGATTGGCACCCCAGCATGGGTAAAGGGAAACCTTGTCCTCCTACTCAGTATATATGGGATTTTTTATGGACCGAGTGATTATAATACAAGCTAATATTTAAAAGATTAGGAATAAAGTGGTTGTTATTTAGCTTTAGATATTTTTCTCCTTATTCCTAGGTGCAAGATCAAAGAGAACACTACTTTACCATCAGAGCCATAAAATCTGTATACTGTACAAGTTGATGCACTTTTTCTTTTCTCTATTAATGTGGACCTATGGCGTGTATTTGTTAAATATTGTTCAGAAAACTTAAATCACAACGTGCTATACATTCCAAAAGTTGTCGTGTAGTAGAAGTTGTAGAGGATCCTCCTAGCAGTCAGGTTATTCACCGCAAGGCTGAAAAAAGCAAGGTTCACAATACCATGCAAGCTAGTGGTTTGCGTGCTGTTAAAATTGTCTGATTATACATTCAAATCTTACCGCCTGGGCACTAACCTGTTGCTCTGGTTACATGCTTATATTGTTTTCAGGTCCTCTTTTCTAGGTAACCTTACAGTAACTTCACTATGCAATTCATTTCCCATTTTGTTGCATAATGAATAAAGGAGTGGTCATGGCATGTTGCTAATGAGACATCATTCAATGATTCAACCTCTTTGCTGGAACTGATACACTGATGGATTTTTAAAAACATTGACTAAGCCTTAAACTTTTGTGATAAACATTTACTGTAAGCACTACCTGGTAAATGTGAATAATTCTGTTAAACCAGAGCTGCACCCATTTCCTAATATGTGATAAATAATATTTTATTAGATTTGGTTGGTCTAGAAAAGTCACAAGGTTTGGAGACTGTATGTAAATATTGTGTCACAGAGGTTGATAGTTAGCTAGCTCACAAACGATATAAACATTATACATGATAGTATAATCGATTTTTTTTTTTTTTGTGTAACATTGCAACCATTTCTCAGTGTTTAAACCGACATTTGAGTGTAGTGAAATAAAATCTACAGAATTTATACTATCAAAATGTGGCATCTGAAAATAGACACCATTTTAGTTTCATGTTAACCGTGTAATCAAATGAGAATTCATGGCTTCTAGATACATTCTCAAGACTTTCATTCTCAGCAGGTCCAGGTTCCTTTCTCAGTGTTGCACACATGAATCTTTCCTAGTAGCTTCACTGATGACGTTATGAAACCACTTTGAAATAAGAATGCTAAATATTGAAGCTAGTTTAAAATGATATACAGTACATAGGTTTGATCTTAATTAAAAGTATAACATATGTACACCTTGCTGAAAATGGAAATCAGACTGAATGTTCTAGAGGTCTGGCAATTTGTGGTCTAGATGTGGGCCCAACTATGTGTTATAGGGAACCAAAACTGACATGATAACGTAACAGAGCCAGATACAAAAACTGGCTGTGGATCAGTGACTCCAGTTCTAGCTTATCTTTTCAAAATGCATGGATGCACCATACTTTATCAGACAGTTCCACTGGCTGACTGACTACAGACAGTTTCTGTCTGTAATTTTATTTTCCCTCTCTAGCCTAAATGGTCTGATGACTCATGCTTGTGCAAAAGGGAAATAATGTCAACAATGAAAACAGACCAAACAAATGACCGTTTCAACTTATAACTGTACATCTGTTCTGTTTGTCTGATTGTGAGCAGAGAGAAGTGTTTGCTTGGAGGTCATTTGATTGACATCCATGGTGGGATGAGAATCATGGACGTGCTAGTATGAAGAAGTCTAGAAATCTGACCTTTATCACCAGTGCCTCAAAAGAATGATATCCATCTAGCCAGATAGATAAGCCTGCTAAAACAGTAAGTTTCTATTTAAATCAGACCAGTCAGTCCCGTAACACAAGCTACAGATCAGATTAGACTCATAAACAGCCAGATGACTTTAGAAAGTGTGTGAATAAACCCACACTTTATTACTGATTCATTTATTAAGCATATGCATCACAACTGACTTCACTCTGAATCCTTAAGGAAAACAGTTGTCCAAAACGACGTGGCATGTCTACACAATGATGTAATCTATTTGTGTAGCGATGTAATCTTTCATTTTTTATTTTATTTTATTATTTCCTGCTCCTCTGCAATATTTTTAGTAACAACCTTACCAATAAAGTACACTGAAATAGAAAAGAAAATGAAAATGGAACTATTTGCTTATCCTGGTATATATTCAGGGGGACACAGGAGAGACATTGTTCCAAAGATACAGTGGAATTACTTGAAACGCCACTAGAAAATTAGTATAGAAAGCACTTCTTCATCTTGATAATTTGTGTGAAAATGTGTGAACACCAAGAGGGAGGAATATATGCTAACGACAGTGCTGGTACGTTAACTGTCCTTCTTCATCTAAATGAACTGAAAATGTGACTACTTTACCATTATTTAAGTCCTCATTTGGTCAAAATTCAGCATATTTATGTACCTAGCATATAGGATGTAAATATAGCATAGAAAATGTTAGCTAGCAAGCTCGTCAATAGTGTAACGTTATCTCACGATACAGTTGTAGATGCATGGAAAACGCTAGAAACCTGCTAACACAAACGCTATTCTATAATGTACAAAGTTTCATTTGATTTTCATGTTAATGCCTTTAGGGATGTGAGATATTTTTATTTCCTTTCATTTTCAGTAACTGAGCCTCTTCCAAGAATGCGAAAATCTGACTCAGTTTGACCTAGAGGCAGTATACGGTAGTCATTTTTTCTGCTAGATTTTACTAGAATTTTAATTTCTCTTTTAGGATTTTATATGATATTTAAAATCTTATTGAAATGGAACATGGATTTTTTTAAAATAACGTCTTGTTATTGGGTTAGGACTTTGCCTCACACCTCCAGGGTTGGGGGTTCGATTTCCACCTCCGCCTTGTGTGTGTGGAGTTTGCATGTTCTCCCCGTGCCTCGGGGGTTTCCTCCGGGTACTCTGATTTCCTCCCCCGGTCCAAAGACATGCATGGTAGGTTGATTGGCATCTCTGGAAAATTGTCCGTAGTGTGTGATTGCGTGAGTGAATGAGAGTGTGTGTGTGTGTGCCCTGCGATGGGTTGGCACTCCGTCCAGGGTGTATCCTGCCTTGATGCCCGATGACGCCTGAGATAGGCACAGGCTCCCCGTGACCCGAGGTAGTTCGGATAAGCGGTAGAAAATGAATGAATGAAAGAAAACAATTTCTTGAGTATCTCTCCACCCTGGTGTGTAAATATAGGCAAACACCAACAGAACAAGGCTGATCATGATGGTGGTGACAGCCAAGATTTTCTGTACAGACTCATCTTTTCTCACCTCTTCTTTTCATCTGAGACTCATTCAATCCTCACACAGTGGCCTGTTCCTGAACCTGGAACAATAATGAATTAATTTACAAATGTGATCTGTTTTAATTGATTTTAAATCATTAAGTGTTAAAAGAACATCAGTCATTGTTACAATTTCATCACTAGATGGCAGCAGTGGAAGGTCAAAACAAACAGGACAATCCTTCAGGTGATGCAATGCAACATCAATGTGAGGCATAAGAATGAAAATCTAAAAATAAAAATATAAAAAACAGAAATACAAACAAAACCAGAAAAGTTAGTGTATGGATAAAAGAGTGAAAGCTTTATTAATAAACGAGCCTCAGAAAATTTTGTAATTGTCTTTAAATACAGTGGTGTGAAAAAGTGTTGGCCCCCTTCTTGATTTGTTTTCTTTTTTTTTTGCATGTTTATCACACTTTAATGTTTCAGATCATCAAACAAATATTAGTCTAAGATTATTCAAGTAAACACAACATGCAGTTTCTGAATGAAGGTTTTTATTATTAAGGGAAAACAAAATCCAAACCCACATGGCCCTTTGTGAAAAAGTGCAAGGGATCCCAGGGAGAATAACATGCACACAGTGTGGCGGGCAGGACTTAAACCCCCAACCCCTGAGGTGTGTGGATGATAAATGGAACTCCAGTCCTTTATTTAAGTAAGACTGCAAACCACAAACCTAATGAAAAAAGTTCACTCAAGTAGGAAAGTATAACCTCTAACATTTATTTCAAAATGTATGAAAATTCATTTAAATTACACTGATGGTAAATTAATGAGCCTTCCATCAAAGAGCCACCGCAGCTAGGAAAACATTAGCACAAGGCTAAAAACAGATTTATTGCTAATCTCTCAAATGTTATCTTACACGATAAACTAGCTGAATGCTAACAGGTATCTGTCACAATATAAACTGTCATGATAAATACAAAGTACATCAGGTTATATTAGGTATTACGTCTGTTCAAATAGATTAGTCAGGAATTTAAGCTGTCTAATGCTAAAAAAATGTGGTAGAGAATTTAGAAAGTAGACAATTTATTTAAGTACTTTAAGAAATTAAAGTAAAAGAATTAAGCAAATAAAATAAATAAACTCGGATATGCTTAAAAAAAAAGCTATTTCTATTATCTCATTTGTATCTGTTTGTGTTTAATTATTGTCAAGACACATACATCCTCATTACTGAGCCATGTAGACACAGCTACACGTTCTTGCTGCAAATATTTGCACTGTGCACAGATTCGGCTCCAGGTGAATGATTTATTTACTCTCCTCTCCTTCATCCTCCTGCAGTCTTCTTGTTTTTTTTCACAATGTGCTTTTTATAGGCCCGCTACAAAGGGAATGTGAGGCTCTTTTTTGGCTTCAGTGAAATTCCTACTCCAGTATGAAGGAGGGCTATGATGGTGGTGGTGGTATTGAGTGCCATGTATGTGCTTGTGTGTGTGTGTGTGTGTGTGTGTGTGTGTGTGTGTGTGTGTGTGTGTGTGTGTGTGTGTGTGTGTGTGTGTATAAATGTTACGGATTGAAGTTTGTAAAAGTTTTGTATGCTAGAGTAGCATACTGTATGTGTTGTTGAGATGAACAAAATAGAATTTGTACAAGTTTGATATAAGGCAGAGATGAATATGTGATTTCAATACATGCTAAGAAATAAAATGTTAATATAATCGCTTTGTATTTTGTGTGTTTGTGTGTGTGTATGTGTGTGTGTGTGTGTGTGTGTGTGTGTGTGTGTGTGTGTGTGTGTGTGTGTGTGTGTGTGTGTATTATATTATTATATAAAATGGTAATGGAATTATTATAAATGGTAATTATGGTGTATATAATGGTATATATTATATAATTTAAATGGTAAATTTAAATAATTTTTATAATTTTAATGTATAACAGTAGCATCAAATATAAAAATTATACAAGACAACCACAATCAAACTATACCTAAATTCTAAGATATTTTAATTTCAATTAAAAAATGATTTATTTATTTGTTTGTTTGTTTATTTATTATTTTCAAACACACTAATTAATTAATTCTCTCACTCAATTACTCACTCACTCACTCACTCACTCACTCTCTCACTCACTCTCATTCACTCACTCACTCACTCACTCACTCACTCACTAACTCATTCTCATTCACTCACTCACTCTCTCACTCATTCTCATTCACTCACTCACTCTCTCACTCACTCTCATTCACTCACTCACTCACTCACTCACTCACTCACTCTCTCATTCACTCACACTCACTCACTCTCATTCACTCACTCACTCTCTCACTCACTCTCATTCACTCACTCACTCACTCACTCACTCACTCACTCACTCACTCTCATTCACTCACACTCACTCACTCTCATTCACTCACTCACTCTCTCACTCTCACTCACTCACTCACTCACTCACTCACTCACTCACTCACTCACTCTCTCACTCACTCATTCACTCACTCTCTCACTCACTCACTCACTCTCATTCACTCACTCACTCACTCACTCTCTCACTCACTCTCATTCACTCACTCACTCACTCTCATTCACTCACTCACTCACTCACTCACTCACTCACTCACTCTCATTCACTCACTCTCTCACTCCCTCCCTCACTCACTCACTTACTCATTCACTCACTCACTCATTCATTCATTCACTCACTCATTCACTCAATTACTCACTCACTCACTCACTCTCTCATTCACTCACTCACTCACTCACTCACTCACTCACTCACTCACTTAATCACTTAGAACTAGAAATACAGACTTTGTTTGAAGACAATAATTGTTTTAGCCAGGGGAAATTCACTCCACCACCTCATCACCAACACAAAGGAAAATGTTTATGACTCTTTCTTGTGTCTTATGAGCTGTTCCTATGCTAAAGGCTCAAAGGAGATCTTAAATATGATTCGAATTACAAATCAGAAGGGGAATAGAAGCTTTACAAGGAAGATGATTTTCATGTGTTAAGTTAGTTAATAAGGCCATCCTTTTGCCTATTCTTTCAAACTGAGTCATGACTGAGATAAAATCAATTGAAATTATAACCCAAAAGTGGAAAATGTATTTAATTTATGGGCATTTGAAAACCGGTGCCTGCATGTATAACTCAATTACCTCTTGTACAGAAAGAGATAAAACAGAAGAACTGAAAGTGAGATGAAAGGTAGAGAGATAGAGATTGAGATGGTCTTTGAAACAACTTTCAGAACCACCCAGGTTTTTGGCTGGCACATTATTTCTTGTACAGAATTCATATACTTCACTTTCAAGAACTTCAAGAACATCTGAACCACCAGCTACAAGACACGTGGACATTAAACGGTCCACCTCCATATTTTATAGTGAGTTATGTGATGGTTTTCTATGTCTGAAGTCACATTTTGGCATCAAACATCTTTCTTTCTTTCTTTCTTTCTTTCTTTCTTTCTTTCTTTCTTTCTTTCTTTCTTTCTTTTTTCCTTCCTTCCTTTTCCATTGCTTTATATCTGTGCTGAATGATCTTTTATTTTTCCCATAATAATAAATGCTAAAGGGATTCTTCACATACTGTATGGATTTTACAAGCTTAAAGGCATGAACAAAGTTTCTGGACACGAAGTTTAAATAGATAAATTGCTGATAAACTGACGCAGAGTGGAAATTTAGAATGACTGTATGCATACATTAAATTGCAGAGTTTACAGATTTAGTAACTGATAAACTGGCACTTCATGAAGATTAGTTTTGTGTGTGTGTCTGTTTTTGAAATGTTCAAGTGGGTGATGCAGTAGTCCATGAGTAGAGCAGATGGCACTGTGCTCGCTCGAGGCTCTCCTGTTCCCCTCGGTACTCTTTTGTTTTTCTCCACCACACCGCTCCTTTATGGCCTTCCTTCCTGACATCTTTTCTGAGAGCGAGAGAAATTACATTTGGTTTGCTCTCATTCTTTCAGACATCATTATGTGGTGTGCAATGTTTTATTTGCAAGCCTAAGGTAGTGCTTTTGTCTACCTAGAGAAAAACAATCAGGAAAATCTGACCTAGAATTCTGAGTCTAAAGTCTGAAGGCAACTTCTTACTGTCAGAATGTCTCATTATGAACAATCATGTAAGGATGTGTTCTTTGTTCTTGTGCATGCTGAGGAAATGTATTAATTATAGTATCACGCACACAATAATACTACACAATTCCTGTAAGCATTTGCAACTGTTTGTAACTTTATTCCATTCCATTTTGCTTTAGGTGCTGATAATACCGTGCAAACTTTACCCCTGTTTAAATGGTTTGATAAAGCTATAGACCCACTTTTCTGCTCACTGAGTTACACACAGCATGTACACTGCTACAGATCCTGCTCAGGCATTAGGAATAACCATATACTGTAAACCAAAGAAGCTAGGTTTGCCTCTTAGCATGTCTTCCATCATTGGAATCTCGATGTCATGTTTTGTCAATTTTGTTAGATGAGTAAAACTCATAGAGTAGAAAGTACATGTTGATGTTAATCTCTCTGGTATTGCAAAACGATGCGAAGGACGCTGTTCTGTTTGCAAATTTCAGGGAAATATCCTTCTTTTCACCAGAGTTGCTCAAAGTAAGATATCCAGCAAGTGTTGCAGCTGTCTCCTGAGCAGATGCCTCCATTATCTGCAGCGAATTGTGTGGAAAGAGTTGTCGTTAAAGCTGGCGAGCACCTAAATGTCGCTAAAATGTTCAATCAATTACATCAGAAATATATAAGAATGCCATGCCATGAGAAATATACGATGATGCCATGCCATGGTTAATATAATATTTACAATATAACTTAATAGGTAATGCATTCAGATGTAATAATGTTGGTTTAAACTTGGGGTATTTTGAAATGAAAGTTAAAATGGTGAAACCAGGATAAATGAAGTAGTCCATTTGTCCATACATATAATCGTCTCCTGTCCTCACTGAGCACATACGTAAAGCGGAATTTTTCCAATCTGAATTTCTTTCTTCTCAGACCTCTGGGTGGATCTATTCTTGCCCCACTCTAGTCTTCAGATGGTGGTGTAAATGTAGACAAAGATGACCACCAGCAGGTTGAGAATTGTGCCGATTATTCCCAAAATAGCCAAGATCCTCTCCTCTCTGTCGTTGTCCTGCTCCTCATCGATAGCCCGGCACGCGTGAGCAAGGCCATGGGGGAGCATGTTTATTATCAGTAATTTCCACCTCCAGGGGGCACCACACCTGCTGCAGCAAACAGAAAATAGATGCATATAAGATTTATGACTACCTTATGATTTAAATATTAACCATAATATTTGTTTACTGGAGGTATTAGAAACATACATTCCAAACTGTTCCATAAATGGACAACGTGGCATCTAAATTATCAATGATTCACATAAAATTTATAGATTTTTTAAGGCATTTTACATTTCTCAAAAAAAAAAAAAAAAAAAAAAAACATATATATCAAACATTTTTTATTTTTTACACATGTGGTCTTTTCAAATGTAGTGGTAGAACCCACAGCATATATCTAGGGAGTTATTGCAGTTAATGATTGGTTTTGAATGGTTGTAAAATGTCTTTAAAAAAATCTTTAACACAGTAACTACGTTAAATTATTTCAATTATCTGATAATGGCTATAACAGTAATAAAGTAATTTTAAACATATGTATAATGTCCTTAATAAATAATTTAATATCTGAATAAATGGCCTTAATAAATAACTTAATACCTTAATAAAAACTAAAAATCTACAGCATATAGAAAATGTCATTATTATCTGTTTTGGCCCACTATAACTTCGCTTTACCTTGATATATAATCATTAAAGGCATTAAGTAAAGGAGTGATATTTGAATTCATTTATCATTTCATGGTTAAAACATTGCCTTTGAGCCCTTGTGTATCTGTTATAGATTAGGAAAGACATACATTTGAGTACCATAACATTTTCTTTGCCTTGTCACCTGAACACATTCACCTCTATGAAATATATGAAATATTCAACAAATCAGAATTTCAACAGGAATTTAATCCTGTTTAAAAGTCTTTAGACTGCTTTTTATAACCACAGTGCTTTTTTTTTACTGTTCAAATTTAAAAATCCTGTCATTAAATAAGAGCAGAGTGGCTAAAAGACACACATGGAGTATAATTTTCTCTCTAGACTGAGGAGAATCTTGCATTGTGAAGCAGAGAGCTGGATTAGGGAATTATCAGCCATCCTTGACCTTAAAGCTGGTGGAGAATTACCAGAACAGACTGTATAGCACACAAGTGATTGCTTTATATCTGCAAAAGTGGTAGCATGGATCATTAACAAGTTTCATTTCATAGTTTATAGGGTAGTATACAATATTCCCTGTAGATCAGCTTAAAAAGGATTAGCTGTTGATCCAGATTTGGTGATATAAAAAACATTGCACCAAACCTTATTTCACGGAGATTTGAAATTCATATCCAGTTCCCATTCCCACCCAGCTGACGTACAGACCTTCTCTGTAAAAGTGTGTGTTGAAATGGAATTACACACAGAATTACTGAAATATACTGAATTTAAGAATGAAAGATTTTTAAAATAACAGTTCAGGATGCTATGATTTGAGATTTTTTTGCTTAAACTTCCTTTATTTTTGTTTAAAATAGTGCAGCGGTTCTTTCGTACTTTACTTGCACCATTTTGCTAACTTCCTCATCTGTACTGTACACACTGTTTAAACAGGTCACTTTTTGAAGCTTCAGCTTTCATGTTTATTCGTTCATCTACAGTACTGTGCAAAAGTTTTAGGCAGGTGTGAACAAATGCTGTAAACAAAGAAGGCTTTCGAAAATGGAAGCTTTAAACATTTATTTTCATAAATGAACAAAATGCAGTGAATGAACAAAAGAAAAATCTAAATCAAATCATTATTTGGTGTGATCACCCTTTGCCTTCAAAACAGCAGCAATTCTTCTAGGTACAGTACACTTGCACACAGTTTTTGAAGGAACTCGGTTGGTAGGTTGTTCCAAACATCTTGGAGAACTAACCACAGATCTTCTGTGGATGTAGGCTTTCTCACATCCTTCTGTCTCTTCATGTAATCCCAGACACATTCGATGATGTTGAGATCAGGGCTCCGTGGGGGTCGTGCCATCACTTCATGCTGGTTTGAAGGCAAAAGGTAGTAACACCAAATATTGATTTGATTTAGATTTTTCTTTTGTTTGCTCACTTTGCATTTTGTAAATTGACAGAAATAAACACTCATTATTTATATTTCTGAAAGCATTCTTTGTTTACAACATTTTTTCACACCTGCCTAAAACTTTTGCACTGTACTGTATTTCCTGTGACATCAGAATGACATCCTTACTAACATCTTATTGGATTTAAAAAAAAAAAAAAAAAAAGAAAAGAATCACAAAAAATTAGCACCAGAATCACATTAATCCTAAACAATAAAAAACATGAATTTTGATATGGAAAACAACTTTTGGGAACTAAAATACAGTTGCTTAGAAGCTTTCATTACGCTTCTGTTATCTAAATGTAGTGATGTTTACGACTACTGATCAGCTACTTGCAAATAATAATGCACTCCCACTCTCGTTTAAATAACTGTCACAAGCTCTACTTCCTCCTGGAACAGAATTTTCAACAGACATTGACTGCATCCCATTTGCTGAAGCTCCCCTGATTCCAGATTGATTTCACTTCATTCCAGTCCAGTTTTTCTACTGTATATACACTATGCACAATTATTGATATTCCATGAATTCTGTATAAATTACTAACTAAACTAACCAACCAAACAACTGAGTAGTACCTGATGAATAGTGTACCTTTATTGGTATTTGTATTCATGGTTGTTTAGAACACATTATCTGTTTTTATAATTACTATTAACATTATAAATAATATTACTTTATTTGTTATCCTTCGGCTGCCTGTTTGGGGTCACTGACGGATTCCCTTCCTGATGCAACCCTCCCATTTTATCTATAAGAGTTAAATTCATACATTCATATTATTTATACAGGTTTATATACAGTATGTTAAAAAATGCTACAGTATTTTATACTGCTCAAATTCATAATTCTTCGATGCATTAATAAAACGCTCTACTGGCTGGAACTATTTTTATTATTTGGCTTTTAATTATTTCATTACTTCATCTCATTTACTTTCTGGCTAATGAAAACACGAGACTAGGAAATACAATGGTCAACAAGACAATGTTCTATATTTAGACAACGGTAATAGATTCTCAAACTGCTACTTTAACATTCTGACAAGCTGATGTTCAGATGGCTTGTAAAATTCTGCATGAACAAGCTGTCTTGTGTCGTTGATCAATTGAATAGGAATTAGTTTAAATCATGTTGACACACTACTGGAATGTGTGTGGAAAAATATTGCCCTCTGGACTGATGTGTCTGTTTCCGTCAGTTGTTTTCCCCACATTTTTCCTGTCAAATTTAATCACATGCATGAGCCTCTTCTTTATTCAGAAACTAATCAGGTGCAAAGAACAGCAATGCAATCACACCACTGGAACCCAGCAGAAGAAAAGAGTTTTAGCTCTTGTCGCTCTCCTTGCTCTCTGCTTTGGTTTAGCCATTCAGCAGTAAAACTTGATTAGTTCCAACCCAATTAGGGAGGGCTTAAGGACCAAGTCAGAAAAAAAAATGCTCACACACATCCCAAATGACTCCAACAGTTCTGAGGGAATTAGAGCAGCACTACGCTGCAGCAAATAAAATGTGGAGAGAAGACGTAGAGATGAAGAAAAAAGAAATAAAGAATATAAAACCCTTTGCACATGTACATGATATAGTAGTAGAAAGGGTAGGATGTTTTCTGTGAGTAAGTAGGAAGAAACAGAGAGTTAGAAGGAGAGAGTGTGTGGAAGAAGGACAGAGGTCTATGAATCACTCTGTAGCCTGAAACCATTGTCAGGCAGATAAACATCAACACGAAAAAAATGATGACCATTTTAAAAACATCCTTCACTACAGTTCTGATGTTCTGTTGTGTGGAAGATCTTACTTATGGGCTTTTAAATCATCTTTTTTTTGTTCAATTTATCTTGCCAACTTACTACTACTAATTATTCGATGTGATTATTTTAAACAAATTTTAACACTAATACAATTATATGATATATTGACTTATTCTCCTGGAAGATTAGCTATCTGTTCCATGTTATAGGTTTGAATAAATAAGCTCAATAGTCTGATTTATTTTTTTTTTTTAGCAATAATTTCTTAAAAATTGTTATGAGAAAAATTATGAATAAAACAGTGTAGTTTAATAGGAAAATCATCAACAAGCAGTCCATGTGATTCTGCCAAATACTAAATTGTTGAACATCGGCACATCCTTTTTCTTTGATTCCTCTTAAATGACAAGAGTTTGTCAAATCTAAAGATAAAAAGAAAGAAAAGAAAGAAGCAATCATTTGTCATATTTATGTGTTTATAGTTACAGTTAAAGTTGTGTAACAATGGAGGAAAACTTACATTACAGCAAATGTTACCTCACAAGACACTTACTTTCATTCTCACTGGAAATTAAAGAAACAATAAAAAATGTAGCTTGTTATTTTACTGAGAAAGTTATTTGTCATTATCCAAGAACAGCTTCACCTTGACTATAACAAAATACATTGGAGACTCCTTGCAAATAAATATCTCCTCATAGCAAACTTTCGTCCATTTATTTGGTGCATCTGCCATACAAGTCCCTGTGTAAGTTGTTTCAAACATATTGGTGTATTAATATAAACTTTGTGGCCGATCAGAAGTCAACAAACGGGAATTCAACAGTGCTGTAGTAGATTATATCTAAACAATTCATGAGAAAGTTGTAGATGTCTATAAAGGACTATATCTTTAGAGATAGCAGGCCAGTCTGAAGACACCGTTAATATTGTATGAAAGCCTAAAGGGATGCAATCCAACATAACCAACATTACATGAGCCTACGGTGCAACATTAATACCATAAGGGAGGAAGCTTAAAAAACAAGACCATGTTTACTATGGCTAAATTTAGCTCTTACAAGAGACATGGCAGAAATAGGCACTTGAAGGAGAAAAAGTACACGGCAGCCTACATGACTCTAAATGGCAGTTGCCTGTTCTAGTTGGAGGTTTTTTAAGGTTGTCAGAACATTTTCTGAGAATTTGGTAACAACATTTTTGAACATGTTGTAGATTAACGTAGCTATAACACGTTTAACAATGAAATGTTAACACATTAATATTATAAAACATATAATGTATAACTTTGCAGAGCAACATAAGAAGAATATTGCAAAGATGACAAATATTATGTAAAAAATGACATAGGTTTGTTAGAAAACAATGCTGAATAATTTATGAAAGACGTTTTTCCCAAACCCCTGTTTTAAACATATAGCACGAACAAATGCTAGCTGTTTTCAGTATTGCTCTCAGTCTGGTCACTGTGACAGAAATGCAAGCAATTATTTTTTTTGTTGGCTGAATGAAAAGCTGTGCTGAGCAGGAATTTTGATCTCACACACAAGAAGTGGAGCACAATTTGTTGCCTCCTGTGTGAAAAACCCTTAGCCGTGCATTTATGTCTTGTTGAAACACATCATGTCATCTCCTTGGACGGAAAAATCTGTTGTTTCAACATTCTCCAATATTAACCGCCGTATAAATCTCTTTGTTTTAAGACAAAAAGCGAAATGCTACAAACATAAAAAGAAAAATTTATTTAGAAGTCATCACTAGAGAATGATAATGATAATCATGTCTAATGCACATATTGTATACATGTATAGAGTAAATAGAGTTAAACCAACTTAAATCCTGAAATTCTATTTCCAACTACCTTTAATCGTGGAAGCTGTTGCCATGTTTATGGTTGTATTTGTTTATGATGTTTGTCATAACTGTCAGTCAGAGCTTTCAGAATAGTCCAAGTAGTAATTATTCTTTCAGTGATGACTTAAGTGCTTTTATGACTCACAAAATTGTGATGGTTGTCATTCTGACGTGACGTGCTTAGATGTGAATTACAGTGGGTTATGTAAATCTTTTGTGTTGTAGGGATAAATACTGTGATTTCTTAACAGCAGTTTAAAAAAGTAGACCCCTCGAAACCAAAAAGAAACAGAAATAACAGGAAAACATTGATTTACTTATGTCTAGTTACTTTAAAGTGCCTCTGAAATGAAAATCGGTGTTTCAAACCTTTTTGGATCTAAGTGTTATGGACACCATATACAATAATATGACAAAATCATGTTTGAAAGTATACAGGTCTTACTTTTTATAATTTTCACTTATGGGAAAGCATTAAAATAATTTATTATGTAATAATAATAATTGTTTTGATACATTATGTACTATGTCCAATTTTAATGCTCTTTGGAAAGTGCAATAGAAATAGGACAAAAAACTTTTTCCACTCTCAGTGTGAAATGACAAAAAATAACATGGTATTGTAAAATAATACTTTTTTTTATTTTATTTCTTTAATTATTTTATAATAACAAATATCAGAAACATTTTAGAGACTTGAGCATAAGTATGCACACTTTTTTTTTATAATTGGGAATCTGGTTGCATTTTGACTGGACCAATCACATTCGAGCTCATGTTCCATAGTAATTAACATATGCAGTCACTGAGGCAATTAACCTGATTAACCTCAAATAAAGATCAGCTGTTTCTGTAGGATCTTCTTGGATTTATTCTACTGCTAAAGACATGATTCACAAATAGCTTACAAAGCATGTGTAAAAGAATTTCCAAAACATTTGTACCATGGAAAACCGTAAAGGCCTTCATCAACAAACAGAGAACCACAGTGACATCACCAAGACTAGGACGTTTCTCTAATATGTATAAAAGGACAAGACAAAAACTTTTCATGGAGGTTGCCAAGATACCTCCATCAACATTAAAGGAGCTGATAAGTACTGCTCTCTCATATTCCCTACATGTCTGAATTATGGGGTAGGGTGGCTAGATCGAAGCCCTTTCATACACACAAAAAAATATTAAACACCCCAAACCATGTGACAAAATTTAAGGTCTGATGAAACCAATTCCAGCAATTTGGTGGCAGCATCATGCTTTAATTCTGTTTTTCTTTAGCCATAATAATAATTAAAAAAAAAAAAGAAATATTGAGAGAATCATTAACAGCTACAAATTCCAGTCAATTTAAGTGCAAAACCTTCAGATGTTTGCTTGGAAAATGAATATCATCTTTCAGCACAATGACCCAAAGCAGACATCCATATCAATAAAGAAATGTCTTGACCAAAAGAAGATTAATGTTTTTGAACGATCTGAATCCATCTAAAAATCAGTAGGGTGAAGACCTGAAGCAGGCTTTGCACCGGAGAAGCCCTTACAATTTGATGAATATTTTGGCATGAAAGAGTGGGAAAATATTGCCAAGACAGGATGTACCACACTGATAGACTGTGGTGTAATAAAATGTGATTTAGTGATCTTTACATCACAAAAATATGCTGTTTTAACAGAGCTGTGACTATTATATCTCCATTGTATACAACCCACTCCAGGAGAAATGTCTTGCTCTGCTATTAGCAGCTTGTTAGCAGGAAACATAGTTTGCTAATGTGTTATTATCTGCCTGCACACTTCACACTTGGTAGGAGTTTATTCAAGTCTAACAGATTGGAAGGAACCAAATCAAGCTGTTTTGGTCTGTATACACTCATAACCTTTCCATCAATGAAACAACTAATATCATTATATTAGCTATTTAAATGCATAAGATACCTACTTTGGATGACCTGAAAGTGTGGATGGATCAAAATGTATGTCATAACTTTGAAAACACATGGCATTTTGTCATCTAGGATATTATCCAGTTTAAAATTGACTGGCATGGGTGAAGGTAGCAGTGAAAAAAAAATCTTCAAAAGTTTAAAAAGCTTCTTCTTAAATTAGAATATTTTTTAATTGTTAATTGTTAATTGTTCTGTGAAACTGTAGTTTATTATGTTATTGTCACATTTATTTTGATTCATGAGAGGTATGCTATTGGCTGTTGTCTAAACCAGTCGAACGCATGTGTATAGTCTAAATCATTTGAACACACTGTCCTGACTTCCTGTTTTAAAAAGGATTACGTCAACATACGCAAAAACAATTAATGGCTTTCATGTGGCTTAGAGTCTGCAGTGGTTCTGATTGTTTGTCTCTTTGTTACACACTCTATTCGCTGTCAGAGAGAGGTAGAATTGCTGGGAAACAAATGAGTACCTCTGAAGGTCGAGTAGCTTTGGATTTCTGCCAAACGTTTCAATGAGTGTTTAGCGGATGTAATAAAGAGCCTGGCTATTACACCACTCACCTTGACCTGAGTTAATAAGCTTCCAGCTGGGGCAACGTCACCGCCATATATCTGCCCACAGGTCTATAATCTATTTATATATGTGTGTGTGATGGAGAGAGATTACAACATGGGAAATATTAATATTTTTAGAAACGAATGAAAAATGTGTTAAAAAATCTAACAGTTTTACATGAATTAAACTTTTTTATGTAGCATGCGTCATACATAGATCGCAATACTAAATAATTGTATTGAGAGTTTTGACTCTAGACCTTCACATCAAATTTTTACGTTGAATGTAACACTGTTTACTACATCATGAATGCTACAGTGATTATAAACTCCCATTTAGTGTAACTTACTTGGGGCATACTGTGAAATTACAGTCAGTCCAGTTCAGGAGATTTAGAAAACTCTGCTGAGATCTCAGAGACTCTAATTGGCACATTAATCAATCAAAGTAATTACTGGGATTAAGCTTCATTCTGGAGTTAATCCCTGCAGCTCTGTACACGCTTGGAGCGGAGTCATTATCAGGTCCAACAGCCGCAGATTGTATCAGTTTGCACTGGCAGGACAAAAATAACTCAGCAAAGACATTAAGTCAGGGAAATGAATGTGAAGAAGCAGCTCTCCGTCTTTGCTTTTGGCATGTTTAAAATGAATAAAAGATTAACTTGGTTCACCATCGTTTTTTTTTTCCGAATATCTTGTAAGTCAATATGATCTAGGTTTTTTTGGGGGGTTTTCCCCTGCTCTAAAATGTCTGTCTCAGCAAGTAGAAGACTCAATAATTAGCTCATAAACTGGATCGGTTGTGTTAAAGCAGCAAAGAATGCTTGAAACATGAGAAACTACTCAAGCAAGAATAACCTAAAAACAGACTAGTATTAATAATTGGACAACTTTTTACATGATAATGACTAGATATGTTTCTGAGTTGTATTTTCTGGTTGTCATGCATAGCCTTTCTCTGGGAAGGCCCAGTGAAAGCCATTAGTATAGGAGACACACCACTCAATCTGTAAAGACTGAAAATAACTAACAGGTTCCCCTGATGAAGCATCTGTAGCCCAGTTCTGTCTGCCTACAAAGTCACCTCAGCCACACGATGGAAGGCTTGAGGAGTGCTCTCGATACCACACACAATCTGTATTCTGAAATAATGCCTGAAATAAATGTGATGAACACAGCTAAAAAATAATTTGTTCCTCGTTCCATTAAGATAATAATTTTCTTGCTTTGGAACTCTTTGGGCAGAAAGAAAATAAATTGGTAAATTGTCTTTCATAACAGGTGAAAGAGGGTAGCACTGGAGAGCTGTTAACTAGCTATCATGGTAGAAAAACTACAATACAGATGGTAAAGGAAGCAGTCTATATGTGTGGAAAATGTTTTAATGTGAATCCAACAGTTTACTTCCCTTTTGCAAGTATACACATATAAGCCATAGGATATGGTTAAACTGTATTTAAACTCAAACAGGCTGTTCATCAGATGATCAAATGTTTAAGACCATAGTCCAAAAATACCCACAACAAAACTAAAAGTGTCTCAGTAGTGAGTAGCCCCACCAACGTTCTTGTTGATAACTTCAAACACTTGTTTCAGCATGCTTGATGCAACTGTTTCCAGGAGGCTGGTGGGAATGTTGCTCCATGTGATGGCTTCACGAAGGACATCCACAGTCTGGAACTGACGTCCGTTATTGTAAACTTTTCTTGTCATCCATCCCCAAACATTCTCAAGGGGATTTAGATCAGAGGAAGAAGCAAGATGGTCTAGAAGTCCAACGTTATTGTCCTGGAAGAAGTCCTTTGTCTGGAGAGTGTTGTGAAATGCAGCATTGTCCTGTTGAATGACCCAGTCATTACCACACAGGCGAGGGCCCTCAGTCAAGAAGGATTTCTGCTGCAACATGTCCACATTGCCAGCCACCGTTTGACACCCCTGCACAACCCGAAGCTCCATTTTGCCATCGAAGTAAAAAAGCTCCCCAGATCGTGATGGAGCCTCCTCCACTGTGCTGGGTAGAAAACATCTCCAATGGGATCTCCTTGTCATTCCGGTATCGTTGGAAGCCATCAGAACCATCCAGGTTTAATTTTTTCTCATCCGAGAACAATACTTTCTTCCATCTTTCAGTGTCCCATGTTTGTTGCTCCCTTGCAAATTTCAAACGGGAAAGTTTATGGTGTGAGAGGAGACGTGGCTTTCAAAGACGTTTTTTGTTTTTTAAGCCCTTCTCTTGGAGATGCCTTCTTTTGGTTATTGGGCTTCAGTCAGCATCAGTAATGACCTTAATTTGGGCCAAGGTTTGGCCTGTGTCTTCACAGTCAGATACTCCGGCTCAGTGTAGGTGAAAATTTTTCGGGTCTACCACTTGATTTTTTTGTCCCATAACTCTTAAGATCTTTTAAGGTCTCAGCAGCAATAGAACACTGAGAGAGCCCTTGCTTGTGCAGCTCAACAATACTGCCACATTTAAAAACAGAAAGCCTTTTTGCTTTTGTCATCAGGAGATCCTGACAGTGTGACTGTCTGAGGACAATGACATTAAAGCCATAATTTTGCACAACTTTTAAGGCTATGGTCTTAAAATTTTGATCAGCTGATGACCAGCCAGTTTCAGTTTAAATGCAGTTATTTTCAAATTAAGTTCAAATTGTTACATTGCCTCTTTATTTTTTTTCTCTTGCTCTTGTTTCTTCTTTTGGCATCGGGAAGAAGTACTAATAACTAGGGATGAGCGAGTACAGCATTATCTGTATCTGTATCTGTATCTGTTAACCATATGAATTATCTGTATCAGTATCCGTACACGGAGTGGGTGGGGCTTGTCTTGAAATGGGCGGGGCTTTAACCGGTAATAATTAATTTGTAATATTTATAACACTAGCTTACTACCTTTATGTTTTTATGAAATACAGCAAAAAAACTCAGTGTCTGGTTACTGGTTAGAGACAGCTGAAGGTTTAAAAAAGAAAAAAATCTCCGACAGGCAGAGACGCAATGTCAGTCGCATTCTACCAAGCAAGCACGTCTGAACGGACTCACGTTTACCAGAACTCTACTGGTTAGTAAGTACGTATTATTAACGTTACAACCCAAAGTAAAAAGCTGAAGAAACCCTAAACGTTAACGGAAAAGACCCGCGAACCTGAGTGACTGAGGGAGAGACAGAGAGCTGTTCTGTGTGTGACTGTGAGTGAGCAGAGTGAGACACAGCAACACAATACATCTGTATGTGTGTAGGGGAGGGGCGCTGTGACTAGCCTATCACTGTAGGGGAGGGGCGCTGTGACTAGCCTATCACAGAACGCTGACACAATCAGCTACCCAATGATGATTTTCATTCAATCCGAGCACAGATATTGACTCGTATTACTCGTATAATACTCGTACTCGGCAGAAGTGCTTTATCCGTACCGGATACTCGTTTCAGCCGAGTATCCGGCTCATCTCTACTAATAACCTGGTTAAGATCCATCAATGCAGTGTGAATACTTATAATGTATTACCTGGTCTTAAGATTTTGTTTAGAAGTGTGCATATATATATATATAAAATAAAATAAAATAAAAATGAAAAGGTCATGGCCTTTGAGGACATGGCATGTAAGCATAGCATAAAGAAATGTTGCTGAATCAAAACTTCATGCTGTCTGAGTAGAAAAGTGCCCAGGGAGGCAGCACGCTGTGTTCCTACTTGGAGAGAAGGATGTCTGGGTTCTCGCCTTCACAGCCCCAAATAAAACAAACTCTGAAGCTGAGATAGCAACGTCCTACCCCTTATTGCTTTTATAAGACATAAACAATTTAGCCTGACCAATAAAAAAAATCACAAGACACAGCTAAAAACACTGTATAAAAATGTTACATGCCCCTATATGTGTAATGGCCTGGGAAAGCCCTTCATATATTGGCAATTACATGTACATTATAGTTCTGAAAACTATAGTTTTCTTACCTAAAATGTGTTTCTTTTTTTTTTGCATTGATTGAAACTTGGAGTAAAACTATAGCTTTGTAAATTTAGTTTACAACAAAAAACAAAAGTAAGAAAATGAATTGCGTTTAAATATTTCGTTATGACTCCACTGAAACATTGATTGTCTAAAATCAACTGCTATATTTTGCATTCATTTTAATTTGTAAAAAAAAAAAAATCTAAACAAACGGATATTAAACAAGTGGCCATGCATTTTAAATGTATATTGAGGGCTTTATTCCTATCATATAGTCTGTCAGGCTATTTTATTTTTCTATTAAAAGGCAAACATGTACATGTTAATAGAAACCATTATTCACATTTACATCATACATTACTCAGTCCCCCTACGATTTCACAGAAATGAACTCAAAATTAGGCAAACTCTGTGATATCAGAAGAGCTTGCAATCTTTCTGCAGATTTTCCACAGTTTTAAACCAAGATACGTCATGTGACATCATCAAACACATATTCAGCCAGATGCTTCTTTGATTCATGTGCGTCAAACATGAGTACAGCTATCATAGAAAGTAATCTTTACTGGTCAAAAGAAGAATTCTCTGCTTGCGATTACACTAATTCAAGCAGTTTCCCACTTGAAAAAAAAAAGCATAAAAAACTATGTGTTGCATTGCGAATTTTGGAGAAAAGAAAAGCTGTATCAAAATGAAGCACAACAGTTACAAAATACTCTGGAAAATCCAAGACAGGCCAATTATTTTGATTCTAATGTCATCTCTGTGTCGCTCGGTTGTTATTATTTCAATCTGCTTTAATATTACTTTCAGCTGACAGGCTGTAAAGGGAAATGTCCTTATCTCGCTCTGACTTTGTAACCTAATAAATGACAGTTTATTGTGTAAATAAAATTACATGTATAGAAATAGTTCTAAAATCTTACTACACTAGAATTAGCGACATAATCGAAGGACATAGCAAACGATACGTTTTAAATAAATACTGTGTAACTTACATTTACATTTACAGCATTTTGCAGATGCCCTTATCCAGAGCGACGTACATAAGTGCTTAAATCTCTAACATTGGGATACATTAATGCTGGCTCACTAGGTTACATACTTAAGATCTGTTAGTCTTGGCCAGGACGCTCTTGTAAAAGAGATTTTTAATCTCGATGTGCTTCTTTCCTGGTAAAATAAAGGTTATAAAAGATACCATGAGTTTAAAACATTGATCAGAGTTACAATTAAAAAGTGTAAAAAGTTATTTTTTTTTTATATTAATGCAAAAGATAAGGAAAGAAGTGCTAGATGAAGTGTTTCCTGAATAAGTAGGTCTTCAACCGCCGCTTGAAAATAGCCAGTGATTCAGCTGTCATTTTTGGCTTTGTAGGCCAGCATCAGTGTTTTGAATCTGATGCGTGCAGCTACCGGAAGCCAGTGGAGGGATCGCAGCAGCGGGGTGGTATGTGAGAACTTTGGCAGGTTGAACACAAGCCGGGCAGCTGCATTTTGGATCATTTGCAGAGGACGGATTGCGTTCATACTGTAGGTAGTCCTGCCAGCAGTGCATTGCAGTAATCCAGTCTTGAAATGACGAGAACTTTTGTCTTAAAATATTAAAGCTTGTCCTATGAAGATGAAAATGACATGGGAAGCTAATTTTACCTGAAACACCATTAACAAGATTGTGTTAATCAGTGTGAGCTAGCTAGACAGTTGGCCAATAGGCTATAAAGTGAGTGCATTACGACCACCCCAGACAACGCACCCCGGACCACTAAGGCACCTCAGTCCTAAAACCTTAAAACGTCTGCTGCTTGTGCTGTTTCTTACAAAGATTGTACTTTCTTGTATTATCTGTATGTCTGATTAGTCACCCCATTAATATACAGTAAGTTCCATGTTGAACACTTTTTATTTGTTGGAGCAATGAACATCACTTGCTTATGTTTGGCTGTCTGTATGGTAACTCGTTGCTCTGTGAATCGCTTCTGTTTTCATGTTCACGTTTTCCTAGCCTAGCCCTTGTGTTTGTGTTGTGTGTTCTATCCAAGCCTCTGTTTATTCTTTTGTTTAGTCAGCATGAAAACCTTATGCACTTGCATCCACCTTCGCTTCCACCTCTTAACAGTGTGTGGATTCTTTAGGATCTATTTCTGCTAACAAAACATGTGTCCATATTTTCCTTGATACGGATATCTATATGGATACTTGATACAATTTTTTTCTTTTTTTTTCTTTATACAAATGTTGTATAAAAGCAATATTGCATTGTATAGTGTAGTTATGCTAAACATTAGACTGTGCTGCTATTTAATTAACACGGTAATGGGAAATGTGTTTATTTTGATCATCAGCATCATCGACTTCAGTTTCTGTCTCATCACATTAGTTAAAAGTCACTTCATCATCATCATCATCATCATCATCATCATCATCTCATCACTCGACTGAACAATGTTCATTGGAATAATCACTAATTCTTTCAGCATGTTCTCTTTCGTTGTTTCAATTCCTCAAAGGTCACGTAAACACTCCATTAAAACTTTGTCTCAAGAGTATGTGTGCACGTCTCTGTTTTGTTGATGATGTGACAGCATCATCAGCGAAAGCATTGCTTACATTTTGACAAAATCAGCCAGTATTGGATTACAGACTTAATTGCTAGTGCATATGTTGTTAATATTGACACACAGCTCTCCAACAACTTGATATACAGCTGGTTAGCAAGTAAATAATATTTCTTTGATATTTTGATGAAATAAAGAGGTTACTTAAATTACGACTATATTACACACTTACAAAATATGTTATAGGCAGAAAACCTATTTTTGTCTGTTTACCAATATTCAGCTAAAGTGCCAGCCAACAGGTTTTCCCAGGTCACTACACATATGATACAAAAAGTGAGATGTTTGCTCATCTGTAATGCCACACACATCCTTAGAGATGCACTGAACAGATTAGCAGAGCTGTGAGACCTGGCTGGATGTGCAATAAAGATGCAGCATCAGGCTTCTCGTGTATCACAGAAGACGTGTCAGCCTCTCCCATTGATGGAGATTTGATATGTCATGGGAGAACATGTTCAGACATTTAAGTGTTCAGGCATTTTAACCTGACCTCCAAGGAACTGTAGATGGTCCCATATGCATACTATGGACTCACACTCATATTATTTTCCATGTAGCTACTAGGAAAGTTTACAGCTTTAAAATGTCAGTTTTTGTCCTGGTGGGTTGGTGGTTTGAACCGTAAACCATGACCTGGACTGGTAGCTTATCTTCGTCAAACAGGTTAGCAGTGCAGGAAGAGTAAACTGTAGCATGAACTCTAACCCAGTACCAACTCTAAAATTAACCTTTACTATTTATATAAATTGATTTGTGTGAATTTTTACTATATAAACGCATTTGAGTCCATTTAAGAGATCATGGTATTAGAGAAACCGATGCCTACTGATGCCAACTAAGCCTTTTATCTCCAATCCTGGAGCATTTAAACACAAAATGTATTATTCATTTATATTATTTTGGAAAGAGCTCCCAAATTTCTGTATTAATTTTTTTTTTTATAAAGCCAGTAATCGACTGATCGGGTTCAAATTGATTGGCACAAGTTACTGGAGGGCACAGGGTCAAGTTCATTTATTTAAATTGCACAAATGTATTTCATGAAAAAATATTTTTTGTGAAATTCTTTCATTTCATTTTAATGTCCTAAATGAAAGCAATCCAAAATCCATAGATCAGGACAAAAGAGGTTAGATATTTAAGCTTAATTTAAAGAGAATTTTTATTAAAGAGGATCTGCATATTAGATTTGGAACAGGTTTACCCTTCCTGATGCAGCCCTCACCATTATAATCTGGGCTTGGTTCCAGAACTGAGAGTTGCTGCGTTTTGAGTTCAGTGGCTGGGTTTTGCTCCCTGCTCAGGAATCGAAGTCAGGGCATGACAATGGGAGCAGGGGATCCTGGAGCTGGACCACAAGGAGTATAGTGCCAATTTAAACAAAGGAAAAAAAAGCAAAATACAGGCAAGTTATAAGAATGATATGTATGCTAATCTGTTGATTGGTATATGTAAGGAAAAACATCTTTCTTTATGTTATTGGGATGTGAGAAAGTGTGAAAAATATGTAATATGAAAGCAATTTTACTGCTGTAGCTCTTAGCCAAAAAAAAAAACAAAAAAAAAAAGCGTCCATTATTGTAAGCCGTAATTTAGGAATTGTTTTATTCTTATTGTTTTAGTCTTTCAATGGTATAAACAGACTTTAACAGACTGCAAATTTAATACCGGCCCTTTAGCCTTCTTACTCTACACGTGAAATCAATGTTCCAGTAGTGACTTTGCAGTAATCCACACTGCTGTTTAAGATATAAAATAAGTATTTCTCTTGACAATGCCTTATATTCACTTTTAGACTGAAATATCCAAATTCCATACTCATTAGACAACCAGACAAAACAGATAATACAAAATCCTCCACAGACTGCCAGTAAATTAGCTTGCAAGTTTTAATGGATGTTAACAAATCTTTAGTAGACCTCTCAAACGCTACATGTAAATAGTGACTTAATCCCAAAAGAGTTTGGGGGTTATTGCATAACGAAGGAAGTAATGAGATTACTATGGGCCACTGAGCAGAGAAAGAAAGAGAAATGAGGACCGAGGAAAAGAACGAAAAAACACTATTTACAATGTCACTCCAGAGGAATGAGGCTCAGTTTGATGCATTTAAGTTACCTCAGGTTAACATACTTGGTGTTTATATTAATACTGTTGCTTTCGTTAGAGAGAATGGCAATTCTTAATGAATAAAAGCAAATCGTTCAAATCGACAGCATTATAAATGCTGACATTCAAGATTGAAATGATTAGTCATTATTTATTTTTGTGGTCTGAGCTCCAAAAAGCACAACATTTGATATTATAGATTCATTAGTATGTGCATAAACATACATATACATGTATTTTTCTAGCTGCCCCCACAAACAGAGCCTGATGACTCATATGCTGGAGAGAGTTGAGACTTATGATGCCAGGACATGCTCAGGCTCTTTATCAACCTCTTTATGGGTTTGGGTGGCTGTCCTTTTCTCCCTTCTCTCTCCTTAGCTCTCTTTCTTGTTCTCTTGTTCTCTCTCTCTATCTCCCTCTCCTGTAGTCACATTTGGCCAAGCTGGGATAGGAGACATATGTCCACTGTTGTTGCTCTATTGACAAAGCAGTTTCAACTGCAACACTTAGCCAAAGTCATTCAAGCCTTTATGACCAACTGCTCCTGGATCAGTATCAATGTCACTTTTCCAGGGAACAACATTATGATCAAGTCTCAGGTCATCTGTGTGTGACAGTGATGTGATTGGATTTTGTTACCTTTGATGGCGTGAAAGTGTGCCAATTACTAATTTTCAAGGTTGAGACCATGTTTCATTTCATTCTAAATTCTTTAAGGTATTTGACTTTAATCAAGCATTTATGTCCAAACTAACAGTGTTAATAATAAGTGCAGTATGTCCTGAATCAGTAATGGTGTCTGAAATACTAGATACAGGTTGAAATGATTTCCAGGATGCCTCTGCTCCATATACAGGACACAATGGCTCACTGAATGGTTTAATGAGGATGAACATCATGTAAATCATATTTTATGACCTTCACAGCCACTAGAGCACAATTAAAGATATATGGGAGATTTTACAGTGACATGTTAGATGGCACACTCCACCACCATTGTCAAAACACCAACTGAGGGACTTTTAGTAGAATTCTGTTTGTCCCTAAAGTATAGCTCTGGAGACACGCTCACACTCACATATCTTGTGGAAACCTGCAAGCAAACATATAAAAAATAATTTTTCATAAAATCTGGCATTCCCAGTCACCAAACTGAATTTGTTGAATGTGGAAATGATTAAAATCGTGAGAAGGTCCCAGCTGCTGTTGACGTGCAGCAGTACAGCTAATCTAGGCCACATATTGCAGATATACACTTCCTGTCTTTCTAATCTCTCTCTCTCTCTCTCTCTCTCTCTCTCTCTCTCTCTCTCTCTCTCTCACACACACACACACACACTTACTGTCTCACTGTCTGTCTGTGTGTGTGCGTGTGTGTTCAATCATATGCACAAATCAGATTTGGTTTAATGGATTATAATAGAAATATATAGGTGCTATAACTTATACATAACAAATTGCTATATCTAAGTATAGCTTAATTTAGCAATTTCTCCTGGATGATCCTGATTATAGATTTTTAGGAATTTTATGGATTTTACACTTGCAGGAACAAATTTTCAGAAAAAGACATTTAAAAATACAGACCTGAGAGAAACATAATTGAATATGCTTGTGTTCACTGACATGAACATGGTTATTAAATAAGCTGTGAATGCCAGACCGACTAAAGATCAGTCGAAACACTGTTGCAGCAGTAATCAGGAGGTATACTGTAGAATAGAATGAGACACTAACAGTACCACTAACCAGAGCTGCTGGTAGCATCCTCATAAATATATGCCGACTTTCACAGTCTAGTGCCATAAAACAGAAGGACAAATGCTTCATAATTGGCACCGGGGTTATCACTGAAAATCTGTGTTTCTGTGACAGCTCAGACACTGCAAAGTCATAGCATACTGTCAGACTCTATGGATGGTGTCCAAGAAAAACCTTGCCTTATTTGATCTTCGTCACAAAACTGCAAGATTTTAAATCTGAAAAAAGCCTGGTGAATATCAAGAACACACTGTTTGGTCGTTTAAGTCCCAGATCAATTTGTTTGGCTCAGATAGCGTCCAACATGTTTGGTGTGAACCTGGCCAGGACTACCAAAGAGCATGCAGAATGAAGGTGGGGGTGTAATAATGCTATGGGACTGAGTGCAAAAGTTATTAGAGAGATACTGGATATTTTATAGATGGCACCATGAATACCTGTGGATATACCAAAATACTGCCTGAAAACATGACTTCCAGCCTCCTGAAACTTGCTTGACAGTAGTAGAATATTTCAGTATGATAAACGAGCCAAAGCATACTGCCTAAATTACACAAGAGTTTCTAAAATACAACTAACTTGGTAGTTTTTAACTTTCCATAAGAGCAAATACCCATACTAAAAAGTAAAACATTTACTGTAAGGTGATAAACTTTAAAATCATTTGACATTTAAATGCGTTACACACGGGTGTACTCAATTCTGTTGTATAACAAATATACATACAGAAGTAATATATGAATTAAAAGCTCATACCGTGAAACATCAAAAAATTCAAAATGTATTAGGAAACCTTCAGTTATCATTATACGTTTTAATATTTTATGATATTAGAAGATATACAGTAGGTATATTTAATTCATTATCAAATCCAGGTCTTCATGTCAAATCTGCCTACTTCTAAAATAAGGCTTTAGTTTTAGACAAGATGTGTAAGTTGTGCATGTAAATTATTACTGTGCGGTTGGTCCCTGGGAAAACACTTGACATAGTGAAATTTTGATCATGTAATACGGAGTGCTGTGGTACAACTTGGTTAAATGTTGTATGATATGTACAGTAATTCAATTCAATTCAATTTATTAGTATTGCACAGTGGACATTGTCTCAAAGCAGCTTTACAGAACATACAAAACATAATACAAGAAATTTTATAGTATACTAAGATGATTATAATACAAAAATTAATATTAGACGAATATTTAAACGCGCTTGTATTTATTCCCAATGATCAAGCCTGAGGCGACTGAGGCGAGGAAAAACTCCCATAGATGGAAGAGGAAGAAACCTTGAGAGGAACCAGACTCAAACGGAACCTCATCCTCATTTGGGTGACACTGGATGGTGTGATTATAAATGTAATAAATCTAAATAAATCTAAAATGATAAATATTTATGTGAAACTATTACACAATTACTTATGATTTAACCTAAAATGTTTCTATATAAACAACTTATACACAAAGAATTACACATTCATAACGAGGGATTTGTATTTACGTTGTTCAGCAGTCTCTGAATGATCATAGTTATTGTTTTAGTGAAATTTTCCAGATTTATATTATTATTTACCTCAGACTTTGTCCTCTGCTATTTATACACTGTCATTGATGACACATGTGTATGGATAATTTGATTGGTGGTATTTAGCTTTTATTTAGACATATGAATGCTAACTGTATTAGGTTTATATCTGTTTTATGGAATATCTGAAAACATGATCAAAGCATGACAATCACAGCATGAGTTAGCAAGATAAATCTTCTTTTTAGTCAGTTGGATTTTCCACCGAGTTTCTTTAACCGGCTCCTACAGTCTTACAAAATGTAGAACCATTCTTACCTCCTTACCTTTGTTGGTTCTAAGTATAACCCTTTTTTGTAACCTTAGATCCCGTGATTATGCAACACTCTTATAAGGAATGGTTCTATACAGAACTTCCAATGGTTCTATTAAGCATTTTCTACATACCTGTATAGACAAAATTCTAAAAAAAAAAGTATAAAATGACTGATTTCACCTTATACACATTTAAATCGAACTGTTTTATTATAAAATATTAAATATTGCTCCCCAGGGTTCTATGTAGTACCTCATGTAACTTCTCTTTTGAGAGCAAATGTTAAAGAACAACTGAATAACATTTTTTTTTGTGTAGTAAAACACAAAAAGGCAACATATGGTTAAAGAAATTAAAATTATTTTAACATTTTCTTGTAAAAGCAGACATGTCAAGAAAAAAACTGTGGTCACTATTTATTTATTTGTCTAGAATTTGGTCTCTGCTAGTTTTCAACGTGTCATAAACTATTTACAGGAAAAATCATGTTTTATGAAAAAAGAAATCTGAATAGCAATTTTGTCCACAACTTTTTTTCGTACATATTTGTATTTATATATTGTTGACAATTTTGTACTACAGTAAAGTATTAGCTATCATTTCATGTTATGTGAAATCAAGTACCCTATTGTTCTGCCCTATCTAAAAAATGCAAAGAGATACAAACTGTAAAAGATTTTAAATAATTGTTGAAACCTCGATGTCAATCTTTAACATATTGCAACTCCAATTAACCATTTGAACAGTGTTAATATTTGAACACAAACATCTGATAATGTTGGACAGAGAAATATTTGTAGATTAGGTCCACCGTCTCAGAAGGACCAGGATTTCAGAAAGCAAGTGGAACAGAAGAATATAATGCATCAACGTTAACCCTCATGTCAATAACATTGACTGTATTAAGTACAGGCAACCCCAGACAGCAGATTAAACTTTTTCTAAAAGGCGGCAAATGAAGATGCACACTAATGTATCTTAGGGTCAGAAATTGATCAGTTCTGTAAATCAATAGACCATGACTAATATCTCTGAACCCTGAAATTTAAGTGATTAAACAATGTCTTCTTAAAACAAAACATGAGTGAAATAAAGATATTCTTTATCGGATGAGGTTCTTCTCTAACTAGTAATGCGGCATATAACTGGTATATATTGATCCCCTATCAGACTTGAGCTGTTTTAATCATGACAGTCAAAATTAGAAGAATTTTAACTGTGAGACTTCAAAAAGCCTGATAAAATGGGATACATCGACTACACATAATTTCATGATCTTATGTTTGGCAACATTAAATTGTGTACACAATTAACTGTCAGCATATGACATAAATCAATAAAAATAAATATTATTTTTAATGTTCTGTCCAGTCATTTTTTGCAACCATCAACAATAGACAGAGCATTTTCCACCTCATCCTAAGCCTCAAACTTTCTTGAAGCTGTATTTCTAATTCATGCAAAAAAATAAAAAAAAGTGATGCACTGGATCAAGTGCTATTTTATTAGCTGCTTATTGTGCAGCTATCCAAGTCAAGAGTTTGAGATGTTAAATACGAATGGTTAAGGACATAAACAGTAGCTTTATAGAGTGAGTGGATCACATTTAAAGATCATTTGATGCACTTAGCATATTTTTCATAATGTACTGGGTAAGTCTGGATCCTGTGGGCCTACTTTATGACTTCTGACACTTATATCTTCTTAGCTATCACAGTAGGGATAAAGTCATTAAAGGATACCTTTGCAAGATTGTTTTCAAAATCTTTTAGTCAGCATGAAAATTGTGGAAATGAAAATTAGTATCCTGGTTGATCGAGAGACCTAAGCATCTGAGAGTCTATTTTATACAATATTTTTCCTAAAACATGTAATCTAGACCTGTCAGAAGTAGAAAGCAAACACCCACACAACCATAGACATTCTCTTTTTCCATCATCCCATTTAAATGATTCCAAGTCATTATTTTACTCACCACACATTGTACAAGGCGGACTGCAGGGACTCCCTGTTCTGCTTTTTATTTCGGAGCTGCTTCCATATTTTCAAGCCTTCACAAAAGCTCCCGAAGTCCCATCTCTCCTTCACCCTTTCCTCCTGTTCCCTTGTTCCTTTCAGAGCCAGCTCTGGCTCTCTGTTCCTTTCTCCTGGTCTTCTACCTCTTTTTCTTTTTCTTCTCCACAATGTCTCTGAGGTCTTCTCTTTTGTTCTGAGCTCACAGTGGAATGGCTTTCCCACACAGCAGGTTTCTAAAACTTGGAGTCTATCATAAGATCAGGGTAAGGAAGAAATTCTGTAAATTCAGGTAAACCTTGTTGATTTGCTTGTTCTTACCAGAGATGCTGATATATCGTCATGAAGCATTGGCCAGCATGCAGTTATCTTCTATAACAATCTGCATCAATCTTTCTTTTTAAGTGAATCTCATTGCTTTGTTGTCTTCATCATCATGACTTTGTTGAGCAAAACTCTGTACATCCCTCAAAGAGCTACAGGTACAAACCACTTAGAATCTTCATACCTTTAGAATGGTTCAAGTTTGCAGATTCAGAAAAGAGTTCAGTCTTTTTCCTGCTTCTTTCTCGTTTCTTTTCCTCTCTTGATTTGGAAACTTTCAGGGTTGCAGGTAAATAAAAGATGTCGAGAGAAGATGTTGAGAGAAGTACAATGGAGCAGAAGAACGACGGCGGTTCCAGGCAAAATAATTTCTCCTATTTCAGTTATTTAGTTTACTCTTATAACTCCTTCCAGCATTAACTCCTTTAGATCCTACCAGTCTTTTCCTTTTCCCCTTTTCACTTCCTGTTTGGTTTGTCTCTTCTTTTCATTTCAGTACAGCTCTAAGCTGTTCCCTTTCTCTCTCCCTTTTTTCTCTCTTCCTCACTTGTTCCTCTCTCCCTCCCTTCTTGGTGTTGCTCACTTTCTCTCACCATTCTTCTCCCTCACTTACTCCCTCCCTTTCCATTTGGAAGCTCCCAGAACAGCAGGCAGTTAAAGAGTGACAGCAGAATTCATTCATATTACAAGCTTCAGACTACATACATGCACACGCTCACACAGACAGACACTCAGCATCGTCACGGAATATGAAGGAATAATTCACAATATGGATCCCAGTAGGGTGAGGAACAGTTGTAAAAAACATATGCTGTCATGTCTAAACCTCTAAACAGGTCTTACTATTTTATGTGTCAGAGATTTGCTTCATAGAGTCATAGACTTGTGTCACATGTTCAGTCCTACATGGGAATCTGAGATGCTATCTCAATTTGCTCAATAGCTAGCTCAATACTAGCTCTGAGAAAATACCCCCTTGCCCCCACTTAGTTCCTTTTCTACCCTACCAACTGGATTGGATCTAAGTAAAAGGTAACTTTTTCTTTGTCTCATTGACACATCAGCTGGTCACTATTTCTATCCTAATCATATGCATTGCAACTCAGAACAGTCAGAAAGGGCAGGAAAGAATGGGGAGGGGTCTGTTGCTAAGTGCTCAGAGCTTTTGGGCAGGAGAGTGATTTCCTTAAATTAGCTAATACTATACATGAAAAATGGCAATGGGAATACATGTTACTTTAAAACTGACTTTTTGTGCTTTTACCCTCATTCACACACAAGCACACGCATACATGCCGACACAGATGCTCAAACACAGCACATACAAGCAACGTCTTATATTTCACCGTTACACACACATACGCCATCTAGCATGGTTGCGTTTCTTTGCCTCGAACTTAACCCATAATCCAACAGCAGCCAGTTGCTTAGCAACTGCCTCCAGGGAGACCTTTCCTGCATCACAAGCAAGCCTGCTGAAGACATGTGAGTCAGACAAGAAGGGAGAGAGCTTGAGACAGACAGAGAAAGATTGATAGAGTGAAGGAATGTCACAGAAATGACAAAAACGAGCGATAGAACGATCATTCAGGATGGAGGTGGTCGGGAGATGGAAGACGAAGTACAGCTAAATGCTATCAAAATTTTATTCTTTTTTCCTCCTCTGTATTTTTAGAGAGTAGGCTGATGAAATATTCAGACTATTCCTCTCACTCTGCAACCAACAGAACAACCCTTCTCCAGTCATCTAACCTACTCTCTAAAACACACAGTAGTTTTCAAGCCCTGCAGCCTGCTTAGGCTGCTGTGAGGCTCCGTGGGTCATGCTATGAATTATTTTTTTTTTTTTAATATGAGATACGACCCTATCCATTTGCCCTGGGGTTAAGCCTCATGGAAGAATTGTATTACCCTACAATAACATTCTCTCAAACATATTATCTTTGTCTCCTCTCACCACACTTTAAAGGTGACACACTGGTCAATTTTAACCCTCAGTATATCAGTTAAAAACAAAACTAATTGCTATTAACAGTATTAGTCTTCAGAACAAACTTTGCTAGCTTGAGAAAACCACCCTTCTGAAGGTATAAGTAAATCGTCGCTGTCGGGCAGAAACCTTGTATGTCCAAATTTGGTCAATTTCATATTTTTTCACATATCGATGCTATTGGTCAGTCCCCACGTGGGTCTGTTATTTTTACAAGTTATTAACCAATCTAAAGTCTTGAAAATAGCTTGAGCGCAAAACTTCAACTGTCCACCTCTTCCTCACTCCGAGGACGAGATTTGCGGCATATTTCTCCTTAATAAGAGTCGCAACGAATCAACACGTCTTCTGAGGTAAATGTCTTCAAAACACTGGGCTCAAAGAAAAAAAAATCTTGACACGCCCGCGAGTTTTACATATTTACTATATATATATATATATATATATATATATATATATATATATATATATATATATATATATATATATATATATACCTATATTACTAAATATAAAAAAAGTAAAACTTCCTGGAAGGAGTTTTAATTCACTTTGTCTTTTAAATACACAGTCAAACAATATAACTTTCAAAGATTTTCAAAAAGGAGCCTCTAATGGACCATCGGTGACCTTCATGCAAGTTCAGCCCCTATTGCTGCTCATCCAATCCAGATGAACACCTGGAAACTAAGAAAACACTTCCAGTGCTCCACCATTGATCCCTTGAGTACTAAACAGGCAGTGAAGGTAGAAGACAAAAGAGAAATGAACATCTGAACGAATGTGCTTGCTAAAAATCAAATCTATAGGCATTAATATGGAGTTGGTGTTATAACAAGTACCACTTTTCTGGGATATTTTTCCCCTAGATTTTGGGACATTGTTGTGGGGATTTGTCCATTCAGCCACGAGAGTATTAGTAAGATTAGATTGGACGCTGATGTTGGACAAGAAGGTCTGGGGCACCGTCTGCATTCTAATTCATCCCAAATTTGTTCAGTGGGATTGAGGGCAGGGCTCTATGACGTTCTTTCACAATCATTAGTTATATTGACGATAATAAAGAAGCCTTTTAGAGAGACATGTCTATTATACCTTTTCAAGCTTCTAAATTAATTTAAAGCCCAAGTTTCTTCCAATCTCAATCCTGTTTGCTAGTGTTTACTGATATTTTAGAATAGTTAGAAATGATATCAAAGATACATCAGCAGTAGCTAACCGAGGCAGCTTTAACCCAGTTTTTAAGCTGAGCATGATGCCTATTGTGGTTTTCTACAAGCAGTCTTGCAATAGATCAAAGGTGTGACTGTCTCAGTGGGGAAAGTTTGCTGTTACTTATATAATTCGGTGGAATGCTTTACAGACATCATAATCTTTACACACATAGAGCCAACCAAAACCCATGTGGCATGGCAGTGTATACGACATATAGGTTTAAGCCATTTAAGTATGTTAAGAATCAAGATGCTTATCTTTCAACCAGTCAAAAAATAAAGAACTGCGCACAATGAACTTAGATACTAAACATTCTCGCAATAATCTTTTTAAAAGAAAAAATATATAAATTACTTGACGTTATTCTGTACTATAGTCAATATTCTGTACTCTTTTGCTTTAAACAATAAATGAGAGAGCTTAATGATGCTACAGTTATGAGCTGGACTGATTACAATTACAGCCTAGGCTACATAATCTTCAAACAGATTTCTTTAACCTCTACTGGGTTTATTTCCACGCAGAAAGTAACCTGTACTGCAACCTGAAGAGGCACACTACCCACCATGCCACCCTGACACCCAGAGACCATGTTGCTATGGCATGTGATGTCACATTCGTGTTTTAAATGCTCATGGACTATCAACTGCCTTTTGTATCTATATACTTTTCATTATACCTTTGTAACATTTTCATATCAGAGAAAACATGCTAGCCAAACCCACATGAGTGTGTTCTTTGTAGATTCTTTCATCACAGTGTGGAGAAAAGGATGACTGTCACTGTCACTGATGTCAAACTGTAGTTGTTGACACATCAGATGCTGTAAAATAAAGTACATGTGGTTATAAACACATGCCTAATTGCAAAGTGCCAAATGTCAGGATGACTCTGTGGGAAAGTTTAAGGAGACCGCAAAGTTTACATGACCACAGACACCAGTAGAAATCTGTTAAGCTGTTACTCAAAGCTGATGTGTTGAGTAACATATTAAAATTGAAGTCACTGATAATTAGACAATGATTCACCTGGTAAAGCAGAAAGAATACTAAACAGGAAACCACACAACCACTAGACATAAAAAAAAGGTCTTTGCAAAGACGATTAAATAAGTGATTAATCGGAAACAAATGGAAGCAGGTGTTCAGGTCCTGTGTCACTTCTACAGAAACCGATTTCAAGTTTATTTAGTGCAAAAATGTCGAATGTCAAACTAGTGACATATTCATTATATTACACAAAATAAGGAAAATATCAGCTTGGTAAATAATTTTAAAGATGCTAAAATACTCACCCAATTGTGTAAAGACCAAGGTATAAGATTAGATTAGATTAGTTTAGGTTAGGTAAAGTTAGGTTAGATTAGATTAGATTAAAATTTATTGTCATTGCATATGGGTACAAGGCATCAAAATGCAGAACAAAATTATGCACAGAAATACATAATAAATAGATATATATAGTCTATATTCTATATACACTCTTTATATTCATACATAGACTATATATGCCTATATATACACACATATACATATAAGATTATACGGGATGAATATTTATTATATATTCATATATACATAATATATAGTGATAGTACACTTCCCTGATGGGGAATCGAACACGGGCTGTGGGGGTAAGAGCGCCGAATCCTAGCCAGTAAAGCTTTTCTGACAATTTCTAAGAATAACCGTCCAGTCAGGTTATTTTCCAGCCAGAGTTTTTTTTAAGGAAACAGGTCTGGAACATTTGAGATACATAGACTAAAAGAAGATTATAAAAGTTAACAACCGAAGAAAATAGGATAAAGATAAAAAATAAATAGGCTGAAACATAAAAAATGTAATAAACTTTTGATTTATGAGACAGACTCTAAAGGCCTGCTATTCACATTTTTTCTCAGCCCAGGAATAAGAGTGCACTGGTGCACCAGTGACCTTCATGCAAGTACAGCCCCTATTGCTGCTCTCGACTGGTGTCAGAAAGACTGTTATTTATGCCTTAAGCATGACTCTAACCATAACCACCTACCAAATTGACTGTTACTCTACAGCTTGGAACATTGCAAATGCTGCTGTCTCTGTTGGACATTATTGTATGTGTTGTTGTCTTCCTGGCTGTTAAGATAATCCAGTGGATATAAGATCAGAAAATAACAATTATAGAAATATAGAAAATGACTAACCTTTTAGTTTTTTTCGTTAATTTGGAGAACGAAAAATGAAATAATAAGAGATAAGCAAGTCTAGATTTTGTATTTTTTAGCAACAACTTTACACAAATTGTGCTTAATAAAAGGAACATAACCTTATTAAGTACTAAATAAATAGCATATTGTAACACTTTCAAACGTTTATTCAAATGCTTTAATGAATGAATGCAATAATATTGGCATCATGAAATGTATTTGAGTATGCTAAGTTCTTTTTTAATTAATTTAAGCAATAAATAAGTAGTGACAATTAATTAATTAATTAATCAATTAACTAATTAATTAGTCAATTAGTTAATTAGTTACCTAATTAATTATACAACTTAGTAACCACGTATCCTGGCCAAAGTCATGGACACAGTGGACACACAAGCACACATACATGCACATTCATACACTCATTCACACCTAGCTGCTATTAAGCAGAATAGCGGCACCACTGTGCCACCAGTTTCAAATAAATATTTAGGAAAAAATCTGCTTGTCAATCTATTTTTATAGAGCAAATGCAATTGCTTAAAGTATCTTAGCTATTCAAGCCAATGACTGCAAGTGCACTAAAGGAAAGTATTTATCATTCAGAGGGAGAAGGGGTGAGAACTCGTCATTATGAATGCAAGCTTTCATGCTGTGGTGCTAGACGTGACACGAGATGCAGCAGACTGTCGCGAACTGAAGAAATGTGTTAAAGTGCAAAGCATCTCAGCCTCTCCCCTCAATCATGAAACTCACATATACCTTAGAAAACGATTGGGACCACATTAGATGTGCCAATGGAGGTTGTGTCTTGCTCTGCAAACCCACTTGTTTTCTTTATCATAATCAATGTTTGAGCGGTATTTGGTCTGATGATGTGATGTGTGGAGCAGATAGCATAGACAGGTGGGAGAAACTGGCAGCCACTGCAAAATTAGAAACAGAAATGGGGTAAGGATGGTGTTGAGATTGAGCTGATTAAGAAAATCGGGAACGATATAAAAGCGAATGTTTGCTTAAAAATAAAGAAATCTATTTCTTAAGCAGGTGAAGAAAAGGTTAGGAGGAGGTATTTAAATACCACAGGTTTAAAGCTTGAAACCCTTAATTTGCAGCATGTACGTAGCTTTGGGTTTTGCCAGGTATTGGGGATAAAATGGGTATGAGGGAGGACAGGACAGCTGCTGAGGACTGTCTAATAAAACATTAATATAGCCAGTGTGAAGGGAACATCTCATATCTCTGTACAAGTGTCCTGCTGTTCCTCGGCTAGTGAGCTAACAGATTTACAGAGATGCCTAGGAAAGGAAAGTGGTGTGTAGATAGAGAAACCGTGATTTAATGAGACTGCTCAGTGGGTGTGGGTGTGTGTGAGAGAGAAAGAGAGAGAGAGAGAGAGAGAGAGAGAAAGAGACTTTGCATTGTATGGCTACATGTGTGCATGTCTCATATATGAATACAAGAAACATCTCCACTATGCACAGATTGGCACATCAATCATCAGCTTCTTGGTGCACTTTGCAAGCATCAACACAAGCCAGAGTAGTTTCCTGTTTACATCAAAAAGTGTTTGTTTATTCATCTTCAGCAACTGATTTATTCTGGTCAGAGCCTACGCCGGGACATGAGTCCATCGCAGTACATCATTAACATACACATTCACACCAAGGGGCAAATTAAATAAGCAATAAACTAGCCAGGGTGTTTTTGGAGAGTGGGATAAAAAATAGTTTTTAAAGGTATACGTGCAGTATGTGACTATATCTATATTTGTAGATAACAGCTACTGATTAATGGGGCATAATATTTGCTTCACACCTCTAGGGTTGGACGCTAGCCTCAGCTCTGTGTGTGTGTGGAGGTTTCATGTTCTCCCTGTGATTTAAGGGTTTCCTCCCTAGTCCAAAAACATGTATTGTAGCCTGAATGGCATTTCTTATTTGCCTAAAAAGATTGTGTGCATGATTGTGCACTGCAATGAGTTGACAACCTGCCCAGGGTGCTCATATTTCCCAGGGATAGGTTCCAGATTCCCCAGGACCGTGTGTAGGATGATCTGAAAATGGATAGATATTTGGAAAGATTAGTATGTATTTTTTTCTGTACCACATGCACACACACACACACACACACACACACACACACACACACACACACAAAAGGGCAATAGAAATTCACTGGTTAAAATGTTGGACTACCCCTCCTCGAACCGCCACCTTATTGTGGTGGAGGGGTTTGCGTGCCTGAATGATCCTAGGAGCTATGTTGTCTGGGGCTTTCTGCCCCTGGTAGGGTCTCCCAAGGCAAACAGGTCCTGGGTGATGGTCCAGATAAAGATACCCCTCTAGGGACATGGAATGTCACCTCGCTGGGGGGTGGAAGGAGCCTGAGCTGGTGCGGGAGGTTTAGAGATACCGACTAGAGATAGTTGGGCTTGCCTCCATGCACGGCTTGGGCCCTGGAACCCAACTCCTTGAGAGAGGCTGGACTCTTTACTACTCTAAAGAGGTAACTTTTGCATCTATTCACAGTTTAATACATGTCTGCCATACACTGAGTGCTTTTAAGGATAAAAACTAAGACATACGAATAGAAGCCAATGTGTGTGTACACATGTGTGTGTATGTGTGTGTGTGTGTGTGTGTGTGTGTGTGTGTGTGATTTTCATTTAGGACCAAAATTTAAGGCTAAGCATCTTTATGCACACCAACCCTGATCAATTAAAAACTGTCTGTATTCCTGTATTTAAAAACCCCAGCCACAGCAGTAATTTTCCGCTGAGGCTGTAGGTGTTACATGTTAGCAGTTTCGCTTCCATGATTATGAGGCTTATTCAGCACTGTGCAGGGTATAGTTTTTTTATAGGGTATATTCTTACTCTGGTCTTCTTGCACTCTCTGTTGCCGGTTGCATAACATGTTTGAAATGAGGGTTTTACAAAATGTGCACAAACAGTAATTTGTTCTAAAAATAGCCCCATATATTAGCATATCAATTTAAAATTCAGTCTAATTTTTAAGTTCTAATTTGGCTGTGATTTGTCCATAGATAATCACAGCCATGATTGTGAGTGTGATGTTGCTTTATACAACAGGTTTATACATAAGAAATGTACTACATGTGGCACAATAATTTATTTATGTGCATGGTGGCTTACTGATTAACATATATGCCTCACACCTTTGGGGCAGGGGGTTGGATTCCCATCTCCACCCCGGATGTGTGAAGTTTGCATGTTCTCTCTTTGCCTTGGAGGTTTCCTCTAGGTTCTCCAGATTCCTCTCCCAGTCTAAAGACTTGCAATCTAGGTTGATAGACATCTATAAATTGTCCGTTGGGTGTGTGTGTGAGATTCTCCCTGTGGTGGTTTGGAACCCCATCCAGGGTCTACCCATCTTATTCCCCAGTCACTAGGATAGACTCCAGGGTCACACGACCATGTGTAGGAAAAGAAGTACAGAAGATGGATATTAAAATATACAGAAGCCGATCACTATACTGTAAATCGCATGTCTTTAGCCTGGGGGAGGAAACCAGAATACACACACTTCAGGAAGAACATGCAGACGCTGTGTACACAGGGCAACAATGAATCAATTGGTGTTGTGTTTGTGTGCCATCTACTGTTAAAAGTAATTGAATACAAGAAAAATACTCCCTGGTGTAATATAAGACATTCAGGCAAAATAAATTAGATATTTTTTTTTAGATTTTAAAGCAATTATTGATGTAAGAAAAGAAAAGAAAAGAAAAAAAAGTAAAGAAAAGAAGAGAAAAGTACCATGTAAATTTATAGATTCCAATGTGGAGTCCATTATTTCTTTAAATATTGATACACCAGTGGAAATAAAAACCTACCGACTGCAAAGTGATGTTTAGTAATTACTTCTTATAGTCATTACCCTATTAGGCCACTTTAAATTAAATTAATCCAAGCTTCAACAGACTAATATTTTCATTCTGATAATACATTTGTACTAGAATCCTTGTAAGTGACAGCATCACAAAGCAGCGTCACACTTCTGGGGCCTGAATTTGTGTCTTCTGTGTACAGTCAACTTCACATACACATACAAATACACATTTTGCTCAGGCTTACATGACTCCTGTCCATGTGAATGTACATCGAATGTATTTTAAGGTGCATTATGATGCTTAATGAATGAGTGAGTGTGTAAATGTAAGTAAACTAATACACCTTCGAGTGAGCGAGCAGTAAATACACTAAGGAAGTAGATTAATAAGTGAGTAATATACATAAAGATGTGCAAATATTAAAATAAGAAAGTAAATAAATAAACTCGATTTGATGGTAAGTAAATATATATGGAAGTAATTGAGAAACATAAGTAAGTAAAGATACAGAACTAAAACAAAGAGTACATAAGGCATATGTTACGTGCCAAAAGAAAATAAGGAAGGAAGGAATTAACTAATATTGTCAGGTAACATGGGTGTCTTAACAGATAAAATACAGAGCCATATGAAGGGATAACAAAAGTGGATTTATTTATGGGAAAAAAATTACCAAGGCTAGAAACATTGAGAACACAGAAACAGGAAAACTGACACAGATACAAAAACAACAGCAACCAAGAGACAACAAACAAAGAGATAAGGACTCAGCAAAAAACAGACACAAGACAACTGGTATAAATAAAGGGAACAATCATTGAAACACAAGGAACAGGGTATTAAGGATACGGCAAGGCAAACTGGGGCCTGTTGCACAAAAGTAGAATTAAGACATCCAGGATACATGACTGAGCTGAGCTCAATGAATCCAAAACACGTGCGTCCAGGCTTAATTGGTTGCACAAAGACTAAGCCAGGATGAGCAGACACGGATTCATCAAGCCAGGTGTAACCAATCCTGGATATGTGCGTGTTCACGGCTCACTCAAATAGACCCGCCACCGATCACAGATTCACTGATTCACCATGACAACTAGAGCGGCGTACTTTTCCCCGTCGGAGGCACAAATCCTCATGGAGGCATACGAGGAGGTAAAAGAAATAATTAAGAAGAAAGGCAACACCGCCACAGTGATCAAGCAAAGAGAAAAGCGTGGCAAAGTATTGCAGACCGCCTGAATGCGTAAGTAGTGCACAATTACACACGCACCGCTCCACTAAAAACATCACAATTACAATCCAAATAGTTAATTCACATCTCCAAAAACGCAGTTGTACTCTGATTTTGAAACAGTTGAATTTTTAATTGAAATGGACTGCAGATATGAGTGAAATTGTGTAAAGTAACTCCATCACACTGTATAAGGCTTTGATAAATTATTATCAAAGATTTACATTATTACTACGCTCACTAGTACGGTTTAATCTTAGCCTTTGTACTCTGCTTCTTAGGTTGTATAAATGTATTGAATAAATAATAATAATAATAATAATAATAATAATAATAATAATAATAAAGGGGGCACGGTGGCTTAGTGGTTAGCACGTTCGCCTCACACCTCCAGGGTCGGGGTTCGATTCCCGCCTCCACCTTGTGTGTGGAGTTTGCATGTTCTCCCCATGTCTCTGGGGTTTCCCGTGAGTGAATGAGAGTGTGTGTGTGTGCCCTGCGATGGGTTGGCACTCCATCCAGGGTGTATCCTGCCTTGATGCCCGATGATGCCTGAGGTAGGCACAGGCTCCCCGTGACCCGAGGTAGTTCGGATAAGCGGTAGAAGATGAATGAATGAATGAATAATAATAATCACTTTAATTTATATAGCACCTTTCAAATGATCCAAGGTCGCTTGCTCGGTGACTCCATTGAATGTTCTTGTGTGATAAAGAAAGTGTCTCTTTTCGTGTGCGTGTGTGTGGTTTGTGTGATCTAGATTAAACATGACCGGGCCAAAACGGACATGGCAGCAAGTCAAAATCAAATATAAGAACACTCTGCAGAATGGTAAGGGCCCTGACTAATACTTAACAATGCGCAAGCATATATTGTACCCAGAAGGTGCCTGCTCACACATTGTCTATACTGTTTTAGCAGTGAAAAAGAATACCAACAAACAAGGCACAGGTGGTGGGTCACCAAAAGCTGACCTCACCCCAGCAGAGGACATACCTGTAGCCTTGGAGCTTAATAAAGGCATGCCCATGTTGGAGGGGATCCCTGGGGGGAAAGAGACAAGCATAGGTCCCTCCCAAGATGCCACCCGCTTCATACAAGGCATGTCCTTAAATCTCTACATGGGACACAACCACATTCATATTGAATCCATTTGGACTGTCTGACTTTGGTTTGCCTATTGCCTTGCAGTGTCTGGCAGCACTGTGTTCCTGTTAGAGCCACCAGCACAAGCACCAGACGATGCTGATCCAGTGAGTACTCCATCAAAGGCATACTGTAGGCCTGGCATGTCTTGTATACTAGCATTAATATGAATTTGGTTAAATGTAATAGGGTGACGGCGCCTTTGCAGCAGCAACAGCACATGACGGCGATGATGATGATGAGGAGACCATCTCTCTGGATTAGAGAAGGCATGAGGTATCATGTCAAGCTTGTGATGGTACTATTCAGTCTACAATGGTGAGGAGTCATCATTTGGAGCCCTCACAAAATCTCATTTCTGTAACAGGACCCAGATGCTGTACAGTGGGAAAGCCAGCCTGGCAACATAGTGCGTATTAATGGAAAGACACTACATTGTGCCAAATTCCCTCTGCGCTAATTGTATTGTGTTCACACAGAGCTCACAAACTATCAGACAGTTGTATGGCAACCACCTCTGGCGCCAAATAGAACTGGCAGATATAGACATCCAGTACAAGAAAAAAAAGATGGAAAATCTTGCACTGGAGTCCGAAATAAAAAAGAGGACAATTAGGAAATTGGACCTTGAAATAAATCAAATCAAATCAAATCAAATTTTATTTGTCACATACACACAATGGCGTAAGTTTGATTTTGACATTGGTGGGGACATAATTTATTTGACATTGGTGGGGACATAATTTATTTGACATTGGTGGGGACAACGTTCCCCGTATTTTGTGCATAAAACTTGTTATAAGAATACTTTCTTACTCACATACCGGTAGCTGCATAATCACGTTGCATATTGCTTCATACAACGTAATATAGCTGCAGCCTCCTACTGTACCTCAACACATTAGCGAGAAAGACAAAGCCAATCAAACAGCAATGTGGGTTAGAGAGCAGGACTCAAAAAAGACAAAGGCCAGTCCTTTTAGAGAGGTGAGTTACAGAGGCGGGATTCATTGCAGGGGGGTAAATCTGTTAACCGTTTGTGTTCCACAAGTTGTGTTATTTTTTACAGAACGCCGTTGTAAAATATTTTTATCTTATTTAATGATTCCTGGTAAATTTTAAATGAAATAAGTAAAAAAGCACAAGACACAGACGGACATCAGTGGTTATGTATAAATATATATATATATATATATATATATATATATATATATATATATATATATATATATATACATATATATATATATATATATATATATAGGCTTGGTCGAATTATTGCTAGGGACAATTGAGTGTTCCCTGGATATTGGTAGGGACATGTCCCTACCATCCCTACCCAAATCGACGCCCTTGCATACACATACATACAGGGTCCGATATGCAGTGAAATGCTTTATGCAACTGTCCGGTATAAGAATAAAGAATATCAAAAAAGTATTAAAAAAAAAATAATAAAAAAAATAAAATGAGAATAAAATAATAAGAACGTATAAACTATATAAGAAAACTATATAAAACGATATAAAGATATGAAATATGTGGAGAATATGAAGAAATAATGTATATACATATACATAAATATTCATATACATAAATGTGTATGGTTTTTAAAGATTGTCCTTAAAGTGTCCAGGTGCAGTATGGTGTGTAATAGTGTATAAAGTGACACTGTGCTGTGCAAGTCCAGAGTTAAAGTGACAGTGGTAGTCGTTGAGGCAGGTGGGCTGGGGTTTCTTTGGGACAGGTGGACTGTTTGAAGCATGAGGGGACAACAGACTGTTCCAGTGAGTGGTTGAATATCTCAGTAACACCGGTGCTAGCTGGTCAGCTCAGGCCTTCAGAGAACCTGAAAATAAAAAATATAAGGTCAATTCTTGTCAAGTGAGCCATGACATATGAGCTCCCATTGTGAGCGCAGAGGACCAGCGGCATCTTTAGTAGGTTGTTTTTTATTTTACCCAGCAATCAGTACAAATAAGCATTGTTATAAGGCACCGCCCCCTTTTTCCCACCCAGCCAGTTCCAAGTGTGGCCACTAGCCTATATGAAGGCCCAAAATGGTGTGTTCCTTTCTGCTCTGATTATGGCGTGCCCATTCTTGCGAGATGTGGTGGATGAAGAAGCACTTGTGCTCAGAAGAGCCTTCAGGCGAGAGAGGGTCTTCAGGGACCGGTTGGACCCACTGGCCTTCCCTGATGACCATCTATATGAAAGATACAGGTTTTCTGCAGATGGCATCTGGTATCTGTGCCGACTGCTGGGTCCCAGGATTAAGCACCGCACAGCACGGAGCCATGCACTGAGTGTGGAGCAAATGGTTTGTGTGGCCTTGAGCTTTTTTGCTAGTGGAGCCTTCCTGTACTCAGTGGGGATGCAGAACACCTGAAAAAGGCCACAATTTGCCACACAATAAGTGTGTGTATGGCTATTAAAGCATTAGAAGATGTATTCATCTCCTTCCCTGGCCACAGAAGACTCTGTGACATCAAAGAGGAGTTCTATAGGATTGCAGGTAAGAACATCTACAAATTACAGGACAACTGTTAGTAACACTCATAGTAGGATACTCATTACTTTGTGTGACAGGTTTCACCAATTTCATTGGTGCACTGGACTGCACCCACATAAGGATAAAAGCCCCCTCAGGTGCCCATGAGGCGGATTTTGTGAATAGGAAATCCTTTCACAGCATAAATGTTCAGGTGAACATAACTTTTTGATATTGTCCATTGAGGAACACTGCCTTGCCAGTGATGTGGTTTAATATTGATTGCATTGATTGGTTTAATATTCCTCATCTTATGATTTCAGATCGTCTGCAATGCTGACTGTGTGATCAGCAATGTTGTGGCAAAATGGCCTGGCTCAGTCCATGACTCCAGAATCTTTCAGGCCTCTGAAATCTATCAGCACCTATCACAAGGTGAGCCACACAACCCCTATTATTAACCACTTTTTACATCATGGCTGTGTCAATAATATCACTGTTTATGAGGTAGTAATGATGAGATTTTGTGTTGACAGGTGAACTCTCTGGTGTGTTGCTGGAAGACAGGGGGTATGGCTGCCAGTCTTTTCTCCTAACACCTTTCACAGACCCCCAGGAAGCACAGCAGGCCTACAACCATGCCCATGCCCAGACCAGGGCCAGAGATGAAATGGCCTTTGGCCTCCTGAAGGCATGCTTTCACTGCCTTCACAAATTAAGGGTCAGCCCTGTGAGGGCATGTGACATTACTGTGGCTTGTGCTGTGCTCCACAATGTGGCCTGCTTGAGGAAGGAGAGGGCCCCCAGAGTGCCACCAGCCATGGACTGGGACAATCCGGCAATCTTCCCTGATGACGACAGTGGTTGGCTGCTGAGGGACCAATACTGTATGTGTTGAATTATTTTAGTTAGTATGTGTTCTTTCAATTTTGGTTAAATATGTCCTGCGGTGGCAGAGGAATTTGGGTTTTTTTGTGTTCAATTTTTTTTTTTAAATTGATTTGGTCTCTTATGATGTTTGTGCTGTATACTGTGTGTAATACAAGCTTGCAGGGAGGCTACTGCATCCATTTATTTGTCTGTTCAGTTGATGTGTATGGATTTGTCCTGCATTTATTTCAGTGTGCAGACATGCGGGGTGTGTTATATACAGACCTTTTGAATGTGTATTTATCCTTTTGTTGTATAATATGCTTTGACTCTGTGCTTTCCATCATCTTGTAGAGTCACTGTGTGACTTCAGTTTCAAAAGGAGCTGATGGTTTACCTGCTTTGTTTTATCCTTATTCAATAAAGGAACATAATGTTACATTTTGTGTTTTTATATTTATATGGAATGTGTATTTTATACGACAGAGTATTAGGGTCACACTGATGAAGAAGGAAAAAGTCATAAATTTATGAGGCTGGTTCTTTATGCAGAAAAGATGCATATTCTTTTTACAGTCCTGATACTTATGACAATGTGATGCTGATGTGCCAAAAGATTAAGTATGTCCTTGTTTGTGAAACCATACTGAAGAACAATTTCACGAAATAACCCACAGCGGTTATTTTAACAACTGTCCTCCTCTAAAATGACGGGTTACAATATTATTAAAGACTTCATTCTCGAAGTCTGTGAATTTTCTTTTTTCCCTCTGTGGCCCTAATATTCTATCATTTTATATATAGCCTTATAGTCTATGGGAAACTGTAAATTATCTAATGATGGCAACATCATCTAAAAATCATAATTTATCCAAAATGATTGAAATTAATGATCACAAACATTTAAATAATGACAATGGGTCTAGTTATATGTGATAACAATGTATAGTGGGCAGTGGGATAACTATTGGTTTCCGTTTGTGGTGACTGCTGACTGACATAAGGGATGAGATTAAATAGATCCTGGAACTTAGCCTGGTCTGGAGCAGGCTAGCTCCACAGAATAAATCTCCATGGCAATTTATACCATAACATTGTACCGCCCCCTAATCCAGCTTTAGTGCAACCGGATCACGGATAAATTGAGCCAGGATCACCAAGATATCCCGGCTTAATCCTTTATCCTAGTTTTGTGCAATAGGCCCCTGGTATTACATAAAACAAAAACAAAAGCACATGGCACAAGACAAAACGTCCCCCCTAGTGTTCAGACAGGGAAGTCCAAGCTGTTCTTGACAAATAGAGAAGATAAGTAAATAAAGATGTAAGGAATTAAGTAAGAAGAGTGAAAGTAGGTAAGAAAGTAATAAAATAAGTAAGCAAATGTGTCACAGCTCTCAATTTTTTTCTTAAATCACCATTTCTACGTGTATGGCAGATTATCCATTCCACTGTCTGTTGAATTCCAACACTGACTCACTTTATTCTGCTTAATGAAGTACTGATTAGGTGATCACCCGAACCAGCTCTTATTTAATGAGGAAAAGTATAAAAAGAACCTCAAATTAATTAGAGTAAAATAATATCTATTGACCATGCCAGAAGAATTGAGAAGAGAAGTTTTGAGTGCGGAAAAACGTTCAATTCTGGCTTTACTGACAGAGGGATACAGTGAGTGACAGGTTTCTTCCATACTTAAAATTTAAAAGACAGAGGTTTATAAGAATAAGGTTAAGCTGCAATAGAGACAACAAAGCTACAGACTGGCAGAGGGCAAAAATGCCAGTTGACCGGGATGACTGCCAAATCATTCGAATGTCACTTGAACAACTGTAGGATGACATCAAAAAAGAATGGCAGATGGCAGCTGGGGTGATGGTGCATGGAGAGGATGGTTCAAACCAGGCTCCTAGTAGCAGGGCTAAAGTCATGTAAAGCTTGAAAAAAGCCCTTCATCCATCAGAAGCAAAGAAGAGCCAAGCCAAGGTTTGCAAAAGACCATAAGGATTGAAATGTAGAGAACTGGAGTAAACTCATCTTCCCTGATGAGTCAATTTTCAGTTTTGCCCAACACCTGGTCATTTAATGGTAGACCTGGAGAAGCCTACAAGCCACAGAGTCTCATGCCCAGTGTAAAATTTGGTTGAGGATCAGTGATTAGGGGTGGTTCAGCAAGGCTGGAATCTTTGTGAATGGCACATGATTCAAGCCTGGAAAGTTTGTCCTGGAAAAAACATTGTTCCTTCTGCTATGACAATGTTCTTCAACTCTGAGTATGTTTTTTTTTTCCAGCAGGACAATTTTTCATGCCACACAGACAGGTCAATCAAGGTGTGGATGGAGAACCTTCACATCAAGACTCAGTAATGGGCAGCCCAATCTCCAGACCTGAACCTCACTGAAAACCTCTGGAATGTGATCAAGAGGAAAATGAATGGTCACAAGCCACCAAACAAAACTGATCTGCATTAATGTTTGTACCAGGAGTAGCATTCACCCAACAATAGCGTGAAAGCTTGGTGGAGAACATGCCAAGATGCATGAAAGTAAAAACATTAGTATTGTGTTTGAAAATGATAGAAATAAACAAATTCCTTTGTATTATTTGAGGTCTGTAAAAACAATAGATCTTTTTTATATTTTGAATAGTTGACATGTTTTGCAAATAGATCCAGCCTCTTAATTTTCCCCAGAGCTTGTATGTAACACCCTCGGGCACCTGTAGATGGAGGTGCAGACCTCCTTCTAGTATCATTGTGATCACATGAGGACTATATCATCTATCTACCCACTCAGCTGCCCTTTTACTAATTATTATTATTATTTGTATTTCTTTTTTGTTTTTATAGTTTGTGTTATCCGGAAATCCTGAACCACAAACTCTGTCCGGAAGACTTTCTCACATCTGAAACCTTTATGGAACATCTGTACTTCAGACCATAATAAAGCTCTGACACCAGGGACTCCTTGTAAAAATGCTAAATGCACAATGCACAAATGTCTCTTCGTAGAATACTAAAAAAATTACATGCTTAAATTTGTTTATGTGCAGCATGGGTGAACGAGTGTGTACACCAATTCACATTGAAAGTGGCTGATGCTTTTTTTAGTTGCTAATGTTTCAGTCCACACTAATTCAGTGAAGCATGCAACACGCATCTGTTGAAATACAAAGTGCGCACGTGGCTGAAATATAAAGTTCCATTCAAAAAACAGATATTTAAGTAGTTTTCTTATATAAAAAAATAAAGTGCTTGCTCTGTAAATCACTTATATAAAGAATGTATCTTCTTAAATCCTAAATTTAGTATTTAGTAAAAAAAAAACACACCAAAGTATTATCTGCTAACTCATTGCTTTGGTTTATAATTATGTTTTAATATGTAGAAGCATGTTTTTCCAGATATCACCCAGTCAAAAGATAGATCAGAATTATCACATTGTTCAATCGTTTATTTTTTAGGCTTCATCTTAAAACCAAACATTTGGTCTGACAGATGAAAAGGACATTTTAAAGACAGGACTGACAAACAACTGAATAAACTGCCTGTTTGACGTCCTTGATGGAGTGCTGCTTTAAGTAACGCAGGTGTCCGTCATCTTGTAACAACAATGCACATCAAGAGCTCAAATGCTGTTTTGTATTCATCAGTTTGCAATTGAAATCAAAAAGTGGAGACCACTGGAATGGAGCTAAATTTTAATTACAAAAGCTACAGCAGTGACATATATGCTTGTTCCTCATTTTAAATCTTTACAAAAGTTCTTCTGACTAATCATCTTGATTTATCATTTATCACCAGACTGTATCCACTATCACATTACATTGCACTAGAATTAGTGATTACATAGACATATTTATAAGGAAAATGAACTAAAACACATCACAGCCTGATTGTTTTTAACACCTACATTAATGCATTAATAATATGAGCATGCCACAAACAGTCTGGTTACAGTCCATTACAGTCTGGTTTGGTTCAGCCACCAAATCAGACATATGTAGGCTGCATAGGACTGTTAAAACAGCTGAGAGGATTATTGGTGTGCTCCTGCCCAATCTCTAGGACTTGTATAACTGCAGGGTGAAGAAATGGGTAGGTAACATCATCAAAGTCCCCTCCCACCTTGGACACAGTCTGTTTGCACCTCTGCCATCAGGCAGACACTACAGATCACTACGCACCTACGCAAACATCTAGGTACAAGAACAGTTTCTTTTCGCAGGCCATATCCATTTTGAACAGCTAGCACATCCACCATTACCTATCCCATCTGTTAAAGTGCAATATTCTATAGTGCAATATCTTTTACTTGCTAGGTACATATGTAAAGAGCTCTACTGTACTTTTGTATATTATTAAAATTTTTAGCTTTTTACCCATTTTAGTCTAAATTTTTCTCTCTATTTTTGTGTTTATGTATACACTATGTTTAGTAGAGCTCCTGTAACCACAACCACATTTTCTTGAGTGTGTGCATACTTGGCAAATAAAGCTGATTCTGATTCCTAAATACACAATATAACATTTCATTCAGCACTTGATAATAGTATACACACAGGTGTCACGTAACAGTTTAGCAGACTTTTAGACCGTTTGTGTTTATGTATTAGTCATGGTCATGTCCTGGCTGTTCACAAGTAGTTGTGAGATTCTTGATTTTGGTGAGTGGAAAGAGTTGCCAGATCTGCATGACTGAAGGACCAATGACAGCCAGCCCTAAACCAATCCAATAACCAATACCCCCAAAAATCATGACTCGTGTTGTGTAATATTTAGCAGTATCATTCATTTACATTTCCAGCATTTAGCAGACACTCTTATCCAGAGTGACATACATTTGATCTCATTTAATTAAACTGAGCAACTGAGGGTTAAGGGCCTTGCTCAGGGGCCCAACAATTTCAGCCTGGTGTATGTGGGAATCAAACTCGATTGGTAGTCCAACACCTTAACCATTAGGTTATCACATCCCTCGGTCAATTCTATCATTCTATTTTGACAAAATGTTTTAAAAACAAATTTAACATTTAATCACCAGCCTGCAGAAATCTCATCTCTCTACATACAAATCAGAAATCTCATCTCTCACTGTACTATTATGGAGGAGGAACACGTGCACCTGCCTGGCGTTTGTGAAGACAAATATGATTGGCTTAAAAAAGATGTGGGTGTGGCTACAAACGTGACGTTTAGTGTTTACATCGTCGTGGCTGTGCAGTGGCTGTTCACTTACTCACCAATGGACAGTTTCAGTGATTACATGCAAAAAGAACAGGGGAGACACGAAGAATATCTCTAATCAGTTTGCTCTAGTTATTTATAATCTGTGTTTCTTTAAAACATCCGAGTGGGAGATGGAGTTCTCTCTGATGCCAGCACAGGTGAGAGCACCTGCTATACTGTTTCTGCCACTTTAATTAATTAATTAAGCAATAAATAAATAAATAAATAAATAAATTAACTTTATTAAGCATTATAACATTTAAAGGTGTAACAGTAATTAGAAACTCTCTTAGAAGAAGAAGAAGAAGAAGAAGAAGAAGAAGAAGAAGAAGAAGAAGAAATTACTTGCAGAATATATGTAAAATATGATCAATTATAAAGTTTACATTTCGGAAACTGGTGTCCTGTGCAAAGAGGTAGGTTATGTGTGGATGTTCCTGCTGTCAGACATTTTACAGACATTTTACAGGCTAACTTCAATCCTGTGGGCGGGTCATATGGTTTTTCTTTCTAAAGCCTCTTAATTTCTTTCAGCAATTTTTTGTATATAAAGTTTTTGCTATGGGGTCCTAATGTTTCCTATATATTAGGGATTATTTATGGGTGGAATCCTGGGGAAATACAGGGCATTCAAAACTATCCATACATAATGGAAATAATTTTTTTTAGCAAATGTAACTTTTCAAAAAACATCCTCTACCTGAGTGTCATTTCTTTGTAAACACACTGTGTCATCTCAGCGATCTGTGTTGTTTCCTGATTGTGTTGTTTCCTGTAACCTTACATCCCAAACCATGTATATATATATATAAACATTTTAGGTTTTGTTGGAGAAATGGTGTTAATACTGAGAGTAGCGCACAGTGTGGTAAAATCCTGTCTAATCTTTCATGACTTCATTAGACTTTAAGAGGTCTTACCTGGCACTGTAATTTACTCCGGCATCTTGAATTTACTCCTGGGTCAAAAAAAAAGTATCTAAGTTTGTTTCAGGTTAATTCCACACAGCTAAAAGTTAAAATATGGCTTCTCTGCTGTGACACCCCTTTAGAAAGTGAGAATAAATTCTGTATCTATATTGCTTGCAAGTGGCATGGCTTAGTACTATTCCTGCTGGGCATACATATTTATATTAGATCTATATTCAATAGAACACTTTGATTTTTAATATTGCTGATATAACAAAAACAACATATAATATCAAATTCACATGCAACGACTTGATTATAAGTTCTTGCTTTTTATACCACTAATTACTCAAGGAGGGGGCACGGTGGCTTAGTGGTTAGCACGTTCGCCTCACACCTCCAGGGTTGGGGGTTCGAATCCCGCCTCCGCCTTGTGTGTGTGGAGTTTGCATGTTCTCCCCGTGCCTCGGGGGTTTCCTCCGGGTACTCCGGTTTCCTCCCCCGTTCCAAAGACATGCATGGTAGGTTGATTGGCATCTCTGGAAAATTGTCCGTAGTGTGTGAGTGCGTGAGTGAATGAGAGTGTGTGTGTGTGCCCTGCGATGGGTTGGCACTCCATCCAGGGTGTATCCTGCCTTGATGCCCAATGACGCCTGAGATAGGCACAGGCTCCCCGTGACCCGAGGTAGTTCGGATAAGCGGTAGAAAATGAATGAATGAATGAATGAATAATTACTCAAGGAAACTTGCTCATGTTAAGATAATGTGCAGTGATGATGTCTAGATCAGAATAGTATTAAAATCATGCCAGTTCACTGATCTTTTTTATATAAATTTTTTTGTTTTTGTGTTACTAGGCAACATATTGGCTTAAATTCTTGGTTGTTAATGTATTTTTCCCCAATAGTAGTTCTTTTGCTTGAGTAGTGAAAATCTTCAGCTGCAACCTCCGCTGCTGTGCAGTATAAAAGACAAGGATACAGATAATTAAATATATAATATAATAATACTGTACCTGTACAGTATGTGCAATATTCACAATAAGACAATTATACACAGTATACATTTTGTGACATTTGACATTTCACATTTGAATTTTGTCTCAAAATTACGGTGGTCGGGAAGTGCAAGACAAATTAACAAATCCCAAAACAAATTAACAAATCCCAAAAGACATTAACAAATCCCAAAACAAATTAACAAATCTGAAAACAAATTAACAAATCTGAAAACAAATGAACAAATCCCAAAACAAATTAACAAATCCCAAAACAAATTAACAAATCCCAAAACACATTAACAAATCCCAAAACACATTAACAAGTCAGATAACCCGGAAGCGGTTGGTATAGTTTGTGAATGGAAACTTACCATCATCGGACGAGACACCTTTCATTCACCTGTATATCTTTAATGACAGGTGTCTTGTCCAATGATCGGTAAGTTTCCATTCACAAACTATACCTACCACTTCCGGGTTGTCTGAATCGGTGCATGAAACACATTAACAAATCAGAAAACACATTAACAAATCAGAAAACACATTAACAAATCAGAAAACACAACGACATTTCAGACAACCCGGAAGCGGTTGGTATAGTTTGTGATTGGACAAGACATCTGTCACTCAAAGTATACGTGAAGTTCAACAGTCTGCCGCAGGGAAAAGTTGGAATGGATGGATGGAATGGATTACTGTGGATTAATTCTGTTATTTTCTTATATTTAAACGGAGAACTTTACACATTACACATAAGATTCCATACCTGTATATCTTGAGTGACAGGTGTCTTGTCCAATGATCGGTAAGTTTCCATTCAAAAACGATACACTACCGTTTCTGGGTTGTCTGACTTGTCGTTGTGTATTCTGATTTGTTAATGTGTTTTCGGATTTGTTAATGTGTTTTCAGATTTGTTAATTTGTTTTGGGATTTGTTAATGTGTTTTGGGATTTGTTAATTTGTTTTGGGATTTGTTAATGTGTTTTGGGATTTGTTAATTTGTTTTGGGATTTGTTAATGTGTTTTGGGATTTGTTAATTTGTTTTGGGATTTGTTAATGTGTTTTCGGATTTGTTAATTTGTTTTCGGATTTGTTAATGTGTTTTCGGATTTGTTAATTTGTTTTGCACTTACCGTCCACCGTACAAAATAGCTTTACAGAACATAAACATAGAACAGAAGGTTATAATAAAGAATAACATAAAGATTAATAGAATACAAAAATTCAAGATTTATATTAGATATATTTCACTGAGTTTGTATTTATCCCCAATGAGCAAGTCTGAGGTGACTCAGGTGACTGTGGGGAGGAAAAACTCCCTTAAATGGTAAAGGTTTATAAATATACAGTCTGACAAATGTATTGATGAGGAGGTTGTTGTCCTTTAAAGACCACATAGATTTGGCATCTCCTCTTTAGTATAGCAGAGTCTAACTGGAGCTGGTAGATCTCTAGATGCTTCAGGATCCTCACAGAGTCGGCCTCATCTCGGTGGAGGTTTAATATCTTAATGGCACGGAAGACAATTGGAGCTGGTACAATTTCTGGGTGCCTCAGGATGGGTAGAAAGACAGAAGCAGTGGAGAAGAATTAATATAGCTGCTGTGCATAATATTAGCAAGCACTAGATGATAATGTGCATGTGGTCAGATGTATTAGAGCACAAGATTATGGGATGTATTATGTGTACACCTGACTAAAGAGATACATTTTTAATCTAAATGAGAAAGTGTGTCTGAGCCCCGAACACTATCAGGAAGACTATTCCAAAGTTTGGGAGCTAAATACAAAAACGCTCTACCGCCTATAGTAGATTTTGATATTCTGGGAACTACCAGAAGTCCTGAGTTTTGTGATCTCAGAGAGCGCGAAGGATAGTAACGTGTAACGTAATATACACAATGTTGGAAAAATAAATCTAGTCTTATCTTATGCACCTACAATTTTAATTTTTATATATCCTAACATACATTTCTCACATATCTCCACTCTACCTTGACTTCTTTACCAAGTCTGATACACTTGTATACTAATTCACATTATTTTAAGTATTACCATTTTTAGGATCTTTGTGGCTTGCCTTTTGGAATGAATATGTGTGTGTGCGTGTGCGAGTGCATGTGTGTGTGTGTGTGTGTGTGTGTGTGTGTGTGTGTGTGTGCACGTGTGCGTGTGCATGTGAATGTGTGTTGCCCAGTGTTTCTTGTTTTTAGGACTGTTCCTGGATCCAGTGTGTGACTCTGACCACATGCACCTACAACACACATTACTCAACTACACAACAAAAGACATTCTTCATTTGCTGTAAGCCTTTATTTTGAATAAAAATGTGAGAAGGTCATTTTTTATCACATTACTAAAGTTTAGGAGCCGGATGATGAGCAACAACATTAGTGAATTTCTCCTTAATATTAAACAATTTGTGAGAGCAAGTTGCAATGGAATAAACTCTGCTGTTTCTGCTCAGATGGACAGAATTAAGAGACCCTTGTTTTGCTCACATGTATCCATTTTCATTTAACAAACATTCAGCCACTTCTCTCAAAGTCTGTCTAATTGACAAGAAAAAACTTTGAAGAGTCTTTTTGTGTCCTTTACTGTGTTGCTGTCAGTGCTGGGAGAGTGATGAGTGTGTCTGTGTGTGATGAATGAAGCCTCTCTCAGTGGGGAAGGCAGAGTCGTTCGGGTAGAGAGCAACAGGGAAGTGAATTGGACCATGCTGTTCTGAGCGCACCTGCTCAAGCAGACTGGTGTCACCATATGTTAGACCCATACGGGAGCTATCAGACATTTGCATGATGAATGGGAATACATAAGGCGTAAACCAAGTTAGTTTTTCCGGTCTGTAACCCGTTTGATGGCTGACTTTCAAAGTCTTTAGCATCCTGGTGAAGGATGTTGGACTTATTATTATGAATGATGATATTGCATTAGCTGAAGGCATTCAAGCCCTACAGTGAGCAATTTGCTGTACGCAGTAGTACAGGATACTCTGCAGGTGTGTGTGTGTGTTTGTGCATATGTGTGTGCATGTGTGTGCGTGTGTGTGCGTGTGTGCGCGCGTGTGTGTGAAGCCATTGGTTTAACCAAACAACATTGTAGTTATTAACATTATTAAAAAATCAATACAATTTTATATAACAGATAACATATTTATCTATTATATTTATTTTTATATAATTATTTTTTTATTGTGTATATATATATATATATATATATATATATATATATATATATATATATATATATATATATATATATAATATTTATTTAAATTCATTATATTTATTCATAATCAATTATTTTCCATACAGGTTCCAGTACAGTATAATTGAGGTTTTAGTCACTAGTTGCAGCTTCCTGATTACTGTCACTTTAAGCCATTGTATGTGCAGATATTGAGGCATGAAACCTGATGGTACACAGTCACAAATATGGATATTATTACAATTATTTGAATGCTAAGTTCCACAATAGGAACTTAGCATTCAGGAATGATTTCCAAAATCATTCACTCTGTGTTTGGAAATTGCTTTCATTTTATATGATTTTATTATATTAATATTCACACTTTTTCACTTCACAGCATTATCTAGTCACTTTCATGGATTCCCCGTTGAATGGCAATACGTCTCTCCAGACGTCTGTCTTTAACTTAAACGTCAGATTCTCCCGGGCTGCCGAGAATCAGTAATTTGCTGTCTTTTGCACAATTCTATATATTATCCCAAGGACCTGCTGCTAAGAAACTGTGTTCATTCTAATGTTACTGCATGAAATATTGTTTGAACATTCAGTAATCACATACAGTATATACACTGACCGGTTGGCGCTGTTTCTGTTTACTGTTTATTGTCTTTTGTGTATTGTATTTTTTGTACTTTTTGTATTGTCTTGTAACTTTTTGTCTGCACTGTCTTTTGTCCTGCACTGTCTTGTCTGTCTTGTCCTGCACTGTTTGCACCAGGTTGCACAGCCCTGTCTTTTGTTTTATGTAGCACTATGATCCTGGAGAACCGTTGTCTCATTTCGCTATGTACTGCAACAGCTATATATGGTTGAAATGACAATAAAAGCTTCTTGACTTGACTTGAGCAGGAGAATGAGGGCAAGTTCTCCAGCGACACCCTCTGGCTGTGGGTGGCCATCATTGCAACTGTCTGCAATATTGTGGTCGTGGCAGTGGTGTGTGTCTGTGCCTTTTAGACTCCATAACATGCAAGTACACAGCCTGAGTTTTAGAGTACAACTTGATTAATTTATTAAAAACAGTCCTGGAATATGGGCCAATCCAGAATATTATATATTTTAGATTAGAATTCATTATCAAATATTTATTAATGCAAATTGTTGCATTTGTTGATTGAGTGTGTAATCATCAGAATATGTACTGTATATGTGAATGTTCCAACGATTAGGTTTGTTTCAGCAAGAAAGGCTATAGCAGGTCATATTAGCAGAATAGGAATTATTTCGGATGTTAATTATGGACCCTTCATTTAATAATCCAAATCTCAATCACATAATCAGATCTAGTTTCCTAACCAGTGTATAAAATGGTGACAGATGTTACTTGCTCAGATGGGGCTGTACAGAACAGTCACAGCTGGCTTTAGCTGAAATCACCCACAGCCATTGTGTTCCATATAACTGCACAGGACAAGCATCTGTTGATTTTGGATTCTCAATTTTTATTAAAATTTTTATTTAAGGAATAAAACACGCAAAAGCAAGCTGTTCAGGAAATAATCCGTAGAGTTGTGCTGTAATGAGACGCAACATGTACAGAGTTACTGCATCTCCCCAAAGTTGATTATTTTTGTTGATTGTTTTTTGTTTTTTGGCAATGATTACATTTATTGAAAATCAAATTAAAGAACAAGGCTCACTTTATTAGTTTATAGTTGAATTTATGGAACATCAGTAAAGGAAGTTTGTTCCTGTTGTCACTCCTTTTAAAGAAGCGAAACACTGATTATTCTCCTTCAATATTTCTTTATTTCTCTTATACCACAGCAATCAGAGGGTCTCTCTCTCTCTCTCTCTCTCTCTCTCTCTCTCTCTCTCTCTCTCTTTCTCTCTCTAGTTAATAAGACAAAAATGCAGCTTGCCATGTTAAAACCTGCTAGACCTCAGGGCTTTTTTTATGAAAAAAAATTCACCTATGTCTGTTTTTGAAGCACTGACACTGGAGACCCCTTTCAAAAACACAAAATTTAAACCTCTTCTCACAGAAAACTTCACCGTGTCAATAATTACACGTCTAAAATAATTTATTGATATTTTACACATATAATTTAGATTAATGCTTTAATATAAATCTTGCTCTCGGAGCCGTACAGTTATAGAAAACGAATGAACACTTTTGACTGATACGAACAGATTATTCCCTCATGAAAAAATAATACTGTTGTTAATTCAAATACACATTTAGTTTGCTTTCATGAATGATTGGCAGCAGTGCAATAAAAATGAAGGTCTAGTGGTATTAAGCCTCAACAAAATTACTTTAGCTTTTACTCCTTAATTGCTGACATTAAACATGAAGTTTAATTATAAACTAAAATGTTTCATGCACAAAATCGTTGAATCGTTTGTGTTTTACAGTATGCACAAAATCGTCAAACTTATGAGGTATATACTAACTTGTAACTAACTTCTATTAAAGTTATATAAAGTTATATTTGTACACAGGAAGATTTTTGTGTTCTGATATCCCGGATCAGTCAGGTCATTGTGCCAATTTGATTATATGACTTCTTCGACCGACTGATATCCAAAGCTGACATGAACAAAGCTTCTGTCATTTTGTGATCTTCTGTCTGTCTGTCAAAGCAGATAGATGAAAAGAAGCGAAAGCAGATTAATAGAAGTAAGCAGAAGTCATTTTGGATGACTTAAATTATTTTACTAATACTGCAGAATATTTAAACGTAATTACTGTCCAAAGACCAAATTTTGCATGCTTTTATTTCTTATGAAGCGTACAGACCCAGGCAATGTTCCCGTAACTTAGCTTTACTTAGTAAAAAAGGCTTACTAAATGTTGGTTACATTTTATTACTCTTCTACACATTCTTCAGCTGAAGGGCAGACGGGTTCTGTTATATTTCTTGGCATGAATTGGTCTTAGCAGTGTTGCCAGAGCACAATTCCAGCCACTGCTTCAGTCTGGCTGTGTGCTTGAATCCACAGTCAATGGAGGCATAGGTGTCCATCACTGACACACCCATATACCATAAAATGTGCCTGAAAAGACCGCAATTTAGCCATACAGGTAAGAGTTTTACGCCAATCTCCTCTTGGTGCTTCCTCCAGCAAAAAGGCAGAAGAACCTTTTGTGCTGATGTGAAAATTATGCTCAGATGAAACCAGTCCTAGATTAGATTAGCTATCAAGATTAGATTTAGTAATATAAGAAATGAAAATATAATAAAGATTGGTTTAATTTTGATGATGATGAAGAGGAGGAAATGGAGGAGGAGGTTGTTTGCCTTCGCCATAGCTTTGGAGAGTGAAAATCAAGAGAATAGGAGCTGCCTGTGTGACTTGGCTGTATGCAGGCACGGTTAAAGTGGGACGTCACATTGTGTACTGGTGAACATCTCAAAAGTAGCCAAGTTGTTGTTTTTAGTTATATTTTAAAATTGGAATGTTGGCACTTAAATGTTTACAATTTAACACGTCGCTCAGGAACAAGACAAATCTTTCAGTGACATTCTAATCCTCCATGTTTTCTTTTTTCCAACTCCAACTTTTGTCTGATTGGTCAGGAGGTAAAAAAGTTTTACTGGCTATGGTAACTTGCCAATAGGTGTGTGTGTGTGGGTGTGTAAATGAGTATGTGCCCTTCGATGGACTCGTGTCCCATTCCAGTTATATTCCTGTGTCACATTCAATGCTCCTGGTACAGAATCTGGATCCACCACAACCCTGACCAGGATAAAGCTCTTACTGAAGACAAGTAAACAAATGAATTTCATTCACTCCACTCAACTGTAGCACAAAAGAGTCTCTTCCACTCAGACAGTTCCTCTTAGATATTACTTGCATAACACATACTGGCAAAAAAAACCAAAACAAAAAAAACAGCCAAAACGTTAATATTTTTTAATTTAAATCACCATAATTGTTTGCCGTGTTATCATTGGGGGTTTAGTGGATAATGAATTCATTCATTCATTCATCTTCTACCGCTTATCCGAACTACCTCGGGTCACGGGGAGCCTGTAGATGTTACTTTCACTAAAAATCGTATTAGAGATGCGATAACATCTGTATGTTACAAATGTAATAAATGTAAACATCTCCGACACATTTATATATATATATATATATATACACACACACACACACACACACACAGTGCAGAAATACTTTATATTTATTTATTTATTTATTCATTCATTCATCTTCTACCGCTTATCCGAACTACCTTGGGTCACGGGGAGCCTGTGCCTATCTCAGGTGTCATTGGGCATCAAGGCAGGATACACCCTGGACGGAGTGCCAACCCATCGCAGGGCACACACACTTTCTCATTCACTCAAGCACTCACACACTACGGAAAATTTTCCAGAGATCCCAATCAACCTACCATGCATGTCTTTGGACCGGGGAGGAAACCGGAGTACCCGGAGGAAACCCCCGAGGCACGGGGAGAACATGCAAACTCCACACACACAAGGTGGAGGCAGGAATCGAACCCCGACCCTGGAGGTGTGAGGCGAACGTGGTAACCACTAAGCCACCGTGCCCCCTTGGATAATGAATTTTGCTATAAAATTGACTTCAAATTCATGACTTGATTATTTCTATACAAAAGGCTTTACACAGTGATGCAATAAAATAATACACATTCTACACATTTTATTCCTCACATACACACATGTAAAATGACTATCCTTGGTATAAAAATAGCAAATTAATCTAGCACAGAATAAAAATAATGTAAAGGGACAAAAAGGCACAAGTTAGGTAAAATTAAGCAAGAAATAAATATATCAAATTATATAGGTATATTTAGGTAGTACATTGAGGTAGTAACTGAGTTATATGAAATGATTGAAACTATGGCAATAGTTCAAAGAATTGGCAACAGTTCTAAGAAGTAAGACCCCCACTAAATTACACTGTATGGTCCAACGTTTGAGGACACCAGACCATCACAATCATATGTGCTAGTTTAGCTTTTCATCTTAGATTTAGTTCCCCTTTGCTGTTGTAATAACCTCCAGTCTTCTAGCTTTCCCCTGAATTTTGGATTGTGGTGCTGGGTTTTTATCCATTCAGCTGCAAGAGCATTAATAATATCAGGCACTTATGTTGGATGAGGAGGTCTGGGGTGCAATCAGCGTTTCAGCTCATCCCAAAGGTGTTACAGTGGTGACCTTGCATTGTGCACATGGACATCGCTATCTGGAATATGTTTGAGCTTAACAACTTCATTCTAGTGAAAGGGAAGAAGTCTCAATGCTACACTGGACAATGACATTCTATATAACTGTGTGCTTTTCGTCAACTTTGTGGGGAAGACCCACATATGTGTGTGATGGTCAGGTGGCAGCATACTTTTGCCCTTGGGTATTTGTTTATCTTGTGACATCACTTATGAACTCTTGAATATGTGTGTGCATATCATGTAGTTAACATGCATTGTGCCTTTTATAATTCTTATCTTTCAGATGGTGAGAAGCTTGCACATCAAGAAGAGTGGGATCACTAGAACCGATGCCATGACACTCGAGAATTTCTGACACCTAGAAAAAAAGATTTCACTTTATGTAATATATTGAAAAAAAAAAATCCCTAAAAATATGATAGGGGATTTGGTGTTTCGAATTCCAGAAAAAAGATGTCCTTAATTATTTTAGTGGACGTCTGTAGTGTTGTCTCAGTATTACTGAGTGTGGCCTTCATAAAATAGGATTCTATAAGCCAAAGATTCAAAAATTCAAACACATTTTGAAGATAAAGAAAGTTTTCTTTCTTTCTTTCTTTCTTTCTTTCTTTCTTTCTTTCTTTCTTTCTTTCTTTCTTTCTTTCTTTCTTTCTTTCTTTCTTTCTTTCTTTCTTTCTTTCTTTCTTAAGACGCATGCAGTATGGCCAATGAGTCAGCAACAAAAAACTTTGAAAGTTACTAACAAAAATTATTTATTTATTTATTTGTTTGTTTGTTTGTTTGTTTATTTATTTATTATTTTGTGGTAAGGGTGTAAATGGAACAGATATTTGGGATTCGTTGCTGTAGTGGTGAGAGCCTGACCTGAAGAAGGCTCAACATATACTTGAGCTCACATGTGAAAGTTTAAAGAGCATCAGTTCCAGAAATCCACATGGCGTCCAAAGATGCTTACTATTATTCTTCATTCTTAAGCCTTCTTTATAATAAAAAATGGCTTTCAGTAATGTTTTTGGTATGGGGTCCTGATGTTTCCTGTATGTTTGGGAGTATTCATGGGTGGTATCCTGAAAAACATCCACAAAACATCCTCTACATGATTGCTAATTCTTTGTAAACACACTGAGTCATTTCTCCAGACTTTGGCTCCAAGTTTCGCAAAAGACTGATGTGCGATGTTTCCTGTTAGTCCATCATAACCTTACATCCCAAACCAGTCATGAGAATGATTTTAATACATTTATTGTTTTTTAAAGCCGTTCTTATAGGCTATCTAAAAAAGTCTTGCCGTGGCACTATAATTTCCTCCGGGATCTTGAATTTCCTGCCGGATCTATAAAGTATCTATCTATCTATCTATCTATCTATCTATCTATCTATCTATCTATCTATCTATCTATCTATCTATCTGTCTGTCTGTCTGTCTATCTACAAGTATGCTTAAACAACCTGTAGAGTAGCACCAATGTAGCAAATATATATATATATATATATATATATATATATATATATATATATATATATATATATATATATATATATATATATACATACATATAGATAGATAGATAGATAGATAGATAGATAGATTGTGTGTGTGTGTGTGTGTGTGTGTGTGTGTGTGTGTGTGTGTGTGTGTGTGAAAAATATCAGCATGTGCATTTAACTAAGGGATGAAATGTTACAGTTAATGCAGCTGGTGAGAGACCACAATTATACCGATTTAATATGAATTAACTATAGCCAGTATTCATGTATTAATGTGTGTATTATTGTATTGATGTTTATACGCTGTATTCTTTGGATGATTAATACCATGCATAATGTGCACATAGAAAATAAATCTATATGTAAAATGATTTGAAAAACTTTCCATTGACTTCACAAATTTATATTCTTTTGCATAATGTTTTTTAAGGATATTTGTAAGAAATAAAACATGGCTGTGCAATTTTAATTTGAAAACGCTTTGAAATGACTACTCATTCAGTAAAAAAACAATCATATTTAATCATAAATATCTATAAGTTACAGTTATACAATACAGCTTTAAGCATATTAATCGTTATAATCAAAACAGTTTATGAAGACATCATTGCTGTATTATTCTTTGGAAATACTGAATGTTCTCAGCATTGTGGCAAAAGGTTCTAACCAAATATATGTCATGACACCCTTTTTTACCATGTAAGGTCTGTTTCCACTTATCCATCCCCTAGTCTGTTGCAGAGTGATGCAAGACCAAATTCATGCTTTTCTACTGAGTCACCTACAGAACTTGGGTTCTTTTTGGAGTTAGATTAATGACAGAGTGATCGGAGTTTGCGTAGATTTTTTGCGTAGACCTTAAAAATTCTCAGTTGATTATAGCATCAAAAAAGTGTTATAAGAGAAAAATAGTCAAGGTGACTAAATACCTTGACAATACTTCAAAACAGTTTTAATAGTCCTCCAACTAAACCAGCAGTAATATTTCAAGCCTTCGTATCAATAATGATCCTCCTCTGGGAATTTTTTCTTTGAGCCTCTGCCAAAATTCACATTTTCAGGTTACTGTGTGAAGTATTTGGCCATATAGCTAAGTCATTAAATCACCAATAAGATCAAATTTCCCAGAAGGTCTGCACATGTTAAACAAGTGAGTCACTAGGTTTACTGTATTTCCTCCCACAAATTACCCAGAATGATCTCGTCACTCCACAAGGTTATAATATGTACAACACAACTGATGAGTTTTTAAACCATGGTTCAAGCTCATTTAGTTCTACAGTTACAATTTGAGTAGAAGTTAATTATGCCATTGTGCATTGGTGGGTCAGGGGCTTGAGCTAGTGATCAGATCAGCAATAATTTACTATGAATGAAAGTATCTGCTGGATGATCAGAATCTGTATCTGTTTAAGTGCTCCAAATTCACTATATAACAAAACACTTTTGTGGACACTTGACCATCATACCCACAAGTTGGCCTTCCTGAAAATTGTGCCACATGGTTTGGAAGTGCACAATTGTATAGGATGCTGTAGTACTATAATTCATGAAGCTCAGAGGAATCGGAGAAACTCGTGTAGCCTACACAGAGCCCTGAATTCATCCCCACTGCATAATTGTGAATGCAATATTGTTTTTATACAGCACTTCTTTAAACAAGAAATTAATATCGATTAACATATATTTTTACACAATGTGTCCAAATGTTTTGTGTATTTTTGCTCCACTAGTGAAAATAGATCCTGAAGAAACCGCATTTATTTTATAGCAAGTTTGCTTGCTGACTAGCTAGCTTATGTTAATTCGTATGTTCCCGAAAATTTCCACCCCTTTTTTATTCTGACCAGTTAAGGGGTAACGTGGGTGTATTCTGTGACTCAACAAATACCAACAAACACTGTTTTGACAATACCCTCAAGTTGTGATTATATTCAACCACATCATCAAAGCTTGATTTAGAAATCTCCCACATAAAGCAAATTCCTGTTTTAACTGCCAATAACTATTATTGTCCCAGACAAATTCAGTGAGGACAGCAATGAAACCATGAAACCCGACAGCTGCAAACTAACTAAATTCAGCAACAACAAACAACCAAGGCTACTCAACAAGACATAATAAACCTTGTTTTGAAATTAGCCACTGTCTGTTGTTTGAAAGTGACTAGGCTATGTCTAAGATCTAGATCTAGCAATTCTGACACCACATGAAGCAAATCCCAAACCTTCTAGTTCTTTTAACTGCATACCAGTGGCACAATATAGTGCTGAGTTTAAGAATGAGTGCAAATAAACTATAGAGCAGTGCAATAACGGTTTCTGGCAAGACACCTGCTTCCTCATATGATCCTCCCTAATTACTTTCTATTTGAAACATTTGGACAAAACTTCTTTTCTTATCTGATTAATATAATACAGTTTGGGGAATTCACAAAAAAAGAAAACATCTCAAGGACTTGTAGTAGACTCATACTCTTAGAGACAACTGATTTGAGAAGTTTGTTTTCAGCTGAATCATGGTTAAGGCTCTTATACAGGCTCGCTGTATGATGATTTGAGAGCCTGTATAAAAGGCTGAGATGCTTCTCTTTAATTCCTTACATCACTGCATGTATTTAATAACCAGTGCAATACATAAATGTTACTGTAAGAAAAAGGAGCAACTGGCGGATTAAAACCTTCAGCTTTAAAGCTCTGTCTCACTCAGTCTCTACTGCTAATCCAAACTACCTCGGGTCACGGGGAGCCTGTGCCTATCTCAGGTGTCATCGGGCATCATGGCAGGATACACCCTGGACTCTCATTCACTCACGCAATCACACACTACGGACAATTTTCCAGAGATGCCAATCAACCTACCATGCATGTCTTTGGACCGGGGAGGAAACCGGAGTACCCGGAGGAAACCCCCAAGGCACGGGGAGAACATGCAAACTCCACACACACAAGGAGGAGGCGGGAATCGAACCCCCAACCCTGGAGGTGTGAGGCGAACGTGCTAACCACTAAGCCACTGTGCTGCCCCGCTTTAAAGCTGTAAAATCTCTAAATTTTACAGCTCTAACCTCTTAACCTCTAAAATCTAATCTTGCTTTCAAGGACCATCAGCCCCATCCTTCTGCTATCTACGCTGCCCAAGAAAATGGTCATGGAACTTAAGCATTTTATCTGAATATTTAGCTGGAGGTCTGTTTCTGGTTAAAATAATGCCTAAAGTACTGCTAAAGATATAATATTTATTAAGATAAGGTGAACCTGTGGTACATGTTTATTATAATATTAATGAATGAATTAGTCTGTTCAGCAAATTGATTAATTTAATTTTCTGCAAACAAAAATGGATGTTTTGCATTCTTTATGATTCAAAAGACCGTGATTTTAGTCCAAATTGTTCTTCATTCAAATTCAGACTGAGAAGTGAAATGAATTGTGGAGCCAGGAATCGTATTGTAAATCAGATTGCATTGTGACATATCATTACACCGCTACAGTATGAGGAGAGATTCAATGTATGAAGTGAAAGTGACTACAATTTGGTGATAGAGGCCAGTCACAATGGGTAGGAATGCCTTTGCTTGAGAAAACGGAGAAAGAGTAAGAAGGCGGGAATGAGAGGAGGAGACAGGGGTAGACACGAGAAGGTGGGAGGAGAGGAGTGTGTATGTGTGTGTGTGTGTACATGTGGCTGGAGCTCAGACTGTTGAATGAGACGGCCTTGTGTGACTTCAAGCTGTTCATTCTCTCTCTCCACCAGAGCACATGTTCAATGAAAGTGTGTGTGTGCATGTGTGAGACCGCTGACAGCCGTCCAAGTTAGCCCACGAATAATTGAGCAGCTACAGCAGCGTACACACAAAAAAAGATTCCATATAATTCATACCTTTGCTGGCTGGGATTTCTGCTTTCATTTTCTTCACGGCCATGAGTATGTTAAGACTCTGGAGAGTTGGATTTCTCCACATTCTGCTTTGGTTCCTACTGAGCTTCCTGCATGCAGATGCCCACCCGCAGTGTCTGGACTACAAGCCTCCTTTCCAACCTCAGGAGCCGCTGCTCTTCTGCAAGGAGTATGCCAAATTTGGCTGCTGCGATTTGGAGCAAGACAAACAGATTTCATACAGATTTGATCAAATTATGGATTACTTTGATCACTCTGGGTTCATGGTCTGTGGGAAGTACATCCGCAACATCCTCTGCCAGGTAAGACTCCGACTTTGGTCTGCCAGGCCTCTCATCACTGTGGGGCATCGTGTTTGGAAACCAATAGCTAATTCATCAAAAGAACCAAATCTGACATGTATAACATTTAAATATACTTCTGCTCAAACAGTGTACAGGAATCAGTCATGTGTTGAGCATATTGAAATATTTCAAACAAAGACTTGCACAAAGTCATGTTTACAGTGAAGACCTTATGTCACTGTGTCCTCATGTGTTCTGAATGAATGGTAGGTTTTACATGAGATTTAATTACTTTTGGGGTTTCAAGGTTTCAGTTTCCCTTATAAAGTTGTAATACATTTTATCTTTACTCAGTAAATCAACTATTATATCAGTCTTCTTGTGTCCAAGAATTACATCATGCTGATAAATGATAACAACAGGTTTGTTCTTCAAGTAAAAGGATAAACTCAAACACACTTCACAAGGGCATTAAGTGTTTAAATATAAAGGTATGCATGTTGGATTACAGCCATCCTTATCTCATGATGGGCAAATAAATACACATAGATTTAAAACAGCACAGCAACATATCATTATGCAAACCCAAGTCTGACTCATGCCTGTTTCGTGCCTAGTGTGCCTTGATCTATTTGGATCCAAATCATATAGCACAAAACCAGCCATTCTGGCAATGCCTTTATATACAGATAAGAAAAAAATACAACCTTAAGCACTTTTGGGACACATTCAAACCAATTCAACAATGGTGTTTTATTATACCACTCTGATCCTCCATAGATAGTGCGGTCTGCTGAGGAAGGATCTCATTCCCTTGACCACTTAAAGCGGAAGCTTTGCTCAATGACAGCCTTTGTTGGGACATTTATCTCAGCTACAGGGAGCTGCTTGTGTGGCAGTAGATTTCTGGGGTGAACCAAAACATCACCTTCCTTTCAAATCTGGAACAGCATCTCTCGTAACCTCAGACAGCAGCTAGGGCTATTAAATAAGTAAAAAAAAAAACAAAAAAAAAACATCAATTAGATCTATGAAGAAGGTGGAGGACAGTGAAAAGAAAGAATAATAAATGCTTGAAGATTTGCTGTATGACACATATGCAGTTGAAGATTAGCGGTTTGACACATGCAGAATTTATGCTGGCTAAAAAAACAAAGTTTTGCCAAAGCATTAGTCTTAAAATGCAAAACAGGATTTATCCTTAATAGAGTCCTTATCTGCTATTCTATCCTGTTTATACATTGTGGTGATTTACTTGTGACTGTATTTAAAAATGAGCAGGAATTGAAATATATAACATAGCTCACTATCCACATTAGATGGCTGTTTTCCAAATTGAGTAACAAACATTGCAAGCAAAAACATAACTAGCTGTGACTATGTTACATATAGTTCAATTTAAGCTGCATAGTGGTGATGCTGGTAGCAGGATTGGTATAGCTCCAGGGACCATATGGTTCAATCCACAGTGCTCATGTAGGTATTCAACTAACTAATCTGTTCAACTAATTATATTAATTAATTGCTAAATAATAATAATAATGTGTTTGTGTGTGGATGTGTGTTGTCATGTAGCCTGTGTTCTGAAACCATGCTAGTGTTTTCATGATAGGCTCCGGATCTTTTGGATCTCTGAATCTTTTGGGTCTCTGGATTTTTTGGATCTCTGGATCTGGATATTTAACTAATTTAATTTATTTTGTGTGTTTAACTAAGTGCTAACTGCTAATAGCATGCAGCTTAACATTCTTTCTTTCTTTCTTTCTTTCTTTCTTTCTTTCTTTCTTTCTTTCTTTCTTTCTTTCTTTCTTTCTTTTCTGTTTTAATACTGAGACTAGATAGCATGTATATAGATCACACTTTACATATCAAGCTACAAGATAAACTAGGGTAAAATGACTAATGTAAGCAAAGAACCTGTTTAATGAAATATTCTATACAGTAAGTGATATATAGACAAATAGAAACAAAATAGATAATACAGACTTAAGCAGCACCACAGTGACTCATAACCTAGCAGTGTCAGGAAGCCATATTTAAACGTTTAATTTAGAGCAAAGGCACTTTACAAATCAAAACTTTGGTTGTTATATTTCATGAATGAATTGATGACATGTATTTGGTTTTTTGCAAATCATAGTAGCAGAGAGATTCCCACTTAGTCACCGTATAGAATGTAGCTCACTGGTTTTAAAGGCTTAGTGGAATGCACCAATGTGGTGGCTGTTAGTTTAGTATTGGGCAACCATCTGTTTTCAATTTATACAAAAACCCAGTGGAGTACAACTGATCTAAAATCACAATCACCTCCAGAGCTTCCCAATTATCGAATATCAATGTAATCTAAACACAAAAATGGAAAGAGTGGGAAATGGAAATGGCTGTTTGGTGATGATGAATATTTGCGAAAATTGATAAAGTCTGGGATGTGCTGCTGGGTGTAGAAAGAACAATCATGAAAACATTTTTGTTTTTGTTCCTGTCTATCGAATTACAGAAGAATTACAGAGTAAAACTTATATATTATATTTCCAAAAAGTAGAAGAGAGGCGGAGAGCTGGAAAGCATGACAAGGTTTGGGTGAAATTTTAGGTGGATAATTGTATATAGTTGAAATAAATACTTTGTTCCACATATAATCAAACACTGTCAAGATTGGAAGTGAGGTAAAGCAGGAAGTCCTCATCTCTAGTTTTTTCCTTTAAGATTTTCACCCAGATAAACTAAGGCAGAGACATTACATAATCCATGGCATGTGTGGTTTAACATGCACCAGACATTTCAGTTTACCATAAATAACCTTTAAAATGGGAATAAGTTTAGTTTCAATTTTAATCAAAGTAGGGACTTCTATAAAATGTAAATATATAAATCTCTACAATTCTGCCAGCTTGTGAAGCAATAAATCCTAGTCACTTTAATTTGGTTTTATTGTTGTAAAGCCATTATAGTTATTTGGGATGATTTGCTTGGGTGTAGATGTAAGACATTGTTGTTGAGGTTGATGTAGTGATGGGTGTGGAGTTGTGGCCGAAAGGTAATAAGAGCTTGGACTAGCCAATGTGCCCATGAGCTGATGTATTTATATCCCAAGTATCCATCACTAGCTACTGAACTAAATTCTGGGAACTCAACAAAGATGAACGTGCAGAATGGCACGTTTCAGGATGGAGTTCAGAGAGAGAGAGCGAGCGAGAGAGAGAGAGAGAGAGAGAGAGAGAGAGAGAGAGAGAGAGAGAGAGAGAGAGAGAGAGAGAAAGGGGGGGCAGCATTTTTCTTTTTAAGTTAAGACTCAGAATGTTAGATGAAAATATGAAATCTGCTATATGAGTATATCTGCAGAATTCGCCATATATACTAATAATATGATTTCAGTTTCTTTTCAGTAAGTAAGAAAATGAAACTTATATGAAAGTGACTGAAGAAGGTATCTAACCTGGCACAGTCATATTGTGCCATATATCCCATAAATCAATGCAATGACTATTACTTTTTCTGCTATAAAGACCAAATAAAATGTTATTAAGGGATAGATGAGTTTCTTTTCTTTTCTTTTCTGAACTATACAAAGCTAAATTTATTTTTAAATAAAAAAAGGAAGATCAACCATAAACCACTAAACAAAAAACAAACAAACATAAAAATCTCAGTTTCCATTTATACCCTGTATTCATGTTTTTTACATGTTCATTTATGAATTATATTTCCTTATAAAATAATAATTATTGATATTCCAAACTATTCTGTTAAAGACATTCTCTTTTAAAATTTATCATCCAAGCCATTTTTTTGTTTCAATCAACTAATGCAAATTTTAAAATTTACGCAGATTGTCAAATTGATCATTTTTTAAAATGATATTGCTAGGTATATTTAAAAGGATTAAAAAGAATTAAATGGATCTTTTAAGGTACATTTTAAATCATTTTTCTATCTGATTAAAAGAGCTTGTCAATGATCATATGTCATGACAGTTAACACTAAATCCGAATATGTTCAACCTTGTAGGAATGTTCTCCTTATGCAGCACATCTGTACGATGCTGAGGATGCGAATACTCCCATGCGTGAACTCCCTGGCCTTTGCCGTGACTACTCTTCTGATTTCTGGCAGCACTGCCGTTACACACTTAGTCTGCTGACAGACAACAACATCACTACAATCATTGAGGAGGATCGTGATAAATTCTGTGACTTTTTGGAGCTGAAGGATCCAGAGTATTGCTATCCCAACGTTCTCGCCAGCGACGAGTTAAACGCTAACCTGGGAAGCGTTCAATCCGATCCCAAGGGCTGCATTCAGCTGTGCCTACAGGAGGTAGTAAATGGCCTGCGTAATCCAGTGGCAATGGTGCATGCAAATGATGGCACACATCGCTTCTTCATAGCTGAGCAGCTGGGCTACGTATGGACTTACCTACCAAATGGCTCAAGGATTGACAGGCCCTTCTTAAACCTCACCAAGGCTGTGTTGACCTCACCGTGGGCGGGGGATGAACGTGGATTTCTCTGTATCGCCCTGCACCCCAGGTTCAGCGTGGTTAAGAAGGCATATGTCTATTATTCTGTGTCTGTGAACAAGCAGGAGAGGATAAGGATCAGCGAGTTCCTTCTGTCAAACACGGATATGAACATGCTGGATCACTCCTCTGAGAGGTGAGCTGAATGGAGATAATAATGAGTATAGAGTAAATATTTCAGCTATGGGAACTGAAAACAGTTTCAGAGCACCAATGTCAAAACTACACACTAAAATTCACACACTTTCAATCTTTAAAATAACAATTTATTTATTAGAAGTTATACACTATGACTAAAGAATGCAACATGACAGCGTGTCCTTTCATAGGAAAGTAATAAATGACAAGCCTGACATAATGTTGTGCCAACAAGCACAGCAGCTATAAACATCCGTTCACTTGACAGCCTCTTTTTCTTTCTCTTAAAGTAAATAACACACAAAAAAAGCTTGAACATTTTGAAAATTCCAAATAAACTGCTTCTGTTCTACATCAACAATGCACTTACACACTTTTTTAAATCTCTGTTTATGTTGAATGTCCACCATTTAAGTCCCCCTTTATTGTTATGACACATTAGGGCGAGCGCTTTAATATATGCAGTAGTAGCACGAGTAGTCCGTCATGCCACATCACTTCCCCTAGTGTGCATTGTTTGCATGGTCTGGAGTGTGTTATTGTTCACTTAATTCAAATATCTTATACACCATTAAATCTGAATAATAAAACAAACTAGTGTGGTTTATGTGGCTTTCTATTATAGTGATTATTTTTGTTAACAGGACCCTTTTGGAAGTTGTTGAACCGGCATCAAACCACAATGGAGGCCAGCTTCTGTTTGGTTTGGATGGCTTTCTTTATATCTTCATAGGAGATGGAGGCAAAGCAGGAGACCCCTTTGGCAAATTTGGGAATTCCCAAAACAAGTATGTGAACTTTTGTCAGATCACAGTTATTTATTTTTCCTGTAAACATTTCCAGTAATATAAATCACAGGTCTTTATAACAGGGCAGCACCCTTAGAGAAAAATACTTAAGTGTACCTTATCTTGTGCACAGGATATTTTTTTTTTAATCCACTTGCTACAACAGACACACTTAACAAATCCATAACTTTGGTAAAATGTAATGAACTTAGTCGATTTCCCAAAATAGAGAGAAATAAGTACTTTCAACCAGTGAGGCCATAACTAGAATAAAGCAGCTTTGTATTAAGAATGTAACTGAATATGAAGGTTTAATATAGAACAGATAATGTGGTCTAAATTGATGCAAATGAAGGACAAGCTTATCAGAAAGGTTTACCGGGCCTCTGATTAGAAGATTAGAGGATCTGAGCAAGCAGTCAGACCTAAATATAAAGCTTGTGGAACAAAGTAAAACCATGTTTATTTGTTAATTCATCCATAGTAATTGCCTGGTTAGGGTTGCAGTGACTTAAATGAGCCTATTAGTCTGTTTATATTTTGGGAAAATAGGGTGGATGAAAAAAACTTCTTTCACACATCTGGAGGTAAGAAGTTCACCAATCAAGACGTCAAGTAATGTTAGTTAGAGGAACAGGCAGAAATTTAGAAAGAGTTTTAAGAAAGAAAGAAAGAAAGAAAGAAAGAAAGAAAGAAAGAAAGAAAGAAAGAAAAGACACTTTTCCTTTTTTCATGGCACCCATCTTAAGATAATATCCAGATACAGATATGGATATTTGGAGCACTTAAATTATGCAGAAAGAGTTTGCTTTTCTGAGGCATTTCATTTCACCTCAACCACCTGTTTCCAACATTATTAGAGTAAAAATCTTTTTGTTTCGTCCTGCAGGCTCTCAATTCCAATGCACACCTTTTCTTCAAGGGAATATCTTTAACTGTAGTATCTGTTCCATGGGAAGGTTGAGTATGCATTTTAAAGCTTAAGTTAAATTAAAATGTTAATTAAAGATATACTAATGGTCCTTAAGATTAACAGCCTTGTGACCAGTAAAGGTACAGATTCTGAGAGCACAGAATGGTGCAAATGTTCTTTAGCATAGTTGTAGTCATTAAAATAATGTACATTTATGAAATCTCCAAATTATCCCATTTATCAAAGTAGAGAGGATTAAATAGAAAGGACAGCAATGTCTTGTTGCTGTTGATAATGAGTCGGACTCCATTGCATCCTTTGTACTAGAATCCTTTAGAGATTTCCATATGACCCATTTAATCCATTAACATCTGTAAATATTCAAAGCAAAGAACCCATAACTTACTTTTGGAAAGGAAAATTAGCCATGTGTTACCTCAGCTGGTGACTGTCCAGGGTGTTTGGCAAACATTTACCCTTAGGCACCAATGTACATTCATTCAGACGGAGACATATCCTCAAAATATTAGTGTTGGCTCTGGCAGCCTGGCTTCCCTAGCAATGACCAGTGAATCTACAGAGAGCGGCACAGTGCCACTCTAAAACACAGTTTACCTTTAGAAAAAGGGTCTGCCATATTCACACAGTGTAGACTATGGCTTTAGAACCTGGGTGCCAAGATGAAGACGTCAACGGCCAGCACTTTGGATAAAGTGCAGAGTGGTAATATGGAGACTATGTGTTAAATGTCTCATTGTGGCGCACAGCAACTGCTTCAAGAGCTACCACAAGGCATTGAAGTTGCAGCAACTACTTATGGCAGACTTTAGCTGCAATGTAAAGTGAATATAAAATTTGTACCCACTCCAGTAAAAACTGCATGGTTGTGTGTTGCAAAAACAACAAAATCAAGATAAATCGTTTCAGATTTTTTACTACCTTTAATGTGATATAGCACCCAAAAAAATTCAAGTGAAAAACAAAGAAAAACATGTTTCCAGAGAATTTCCAAAACATTAGAAGTACAGAGGAACACGGTTAATGCCATCATCAACAAGTGGAGAAAATGAGGCAACTCAATGACAGTAAACAGGATGTCCCTCCAAAATTGACAAAAGAACAGGAATAAAAATTATCAGGGAAGCTGGCAAGAGACCTACAGCAGTGTTAAAGGAGATAACAGGAATATCTTGCAAGTCACAAGTCTGGACGGCTGGTAAATGGTGGCTAAACTGAAGCCGCTATCACGCAAAGAACACCACGCACAAAGATAGAATAAGGAATGTTCCAAATACTGATCTGTTTTGACAGAAAACCTGTAGACTTCTGCTAGACAACTGAAGAAATATTTCACTTTCCTAGTCAAGCCAAGTCAACAGAAGATGAAGTCCAGATCTAAACCCTAATGAAAACTTAATTAATGGTGGTTAGCACAGTGGTTAGCACATTCGCCTCACACCTCCAGGGTTGGGGGTTCGATTCCCACCTCCGCCTTGTGTGTGTGGAGTTTGAATGTTCTCCCCGTGCCTCGGGGGTTTCCTCCGGGTACTCCGGTTTCCTCCCCCGGTCCAAAGTCATGCATGGTAGGTTGATTGGCATCTCTGGAAAATTGTCCATAGTGTGTGATTGCATGAATGAATGAGAGTGTGTGTGTGTGTGTGTTCTGCGATGGGTTGGCACTTCGTCCAGGGTGTATCCTGCCGTGATGCCCGATGACGCCTGAGATAGGCACAGGCTCCCTGTGACCCGAGGTAGTTCGGATAAGCGGTAGAAAATGAGTGAATGAAAAATCACTGCTTAAAATAAAGACGTATTACAAGCAAAATATGCTTTTAGTAGCAATTCAATAATTCTAAATGTCACTTCAACATGTAGAAATGTGGAAGTTTTTTTTTGTTTTCTTTTTCCTTGTTTTTATTTTATTTTCTGCCCTGGAAGGTGAAAACGGTCTGACCTGATTTATCTAGATTTCATATCGATTTTCTAGATAAATTTCCAAATTTGCTTTAGTCTGTGAAATTTTTCCATGTAACACTTTTTTGTCATTCCTAATGTGTTATTCTCACACTGAGATCGTCTTTGGAATCCCTTTGTGTTCCTTGTTGTGTTTATCTGTATCTAATGGATTTATATTTAAATGATGAATGACTAGGAAGTTAAAAAATAATTTGGATACAAACAAAATGCACACAAATATCCCTGCTAACCCCAACACATGCTTTCTATCAGATGTACTTCTTCACATTTAAACTACAAGTCTACTCTTGCTAACAAGATAATTTAAGTATATAGATGCTGGTTTCCTATTCATGCCAGATGTACCGCAAACTCCCTTGAATCTCATTAGGAATGTTAATGTGATTTCTGACACTGTGCACATTTTGGGCAGCAAAGAACTGATCTAAGTGATATTGTGGGGATAAAAACTGCAGTATCGTCTCAGGAAGATTTTCCTTGACTCCGTTGCCTCCGGCTTGCTCATTAAGGATAGGGATAGATATATAGTATTTTAAATTGTAAGTTAATCTTTTTTAAATTAATTTTAAACTTTAAGTGTATATTCACTTATTTATTTTTATTCTTATTTTTTATTTATTATTATTATTATTATATATTTATTTTTTTTTCTCTCTCTTCTGTTTCTATACATCTGTTAAGCTGCTTTGAGACAATGGGAAATTGATAAAAGCGGTATACAAATAAATTAAATTGAATTGAATTGAATTGAATTGAATTGAATTGAATTGAATTGGGGGGCACGGTGGCTTAGTGGTTAGCACGTACGCCTCACACCTCCAGGGTCAGGGTTCGATTCCCGCCTCCACCTTATGTGTGTGGAGTTTGAATGTTCTCCCCGTGCCTCGGGGGTTTCCTCCGGGTACTCCAGTTTCCTCCCCTGGTCCAAAGACATGCATGGTAGGTTGATTGACATCTCTGGAAAATTGTCCGTAGTGTGTGATTGCATGAGTGAATGAGTGTGTGTGTGTGTGCCCTGCGATGGGTTGGCACTCCGTCCAGGGTGTATCCTGCCTTGATGCCCGATGACGCCTGAGATAGGCACAGGCTACCCGTGACCCGAGGTAGTTCGGATAAGTGGTAGAAGATGAATGAATGAATGAATTGAATTGAACAGCCAACTGGAATAATTTTCATTTCTGTATGTGACTTGAAAAACTGAGGGAAAGGTGTCATGTTTAAAGTAGCCAACATAGGATCCATACTGTAATACAATGGACTGAGGCTCTGCTTCAGAGAAAGCATTTATTCCTCCATTCATTTACTCATCATCATTAATTGCTTTATCTGATCATGATCAAGGAGGATCTGAAGTCTTTTCAAGCAACAATAAGCATGAGGTGTGAATACACCTCTGGGTGGGATGCCATCCAAATACTCATTCACATAATTCAAGGCACCATTCAAACACTCATTTATATACTCACACCTAGGGGCAATTTTTTTTTTGACAAACCACCTACCTGAATGTTTTGGGAAGAAAACCGGAGAGGCTGGAGGTCACTTGTGGACATAGAGAGTATATGCAAAACACTGCTGAGGAGTAAAACTTAATTTAATGATACAGCTATTTGATTTGTTGTGTTTTTAATGTCTTGTTGCCATGGTAAATGTTTTGTGATTGTGGTGTATGTATGTTCTACTGTACATTGTCGCAGGTGTATCTTGCACCTTGGGTTCAGGAGAAACTCTTTGTCATCTCACTTATTACTTCATATTGTGTCAGCCTGCCATCTGTGCCAGCTTCATATACGTTTAAAAATGCTTTATATCAAGATCAATACAAACATTTGTTCACATTTTGCAGATCCACACTACTAGGCAAAGCTCTACGAATTGATGTGGACAATAATGATGATGGTGCACCATACAGCATCCCCTCTGATAACCCTTTCATTGGGGAGAAAGACACAAAGCCAGAGATCTATGCCTTTGGAGTAAGGAACATGTGGCGCTGCTCCATTGACAGAGGAGACCCGATCACGGGCCAGGGACAGGGTCGCATGTTCTGTGGAGATGTTGGCCAGAACAAGTATGAGGAAGTGGATATGATTGAAAAAGGGGGCAACTACGGATGGAGGGCAAAGGAAGGGTTCTCCTGTTATGACAAGAAACTCTGTTTGAACTCCTCTTTGGGTAAGACAATCTTTTCAGCTCTGCCTTTTTTCTGAAAAGGTTTTTGATTATTCAGGGTTCAGGGGTCTTTTCCACCCAGACCATGCATGTTCATTTAACACAAATCGATTATTAAAGAGAATGTGAAAAGTTTTGTGCTTGGGATTTATAATATTTTTTTGTATTTTATATTTATTACAAATTGCTCCATTTAAAAACATGGAGCAATTTTTTAATAGAAAAAATAGATTCCAGTTTTAATAGAAAATGTACAGCTGGATTAACTTCGGGCTTAACTAAAATTGGGCTTAGAGAAATACGCTCTTTCCTGTACAATGCATGTATTTTGATCTGTACTGATTTTCTGCCATTTTTGCTTAATTTTCCCAGATGACATCCTGCCAATTTTTGCTTATCCACATAAACTTGGGAAGTCAGTGACTGGTGGCTACATCTACAGGGGCTGTGAGATGCCAAATCTTAATGGTCTTTACATCTTTGGGGATTTCATGAGCGGGTACAGTGGCTATGCTATTTATGTTTTCTTAATTGTTTCTCATATAGTCTGCAAATTGGAGTAATTTTATAAAATATGTGGAAAAAAAAACACTTTTATAGCAACCACTTACTCAGGGAAATGAATATCAAGGACTTGGCATAGATTAAATGCTTAAAGAATATATGTAATTGTAATTGGTGAGGTTTTTTGCTATGAGTGTACAAGTATCTAGCATTTGTATATAGAATTTTTGGAAGGAGACTCCAGTGTGGGTGCTTGATATCTGTTGGAAATAAAGCTCTGTTAATTATCCCAAATTCCAAAGTCTTCATGTTGGAAGAGAGGAAAATATTAGGATGGTGAAGGAAAGACTGTTTGTATCTGTTATTTTGTGTTAACAGTGACTGACTTGTTTAGCAGACATTTCAAGTATGACGTATCATTTTCTAATAGATAGACAAATGTTTAGTGTTGGATTAAAACACCTTGTGACAAGCAATTACTGGAAAATAACCAATTTTAGGTTGGCAGCGGTAACTCTGCTTTGCAGAAGGCTGCGTCACACCACCCTGATGCTGATTTATTTACAGGTCTTAAAAAATCCCTGCTATTTTTCACAATAACAACACAGATGAGTTTCTTCTGCACTTGCAAATGTAAAAACATGCACTGTCAAATCAGTCACTAATTAACAATTGTTTCATTTAACCATTTTTTTTTGCATGGTCATTTCTGCTTTATGGAAATCTGATATTTTGTTTTCTGTTTAATCCCAGACGACTCATGTCTCTTAAGGAGAACACAAATACTGGCACATGGGAATACACAGAAATATGCATGGGCAGGGACAAGACATGCCGCTTTCCAAAACTCATCAACAGCTACTACAAGTACATCATTTCCTTTGGTGAAGATGAGGCAGGTAACCTTGAGGAGTAGCTGTGTGTTTGTGTGTGTGTGTGTGTGTGTGTGTGTTCGGGGTGGGCGGGTGCTCTTCCCATCTGCAATCAAAGCAGAAAGAAACTCAACCAATTACAACTAAACCTTTTATTTAAAAAAGTACATATCAATTTATCTCCTACATAAATGCAGAGGTCCAGAGAGGCCAAGCATTGTTAATTATTTTGATTTCCATCACGTTATCTACAGGTTCCAAATACCTATTTAAAAAACAATAGATTACTAATTAAATGAAAAATTACTGTTGAATATACAAGCAAAGATACATGAAGTCTAAAAACATGACAAACCTGATTTGTGCTGTAGTCTAGAAGACTAAGCTGTTAAAGAATCCTTGTTCCACAAATCACAAGTCAACAGAAACTATGCTAGGTATCTAGCTAACGTTAACGCTATAGCTAGACCTTTAGCCTTACACATCCATGTGGCATGCAAAAAGTTTAGGATTCCCAACATTTGTTATCCAAAAATGACAAGAAATACAATCCATGCTAACTCGAAATAACAACCCATTTTCTAATTTTTTTGATTTGCAATAACAAATGGGCTTTCATACTGTACATTCATAATATTAGGTGGATATTAATATCTACTATGCATTTTTTACACTGGCGATTATTTTTGCCATTCTTTATTTGCATCACTTGTGTATACCTTGTGTGCACTGGTGCAATCCCTTTTCTGTACATTTTATTGTATTTCCTTTTTAGGAAATTATTTATATATTGACTTTTTTATATAATGACAATAATAATTTAAGCAGCATTTGAACATACCATAGATTATTTCCTCTTTTCAAAAATGATCTTACCTTATTACAGAACCTCTTCGTAAAATCTCTTAATTGTTTATTTGATTTAATTTGTATTTCCCCCACCTACATTTAGGTGAGCTGTACTTCCTAGCCACAGGAACACCGAGTGCAGCTTCCAGAGGGGGAGTTGTGTACAAGATAGTGGATCCATCCAGGTACTTGCAAAGTATCAGTTATATAATAACAGAATATAATAACAGAAACAGTAAGATCCCCTGAGACAAATTTGAAGCAGTAGGTTATTCTACAATGCCAATAGTTGGTGCAAGTGGATAAAATGAACTCAGTATAAAAGCAGATTGATTCTGGATGATAACTGTAGTTTACTGTATAGAGCCAAACTCTACTGTATAGAGCCAAATGTGAACTTGGCCTGCAAAATCAACCGAACACAATCCCACAGAAAATTTGTTTGAAACAATAAAGGAAATAACATACTAGGGCACATATTCTAGCTTAATTGCCCCCAGGTCATGGAGTAGTAGGCTAAAATTAACAGGAATTGATAATAGGATTCATATTTGTCAATGTAATATTGATAATACAATATTAATATTGACAAAATAAAGTGTGGAAACTATAAAACAAGTGTAACACATGTATGATAATATCCAGTATCTTTCAGATTCATACTGTAGATGTTAGAGAAATACTGTATACTCATACTGTATCATTAACACAATCATTCATACTGTAGATGTTTGGACTGATTATAGAAATACCAAAATTATTAGGTTACACACACTACTGACCTGCAAGCTGTTTACTATTCCATGGTTATTTTTGAGAAGCTATGTTTTATATCATATCATTATATCGTTTTAGGAGAGCACCTCCAGGAAAGTGCAGCATCAAACCCGGTCCTGTTCAGATAAAGGGAAAACTGATTCACTTTCATCCTAAAGAGGGTAAGAGGAAGAAATTCAACACTTGTTTTCTTGTCTTATCTGGTGAGGCTTTTATGTACCTTAGAAGTCTTAAAGTTATTACTTAGATACATATGATAAGGTTTCCCACCGCCCATAAACATGGCAGGAGTTGAATTAGCTACTCTATACTGTATATTACCCCTGAGTGTGAATATGTGTGTATGTATGTGTGGTACTCTTTGATGACCTGGCAACCAGAGGTGGGAGTAAGTCACACATGTGCAAGTCACAAGTAAGTCTCAAGTCTTAACCTTCAAGTCTCAAGCAAGTCCGAGTCATTTTTTGTGAGAGTCAAGTCAAGTCAAGTCACTGCTTTATGTCAAGCAAGTCAAGTCAAGTCATAGCTTGAGTCAAGCGAGTCACTGGCAAGTCATACAGATGTTTGATGATTTAACAATGTATATATTAAACAAAGTTAAATCTACAGTATTTATGGACTATGAGAGTTTTATTTGCAACAAAAATGATTATACGCATTTATTTTTAAAAGGTGTCCACATACAGGTGACTTGTAAATACAATAAAAATCTAAAAATGAATAAAAATCAAAACTACAAAGCCTAAGATGTAAATGTAACTGAAATAAGGCCAACATAAAAGCATGCAAAGTTTCAAGATGCCTCAAACATGGCAGAAGACCATGGAAAAGTATATATAAAAAAGTACAATGCCATTTCTTTGCAACCAAATAGCATTTTTTGAACAGGCATTCCCTTTTAATGGGACATGAACACATCCTTAAATTAGATCCTTCCTTTTTAACAACAGAATAACAACAACAATCAATCACGTCAACCAAAAAACGTAAATTATTGAATCCCACAAATTGAATCTCACTTGAAGTGAATTAACTATTGGAGAGAGAGAGAGAGAGAGAGAGAGAGAGAGAGAGAGAGAGAGAGAGCGATGATTGGAGTGAGTGTAATTTATTAATATTAAAGGGATAGTTCACCTAAAAAAATGAAAATTCTGTTATCTTTTTCTCACCCTCATGATGTTACAAACCTGTATAAATTTCTTTGTTTTGATGAACATACATGTAGATATTTTGAGGACTGTCTGTAACCAAACCATTCATGAGCCCCATTCACTTCCATAGTGGGAAAAAAGAATACTACTGTATGGAAGTGAATGGGGCTCATGAATGGCTTGGTTAAAAACAGTCCTCAAAATATCTACATGTATGTTCATCAAAACAAAGAAATTTATACAGGTTTGTAACATCATGAGGGTGAGAAAATTATAAAAGAATTTTTTTATTTTTGGGTGAACTATCCCTTTAAATTGTGTGTGTATGTGTGTGTGCGTGTGCGTTTGAGACTAGAATATGTCTCTGCTTGCAACTCTGAAGTTTTTTATTTTTATATTTATATTTATGTTTTATATATATGTGCGGGGGGCACGGTGGCTTAGTGGTTAGCACGTTCGCCTCACACCACCAGGGTCGGGGTTCGATTCCCGCCTCCGCCTTGTGTGTGTGGAGTTTGCATGTTCTCCCCGTGCCTCGGGGGTTTCCTCCGGGTACTTCGGTTTCCTCCCCCAGTCCAAAGACATGCATGGTAGGTTGATTGGCATCTCTGGAAAATTGTCCGGAGTGTGTGAGTGAATGAGAGTGTGTGTGTGCCCTGTGATGGGTTGGCACTCCGTCCAGGGTGTATCCTGCCTCGATGCCCAATGACGCCTGAGATAGGCACAGGCTCCCCGTGACCCGAGATAGTTCGGATAAGCGGTAGAAAATGAATGAATGAATATATATGTGCGTCCCCATAAACGATCCATACGCTTTTCACTCAAAGCCTAACACTGAAGACCAATTATAAGTGCTATTGCAAAAAATCTGACATTTCCACAGAAACAGTGACCAACCATTTACACTACATTGGGCTTGCAAAAAATTTAATTTGATAGAACTTTGTCATCCAATTGTGAACGATGTGGTCGCATACTGCTGTTCTTCTCTTCTCATCTTGCACAAAATCCCGGTACCCGAACTTAATTATTTTTGGTGTAGCGCCTTCCATGTTTCGTCACGACTGTTAAGGTTTATTAGTTAGTGCGCGCGCTCCCTCTGCTTGCCTGCTGCGTCACGTGGTTAGATTACGCTCTTGCGTGCGTTTAAAAACAGATTTAAAAACAAAATAGACAAAAAAGATAAAACAAAAACAAAAAACAAGTTATTTCGAGTCATTTATTTCAAGTCCGAGTCAAGTCTCAAGTCATGAATGTCAAGTCAATGTCAAGTCGAGTCTTTTTTTAATATATGTCAAGCAAGTCTGAAGTCTCAAATTTGCGACTTAAGTCTGACTCGAGTCAAGTCATATGACTCGAGTCCCCCATCTCTGCTGGCAACCCATTTAGGGTGCATTCCTGTCTCTTGCCCAGTGTTAATGGGATAAACTCTGGATCCACCATGACTGAAGATAAAGGTTAGGATAAAGTGGTTGCTGAAGATGACTGAATTAAAAAAAAACACCAATTTTGTACCAATTATGATCCAAAAATCTTGCTTGCTCCATCACCAGCACCAATCTCACCTCAATCTCAGCTCTGTTCCAAACATCTGTAATCTGATCTTTCAATCACAATAACAGAAAGCACTGGCTTGAAGATTTAGATCTGATCTGATCCAGATCTGATCTGATGGCTTACTGAAGGTTGTGAGGTCAAATTCCTCAGTGTCGTATGGTTAAAAGCATCAGCCAAATGAGCCAATGCAATGCAATTACATGAAATATAGGTATGAATTTAAAATCCATGATCTGGCCTTCTTTTACAGAGTTTGTGATCAACAAAAAACCTACAACCACTGCTTCCCCTAAGACAAAAGCAACTGCTATACCTAGCACAACTATGGCTCAGGCCACAACAAGAAAACCTACCACTGCATCTCCAAGGATCTTTACCCAAAAGCCAAAAGTCAGTACACCAACTCTGAAACCAAGACCACCTACTAAAAAAACACAAACTCCTGCTCCAAAGCCAACTTTCACACCAGTAAGGACAAATCCTACTGTTTTCAGGAGAAATCAGTCACCAACAGTGACTGTGCAGCCACTCCATAGCCAGAGCATGACAATAAGACCACAGTACATCACCACTTTGAAAGTGAGATCAGAAACCACACCTCGAAGGACTCCTCCACCAACCACATTACGTCCATACACCAAGCAACCACACACTTCCAGCAACGCTCATTCATACTGGACTGCCTCTATAACCACCACCAACACTAGGCCTGCTCCTTCAGACTCCATGAAGACATCCCAACCTACAGACAGGCCTCACAAAAGTGGCAGAGGGAAAAGTCGAAAACACGGGCAGAGAAGAGGTAAAGGGGGTCGCAGAAGGCATCGCAGAGAGCTAGTGAGGCTTGTTGGTCCTGATCCGAACCTGTCAGATCGTGGACGAGTGGAGATCTTTGTGAGGGGTGAGTGGGGTACAGTATGTGATGACCTGTTTGACAAAAAGGCAGCAACAGTGGTGTGCAAGCAGCTGGGCTTTGCTAGAGCACTGAGGGTGGCGAAACCTGGCGAAATGGGACGTATTGCCACTAACCTCCGAATCCTGCTGGATGATGTGGAGTGCGAGGGAACAGAGAGGACACTGCTGCAATGCAAACACGCTTTGGTCGGCCAACACAACTGCTCACATGCTGAGGATGTAGGGGTGGTGTGTAGCTCAGAAGGGGAGCATGCTGTCAAGTGATGACCATTTCCGAGTCTACTCTTAAATGACTGAAAACATTGGTCTTGCTCTTGATTTGCTTGTTTGTAAAATGGTGATGAAATCACCATCAGTCTTAGTCTAATTTGTAATACTTGCAGATAATTACTTTTTAAATTAATATTTACAGATAGTCATAATGTTAAATGTTTAATGCTGCTGTTAAGTCAAAGAGAGGTGTTGATCATCTCAGACTAAGACAAGGCTATGTTATAGGCTAGGATAGGTAATGTTTTGTCCTTATTAAGGCTCTTAACCCTCAATTGCTCAGTTGTATTAAATGAGAAAAAAATGTAAGTTGCTCTAGATTAGGGCATCTGCCAAATGCCATAAATGTAAATGTAAATGTAGTAAGAGTCATGCAAATTCTTTAGAAAAGAATGCAAGAAGGGAAATGCTTCTTAGCCCTTTATTTAAAAAATGTTAACCACACACACATATACATGCGCACACACACACGCGCACACACACACACACACACACACACACACAGAGAGAGAGAGAGATCCCAGTCATGCTCCAAAAACTACTAGTAGGTTTTCTAGAAGCATGAAGAAACTAAATCTGGAATGAGATACTCAGCAAGCACATACAAGTATAAGTGACAGCTGTGCACAACCTTTTAGGCCATAGAGAATTGCAAGTACTTTGTATAACGCTGCCATCTTCTGTTCCTGACTACACTACCCTACCCACACAGGCAAGCAGAGATGCATGTCAGATAACTTGCTTTGTAACCCCATCATACCTAGTTTGTATGTTTATGTTCAACCATTCTTAATGGTACATTACATTAATTTGTAATGCTTTTGGTCAGTAATGAGTTGGCCAATGTTTACTATCTATTATATTTGGATGTTTAGATTTAAAAACCTGGTTTTACATCAACTGAATAATATGAGACTAAAATGCTGGACATTCGTTGTTATTTTGAAGGAAAAAAATATATATATAATTAAAGAAAATAACTTTATAAAGAAAAATATGATAAGGTTACTTGTGTGAACATTTCGAATAAAAGACTTGGAAACACAAATGAGGTGGTTTTCAGCTCAGTTTATTTAGTTTTAAAAAAAACCTGTTAAATATATATATATATATATATATATATATATATATATATATATATATATATATATATATAATTTTGTTTTTATGTATTATATATTCATTGAATGGCATAAAAAAACAACACACACACACACACATATATATATATATATATATATATATATATATATATATATATAGCATGCCATCACGTGTACCCTAGGGGGCGCACACACATATTTCACGTTTTTCTCCAAAAGCACTGTTGAAGAGTTAAAACTCCACGGAACGTTCTAGTGTCATGTTACATATGAGTCTTACAGCGTGTCTCAGATTTTCACACGCTGCACCTTGAAAACGTATCAAACCAATAAACCCTGCAAACCCGCCCTCTCTAAGATGGCGCTGCAGACGTTCTCCTTTAAAACGCCTCATGCGCATGCGCCAATACGTTGACCCACCTTCACCGTTAGCAGAGTATTTTAGAATCGCGTGTTGATTCGTTATGCGTACTGTTCGAAACGCCCCTTTTGGTCATTCTTTGCACTGTGATTGGCTACGTCCACTGACGTCGGACGGGTAAGATTACGTCACTCACGTTGAGGTTGAATGAAGCCGGTATCTTGGGAGATGAATAAGACATAAATCCGCTTTAAGACAGTAGCATTTTAACATTTATTAATCACAGCGTAGTTTAACATATATTTATTTATTTGTAAGTATGGATTACACGGATCAGAGTGGGTTCAGACAGCGTAAGTTACGTACGTCATGCCGTTCGTGTTGTGTTGTTTTAGCTAGTTTCGTTTTCTCCTGCTGTTTCAGATAGCTTATTTAGCTACAATAATAAAAACGTAACTTTAACGATTTCACTACGTGTGTATTTATGTGCCGTAAGAATTTGTTTTTCTTTTAACAAAGCTCTAGTTTTAGGTCAACAAGCGTGTTTGGGCTACGGTTCAATCCCAAATAGTTCACTCCTCCCTATTTAGGTGCCCTACGTAGTGGATGAGGCCGTTCCCATGACGCCTTCGCGCCAGACACTAAACGTAAAGCAAGTGTCGTAAAGCAACGTAAGCTGTTTGTAATTAGACCTGTTTTTTTTTTTTTTTTGCTTGCGTACAGAGAACCATGACACACATTCATGCTTTCATAAAGATGGCTTACTGAATCTGTTCTCTCTCTCATGGCTAATATTTGCAACAGCACAATGATACTTGACGTATCACGTAATAACAAGCTAAAGCTAAAGTTCAAAACAACTCGTTATTTAGATTAGCTAGCTGCTAATGCTCGCTGCCACTGGCTAGGTTAGCATTAGCTCATTCACTCATTCGTCCATTAGCCTGAACCATGTGTTTTGTTCGAGCTAAAATGTATTTAATTAATTTCTCCCACTTTATATATTACACACGTTTTTGATTGGTCAGAAGCTATTGACAATTAAATCCCAAAATATTTGACTCCTCCCCTTTTAGGTGCACTACAGAGGGAATATATAAGGATATATTTTTAAATACTAGTATGCAATATACAATTGACATTTTTTTGTTTGTATGAAACAAAATAAATGTTTTTTTTAAAAGCTTCAAATGGTTTAATATTGTAAAAAAAAAAAAATCTGCTCACCAGTTTCACCATATTTTAAAATGGTATAAAAACATTTAGCAATTCTTCCCCAAAATTTTATTGAAAAAACAGTCTTTAACTCAGAATTGGAAGCCAACTGAAGAGACTTGTGTTGACAGAACCGCTATAACGTGGTCATGTAACCGAATAACTATATGCCGCGACACATATATTGTTGGCCATATATTGTATCTGTGTGTATTATATTCAGTCTGTTCTAGACTGAATGTGTAATAATACAGCGATCTGATGCATGGAATGACTGCGGCAGCTTTCCTGGATACCTTCCCGTTGGACGTTTTAGTGTCCTAACTAGCCTGTAGAATCCATTATTTTAGAGTCAGTGTAATGTGACATTTGGGATTCAACCTGTTTCTCACTCAGAGATGTCTTTTTGCTTTTCAGAATCCACAGCAAGGATGAGGGCTCCTGGCGTCGACAGTGGTGAACCCCGTCAACTTTTTGATGACACCAGCGCTGGTCAGTACAACTCTGGACCTGGCAGCATGAACAAAGAAGGGATGGGCTATGCAGGAAATGCCATCCTGTCAGATCCCATGTCCAATCTCGCAATGGCCTATGGGAGCAGCCTCGCAAACCAGGGCAAACAAATAATGGATAAAAATGTAAGGGTTCTGTTTGTCCTAATTTGCTTATGTGTCTAGAAATGATTGGATTTAACTTTTGGATCTCTCACAATCCAAAATTGAGCTTAGGCTTCTGTTTCTTGAAGCACGTCTTTAGAGTAGGGTAAGGGGTTAGGATTAAACAGTCCACAGACTCACTTGATATCACTCCAACATAAATGAATGTTCAATATAAAATAGGCTACTTCACCTGATCGCTAGCTAAACACAAAGGACTGAATTATGACCCAAGAAAAAAGTCCTGCTTGCAGCATAGTCCACGTAGCCACGTTGAACATGGTAGTATATTGGATGCATCAAGATGCTTTTACCACATTTATTCACTCATTCAATAACTACTTTATCCTGCTCAAGGTTACTGAGGGTTAAATGACATTATATAAGTATATAGAATATATCATGGACACATACAGATAAAAATAACAGGATTGCTTAGAATTGCTTCAGGAGTGGGATTAAAGTAGTTCTGTGCACATCTCTTAGTTTTGTATTAGGCATAACCTTTTTTTTTAACTGAAAAAGTGTTAATCTTAAAATAAATTAAAATAAAAATAGTATGTACAGCCTCAAACAACTTTACACAAAGTGAAAGTGTATTAATGCATTTATTACATAATATGGTTATTTTAATCTTTATTTTTTTAACAGAGAAATATTTCCTTGTTGATTAACACCAAAACCCTTTAGCTTGTTCTTGGAAAACCATACTGTAGTGTTTTATATGCTCAATAGTACAGCGTTTAAAATACACCAAGAGTTTTAGAATTGGATCTTGGTACAGAAATATGTTATAATTACAAAAGTATAAGTTGAATCAGAGGGGGGCACGGTGGCTTAGTGGTTAGCACGTTCGCCTCACACCTCCAGGGTCGGGGTTCGATTCCCGCCTCCACCTTGTGTGTGTGGAGTTTGCATGTTCTCCCCGTGCCTCGGGGGTTTCCTCCGGGTACTCCGGTTTCCTCCCCCGGTCCAAAGACATGCATGGTAGGTTGATTGGCATCTCTGGAAAAATTGTCCGTAGTGTGTGATTGCGTGAGTGAATGAGAGTGTGTGTGTGCCCTGCGATGGGTTGGCACTCCGTCCAGGGTGTATCCTGCCTTGATGCCCGATGACGCCTGAGATAGGCACAGGCTCCCCGTGACCCGAGGTAGTTCGGATAAGCGGTAGAAGATGAATGAATGAATGAAAGTTGAATCAGAAGTACAACAAGACAAATAACTGTTTTTTTTTTTTTTTTGTTGGAAGGAAGTAAATGTTAAAATTCCTGTAAATGTGTTGCAGAACTGAAATGCATGTGGTTTTTACATGTACTGTTGTTGACAAAAGTGCTAATGGTCACATGTAATAGTACAGATAGCAGCTTTGTCCTTAGAGAAAGAAAAATGTCGGATCTAATCCGATTTTTTTTCCAGATCTTTTGACACGTAAACACTCTATATTCACAGCTCGACCGTTTTATCCCCATCTCCAAGCTGAAATATTATTTTGCTGTGGACACCGTTTATGTTGGCAAGAAGCTGGGACTGCTCGTGTTCCCCTATATGCATGAGGTAAGCCTGACGTGTTCCTTCTGCGGTATGCAAAATTGTGCAGACGAGGGACTAAGTGCACAAGCCCTAAGGAAGTGACTATGTACACCACGCTCGACCGTCCGCACGTCACACAGACGCCTAGTTTTCCGCTCGTTTGACTTTTTTTTTAAATGTTTGTGTTGAGCAGATTTGAATATATCTTTATATTTTGTTCAAAGGGTGTGAGGCAAAGGTGAAGAATGGATGGATTTATTTGTTTAGGGAAATAAAGCAAGGATTAGAAAAGGAAAAAACCTCTAAGATGATTGAAAGCAGTAGAAGTGTGCCAGAAATATCAGTTAATCGCATTCTTTAAAAGAGATTTATTGTTTTCTTTTTATCTTAATCACTATTATATGTGTAACTAACTAGCTATCTCTCACATACATAAAGAATAGAGCTAATATGTATCTGAATAATTATTCCTGATCTTTCAAGTCCTTCAGCTGAAGCATCACTTTTGCTAATCTTTTTTTATCTATCGTCTTCTAACTTCATATTAACGGGGGGAAGTTGTGGCCTAATGGTTAGAGAGTCTGACTCCTAACCCTAAGGTTGTGGGTTTGAGTCTCAGGCTGGCCACGACTGAGGTGCCCTTGAGCAAGGCACTGAACCCCCCTCAACTGCTCCCCAGGCGCCGCAGTATAAATGGCTGCCCACTGCTCCAGGTGTGTGTTCACTGCTGTGTGCGCACTTTGGATGGGTTAAATGCAGAGAACGAATTCTGAGTATTGGTCACCATACTTAGCTGTATGTCACGTCAAGTCACGTCACGTCCTTAACTGTCCTTCTAACTAAATGCAATAAGCTTCGCTTTGTGTGCCCGTAATCAGGTCAGATGGCTACAGTTTTTGCTACACTGTGCGTGTTTGGTGAATCTGGGGCTTTGGTGTCTCATCAGTGTTGTTTTTATTTACAGAACTGGGAGGTGAGTTACAGACAGGAAACTCCAGTAGCTCCACGCTTTGACATCAATGCACCGGACCTGTACATTCCTGGTACTTAATTTATATATTTCATTACAAATCAGGCAGTAGGTTTAAGTATTTAATATGGAAAGGCATTAAAACATGGAACAAACTTTAAAAGAGAGGAATGATTAATAAGTTTGATGGAAATGAACCTGGATTTAGATGCATGCAACATGACTTATCATTTATCATGGACTGTAGAATGCCCTGTAGAATGAGGACACAGTTAGGACACAGAGCCTCTTTAGTTGATGGGACTGATGCTTATATTAAGGCAAAGGAAGGAATAATGAAATACCAAATGCTTTCAGTGACTTTGCTGAGCTTCATCAGTCTCAACAGAATACTGTGTATATCGTGGTCAGGGTAAACCCCCAGTCAGATTATTACTGCATGCAAAAGTACCTCCTTTGTCCATGGTATGCAAGCTCTGTTTTAATCATCTAATCTTCTCCCCTCATCGTTTCAGCAATGGCTTTTATTACGTACGTCCTGGTTGCAGGCCTGGCCCTTGGCACTCAGGACCGGTAAGAATGGTTTTCTGTACATTTCTACACTCATGTGATAGAATTTCCTGCACCAGGACAGTGGTAGTGCCTGGGGTACTGATCAGAGCCCGTATTCATGAAAATTCTTAGTGCTCCTACTGTCAATTCTAAGGCAATTTTCAGAAATGTGGGCGTTAAAATTAAAGAGAAGATCCTAGAAAAGATCACATTTATTCATGAGGCATCTTAACCTTTAAAAGAGCTCATAAGGTCTAAAAGTGTTAGAAGAAGTGAGGAGGACTTTTAAGAGGATTAAAAGTTTCTTTATCAGAGGAGAAGGTGAAGAGGGAGAAGAAATGTATTGTATGCAATATTTAATAATGATATAGACTTAATAAGATGATACAGATTAGATCATGTAGGGATTAATTTTTTTAATTTTGTGACCAATCATATTAGAGATAACATCTCCCACACAGTGCAGAAATAAATAAATAAATAAATAAATAAATAAGGGGGCACGGTGGCTTAGTGGTTAGCACGTTCGCCTCACACCTCCAGGGTTGGGGGTTCGATTCCCACCTCCACCTTGTGTGTGTGGAGTTTGCATGTTCTCCCCGTGCCTCGGGGGTTTCCTCCGGGTACTCCGGTTTCCTCCCCCGGTCCAAAGACATGCATGGTAGGTTGATTGGCATCTCTGGAAAATTGTCCCTAGTGTGTGATTGTGTGAGTGAATGAGAGTGTGTGTGTGCCCTGCGATGGGTTGGCACTCCGTCCAGGGTGTATCCTGCCTTGATGCCCAATGACGCCTGAGATAGGCACAGGCTCCCCGTGACCCGAGGTAGTTCGGATAAGCGGTAGAAGATGAATGAATGAATGAATAAATAAATAAATATAAAGTATTTCTGCACTGTGTGTGTGTGTGTGTGTGTGTGTGTGTGTGTGTGTGTATATATATATAAATGTGTCGGAGATGTTTAAATTTATTACATTTGTAACATACAGATGTTATCGCATCTCTAATACGATTTTTAGTGAAAGTAACATCTAATGTTTTTTTTTGTTTGTTGTGTCATACCTAGTAACAGGGTTAAGCCCCGCCTCCCCCTAAGATAAAAGTTGTATTTTTCTTGCTCAGAGTTGCTCTGAATCACTCTTAATATAAGATTCCTAGTGAGAAAATTTTAAGCTAAATTAGGAGCTCTCTGAGATCAATCTTAGAATCGTTATGAATACTGGCCATGAAGGGTAAAAATTAAAGCCTCAACATCTCCAAACTGACAATGTTGAGCCCTTGAGCAAGGCCCTTAAGTCTCTCTAACAGGGTCGCACATTATTGTTGACCCTGCACTCTGGCCACACTTCTTTAGAATCTCACAAACAGAGATGGGGGACTCGAGTCATATGACTCGACTCCAGTCAGACTTAAGTTGCAAATTTGAGACTTGAGAATTGCTTGACAAATATTAAAAAAAGACTCGACTTGACTTTGACTTGACATTCATGACTTGAGACTTACTTGTGACTTGCACATGTGACTTACTCCCACCTCTGCTCACAAATATACATATGTATGTACGTATGTACTCTATTTAAAGACACAAGCCGAACAGACCGACCTTATATAGCGCTGTGTAAGACAGTGTGTTCTATATTTCCTGTACAAAGCTTAATGTAGTCATTGCATAATTTATTTCGTAGGCTCTTAAATGAGTCTGAGTGGTATTACTGACAATACACTTTTACCCAGAGTGATTTCTAATTTAAGGATTTAAACATAACAGGGTGTGATAATAGCGAAATATATAATTATCGATGACACAGTGTTATGATGTAAAGCATATTTTTTTATAACCCTTATACTTCAGTGATTTGCCAACGTAAACCATTTTTTAATGATATGTCATATATTTTATTTCTTTATATAATTCATATTGTGGAGTATCTAATTTTATGTAGAATTTAAATGTACCCAACACAATACTAATTCTACAGCTCTGTTGATTTACATTTATTTATTTATTTATTTTTGCTATGTTCCAGCTTTTCCCCTGAGATCTTGGGGATGCAGGCTAGCTCAGCCTTGGTCTGGCTCATTATGGAAGTTCTTGCCATTCTCCTCAGCCTTTACTTGGTCACAGTGAACACAGATCTCACCACCATTGACCTGGTGGCCTTTTCTGGATACAAATATGTTGGGTAAGGTAGCTAAATAAAGACTATAAAAAAATAAATGAATAAAATTATTCCCTAAATGAATAAAATTATTAATTGACACTGGTGTACTTTAAATATATTAAATAGGGTTTACATATATACTCCCTTGTTGCCTATCCAAGTTGTAGGAACAACAAATAATAACGACTTCTAGTTGATCATTTGAAGTGGCTTATATGAAAGGCAAAGGCCTCTAGATTAAGCTTATTTTACCAAAATAATATCTTATCATGCCTTGATTTTTAATTATTTAATTAGGACAGAAAGGTCAGACTTTGCTTAGACAAAAGTCTTGTCACATCTTTAAAGGATTCAACCAATCACAGATTAGAGGTGTGTAGAAGAAGAACCCCAGCACACAAAACCTTCATTTGAAATGCATCCTGACCTCTGACAGCATGTCAAAGATTCAACCACAGACCAAAGTGCTGATCATCAAGAGCCTGAAGACCAAGTCTCTTGTCTCCTGCTGCATCTTTAATGTATCTAAACATCAAGTGGAGAGGATAAGAAAAAGATCTGAAGAAACCGGTGAAGTTCATGACAGGCACAGGTCAGGCAGATCCCGTAAGACAACTGTTAGAGAGGACTGTTTGTTGGTTCGACAGTCCAGGGCCAACCCTTTTTCCACTGCAGCAGAGCTACATAACAACTGGTCACCAGAAACCAGCATTAAACAGAAGACAACTAAAAAATTGTGTTGCCTTTGCCAAGGCCCAAAGCTTGCAGGAAGGTTGGACTGTGGAAAAGTGGCAGAAGGTTGATTTTTTCAGACGAATCATCTATTGAACTGCATCCCAATCGTCACAAATACTGCAGAAGACCTATTGGAATCTGCATGGACCCAAGATTCACACAGAAAACGGTCAAGTTCAGTGGAGGAAAAATAATGGTTTGGGGTTGCATTCAGTATGGGGGCATGCGAGAGATCTGCAGAGTGGATGGCAACATCAACAGCCGTTCTTGCTGCCCATTACATACTACAGGAGAAGGCACATTCTTCAGCAAGATGGCGCTCCTTCTCATACTTCAGCCTCCACATCAAAGTTCCTGAAAGCAAAGAAGGTCAAGGTGCTCCAGGATTGGCCATCCCAGTCACCAGACATGAACATTATTGTGCATGTCTGGGGTAAGATGAAGGAGGAGGCATTGAAGATGAAACCAAAGAATCTTGATGAACTCTGGGGGTCCTGCAAGAGTGCTTTCTTTGCCATTCCAGATTACTTTATTAATAAGTTGCCGAGACGTATGGATGCAGTCCTTCAAGCTCATGGGAGTCATACACAATATTAATTCTTTTTCCACTGCACCATGACTTTATGTTCTGTACTGTACATTATTTCTGTTAAGTGACAAGACTTTTGTCTAAGCAAAGTCTGACCTTTCTGTCCTAATTAAATAATTAAAAATCAAGGCATGATAAGCTTATTTTACCAAAATAAAATATTAATCTAGAGGTCTTTGCCTTTCATATAAGCCATTTCTGATTCAAAATGATCAACTATGCCCCTTTTCCACCGAGGCAGTTTGAGTGCTGGTTCGGAGCCAGAACCTAATTTAGAACCAGTTCTTTCTTTTTCGACAGCCAAAGCACCGGCTCTGAACCAGGAAAAGTGGTTTTTAGTAGCACCAAAACGTTGCTGGACTAGACTTAAGAACCGCTTGTGGGCAGGGTTACTGTTAGGGCATTTCATAATGTACCTTAAGTATACTAATGTTTAATACACTTTTACTTTACTGCAATATGATGCATTATCAGCACACATGATAGTAGGGAGCTACATGCTAAGGCTAACTTTTTTCTGTGTTAATGATAAAATAACGTTATGTACTTTCTCGATAACAACCTCCATTTATACAAATTACATGGAGCTGCACGTACACCTTGTATTCGCCGCGTTTGGATGCCAATGTAGGTTCACAAAGCCATGAGTATTAACAGTAAAGCAACATCCACCATTGTTGATGTGTTTGTGTTTGCCGCTGCTGCGCTAAAGTTGCTGGGACACGTGACACGTATACAGTGACGTCAGACTCGGCTCTGTGATGGCTCTCTAGCCGGTGGAAAGGCAAACCGGTTCTTAGAAGGTTCACCAGTGGAACCAACTTTGAACCAGCACTAGCTCTGAACCAGCACTCGGTTCTTTTTGGTGGAAAAGGGGTACTAGAAGTCAAATTATTTTGTTGTTCCTACAACTTGGATAGGCGACAAGACTTTTGTCAGGGAGTGTATATATTTGCTTGTTTGTATTTGTTTGTTTATTTATTTATTTTTATAATGAGCGGCTTTAGTGTTCACTACCATTTAAAAATGAGTAAAAATGAAAAAATGAGTGAAAAAATGAGCCACTCCCATTACAGGGGTTTTCACTTCCCTATTTGAGTTTGTTGCTTAAAGGAACTACCACCCTGAAGTTCTTTTAAATATGCTTATGCTTAGTTTTTTTTTTTTTTTTTTTTTGTCTTTATTGGTTGCAGTTCTGTGTTTTCAGCAAAAGAAGAAAAAAAAATTCTTTAAATCTTCACTTGAGGTTAATGGACCTCATGTTTTACTGATGGTTCCTAAAAACAATTGAGCAAGAGCTTTTTTTTTTCCCCAACTCCCTGAATTCTACAGACGTTCTGGTTGGAGACAACAGATGTTTGACTCAGGCTTCCAGAACTGCAATGAGGCAGTGTTGCACTGAGTGACTTTATGCCCCTTTTCCACCGAGGCAGTTTGAGTGCTGGTTCGGAGCCAGAGCCTAATTTAGAACCAGTTCTTTCTTTTTCGGCAGCCAAAGCACCGGCTCTGAACCAGGAAAAGTGGTTCTTAAGTAGCACCAAAACGTTGCTGGTCTAGACTTAAGAACCGCTTGTGTCAGGGGCTGTGGGTGGGGCTACTGTTAGCGCATTTGATAATGTACCTTAAGTATACTAATGTTTAATACACTTTTACTTTACCGCAATATAATCAATTATTAGCACACATGATAGTAGCTACATGCTAAGGAAAATTTTTTTCTGTGTTAATGATAAAATAATGTTATGTACTTTCTCGATTACAACCTCCGTTTATACAAATTACATGGAGCTGCACGTCCACGTTGGACTCGCTGCCTTTAGATGCCAGTGTAGGTTCACAAAGCCATGAGCATTAACAGTAAAGCAACATCCGCCATTGTTGATGTGTTTGCCGATGCTGCACTAACGTTGCTGGGAAACGTGACACGTGTACAGTGACGTCAGACTCAGCTCTGTGATGGCTCTCTACATCAAAGCAATTCTGGAGGATTTTATCCTTTAACCTTAAGTTGTGCAAAAGGGAACAGTCTTATATAATGTAATAAATAAATGTATTATTCTAACATCTCTTGGAAATGTTTAAATAAATGTATTATTCTAACATCTCTTGGAAATGTTTAAATAAATGTATTATTCTAACATCTCTTGGAAATGTCTCCAAATCTAGTAGTAGCGTTTGCTGTAATCATATTTTGCCTTGTCTTCTTACCACAGGATGATAGTAGGAGTGTTGACTGGGCTGCTGTTTGGGAAAACAGGATATTATCTTTCACTATTCTGGTGCTGTGCGTCTATTTTTGTCTTTACGGTAAGTGCAGAGTGATCGTTTCATTGTATTTGCTGACGAGATCTGACTTGAGTGTGGAAAATCACACTGTTATACTGCTTTTAGGCAGAGAAATGATAATGTACATCTGTAGAATTTAGGCCATGTTGATCTAAAATGTTTAAAGGTGGGGTGCAGGATGTTTGAAAAATGCTTCAGAAAACTTAGTCGGGCCGACAAACAAAACAGAAAGGGGCGTGTCTTGTCAATATGCAGCGGACAGAGTGTTCAGTGCACATGTCTGACATTAGCAGAAAAAAGGCTTACGATAAGACAAGAAGCAGGACCCGTGTTAATATAGGATCAGCTTTCCAGCGCTGGAGAGAACTGAACGTCTTTTGCGTGAAACGGAGCTAAACCTTTCACGGTACAACACACAGTACTACAAAAAACACATTTGTATTACCATAGTATTACTCATTGAGTTCATTTATTGATAAAAATATCCCCTCGACCAGCTGCCCCAGCAGGTGCCGCCATAATAGTTGCCTGGGTTGCGTATGTATGTGTGGGCAGAGCTATCAAAACAGGGGTGACACCCATTTGGGTTAGGGGCGTGTTTGTTTTGGTGATTTCAAATGTCAACATTGGCTTTCAAACATCGTGCAGCCCACCTTTAAGTCTTATTAGTTCTTTTAATAAATTAGTTATTTTGTTGGAACTCGTAGAAACACCACAGATAATGAACCTGCTTTGCTTTGGGATGTTTGGGGAACTGTACTGTAGGATGTGCATCAAAAATCTAATGCATTTTTACTAATGTGTGCTAAGCAATTTCATTTTGTGACCTATCACACTACACATGAATTGACTCTATTGTAACATGACCTTAACGTTTGCATGTTTTATCATTATACATTGATACAAGCGGAAGCCATGAAAGCTCTGTTCACTTCCGCCCAGTATCACTTAGCTCGAAAGATTCACTGATGCATCACCCTCCATTTCCTCCCAGTTCAACAGAGAATATTTTTAATTCTGTGAACAGCTATAAATAATCATTTGAGGTTACTCTGTTTCTCATTCACTCAGAGGGAAAAATTAAGTAACTTACTGTTTTGGCTTCACTGTCGCCACAATTGAGTCCCGCACACCAGCGACTACTCCATAGATCATGTTTTAAAATATGCACTTTTTTCTAAATAGTCATTTTTTTTTACTCATCGGCTAAATTTTATTGGTGCCTCATCAAATTATTGATTGATTTTTATTTATTTTTTAAGTCCTGAGGTCACACATGCTCAGTTATTGAGTGCTCCACAACCGAGAGGCAGAAAAAGCTCAAATTTCATTAATATTAATAAAATGTTTAATTAATTTCGTCACTATTTTCTTTACACTCTTGCTTGACTCCTGTCAGCTGACTGATTTCACAATTACAGAAGCTCCTTAGCTTGTTACCTAAGCTGCACTTTTCAGATTAGACCAACAGTTAGGAAGCTTATTTGTCAAGTAGGTTCTCAAGTAACTAGTAACAAGTGGTGTCTGTTTTGCACTGAAAGAATTTGGTGTTGTACTTTTGAATGCGGTGATTACTGCTTGATTTTATACCCGACGGTTATACGCATCAGCTAAACTTTCTTCCTGCTGAACAGTGGGACAGTGTGTTCAATGTGAAACCTTAAACCCGTATTGGGCTTATTGTATTTTTTTATTTTTATTTTTAAATAAATATTTTTTTGTATTTATTACCTTGTTCGTCAAGGTCTACAACCACCTCCTTTGTGTTGAATGATTTGTGTTTTCATGGATGTATTGTAGATGTGTGCAGTTGTATAACTCAGGAAAACTAGACACGGTTTAAGGCAACAAGAGATTTCCAGGGGTCTGAGAGTTGTGTTTAAAATTTAGCCACTCAATATTATTCTAATTTTATTCATGGCTGACATTCACAAAGTTAGCGTCTATGTTCGCGGCACTAGAACAAGCATTACATTTTCTTGAAATATTTTACAAGTTACTGCAACCATGTTTTGTTTTGGGCTCAAAGACACTCCCTTGTACGTTACTAAATCATCTGTTTACTAAATTATCTGTGTGTGCTGTAGATTCGAACACTGAGGTTAAAGATCCTGTCCGAGGCGGCTGTAGAGGGTGTTCTGGTACGAGGAGCCAAGAATCAGCTGCGAATGTACTTAACCATGGCCATTGCTGCAGCACAACCTGTGTTCATGTACTGGCTAACTTTTCACCTGATTAGGTAAGGAGTGGATATACACAGCAGCGAGCAGTGATAATGAAGGACACAACCACTACAGCCATGACCGAAACAATCGTTGGGTCATCCTCAGAAGAAATGAGTCTATTTGCACAGGTGCAAACAAATGAACAATCATTACGAAGGCTCACAGTACAACAGTAGCTGCGATAAGTCAGTTACTTTCCACATGTATAATTATAAAAAGGACTGTTTGCTTTGTATGTTTTTTTTTTTTTGTTTTGTTTTTTTGTTTTTTGTATGATGTCCAGTGCAATTATTTGATTCATATTTTTAAAAACAATTGAAGTACAGGCTGAGAACGTATATTAGAGCCAGTATGCACAGTTTACTCCAACTCTCAAGTAACTGTTAACGCCAAATGCCTGTCTTTGTTTTTGACTGTCCATTTGTATTTGTTGTACGTATATGCATTCGTCTGCTACTGATTTAAAAAAAATGCAAAATATGTTTGTAATATTACTGCTGTAAAGTGCTTTTAAAGGAATGATTCAGATGGTTCGACAAACAGAAGCCTCTCTCTCTCTCTCTCTCTCTCTCTCTTTGTAATTAAAACAGTTTCTACTCTGGTTTTCCTTTAAATATTATGAAATGAGGCGCTATAACAGATTGCAATTTCGTGGAATGGGGATATCAAGTGAAGATATTTGGTAAATCTAGATTTGCTAGGAAACGTTAGTATGTACCAGAAAGGGAAAAAGAGCAGAGACAGAAAAGATTCAAATATGACAGATATGGAGACGTTTGGGTTTCCTGTACCTAACACCCCCACCCCACCCCCCACCCCCAAACCTTCACAATAAAATAAAGTATGCATTCTTGCAGGCTGATTACATCACTGTTATTATTTTATTCTCATTTTATACTCTGATATACATCACATATGAATTTATGATTCAACAATTTATGCAATCCTATTTCTAAATTAACTGTCCAAATGTAAGTTTTCAATGATGAGGCATTTTATCAGCTTTCTCAGTTTGTACTTTCAAAAGCAGGCAGCGTTTCCTGCTGTGTTTTGCAGAGCAGGAAATGAGCTAGAAAGGTTTAGATAAGATTAAACATACTTGTACACCACACCAACTGTATTCATGTGAATTCAAGGCACAGTTTGGAACAAATATTTCAGAATTTCCTACTTTTTCAGACCATGATCTCAAATGGTCAATTAAAATCACTGAAAGTTTTTTAAAGAAAAAATTTTATTAGCGAATATGAGGCAAGAATTCCCAGAGTTATAAGGTATCCATTGGAGATTTACTGTCCAATGCAACGCAGAAAATCATGCAAATACAGGTCATGTTAACATTAATGTAAAGTTAATGGTAACACTAGCCCTCAGAATGGAGACTGATGTGATCTCAGCTGAGGGATTTGGAAAAAATTGGAATTTCCAAAATATCATCTGGAATTTCCATGCATAGTAGTTGTAGATTTTGCATCATTGGATGTAGCAGAATTCCATGCATATAGTTTCACAGAATTGTGAAAAAAAATCTTGAGAGGAGCAGACCTCTGCAAAGAGAGGTCAAAGAAGAATGGCCGGAATGGTTTGTGCTACAGTTCTCAGGAAGCACTAATATAAACTAAAAAAAAAAAAAAAAACAGGAACAAAAACAGACATTTCCCACAGTAACCTATTATTCCTGTTCTTGGCTGACAGGAGTGGAACATGGTATGATATTCTGCTGTAACCCTTTGCTCTCAACATATGCTTTCTAAGATGATTTATCTTCTCAGCACAATTGTAAAGAGTTAATATTTAAATTACTTTAGTGTTTCTGTCAGCACAAAATATTATGGCATCTGACATTTTTCTCTGATCTCTCTTATCAACACGTTTTCACATACTGAACCTGATCTTTTTTGTTGGTTTATATTTGGCAACAATCTGTATCCGGTAAAAGTAGGTCGATTTTATTTATGTATTTACATCTATGGGAAATCATCTAAAGTATCATAGACATGTAATCCATATAACATTAAATGCAAAACAGTTCTCAATTTATGACATTTGATAGACTTCCACATACATTTATCTCTGATCCATACTTTAGAGCAGTTGAGGCTTAAAGGCCTTGCTCAACAGCCACAGCTTGGATTTTGAAGTCATCACCTTCTGATCAGCAGTTCAACACCTCAACTGCTGAGCTTTCACATCCTTGCAATGTTAACTTTTACAGATGTTCAAGCACTATGAGCAACATTTGTTAAAGAAATCTCAAACACCCTGCAGTTGCTTGAGACAAGAGCCATGATTTTCACATGAAGTTTGCATTGTGCCCAAACCTCCCATTTGCACCATGTAAATAGCTTGAGAGGGAAACTAAATAAGCAGTATTTAGATAGCAAATTGAGAAATACGTTGTAAAAGGTACAGTGCACGTATGAGGAAGTGGAACAACGTCTTTGGAATCTTTTCCCAGTTTTTATTTTTTCCCCTCATTTGTATAAATCACTCAATCTTCACTTCAGACATAAGATTTGCTTTAATGATCTAAACATGACATTTCATGCCAAGATTCTAAAAGATCCTTGCTCAAATTGGCACCTGTGAGAAGGTCAAATGAATTGCTACAGCTATACTAAAAGCTGATATGCAGTGTCGATTCTTTAGGATTTGATTCAGTATCAGATTTGATTCAGTATTAACTATATAGTCAAAACTCTATGAAACAAGCATATGTAAGGAATTAAACAATTGTCTGTGTTCTTTTAGTGGAAAATGTTTGTATAATATGGCCTGAAATGAAGCACAATTACCGTACCACCTAAAAGTGATTCCATGAAACAAGATAATCACTTGCACTTTAAACATTTTCCTCATCATCTCTGCGTAAAGTCCACAGTGTTAAATGTTTTCCCGTGGCACTAACATTAAAGACTCGATCCTCCTTAAAGTAACCATTGTGATTTTAATTCATCTTAGATTATGTGGAATATCTGTTATTCAGAGAATGTCCAGTGCTTGCTGAAGCACTTCAGAAACAGCAGGGATCAGCATATCTGCATAGTCCCTGAGACGTGTGTCTCGTATGATGGAACTTGTTAACAAGGCTTCACTCGAAATGTTCCTGATGTGGTAAATGCGTGCGATATTGGGGTCCACCCTGATGCTGCCATTCACAGACTGCAAAAACCCGTGCACTGTAGTACGAAAGACTAAGCGAGGATTTACTATCACTTTAAAATTATTGAACTCTTTGGGGTCATTGCTTAACCTAAATATATGTTCTAAGATGTTGACTCCCATAACTTTGTTCCAGGAGCCTGGTGAATCTAGATTGAAATCTGTGATGGAAAGAGGGAACAAATATGCCTCGAATTCAAAGCCCATCTCTTGCTTGTACTTCCTCTCCAATTCAGGCAGGAGTTCTGTCCAGTTTTTGAAGTTGATAGGCAGAATGAGTTCATCCAAGTCTTGCAGAGATACATAATGACTCTGGTACATGTAACGGTACACACAGTCGTTGAGTGCCGCAATTTGCCCAAAGTAATGCAGCTGTCCTGTAGACAGTGTCTTATTCCAGCCTCTGGACACATTAATGTAGGATGCTACATGCCAGGGAATGAGCTCCACAAAATTCTTAGTGACATAATAATCCAAGACCTTCTGTGTAACAGGATGGCAGCTGGTTTTGTAAATAGCTACCTTCTGGACACCGAGTATCTTGAACATCTCCATGGCCTGCACAAGCTCCAGCACGTTCGCATAATCAAACATGGCAGAAATGCAAACTGTGAATTCATAGGGAAAGACTTCTTGTTTCTTTTGATTCCTTACAGGTTGGAAGGTGTGAATATCTTGCAAAGAGCCATCTTCTTCAGGTGATTGGGAAGTCACAGCCACATGTGTTGGTGTTGGACACACATCCGGTACTGTGCAGATAATATCAGCAGTGCCGTATTCAAACCCAAAGTGATCAGAGTGAATGCTGTAATTACTTGGTATGGACACAATTTTTCCGTTGCAGCACAACAAGCAGTGATACTCTGTGCTTTCATTGCGAAACACTATAGCAATCGTGCGAATTTTTTTCACTTCTTGACGATGCTCTATATAAGACCCGACCATATATGCCTTATGATTGCTGACTTTAACGATCGGATCATTTTGTACTTGCATGGCGCATGTCATCAGCTTCTTTCTCCAGTCAGGGAAAGTAATGATAGGCTTATAATTCTTGAATGTAATTACTCCGATAAGGAAGATGGGTAAAATAAGGATGAGAAGGAATAAGAAACTCAGTGGAAAAACAAACAGTTTTGAAAGTACTGCCCTGCAAAATATTAACAGGAAATTTAGCAGTAATTATTATTGTCGCCATTTTTTTACATAATAACAAATGTGAGACTGCAATGTAAAAAAATCTGTCCTAATTAGTCCCATACTAATTTGCCCACACTAATGCTAGTTTCTCACACAATGTGTAAACTTTAGTTTATGTCAAGCTAGTATTTAACTATAAGAATTGAAGAAACTAACCTATAAAGAATTGAAGGTGTCTCTAAAATAAAATGTCTAGAAATTGATGAAATCATTTCAAATAAATAAATAAATAAATAAATTTTGGCCTTAATATGTTTTAAAAAAAATTTAAAATTCAAATGTAAGAAACAATAAATAGATTTAATGCCCTATACCTGTGGCAAGCTGCAGTCTGAGTACCCATCTGTCCAGTGTCAAGCTCCCACAGCACTCTCTCAGACACACAAACACACACTCTGTCTCTCCAAGGGCGGATCTTAACCAAGGTGATCCTTCCACACATGCTTTTCCTCACCTTTCTAATTTTCATTGAAGAGTGCAGAGACAATAGACCTCATTCATGAAGATGGATACAAATGGATTTGTTTGTTAATAGAAGCATTTACACAGATTTTTGGATCATTTGTGTGTATGCATACTGTAAAGAATTTACTTTATTTATAACATTTAATTATTTAAAGCATTTAGCAGATGAGAGTCTAACAGAACTACTTTATTCTCTGTCAGAAACACACTCCTGCTAATTCAATAGGTTAAACTATAAAATACCACCAGAAAGTTTTGTGAAACAAAGTCAATTTTGTAATATTGCCATTAAATTTTTTTTTTTTTAAAATTGCAAAATAACGAAACTGAGCCAAAACAAACTCGTATATTAAGACTAATCTTAAACTCAATCATTCAATTATGACAAATGGAGTGGTAGAGGGACCAGCAACAATGATCTCTGTGTGTGAAAACACAGGCTTTTATGGAGTGTCCTAATTTTTTTACATGAATGTATATGCAAATCAGAAGCCATGGATGAACAAGGAGGTGCGCCTCCTGTTGAAGGCACGCAATACTGCCTTCAGATCAGGTGACGCACAGACCTACAGCACATCCAGAGCTAACCTGAAGAGGGGCATCAAAGAGGCCAAGCACTGCTACAAGCGGAAGATAGAGGAACATTTTTCCAACTCTGACCCTCGGCACGTGGCAAGGCATCCAGGTCATCAGTGATTACAAATCCCCCCACTCCACCCCTGCTGCCACTGATGTCCTCTTCTTGATCGAGCTTAATGACTTTTATGCTCACTTTGAGAGAGACAACAGAGAAACTGCCACCAAGCTCAAACCCTCAGCTGACCACCCTCCAATCGTACTCTCCTCCACAGATGTCTGCAACGCACTGAGCCGGATCAGCGCAGAAAGCCGCTGGCCAGACAACATCCCTGGGGTGTTCACGGACATCTTCAACCTGTCTCTTGCCCAAGCAGCTGTTCCTACTTGCTTTAAGTGCACTTCCTTTGTTCCAGTGCCAAAACACTCCAGCCGAACGTGCCCGAACGACTACGACCCTGTAGCACTGACTCCCATTGTCATGAAGTGCTTTGAGTGGCTGGTCCTGGCACACCTGAAGGACTCTCTGCCATCCACATTGGACTCTCACCAGTTTGCCTACCGCAGCAATAGGAGCACAGAAGATGCAGTCTCCATGAGACTGCACTCTGTGCTCACACACTTGGACAATAAGAACACTTATGCACGTATGCTGTTTGTTGACTTCAGCTCAGCATTTAACACCATCATTCCATCCAAGTTAATAGCCAAATTAGTAGATCTGGGCATTAACACCACAACTTGCAACTGGATCATGGACTCCCTGACCAACATACCCCAGCAGGTTCGATCAGGCTCCATTTGCTCCAACACCATCACACTCAACACTGGTGTACCACAGGGCTGTGTGCTGAGCCCCTTCCTCTACTCCCTCTTCACCTCCGACTGCAGGCCTGTGAATGGATCTAACTCCATGATCAAGTTTGCAGATGACACTACAGTGATCGGTCTCATCACCAACAATGATGAGACTGCCTAGGGGGAGGAGATCCAGCACCTAGCCACATGGTGCAAGGACAATAACTTGCTCCTTAACACCTCCAAAATGAAGGAGCTCATTGTGGACTTCAGGAAAGAGACAGGAGGCACACATGACAACATTCACATCAATGGGATGGCTGTTGAGCGTGTTTTCCTAGGGATCCTCATCTCGGCGGACCTGTCCTGGACTACCAACACCTCCAGCCTGGTCAAGAAGGCTCACCAGCGTCTCTTTTTCCTGAGGACACTAAAGAAAAATCAGCTTTACTCGTATATCCTGGTGAACTTCTACCGCTGTGCAATAGGAAGCATCCTAACCAGCTGTGTCATAGTCTGGTATGGAAGCTGCTCTGTTGCAGAGCGCAGGGCATTGCAGCGGGTGGTGAAAACCGGCCAGCACATCACAGGGACTCCACTTCCTGCCATGGAGGACATCCACAAGAAACGCTGTCTGCGTCAAGCTCGCAGCATTCATAAGGACTCCTCTCATCCCGCCCATAGACTGTTTTCACTTCTGCCCTCCGGCAGGCGTTTCAGGTGCCTCCGGACCAGGACCAGCCCACTAAAAAACAGGTTTTTTCCTAGAGCTGTCTCTTTATTGAACTCTGCTCCTCGCTGATCTTACTGTCCTTCATTCTACTGCCCCCCAACACCACCACCACCACCACACACACACACACACACACACACACACACACACACACACACCTCACACTTCGCTATTGCACTATTGGTGCTAAATGAAAATTCAGCCCATGGCAGAAGAATGTTTTTGATGTCATTTCCTCCAGCTGGTTCTACTGTACACAGGATGTATTTAAAGCAGCCTGTGGTCTTCATTTCTTGCTACATCTCTTGCCACATCGAACCAGTATGACCAGTATTATAAACAGTCTGATTTTCCTGTTTTACTGGAATGCAGGTACAATATAATCCACAAACTAAGAGTAAATACAAATAAATTCATCTTTGTAAATCAGTCACTAATGAAACACACAGAGGGAGTCCTCGTCTATTAAATGATCAGATTAATACCTTTTTCAAAACTGGGCAGTGAAACTCAACATATGTCTCACTCTTCCAGACTATTACACAATAATGTCATATAGGTTGTCCGTTTTAGATAGAGTAATAACATATTTACATTGAATTTAATGTTGTTTTAATTAATTAATTTTTTTTAATTATGTAATTTAATAATCACATCCTACTTTTTTTTATTTTACTTACATTTAACAACATGAAACATGTTAAAACTCAAAACAAGTTTGTTCCTGTTATCACTTAGGTTATAGCGGCTATAAACTGACATTACCTTACAATATTTCTTGCATTTTCCATAATTTCTGTTTCTCAACAGACATGCAGTCCTTATTTTCCTCATATGGGGCGCTGTGCTGTTAAAACATGAGTGAAGCCTGATCACATTTTACTACAACAGACACGCAAGTGCAAATCAGCACAATAGACATGATGAATGAATGAATGAATGAATTTTCACTCCAAGATGTAAAAAATAATAGCTTTATAATGCGATGCATTCTGTGTGCACCAAAACAAACAGACATCGCAGCTTACAAGATGTTTTTCCTCATATACACTCTCATGCAATCCTGTGAACCCTACAAACAACACGTTCATGAACAAACGTTCATTATAAGCATCTGCATTTTCATATCCATGTTCCACAAAATAAATTGAATTGCATACTGTAAGACGTTTTGCATTTATACACAAATCCTGACATCTCACTTAAGTTTTTTTTTTCACTAAAGTGTAGAACATATACAAAATAAAAACGGGATTATATTTTGTTTTATCCCTATCTAAAGAATACATGTACTTACTTATAAAATGTAACAAATGTAAGAATAAAGTAAATTAATCTTAAAAGGAAGAGTAGGTTAGCCCAGCACATCATTCATTTACATCCTTAAACCATTAATCACATTATATATATATATATATATATATATATATATATATATATATATATATATATATATATATAAATATATATATATATATATATATATATATATATATATATATATATATATATATATATATATATATATATATATAGCTATATTTATATAGCGTATATGAGAGAAAACATTCAGACAGTGTGTGAAATTGAATTTGAATTGAATGTGAATTAATTGTCATAATAATGAGATTCTATCCCGTAAAAACGAAGGGCATTGAATTGTATGGTGGCACAGGATGGCACATGTAACAGAACTGATTTTGTTTTATTTTTACCTTGGTTTAAACCACAAAGAGATTTTAATGGCATTAAGCCATGTTGACAGAGTTATTATCAGTATGAGGACAATGCGTCGGCATCTTAAACATCTGAGACTGTACAGACGAAAGAATCAAACAGATCCATTGGATGTGGCATTATTCCTTGTTGATGAACTAGACCGTTACGGGAAGCTACATGGCTATAAACTACAACATATAAAATGTATTCAGGCTGTATTTGTTGTCAGTCAAAGTGTAATTCGACATTTATTAAATATTCTGGATCCGTATGGAGTGCAACTCAGAAAGAGAAATCGCTTAAGACATTGTACGTATGTAAATCCTGGCCCCAATTTTATGTGGCACCTGGACTCCTATGACAAACTGAAACCTTTTGGTATCTGCATTAACAGCGCAATCGATGGATTTTCTAGGATGGTAATTTGGCTACATGCTTATACTACTAATGGGGTTGGCGATGGTGTATCCTGCCTTGATGCCTGATGACGCCTGAAATAGGCACAGGCTCCCCGTGACCCGAGGTAGTTCGGATAAGCGGTAGAATATGAGTGAGTGAGAGGGTCATCGCGAGCTACTTTATTAATGAAGTTGCAGAGAGGATGGGGACACCAGCCAGACTGAGGTCAGATCTGGGAACAGAGAATTGTTACGTGGAACAAATGCAAAAGTTCCTCTGTTATGGCCACAAAGACGAATACGCTGAAAACTGCTTCGTTTATGGTTCAAGCAATCACAACCAGCGCATAGAGAGCTGGTGGGCATTTATGAAAAAACAGAATGCTCAGTACTGGATAAATCGTTTCCAGAATTTGAAAGACAAGGATTATTTCACAGGAGGTTTTCTGGAGACACAATTGGTATTATTTACTTGTCTGAATATCATTGAGGTAAGGTTATATTAAAACTAAACCTAAAATGCGCACAATTTCTATTCTTTATTAGCTCTTTTTATAATTTTTAAAAAATCATTTTAAATGATTCTGTTATCTGCAGCTGTCTACTCGAGTGGGGGTTCAATCTTCAACTGGCTGGCAGGAGCTGCCACAGGCAGGTCACGTGACCCGCCAACCAGACACTGGCAGGTCACATGACCCGCCAGTCCTGCAATTGGCAGCACTTTGAATTTAGTGATAATTTAATGTTGGAGGCAATATTTTTTGTTGTTTCATGTAATTTTATCAACTTTATTATTCTGTAAGGTGTTTGAAAGGATTACTTGCAATGCATTTTAAATGCTACAAAGTCCTCTGCTCAACTGCTCAGAGATATGTCATCTGCGCTTCTCTCTATATGTTTATATGAAAGAACTACGTCTGTTTTAAGTGAATTACTCAAATGAATATATCCTTAAACTTGATACAAGTTCATTTTCGATCTATCGCGTGCCTATATGTGGCTCGAAATATTGTTATGCCCGCCGAGTCCCTCCGCTATCATGTACTTTAAAATTAAAGTAATTTTCTATTCGCATTTGTACCTATGGATGTCTTCTTATACACTATGTACATTTTGTCCACATTCTTTACTGTTAAGGGGTGAAAACAGTGTGATCCCAAATGGCAGGTAATATCTTTAACTGACAGCTCCATTCAATGCGCACACTTTAACGTGTCCCTGCGCTATAAGGAAATTATAATAACTTCTTTTGGATATCTTCAGTTTTTATTTAACTGTTAAAACTAATTTAGACGTTTAAACCCAGTTGGTAGAAATGTCAGACGGTACCTTATATATCATGCGTAACGTGCAAGTTACATTCCAGTTGGGATCATGCTAATTTGAGTCCCTTAACAGTAATAAATGTTGACATAATGGGTATCTTACAAAAGAAGATATCCATACGCAATGCATGATCGAATCACTATAAATTCTTGAGAGGTGTCAAAGTGTGCGCATTTAATGGAGCTGTCAGTTAAAGAAATTACCTGCCAGTTGGGATCACACTGTTTTTAACCCCTTATTAGTAAAAAATGTGGACAAAACACGTCAAAGTGTGCGCATTAAATGGAGCTGTGCAAATGCAAATAGAAAATTACTTACTAACTTTAAAGTACGTGAAAATAAAATTACTAATTTTAAAGTACGTGATAGCGGCAGGACGAGTCAAAGAGTCAAATAAGTGTTTGCCCCACTATACAGTAACTCCTATCTCTTCCCCAATCACATCAAAGGTCTCTGCAATTTTTAAAGATTTTGAGCCCATCAACCTCCAGCAACTGAAGGAGGTGATTGTCAAGCTCAAACCCTCATTTTGTCCCAGTGACATAATTCACCCAAAATTTTTAAAACAAATCTTTCACTCAATTGGTCCATGCCTGCTGTCTTTGATCAACAAGTGCCTGCAAACTGCTCAGTCCCTGTCAACCTTAAGGTTGCCACTGTTACGCCCTTGCTCAAGAAGCCTTCACTGGACCCCTGCATTCAAAAAAACTTTCGCCCCTATTCTTGCCTTTCATGTCAAAAATTCTGGAGAAAATTGTGCTAAATCAACTCCAAAGTTTTCTGAATAACATTTGTATCTATGAGGTCTTTCAATCGGGTTTTAAGTCTGCTCACAGTACTGAGTCTGCCCTTTTGAGAGTTTTAAATGACATTTATCTTTCTACTGACTCCGGAGACTCTGTGGTTCTTATTCTCTTAGATTTATCAGCTGCTTTTGATACCATAGACCACTCCCTTTTATTATCAAGGCTCGAGACCTGGGTAGGTCTAAAAGCTAATGTTTTGAGCTGGTTTCAGTCATACCTAACTGACAGAAAGTTCATAGTGAAACTGGGTAACTTTTTTTGGTGGTTCCTCGTGTACGGCTCAAACATACGGCTCAAGAAAAAGTGCTTTTTCTGTGGCTGGTCCTAGCCTATGGAACTCCCTGCCACTAGAGATTAGGATGGCACCCACCATTTCTAGTTTTAAGTCCATGCTAAAGACCCACTTATTTTCTCTAGCCTTTTTATGATTTGCCAGTTTATGTCAGTTTATATCTGGTTTATGGTTTATATTTATTTCACCCTCTTTTACACTGGTTATTTTATTTATTATTTATTGATTTATATATATATATTTACATATATATATACATATACATATATATGTATATATATATGTATATGTATGTATATATATATATATATATATATATATATATATATATATATATATATATATATATATATATATATATATATATATATATATATTTAAGAATTCTTATTTTTGTTTCTTGAACTACTTTGTGCATGTGTGTATTCTTAAGTGTATGTGTATGTATGTCAAACGCACTGTGAAGCACTTTGGTCAGCCATGTGGCTGTTTGTAAATGTGCTATACAAATAAACTTGAACTTGAACTTGAACTACATGAAGTTCAACAGTCTGCCACAGGGAAAAGTTGGAATGGATGGATGGAATGGATTACTGTGGATTAATTCTGTTATTTTCTTATATTTAAATGGAGAACTTTACACATTACACATAAGATTCCATACCTGTATATCTTGAGTGACAGGTGTCTTGTCCAATGATTGGTAAGTTTCCATTCAAAAACGATACACTACCGTTTTTGGGTTGTCTGACTTGTCCTTGTGTTTTCGGATTTGTTAATGTGTTTTCGGATTTGTTAATGTGCTTTCGGATTTTTTAATGTGTTTTCGCATTTGTTAATTTGTTTTTGGATTTGTTAATGTGTTTTCGGATTTGTTAATGTGTTTTCGCATTTGTTAATTTGTTTTCGGATTTGTTAATGTGTTTTCGGATTTGTTAATGTGTTTTCGGATTTGTTAATTTGTTTTCGGATTTGTTAATGTGTTTTGCACTTCTCGGCCACCGTAATTTTTAACAGGTAACTTAAATTTTTATGGCAAATACAATAACAAATCACCGCCATATTCTTCTGTTAACATTTAGGTCATGATTCATACAATGTCCATGATAAGTGCATGTGTACTTGACAATATACTTTCAAAATCAGAGCGCAGCTTTGGGTAGGAGGTGTATGTGGAAGGAAGCTCCAGAACTGGGCCACAGGTGTGAGCGACTGGTCGCCTTGCCAGTCCATCCAAAGATGTGAAAATCACTTTTATTTCATTGACACAGACAACATCAGAGCCTGTGACAAATCTAAGCATTTTCCTCAATCCCACTCCATCTAATCCTCTGATGTACTGCTGTAAAAAACACAAGCACTTGCTCTCTGTTTGAGTTTGAAGTGAGACATCCAGCAATTTCAAGAACCTTCTTGTTGTGGGTCTTTTGTCTTCATACATCTGTAGCACATCCACTGGGCTACTGAAAGTTTCTCTGAAAATCTGTTTCGCTTCTCCAGACATGTTGTCTAAAGCATATTTTGGCAGTTGGATTATTTGTTTGTGACCAGCTTTTAGCAACAGTTCTTTTAGGTTTTGTTGTGTTGGCATGGTGGTTACACCCAAACGATCCAAGAGGTCCAGCAGCTCATCTCTATCATCACCAAGGATATCTTCTTTTAAGGCCAATGACTCAGGTATGAGAGAAATGATTCAATCATAATCTCATCTGTGACTGAATGCTCTCCAAAAATGAGTGCCACAGTATAAGCTGTTGCCAGACGGGTTGGAAAATATCTGTGGTCCTTAAATCCTTTGGCCAGGATTCTTCCAATTGACTTCCAGTCTTCATCCTGCCATTTTGCAGAGAGTGATGGCACTCTCATTTCCTCCCCTTCAGCTGCATGATCCAAAAATTCTGACCAGAAGCCTGAGTACACATCTCTGGACACACCATCTTCATCAGCTCCCTTCTCATCTATGATGATGTACTTTAAGTTGTATGTCATGATCCTTGAATCTTTAAACTGGCCAATCATCTCATCCAAAAGAGTGTTCCATAAATCTGCATAGGAACACTCTTTTGGATGAGATGATTGGCCAGTTTGGATGAGATTGGATGAGATGATTGACCAGCTGCAACTTCTGCTTGATCTGTGATAGGGCTGTAATCCTCCTCTGCCTCACTCAAATCAATCACACTGATTGAATCACTTGTTGAGGGAAAAATGACATCTGTGATTACCAAGACAGAGTCTTGTGTGACACGCAAGTGCAGGGGTTCATACACCAAAGTGTCTTCCAAACTGCATGCCAGAGGTTCCCCTGAGTATGGGCATATTATAACCTTGGATGATTGAGACAAAGAGTCAGCTGTATGAGCAGAAATGACAGGAGTGGAACATTGTTATTGTGGTGTTTGCCTTTCTTCTTGCGTCTCAATATCACTGACATTGATTTCATCATTTGGGATATTCTTTGTACTCAGGTAAAACCTTAGCATTCCCATTTTCAGTACTGTGTAGAGTTCTCCCACACTAATGTCATCTTCAAGAACTGTTTCTTGAAAATTAAAAATATCGTGACTAAAGTTCTCCCACTGTCCTTTTTTGGACACACCTCCTGGGAAGAACAGTTCTTTGGCTTGACTTAATATGTCTGATTTCTTTGCATTTTTAGAGAGGTGAACAGTTTGAGTTCCTCCTGAGCGCTTCCTTGCTTGTTTACCTACATGAAACCATCCTATCTCTATTTTTCTTGTTTTTTTCTCAGCAAGAAATAAAACAATTTATTTTACATCAGGGAGTAATGAGATTTTGTTTTTTATTTATTTATTTATTTTTATTTAAAATATATTATGAGTCATTGTGCATGGATTTGTCACTAAACTATTAAAATTAATTTTATTTCTAGATCCCTAATAAGCAGATAACAGTAGAAAAGACAAAGGCACATTAAAACATTAAAGAATATGTTGAAAGGGTGTTCAGTACAAGCAAATTGTCAATAAGTCCCAGGATAATAATAATTAAAAAAAGCATTTTTAAAAAGCATTTTGAAGTGGACAGTGAGTGTCTTAGAACTTCAGACATAACATGTTTTTGTGGACAATAGGTGACTGGATGTGACCTTTTCCAGCAATGCAGCAAAGCTGAAAAAGGGTAGACTTAATTTCTTTGTTAAAGTACAGAGTGAAATGATGCAGTGACTACCAATGGGATTGGAGACAACAGAGCCCATATGATCTGTAGCAAAGAGCACACACTGCTTCTTCTTCATCTAGCATGCTATGATACATATTTACATTGGTGAATTTTATATGCAAACAGAATGTTTAATTTTATCAGCAAGAAAACTAAGGCTTAAAGGACGTCGGGTAATCCTGGACACAGGTATGTGTGAGATCTGGTTGAAACTGGGATTATATATATATATAAAATAATATAATTCCTTAAATATGAAGCCCTTTGATATCTTCTCAAGCATCTCTAAATTGTCTATTGTGTGTGAATCTGGTACCCCATTCAGGATGTCCACTGCTTTTGGGAGTCTCTTTGGACAGACTTCAGATTCCCTCTGACCCTGTGTAGGATGATCTGCACTGCTTTTGCTGAGGCGCAATTGATGATTTAAATGCATTTCAGGAGTGCATATTGAACATATTTTTAGAGATATGTAGAGATTTGTAGAGATATTTGATTCCTGTCAAACTGATTCCTACCAAAAGATTTGCAGTTTGCAATTTGTGTACAAATGCCTTTGGAAACCTTAATTTTAATCTCTTATTACAATTGGTTTAATTCTGGCACACTTTCAATTTAAATAATAGGCCATTATAAACCTTTTTGTCCTCAAATTAGTTCCTAATATCACAGCTTACAGGTTGGCTAACCAGAGGCTTGCTTTTGACAGCACTACAGACAAATGTCTGGGGCGATTGCTGAAGATTGTGATTATCTCCTTCCATTGGTGCTGTCCACAAATGTGAAGCTCTCTACTGCCAACATAAGTACTATTCAGATTGAATCTCTTGTAATTAAAATTGACAGGAATCAACAGCTGCAAATAAAACAATTTAAATAATAATTAGGATAAAATGGTTGAAATTAGAATAAACCAATAATCACTGACAACATGCTGAACAGTTTAATCTTCCTGAAAAAATTCTTAAATGCTTATATTTCATAAGAATTCTTTTATTAAGAAATGTTCTTTGGAAATGTACTGCTTCCTGTCTTGTACAATTCAGCTAAACTCTCCAGGTTTACCAGAGTGCATTTGGTATGTTTAGATTTGCTTGGCATGTTTAGATAAAATGGCTTTTTTACTCTTAACATATCATGACCAGACCTTTTTTACACTTTTGGCAATTTTAGTGCTTTCTGAAGCACTTCAGAAACAGCAGGTATCAGCCTATCTGCATAGTCTCTGAGATGTGGGTCCAGTATGGGGTTACCTGTTAACGTGCCCTCTTTCATAATAAAGTTCTTTATGTGATACATGCGAGCAACTTCAGGGTTCACTCTCACAGCACCATTCATTGATTTCAACAATCCATGGACTGTAGTTTCAAATACTAGACGAGGATTTATAATAACTTTGAAAGTATTGAATTCTGAAGGATCGTTTCTTAACCTATGAACATATTCTAAAATGTTTTGTCCCGGAACCTTCTTCCAGGAGTCTGGTGAATATTCATATTTTGGATCCCTCAAGTAAATGGGAAACAAATTATTCTCAAACTCAAAGCCCACCCCCTGACCATATTTCCTCTCCAATTCAGGCAGAAGCTCTGTCCAATTGCTTAAATTCAAAGGTAGAATGAATTCATCCATATCTTGAAGAGCTACATAGTGACTCTTGTACATGTAACGATACAAACAGTCATTAAGTGCTGCGATTTGCCCAAAGTAGTGTAGTTCCCCTGGCGATTCCCACTTCCTCCAGCCTCTGGACACATTAATGTAGGACGATACACTCCAAGGGATGAGCTCCACAAAGTCCTGACTGATGTAATAATCCAGGACCTTCTGTGTAACATTACTGCAGCTGGTTTTGTAAATAGCTACCTTCTGGACACCTAGTATCCTGTACATCTCCATGGCCTGCACAAGCAGCAATACATTCTCATAGTCATACATGACAGAAATGCAAACTGTGAATTCATAGCGAAAGACTTCTTGTTTCTGTTGATTCCTAACAGGTTGGAAGGCATGAATATACTGCAATAATCCATTCTCTTTAGGTGATTTGGAAGTGATAGCCACATGTTCTGGTGTTGGACACTCTTCCGGTATTTTGCATATAATATCAGCAGTGCCGTAATCAAACCCAAAGTGATCAGAGTGAATGTTTAAAGTAGCAGATACTGACACCTTCGTTCCACTGCAGCACAGCATGCATTGATACTCTGCATTTTCACTGCGATGCACTATAGCAATTGTCCGTATCATTTTCACCTCCTGTCGGTGCTCTATGTAGGAGCCAACCATGTATGTTTTAAGATTGGTGACTTTAATGATTGGGTCATATATTACTTTCCTTCCGCATGCCGTAAGGTTTGACTTTTTACAGTGAGGGTAAACATAGTCAGGCATACATATCACAAATATGAGAGCAAAAATGATCATTGAGTTAAAGAGGGTCTTTGGAAAAACATACTGCCGTGAGACTTGTTCTGTACTGTGAAAGAAAAAAGAAAGAGAAAACAGTTAGACTAATATATATATATATATATATATATATATATATATATATATATATATATATATATATACGTATATATATATATATATATATATAAGTATCTCACAAAAATGAGTACACCCCTCACATTTCAGCAACCATTTTATAATATGTTCTCAAGGGACACAACTACAGTACTAGTGTGCAGCTTGGATAACAGTACAGATTTACTGTCCTCTAAAAATAACTCAACATACAGCCATTAATGTCTTAATAACTAAAACTAACTATCTAATTAACTAATTAAAAACTAGCAACAATTGTAATTCTCAAATCTTCAGAGTTCTTTGCAATGTGGCGCCATTTTCAACAGGTGGTCAGTATGAGAGAATTGCACTCAAAAACACCAAATTTTAACTGATCTAATACAAGAACATGATGAATAAGATATGTGGCTTTGCATGGTTAAACATCATGATGTTATCACTTAGGGTGTACTCACTTTTGTTGCCAGCTACTTTGACAATAATGGCTGTATGTTAAGTTATTTTCAGAGGACAGTAAATCTATTCCTCTAATCAAGCAGCACAACTACTCTAAAATATATCCAAATTTAATTTCTATAGTATTATCTCTTGAGAAAACATACTAAAACGGTTGCTGAAATGCAAGGGGTGTACTGACTTTTGAGGGTACTTTATATTTATTTATATAAAACACAATTGACCAGTTTATAGCATCATAGCACGTTTAAAAAAGAGGCAGCACTGGCACTGCTCAAACTGCGGCGGTGTAAAATATGAATTTAAAATATTTTATGTTTTTAAAATATTTTACTAGAAACGGAAACCTTTGTAATGAGAGGAAGATTAAATTTCTTTACCTGCGAAGACCCGCAGTCTGAGTATTCATCTTGTTTTTTTGTGCAGTCTCTCTCTGTGTGTGTGTGTGTGTGTGTGTGTGTATTGGTGTGTGTATTGGTGGGTGTACGTGTAAGAGCGGGAGGGTCCTGTGTCAGTTCAGCTGGTTATTGGATAAATAATAAACGCCCTCAATAACTCAGAAAAGAGAAGTTGAAAAATATAGCAATGAAAAATACTTTAAAACATACAGTACACTGTCCTTCCATCTGATATTTGTTTCCGTCACCATGACCTAAACATGACATTTCATGCCAAGATTCTAATAGATCCTTGCTCAAAATGGCACCTGTTATGTTCAATTCACAGCTAGTCTTAGCAGCCAGTATGAGATGGTCAAATGAATTGCTACAGCTATACTAAAAGCTATTGCTAAAGCTGATACGCAGTGTCGATTCGCAGTGTCGATTCAGTGTCGAGGATTTGATTCAGTATCAGATTTGCTTCAGTATTAACTGTATAGTGAAAACTCTATGAAACAAGCATATGTAAGGAATTAAACAATTGTCTGTGTTTAGGGTTGCCACCCGTCCCGTGAAATACGGAATCGTCCCGTATTTACAGGCAAAATGACGCGTCCCGTATCAAATCAATACGGGACGCGATTTGTCCAGTATTTTACATAGGACCACGTTATACAGCAACCCATGCAAATCACCCCACCCGCATTGTGTGGAGACGCGTCCTATTCTGCCCCTGATTGGGTAATACTCGTTGCCATCGTTGGTTTGATTGTTTTGTTTTAGGGTTACGGGCCGTGAATCACGGCCAATCAGAGTCAGAGGAGGGCGGGACGCCGCCTCGCCGGTTCTTTTGACAGAGTCTGATATTTTCCTGGGGACACGGTGGCTTAGTGGTTAGCACGTTCGTCTCACACCTCCAGGGTCGGGGTTCGACTCCACCTTGTGTGTGTGGAGTTTGCATGTGCCTCGGGGGTTTCCTCTGGGTACTCTGGTTTCCTCCCCGGTCCAGAGACATGCATGGTAGATTGATTGACATCTCTGGAAAATTGTCCCTAGTGTGTGTGTTTGCTTGAGTGAATGAGAGTTGTGTGTGTGTGCCCTGGGATGGGTTGGCACTCCGTCCAGGGTGTATCCTGCCTTGATGCCCAATGACGCCTGAGATTCAACGCCGGTTGAAGATGAATGAATGATATTTTCCTGTGGCACTAACATTAAAGACTCGATCCTCCTTAAAGTAACCATCGTGATTTTAATTCATCTTAGATTATGTGGAATATCTGTTATTCAGAGAATGTCCAGTGCTTGCTGAAGCACTTCAGAAACAGCAGGGATCAGCATATCTGCATAGAATATCAACATTCACTACTACATTATTGTTTTTATGTGAATTATTTTGTAAGTATTATTCCAATATTTTGACTGTATATCACTTCATTAATGCAAAATTCAATGACATATCATAACCCAATACCATTACTAGAGTATGTACATATGTACTTCATGGTGGAAATGATGTTCTTGGTATATCCTTCCTTCTTCAAACATAAATAGCACAAGTATTTCTAAATGATTCTGTTTTTATTTCATCCTACCAGGGTATAATAAATAATAATAAATAATATATGAAAACTGACGCAAATTTTTCAGAACAATATCTTATCCAACAACCATGATATAGATTACCAGTTTTTATATATTGGTACATTTGGAAAAATTGTCAGTGAGGCTTCAAACAGCTGCTTTATTCCAATGGAACACTAATGGTAAACTTTCAAAACAGCTTAGCTCACAAGTCAAAAAAAGAGAGAAAGAGAGATGGATCACATCTTTTTCTTACATAAACACAGATTAGGTATTCTATATTAACTAGTTTGCTTAGAATAACAACCGTTTTCATCAAAGAATGAATCGGTTGGACCGCCATCTGAAACCAATGTCTGTGGAAGTTTATAAAACAATTTATTTTACATAAGGGAGTAATGAGATTTTGTTTTTTATTTATTTATTTTTTTATGTAAAATATATTACTTTTTGCAATGCGTGTCATTGTGCATGGACTTTTCACTAAACTATTAAAATTAATTTTATTTCTAGATCCCTAATAAGCAGATAACAGTAGAAAAGACAAAGGCACATTAAAACATTACAGAATATGTTGAAAGGATATTCAGTACAAGCAAATTGTCAATAATTCCCAGGATAAAAACATAGCAGTTTTTTTAAAAAGCATTTTGAAGTGGACAGTGAGTGTCTTTGAACTTCAGACATAACATGTTTTTGTGGACAATGTGACTGTGACCTTTTCCAGCAATGCAGTAAAGCTGAAAAAGGTTAAACTTAATTTTTTGTTAAAGTACAGAATGACAAGGTGCAGTGACTACCAAAGGGATTGGAGACAACAGAGCCCATATGATCTGTAGCAAATAGCACACACTGCTTCTTCTTCATCAGCATGCTATGATACATATTTACATTGGCGAATTTTATATACAAACAGAATGTTTAATTTTATCAGCAAGAAAACTGATTTTCACAACAGTGCTGCTAAGGCTTAAAGGACGTCTGGTAATCCTGGACACAGGTATGTGTGAGATCTGGTTGAAACTGGGATCTGGGATCTATATATATATATACACATGTAATTCCTGCAATATGAAGCCCCTTCATGTCTTCTCAAGCATCTCTAAATTGTCTATTGTGTGTGAATCTGGTACCCCATTCAGGATGTCCACTGCTTTTGGGAGTCTCTTTGGACAGACTTCAGATTCCCTCTGACCCTGTGTAGGATGATCTGCACTGCTTTTGCTGAGGCACAATTGATGATTTAAATGCATTTCAGGAGTGCATATTGAACATATTTTAGAGATATGTAGAGATTTGTAGAGATATTTGATTCCTGTCAAACTGATTCCTACCAAAAGATTTGCAGTTTGCAATTTGTGTACAAATGCCTTTGGAAACCTTAATTTTAATCTCTTATTACAATTGGTTTAATTCAGGCACACTTTCTTTGGAAATGTACTGCTTTCTGTCTTGTACAATTCAGCTAAACTCTCCAGCTTTACCAGAGTGCATTTGGTATGTTTAGATTTGCTTGGCATGTTTAGATAAAATGGCTTTTTTACTCTTAACATATCATGACCATACTTTTTACATATAGTTGTCACAGACCTTTTTTACACTTTTGGCAATTTTAGTGCTTTCTGAAGCACTTCAGAAACAGCAGGTATCAGCCTATCTGCATAGTCTCTGAGATGTGGGTCCAGTATGGGGTTACCTGTTAACGTGCCCTCTTTCTTAAATTTCCTTATGTGATACATGCGAGCAACTTCAGGGTTCACTCTCACAGCACCATTCATTGATTTCAACAATCCATGGATTGTAGTTTCAAATACTAGACGAGGATTTATAATAACTTTGAAATCATTGAATTGTGAAGGATCGTTTCTTAACCTATGAACATATTCTAAAATGTTTTGTCCCGGAACCTTCTTCCAGAAGTCTGGTGAATACTCAGATTTTGGATCCTTCAAGTAAATGGGAAACAAATTATTCTCAAACTCAAAGCCCACCCCCTGACCATATTTCCTCTCCAATTCAGGCAGAAGCTCTGTCCAACTGTTTAAATTCAAAGGTAGAATGAATTCATCCATATCTTGAAGAGCTACATAGTGACTCTTGTACATATAACGATACAAACAGTCATTAAGTGCTGCGATTTGCCCAAAGTAGTGTAGTTCCCCTGGCGATTCCCACTTCCTCCAGCCTCTGGACACATTAATGTAGGACGATACACTCCAAGGGATGAGCTCCACAAAGTCCTGACTGATGTAATAATCCAGGACCTTCTGTGTAACATTACTGCAGTTGGTTTTGTAAATAGCTACCTTCTGGACACCTAGTATCCTGTACATCTCCATGGCCTGCACAAGCAGCAATACATTCTCATAGTCATACATGGCAGAAATGCAAACTGTGAATTCATAGCGAAAGACTTCTTGTTTCTGTTGATTCCTAACAGGTTGGAAGGCATGAATATACTGCAATAATCCATTCTCTTTAGGTGATTTGGAAGTGATAGCCACATGTTCTGGTGTTGGACACTCTTCCGGTATTTGGCATATAATATCAGCAGTGCCGTAATCAAACCCAAAGTGATCAGAGTGAATGTTTAAAGTAGCAGATACTGACACCTTCGTTCCACTGCAGCACAGCATGCATTGATACTCTGCATTTTCACTGCGATGCACTATAGCAATTGTCCGTATCATTTTCACCTCCTGTCGGTGCTCTATGTAGGAGCCAACCATGTATGTTTTAAGATTGGTGACTTTAATGATTGGGTCATATATTACTTTCCCTCTGCATGCCGTAAGGTTTGACTTTTTCCAGTGAGGGTAAACATAGTTTGGCTTGTAATATGTCACAGGTTTTAAACCAGTCAGGAAATATATCACAAATATGAGCACAACAATGATAATTAGAATAAAGAGGGTCTTTGGAGCAACCGACTGCCGTGAGACTCTACTGTGAAAGAAAAAAGAAAGAAAAAACAGTTAGACTATATATATATATATGTATATATATATATATATATATATATATATATATATATATATATATATATATATATATATATATATACATATATATATATATATATATATATATATATATATATATATATATATATATATATATATATATACATATATATATATGTATTGAACAGTTTGAAAAGCAGATCAATAATGTAGGACTATGTATTATTATGATTATAGGACTATGAGAGAATTGTACTCAAAGCACCAATACAAGACTGCTCTAATACAAGATACACTAATTTGAATATATTAATATATATTAAAGTCGAATTTAGTTGTGTGGAATGTCTAGTTCAAACCCTTTATTCGCCTCTTTCAAATGAAAACAAAACCAAGACCAGAAAAGAATTAATTTAAAATATCTTATGCTTTAAAAATAGTTTACTAGAAATGCAAACCTTTGTAATGAGAGGAACATTAAATTGCTTTACTTGCTAAATTGTATATAACAAAATTGTTATTTTGTGCAGTGTGTGTGTGTGTGTGTGTGTATGGGTCAAGTCAATTCAAGAAGCTTTTATTGTCATGTCAACCACATTTACTCTAGCTGTTGCAGTACACAGTGAAATGAGACAAAAGAGCATATGCAAAGAGGTCGTGTGAGTGTTCGAGCATGTGCGTAATCCGGGAGGGTCTGTGTCAGTTCAGTTGATTATTAGGTAAATAATAAATGCATACACCCTCACACTAATTTGTATTGTTCTGTCAAGAAGACAAAAACATGAACATGATCAATAGGATATATGGTGTTAAATGGTTAAACATCATGCTGTTATCACTTAGGGTGTACTCACTTTTGTTGTGTTGTGGAAGTTTGAGTTTTTAGAGATTTAAAGTATAAAATATCACACTGGTAGGCATGGGCAAGAGTAAAAATGTTTCACAATTTATTGTGTTCTCTGCCACGCAGCAGAACCCAACACTCCTCGTATAGCAAGAGTAAGGCCGGGCCCTGAACATCGATTACATCAAGATTTTATAGACAGGATTCAAACAAAGAAGACATGTAAAAGAAAAACATCATCAATCATTGGCTATAAAATGCACATCTCATGATCAAGCTAATCTAATCTTACAAAGGTCTACTAGAAGCTGTTTATGAACCCGAGTCCTGCCAACTCATCTCCAGTCCCCTCTGTCCTTCTCATAATCTAAGCTAAGTTATTTTCAGAGGACAGTAAATCTATACCTCTATACAAGCAGCACACTGACTACTCTAAAATAAATCCAATTTTAATTTCTATAGTATTGTCCCTTGATAAAATATACTAAAACGGTTGCTGAAATACTGACTTTTGAGGGTACTTTATATTTATTTATATAAAACACAATTGACCAGTTCATAGCATCATAGCACGTTTAAAAAAGATGCAGCGCTGGCACTGCTCAAAGTCAAACTCAAAGGCTGTTGATATTTATTACGACTCCTAATTCAGTCATTGTCAAGTTCCAAAACTAGTCTAAAATTACAATAGGATTTCATTTTTTTTTTTTTTTTTTGGTGCAGTAGCATGGAGTGATATAAACAGTATACCACTACAAAAAAATGGGTTGTGGGAAATAAGACAGAATTATTAAGGCTTCACTTGTAAGTGGCACATATTACTGGAACCCAGGAAGTGCTAACGTAAGCAGGTTACAAAGTACCACTCAAATATAAAATTTACAGCCAGGTAATGCTTTGACACTGAGTGACTCATCATCCAGACTTAAAACTCAACTCATGAATTCTGAGTTAAGTAGGATTCAGACGGTCTGGCATGAAGGTATGGCTGCTATCATGCTGGTACGGTACGGCTGTTATCGTGCTGGTAGCAGCCAATTAAAGATGGGAAAATTGTAGTTATAAAGGGATGCATATGATCGACAAAATTAGTCAGACTATGGCATCTGATAAATGTTTGATTTACATTTACAGCATTTAGCAGATGCCGTTATCCAGAGCGACTTACACTTTTATGCAGCAATTAAGGGTTAATGGCCTTGCTCGGGGGCCCAGCAGAGACAGCTTGGTGGATGTAGGAATTGAACTCACAACCTTCCGATTGGTAGCCCAACACCTTAACCACTAGGCTACCACATCCCCCCAACTGTTTGACTGACAGTTAGGCCTCATCCCAACAATGTGTCCCAACATTCCCAACACTTTTACACCACCTAAACCATCCTGAAATCTTAACACAAAGCAGGTTGAGTCAATGAATGACTAATGACTAATGCTAAATTCTGACCTTACCAGATTTTGAATAGTCTGTCTAGCATTAACAATCATGAGCACCAAGACTACATTTCCCCTGATTCTGATGGGTTATGTTAAAATTAACTGAAGCTCTTGACCTGTATGTGCAATGATTTTACGTATCGCACGGCTGCCACATGACTGGATATTTGTTTAGATGTCCAGCTGTTCCTATTAAAGTGAACAATGAGTGTATTATGGTATGTTACAGGTTGTGGCAAGTACACTAGATATCCTCGACTGGCTACAGAATGACAGATCTTGTAAAGTAGTGTACTATGAGGTGTAAAGTGATTGTATACAGTATAATTCTGTAATACAACATATATAATTACAGTAATAATAACAGAACTACTAAAAGCTCAGTGTAGTGCACATAGTTTCCAGAGAAGCAATGTGTTTCTTGGAAACATTGTGTGCAATGCTCATTTTACTTTTTCTTCCTATATTGCAAAAAAAAATGGATGAAAACACATAACAAGGCCCTGCAAGGAAAAAACAACAACTTAAAAATAGACTACACTACACACTTTGGTCACATCCCGCAACCTTGGCGTAACCATGGACAATAAACTGTCAGAAGGATTAGTCTGTTTTTTTGTCCAAACAGGATGCTCAGGTACTTGCTCAGTCTCTTGTCATTTCAAGTCACTTTTAACAAAAAATACGACACAATAAAGGCACTTATTGTTAAGTAAAACCTAAGCTGTAACTTTCCTCTTCAGGAAACGCGTTTGAAGTTTCACTTCACAAGGTCAGTAGGTTTAACACACCCCAGTAGCTCTGGACTTTACTGCCAGTATCATAATATAATGTTATTATAAGCTAAAATAATAAGTCGATTAATAGTTTCCCTTGTTTTGTGATCTTTTTTGGATAGTTATTTAAAAAAAAAATAGAAAAAAAAAGATAATATATATATATATATATATATTAAAGTCGAATTTAGTTGAAGTCGATGTCTACAGTAGTTCAAAACCGTTATTTGCCTCTTAAAGCGAAAACGAAACTAAGACCAGAAAAGAATGAATTTAAAATATTTTATGTTTTTAAAATATTTTACTAGAAATGCAAACCTTTGTAATGAGAGGACCATTAAATTGCTTTACCTGCGAAGACCCGCAGTCTGAGTATTCATCGTGTTTTTTTTTTTGTGCAGTGTGTGTGTGTGTGTGTGTGTGTGTTGGAGCGCGCGGAAGAGCGGGAGGGTCCTGTGTCAGTTCAGCTGATTATATTGGATAAATAATAAACGCCCTCAATAACTCAGAAAAGTTGGAAAATATAGCATCGCAAAATGCATTAAAACATACAGTACACTTTCCTTCCATCTCATATTTGTTTCCTTCACCATGTACCTTTTAGACAATACAAGACAATATAGACAGTGTGAGTATTAAATATTAATACAGAATATATGACAGATCAGTTATGTACATAAAGTGTGAGAAGTGCATGGTTGCGCAATTTTACGCTTTTGTACAATATACAGCAGCAGTAGTGTGTGTAACATATACAGATGATGTGATGACACACACAAAGAATTTGGTTCCAGCAGTTTGTGACTGTCAAAAGTACAGACATAAATAATACAATACTATACAATAGATATGAATTATTATTATAGATAATTACAATAGATATTATTATTATTATTATTATTATTATTATTATTATTATTATTATTATTATTATAATTATTATTATTATAGATATGAAGCAGTGAATATAATTATGGTGAGTTGTTAATCAGGGTGATTGTCTGGGGAATGAAACTGTTCATGTGTCTGGCAGTTTTGGGAAACAAAGTTCTGTAGCACCTGCCAGAAGGGAGGAGCTGAAAGAGGTTGTGTCCAGGATGTGAAGGGTCAGTAATGATTTTTCCTGCCCGGTTTCTGGTTCTTGTGTCGTACATGTCCTGGGGAGTGGGCAGGGGAGCACAAATTATTTTTCTCTGCTGTTTTAACTGTGTGTTGCAGTCTGTTACTGTCCTGTTTTGTTGCTGCTTTAGACACTGCTTTCGTGTGGAGCATTGACATAGCTTCATCCATGACTCAGCATCAAGTTCCCCCCAAAGGGAGCATAATACTACAGTAATAATTAAGACATAAATGGAGCATTCATGACCTGCAAAGCTACTAAGCAGAGATAGAATATTGATTTCAGTGTCCTCTGCTGTGTCATGTAAAACAGGAAAACCTCTGAAGATTGAAGCATCTGCCTGTTTACAAGATTGAGTATGACTTAAGTGATGAGTTACTACTGATGTCATTTTTACTCTACATCACAAATCAATAAAACAACATGTACACAAGACCCTTTTATAGTTAGCTCAATCATATAGCTCGGGGATGACCCACGTGGTCGCATCATGGCAGGTGTGAAAGTTGGGGATGACCTCCGTGGTCGCATCATGGCATGTGTGTTCTCCCTGTCTGGACGTGGCCTTATAATCAGATTGAGCTCTTGAACAATATGCAGCCCAAATGCACCAAAGGGCTATAGCAGCAACAGGAAGGGTAGACGTCAGTAAGTCCTCCTCAGAAACCCCTTGAATTAAGACAACTAAACGGATACCTGCAGCATGTACTGAGAAGTGGGGCATCCTCTAGACTGGACACAAGTCTCTTATGCCCATGGGAAACCTTGACGTCTTTTATGTATCACTCATCACTCTAGCCACTGATATGGCGTTCATGGTGGCTGAAGACTCTGGGATAACCCCCTCACAGGCTGTAGACTCTGGAATAATGTTCAAAATTGCTGAAGGCTCTGGCGTGATGGCGATCTTGGCAGAGGCCTCTGGCATGACGGCCATCTTGGTATGATGTGAGCTGGGGTGGCAGGCATGACATTTTGACTGTGAGAAAATATAGCATGTTCTTTCACAATTTTACATATTTACTTTTCTGATATGACAAAAATTAACTGTGTTAAATTCAAAAACAAAAGATAATATCATTAAAAATCCTCAAAAAACAGAAAAATAAGTAAGATCAAGTAAGAAATAATGCTTAATGACTAATGCATCACAAACGTAGAGCTGTGATGTTACACTAAATGTATCAGGGATGTCAAAAAAAAAAATGTTAACAGTTTTTTTTACTGTCACTCAGTCTTTTTATGGTTAGAGCTGTAGTGGATCTGAAGTCTTTGTGGGGAACACTGGGTGTTCAGCATGAAAACACACTGGTTGAGGCAGCAGTCCATCCCATGGCAACATTCACAAATTCATAAATACCCAAAGACACATTCAGCACAGCTAATCCACCAACCGGCAGGATCTTTTGGAGGTGACAGGAAACAGAGAATCAGGAGGAAATCCATGTGTAAACATGAACAGGAAAACATCCACATAAACTGCAATCAGACGGTCACTCATGTTCAAGGAAGATACACTTAAGTGTTAACCTTATTTCTCACCCTAATCGAATTGATGTGTAACATTTTATACAAATTCATGTGAGAATGCTTCCTGATTTGCAATGTACAATGATTAGTGATGAGAAGATTCCTCTGAGATGGTGGCAGCTGTTGAGAATGTTTAATGGAGAGTCTCAGGCGTATATACTACTAATGTATATACTAATGTGGTCAGTCAGACCTCATTACAACAACCTCAAAAATTTGTCATTTTCTCAGAATTTGACATAATTGATATAAAATCCTTGGAAGAAACAGTACAACATCTTAAAGCATCAACTTGCAGCCTTGACACCCTCCCCACATCCTTTCTCAAAAAGGTACTTAACTGCTTAGAAACTGACCTCTTAAAAATAGTAAATACCTCTCTGCTCGCAGGCACTTTTCCAGAGTCCCTAAAAACGGCAGTTGTTAAGCCTCTCCTAAAAAAGAGTAACCTAGACAAAACCATACCTAGCAACTACAGACCAATCTCAAATCTTCCTTTTATATGCAAGATCATTGAAAAGTTTGTTTTCAATCAGCTAAACAAATTCTTAAACTCAAATGGCTATCTGGACAATTTTCAATCTGGTTTCTGCCAGCATCACAGCACAGAGACAGTGCTCATAAAGATAATAAATGATATTTGCTTAAACTCTGATTCAGGTAAAATATCAATGCTGGTGCTACTAGATCTTAGTGCTGCCTTTGACATGGTAGATCACACCATACACTTACATAGACTGGAAAACTGGGTATGGCTTTCTGGGATGGTCCTCAAATGGTTTAAATCATACCTAAAAGGCATAGGTAACCATAAATCTGAGTGGACATCCATGACATGTGGAGTCCAACAGGGCTCAATTCTTCCACCGCTTCTCTTTAATTTGTATATGCTCCCAATTTGTCAAATAATGAAAAAGAACCAAATTGTTTACCACAGCTATGCAGATGACACCCAGATATACTTAGCCCTGCCCCCTAATGACTACAGCCCCATTGACTCGCTATGTAAGTGCATTGATGAAATTGATATGCTAACTGAATATAAACCAAGCAGACTACTCAGATCATTAGGATCAGGTCAGTTAGAGATACCAAAGGTTCACTCAAAACAAGGTGCGTCAGCATTTAGTTATTATGCCACTTATAGCTGGAATCAGCTTCCAGAAGAGATCAGATGTGCGTCAACAGCAGACACTTTTAAATCAAGATAAAAAACACATCTGTTTAACTCTGCATTTACTAAATGAGCACTGTGCTTCTTCACACTGACTGCGCTTTTTATCCAAATTACTTTTACTCCTGTTTTATTCTTTTTAACATATTTTAAACTGTTTTTATTAAAATCACATTTATTTTCTTTAATTGTTCTTTGTTTTTATTATGATTTTGTGTGTCTCTTATTTTTACATATATTTTTTTCTCTCTTATAAATTGTTTTCTAATTTCTATTTAAAGCACTTTGAATGACCTCTGTGTATGAAAAGTGTTATACAAATAAACTTGCCTTGCCTTGCCTTGCCTTTTGTTAATCTCACATGAAGGCCTAAAAGCTTTTCCCTGCTTATGTGGATTTCAGCATTAATCTGTGACTTTACCTAGCTGCAAAATATAACTGTCTGAATTAATTTTTCCAAATGGATTACAAATATCCATTGCTGCTAGAAAATGGAAATCAGGCAGATAATGCATTTTTTTACATGGAGCATGATGTGATATGTCAATGTCAACTTTATTTGTATAGCACTATTCAAACAATACATGTTGACCAATGTGCTTTACAACATCTAAGTATTAAAAAAGAAACAAATAAAATTTTAATAAGAGCAATACACACATTAACAGTAATAATAAAAAATATTTCAACAAGAGGGATATGCCATGGAAAACAAGTATGTCTTAAGTTGTATTTTAAAAATGTGTACGGAATCAGCATCCCTGACGTACATGGGTAAGCTATTCCACAGTCTAGGTGCTAATGCCGTTAATGCACGATCCCCTGTCTGGTTTAACTTGGTCCTTGGAATTTTGAGCAAATTTTGAGTTGTTGATCTCAATGTTCTTCCCGTTTGATGTTCAGTTAATAAAGCTGATAAGTAAGATGGTGCAAGGCCATGCAGAGATTTGTATACTAGTAAAAGTAAATTAAAATCAATCCTGTACTGTACAGGAAGCCAATGCAGGGAGACCAGGGACGGAGTGATGCGTTCATGTTTTTTAATATTCATTAATAATCTTGCAGCAGCATTTTCAACCTTCTGCAGCCATAAGATAGAGGCTTGACTAATTCCTTTATATAACGATTTACAATAGTCCAGTCTTGATGATATGAGATCATGAATTGCAATTTCGAGACTCTTAAATGTCAGACAAGATTTCATCTTGGCCAGATTTCTCAGATAAAAGAACACGACTTTACAACATGATTTATCTGTGTGTTCAGCTTCAGAGAGCTATCAATTAATACACCCAAGTTTTTAACACATTCTTCAACTTTCATTGACAGTGGGCCAAGATTAAACTCTGCTGCGCTCTTTGCTCCTCTAGGGCCGAACACTACAACCTCCATTCTGTTTTTGTTAAGGCATAAGAAATTAGAAGCCAGCCATGCTTTAATATCAGAAAGGCAGGACATTAAAGGTTCTAGACTATTTCTATTAGTTAACGGTAGATATATTTGTAAATCATCCGCATAGCAGTGAAATGCTATATTGTGTTGTCTAAAAATATCCCCCAATGGGAGCATGTAAAGTGAAAAAAGTGTTTGGGCCAGGATGGAGCCTTGAGGCACACCACATATAAGCGATATTGCCTTGATGTATATGATCCAAATCGTACTGACATGCTTCTGTCAGTCAAGTATGATTTAAACCAATTTAGAGCCTTATCCTGCAAACCTACGTATTCTTCTAGCCGTGAACGCAGCACTGTATGATCTATTGTGTCGAAGGCTGCAGTTAGGTCTAATAAAATTAACACTGCTGAATCACCAGCATCCACAGTCACCAATAAATCATTAAAAACTTTTACAAGGGCTGTCTCCATGGAATGATACTTTCTGAAGCCGGACTGGTAAAGTTCACCAATCTTATTCTGCTCTAAAAAAACATGTAACTGACCACTTTTTCTAAAATTTTGGACATAAAAGATAGATGAGAAACTGGTCTAAAATTTGTCAAGTCAGTCGGATCTAAGGAAAAACCCCTGTATCTAAGCTTTTATTTACAATCTGAAGAATACTAGGTCCATTAGTCTAAACAGAATCAACAGTATTACAGATTACATAGTAGACTTGCAAATTGTTTTGCCTCACAAAGACATTGAAGACTCCTTGTTTAATTTTTATTTAATAGAGACAGTGAAGAATTTTTATTCTAGGTTGCGCCCACATAAGTAATTACTCACATGAGTACACAAAGAGAAAATTACACATTGGGTATGTGTTTTCAACCCAGTCTCACGGCAGGTCGTCAAATAGGTCACGAATTGTAATTATATATTCATTCATTCATCTTCTATCGCTTATCCGATCAACCTCGGGTCACGGGGAGCCTGTGCTCAGGCGTCATCGGGCATCAAGGCAGGATACACCCTGGACGGAGTGCCAACCCATCGCAGGGCACACACACCCTGTATTTATATATATTAATTATAATTATACTTTTTTTTTTTTTACGTTTTCGTGGAGACGGAGCTCCCTTTTTTACGTGTCACAAAGCACAGACTTTCGATATAATTTCAATAGGAAGCATCTTTTGTGTCTGCAACACATTTTTTTCTGCCACTCGGAAGCATTGTTTTTGCTCATTTGTTATTCATTTTTAAACTTTAATCACTACATTACTCAACATTTAACCAGGAGATTTTATCCTTGTTTTTATTGCTTTATATTCTGTAGGGTACTAACCATTGTGCTATGGTATCTTTTCTAAAAAAAAGCTGTTTTTCCATCTGTTCCCATTCCTGTTTCCCAATCTGTTTCCATTTGGTGTGTCAAACCAACATTAATTCAACAATACGATGTCATGACCATCCGTTTTATTTGATTCTCAGACCACTTCCCAGGTAATGTTACTTGAATGTATTTTTTGATCATTACCTGGGAAGTGGTTTGAGCGCAATGAAGGAGAATTCGCGGACTGCAGAAATCAGGAAAATCAAATAAAACGGATGAAGTCCGTGCTTTGTGACACGTAAAAAAGGGAGCTCCGTCTCCACAAAAATGAAGCAAATATTATAAGTATAATTATAATTAATATATATATAATTACATTTCGTGACCTATTTGACGACCTGCCATGAGACTGGGTTGAAAACACATGCTCAATGTGTAATTTTCTCTTTGTGTAATCGTGTGAGTAATTACTTATGTGTGCGCAACCTAGAATAAAAATTCTTCTTTATTAAAGAAAAATTAAACAAGGGGTCTTCACTGTCTCTCTATTTAAACGGAGAACTTTACACATTACACATAAGATTCATCCATCCATCCATCTTCTACTGCTTATCCGGGGCGGGTCGCGGGGGCAGCAGTCTGAGCAGGGACACCCAGACTTCCCTCTCCCCGGACACTTCCTCCAGCTCCTCCGGGGGAATACCGAGGCGTTCCCAGGCCAGCCGAGAGACATAGTCCCTCCAGCGTGTCCTAGGTCTTCCCCGGGGCCTCCTCCCGGTTGGACATGCCCGGAACACCTCCCCAGGGAGGCGTCCAGGAGGCATCCGGAACAGATGCCCGAGCCACCTCAGCTGACTCCTCTCGATGTGGAGGAGCCGTGGCTCTACTCTGAGCTCCTCCCGAGTGACCGAGCTCCTCACACTATCTCTAAGGGAGCGCCCAGCCACCCTGCGGAGGAAACTCATTTCGGCCGCCTGTATCCGGGATCTTGTCCTTTCGGTCATGACCCAAAGCTCATGACCATAGGTGAGGGTAGGAACGTAGATCGACTGGTAAATAGAGAGCTTCGCCTTGCGGCTCAGCTCTTTCTTCACCACAACAGATCGGTATATCGACCGCATCACTGCAGAAGATACACCGATCCACCTGTCGATCTCCCGCGCCATCCTTCCCTCACTCGTGAACAAGACCCCAAGATACGTAAACTAAAGGCAGGAGCTTTCCACCAACCTGAAGGGGACAAGCCACCCTTTTCCGGCTGAGAACCATGGCCTCGGACTTGGAGGTGTTGATTCTCATCCCTGCCGCTTCACACTCGGCTGCAAACCGTCCCAGTGCACGCTGAAGGTCCTGATTTGAAGAAGCCAACAGGACAACATCATCTGCAAAAGCAGAGACGAAATCCCGTGGTCCCCAAACCAGACTCCCTCCGGCCCCCGACTGCACCTCGAAATCCTGTCCATATAAATAATGAACAGGACCGGTGACAAAGGGCAGCCCTGCCGGAGTCCAACATGCACCGGGAACAAGTCTGACTTACTGCCGGCAATGCGACCCAAACTCCTGCTCCGGTCATATAGGGACCGGACAGCCCTTAGCAGAGGGCCCCGGACCCCATACTCCCAGAGCACCCCCCACAGATCACCACGAGGGACACAGTCGAATGCTTTTTTTCCAGATCCACAAAGCACATGTGGACTGGTTGGGCAAACTCCCATGAACCCTCCAGCAACCTGGTGAGGGTATAGAGATGGTCCAGTGTTCCACGACCGGGACGAAACCCGCATTGTTCCTCCTGAATCCGAGGTTCGACTATCGGCCGAATTCTCCTCTCCGGTACCCTGGCATAGACTTTTCCGGGGAGGCTGAGGAGTGTGATCCCCCTGTAGTTCGAACACACCCTCCGGTCCCCCTTCTTAAATAGAGGGACCACCACCCCAGTCTGCCAGTCTAGAGGCACTGTCCCCAGCCGCCACGCAATGTTGCAGAGGCGTGTCAACCAAGACAGCCAAACAACATCCAGAGATTTGAGGTACTCAGGGCGGATCTCATCCACCCCCGGTGCCTTGCCACTGAGGAGCTTCTCAACCACCTCAGTGACCTCAGCTTGGGGGATCGATGAGTCCTCAACTGAGCCCTCTGCCTCTGCTTCCTCAGTGGAAGACATGTCGGTGGGGTTGAGGAGATCCTCGAAGTACTCCTTCCACCGTCCGAGAATGTCCCCAGTCGAAGTCAGCAGATTCCCGCTCTCACTGTAAACAGTGTGAGCAGGGCACTGCTTCCCCTTCCGGGGGTGCCGGACGGTTTGCCAGAATTTCTTCGAGGCCAACCGATAGTCCTTCTCCATGGCCTCACCGAACTCCTCCCAGACCCGAGTTTTTGCCTCTGCAACCACCCGGGCTGAAGCTCGCTTGGCCCTACGGTACCTATCAGCTGCCTCCGGAGTCCCCCGAGCCAACCAGGCTCGATAGGACTCCTTCTTCAGCTTGACGGCATCCCTCACTTCCGGTGTCCACCACCGGGTTCGGGGATTGCCGCCACGACAGGCACCGGAGACCTTACGGCCACAGCTCCGCGCAGCCGCGTCGACAATGGAGGTGGAGAACATGGTCCACTCAGACTCAATGTCTCCAACCTCCCTCGGGATCTGGTTGAAGCTCTGCCGGAGGTGGGAGTTGAAGATCTCTCTGACCGGAGACTCTGCCAAACGTTCCCAGCAGACCCTCACAGTACGTTTGGGTCTGCCAAGTCTGTCCAACTTCCTACCCGGCCATCGGATCCAACTCACCACACATAAGATTCCATACCTGTATATCTTGAGTGACAGGTGTCTTGTCCAATGATCGGTAAGTTTCCATTCAAAAACGATACACTACCGTTTTTGGGTTGTCTGACTTGTCCTTGTGTTTTCGCATTTGTTAATGTGTTTTCGGATTTGTTAATGTGCTTTCGGATTTGTTAATGTGTTTTCGGATTTGTTAATGTGTTTTCGCATTTGTTAATTTGTTTTTGGATTTGTTAATGTGTTTTCGGATTTGTTAATGTGTTTTCGCATTTGTTAATTTGTTTTCGGATTTGTTAATGTGTTTTCGGAATTGTTAATGTGTTTTGCACTTCTCGGCCACCGTAAATTTTAACAGGTAACTTAAATTTTTATGGCAAATACAATAACAAATCACCGCCATATTCTTCTGTTAACATTTAGGTCATGATTCATACAATGTCCATGATAAGTGCATGTGTACTTGACAATATACTTTCAAAATCAGAGTGCAGCTTTGGGTAAGAGGTGTATGTGGAAGGAAGCTCCAGAACTGGGCCACAGGTGTGAGCGACTGGTCGCCTTGCCAGTCCATCCAAAGATGTGAAAATCACTTTTATTTCATTGACACAGACAACATCAGAGCCTGTGACAAATCTAAGCATTTTCCTCAATCCCACTCCATCTAATCCTCTGATGTACTGCTGTAAAAAACACAATCACCTGCTCTCTGTTTGAGTTTGAAGTGAGACATCCAGCAATTTCAAGAACCTTCTTGTTGTGGGTCTTTTGTCTTCATACATCTGTAGCACATCCACTGGGCTATTGAAAGTTTCTCTGAAAATCTGTTTCGCTTCTCCAGACATGTTGTCTAAAGCATATTTTGGCAGTTGAATTATTTGTTTGTGACCAGCTTTTAGCAACAGTTCTTTTAGGTTTTGTTGTGTTGGCATGGTGGTTACACCCAAACGATCCAAGAGGTCCAGCAGCTCATCTCTATCATCACCAAGGAGATCTTCTTTTAAGGCCAATGACTCAGGTATGAGAGAAATGATTCAATCATAATCTCATCTGTGACTGAATGCTCTCCAAAAATGAGTGCCACAGTATAAGCTGTTGCCAGACGGGTTGGAAAATATCTGTGGTCCTTAAATCCTTTGGCCAGGATTCTTCCAATTGACTTCCAGTCTTCATCCTGCCATTTTGCAGAGAGTGATGGCACTCTCATATCCTCCCCTTCAGCTGCATGATCCAAAAATTCTGACCAGAAGCCTGAGTACACATCTCTGGACACACCATCTTCATCAGCTCCCTTCTCATCTATGATGATGTACTTTAAGTTGTATGTCATGATCTTTAAACTGGCCAATCATCTCACCCAAAAGAGTGTTCCTATGCAGATTTATGGTTACATGTAGGCGTGTATATTCTGAAGCTGAAACCGTGACCTCATGAGCTGCAGCTTCTGCTTGATCTGTGATAGGGCTGTAATCCTCCTCTGCCTCACTCAAATCAATCACACTGATTGAATCACTTGTTGAGGGAAAAATGACATCTGTGATTACCAAGACAGAGTCTTGTGTGACACGCAAGTGCAGGGGTTCATACACCAAAGTGTCTTCCAAACTGCATGCCAGAGGTTCCCCTGAGTATGGGCATATTATAACCTTGGATGACTGAGACAAAGAGTCAGCTGTATGAGCAGAAATGACAGGAGTGGAACATTGTTATTGTGGTATTTGCCTTTCTTCTTGCGTCTCAATATCACTGACATTGATTTCATAATTTTGGGATACTCTTTGTACTCAGGTAAAACCTTAGCATTCCCATTTTCAGTACTGTGTAGAGTTCTCCCACACTAATGTCATCTTCAAGAACTTTCTTGAAAATTTCTTGAAAATTAAAAATATCGTGACTAAAGTTCTCCCACTGTCCTTTTTTGGACACAGCTCTTGGGAAGAACAGTTCTTTGGCTTGACTTAATATGTCTGATTTCTTTGCATTTTTAGAGAGGTGAACAGTTTGAGTTCCTCCACCTGAGTGCTTCCTTACTTGTTTACCTTCATTTACATTTACATTTACATTTACAGCATTTGGCAGACGCCCTTATCCAGAGCGACGTACATAAGTGCTTAAATCTCTAACATTGAATACATTAATGCTGGCTCACTAAGTTACATACTTAAGATACCATGAGTTTAAAACATTTGTTCAAAGTTACAATGAAAGTGCCAAAAGGTGTTTTTTTTTTTTTTTTTTTTTTTTTTTTTTTTTTTTTAAATGCAAAAGATAATGAAAGAAGTGCTAGTTGAAGTGTTTCCTGAATAAGTAGGTCTTCAACCGCCGCTTGAAAATAGCCAGTGACTCAGCTGTCCGGACCTCTAGGGGAAGTTCGTTCCACCACCTTGGTGCCAGTACAGAGAAGAGTCTTGTAGTATACTTGCCTCTTACCCTGAGAGATGGTGGAACCAGTCGAGCAGTGCTGGTAGATCGGAGGGTGCGGGGTGCAGTGCGAGGAGTTATGAGGGCTTTGAGGTAAGAGGGAGCTGGTCCATTTTTGGCTTTGTAGGCCAGCATCAGTGTTTTGAATCTGATGCGTGCAGCTACCGGAAGCCAGTGGAGGGATCGCAGCAGCGGGGTGGTATGAGAGAACTTTGGCAGGTTGAAAACAAGCCGGGCAGCTGCATTTTGGATCATTTGCAGAGGACGGATTGCGTTCATAGGTAGACCTGCCAGCAGTGCATTGCAGTAATCCAGTCTAGAAATGACAAGAGACTGAACAAGTACCTGAACAGCCTGTGTGGACAGAAATGGTCGAATCCTTCTAATGTTGTAGAGAAGAAACCGACATGAGCGAGTCACATTAGCAACATGAGAGGAAAAGGACAGTTGATTGTCCATGGTTACCCCAAGGTTGCGAGCTGTGGCTGAAGGGGAGATCAGATCGTTGTGCAAGGATATAGCAAGATCATGACCTGGGGATGAATCACCTGGGATGAAGAGCAGCTCAGTTTTGCTAGGATTAAGCTTTAACTGATGAGCAGTCATCCATGATGAAATTTCTGCCAGACATGCAGAGATCCGGTCAGAAGCTGTGGCATCTGCGGGTGGGAAAGAGAAGATAAGTTGTGTATCATCAGCATAGCAGTGGTAAGAGAACCCATGTGAGGAAATAACTTCCCCAAGAGAGTGAGTATACAGGGAGAAAAGAAGAGGACCAAGTACTGAGCCTTGTGGGACGCCAGTGAAGAGTCTGCGTGGAGCAGATGTCACTCCCCTCCATGTTACCTGATACGAGCGTCCTTCCAGGTAGGAAGCGAACCATTCCCAAGCTGATCCGCAAATCCCAAGACTCCTGAGGGTGGCTAAGAGAGTCTTATGGTTGACCGTATCAAACGCTGCTGAAAGGTCAAGGAGGATAAGGACGGATGAGAGATTGGCTGATCTAGCAGCATGTAGTTTCTCAGAGACATCTAAAAGGACTGTCTCTGTGGAATGAGCTGCTTTAAAGCCAGACTGGTTGGGGTCTTGGAGGTTGTTCTGTGAGAGATAGACAGACAGTTGATTAAAGACAATGCGTTCAAGAATTTTTGAAAGAAACGAGAGAAGTGATACCGGTCTGTAGTTACTGATGTCTGATGGATCCAGAGCAGGTTTCTTCAGGATGGGAATAACCCTTGCTCTCTTGAAGGTAGTTGGTACCTGACCAGATGCTATGGATCTATTGGTGATAGTTGTAATGAAGGGCAGAAGGTCTTGCGAGATGGTCTGGAGCAAAGTGGAAGGGAGTGGATCCAATGGGCAGGTGGTAGGATTGCAAGACTGGATGAGTTTTAGAATCTCTTCTGCTGTTACAGTTGAGAAATGTGACAACAAAGGTGTAGGGGAGTCCATACTCTGAGATGTAAGTGCAGTCGGGGCTGAAGTGAAGGTCCGGCAGATTTCCTCAATCTTCTCCTGGTAGAAAGAAGCAAAGTCTTCTGCAGTCAGGGAGGATGAAGAAGGTGGAGCCGGGGGGTTGAGCAGAGAAGAGATGATGTTGTGGAATTTCCGAGGGTCATGTGAGGAAGCTTCAAGCTTTTCCTTGTAGAAGGAAGTCTTGGCAGACGTCACATCTGAGGAGAACTTGGCCATGAGTGTTCGGTAAGAATCAAGATCTGCATCAAGTTGTGATTTCTTCCAGGATATTTCTTCCATTTCTTCCTTCATGAAACCATCCTATCTCTATTTTTCTTGTTTTCTTCTCAGCAAGAAATAAAACAATTTATTTTACATCAGGGAGTAATGAGATTTTGTTTTTTATTTATTTATTTATTTTTATTTAAAATATATTATGAGTCATTGTGCATGGATTTGTCACTAAACTATTAAAATTAATTTTATTTCTAGATCCCTAATAAGCAGATAACAGTAGAAAAGACAAAGGCACATTAAAACATTAAAGAATATGTTGAAAGGGTGTTCAGTACAAGCAAATTGTCAATAAGTCCCAGGATAATAATAATTAAAAAAAACATTTTTAAAAAGCATTTTGAAGTGGACAGTGAGTGTCTTAGAACTTCAGACATAACATGTTTTTGGGGACAATAGGTGACTGGATGTGACCTTTTCCAGCAATGAAGCAAAGCTGAAAAAGGGTAGACTTAATTTCTTTGTTAAAGTACAGAGTGAAATGATGCAGTGACTACCAATGGGATTGGAGACAACAGAGCCCATATGATCTGTAGCAAAGAGCACACACTGCTTCTTCTTCATCTAGCATGCTATGATACATATTTACATTGGTGAATTTTATATGCAAACAGAATGTTTAATTTTATCAGCAAGAAAACTAAGGCTTAAAGGATGTCGGGTAATCCTGGACACAGGTATGTGTGAGATCTGGTTGAAACTGGGATTATATATATAAAATAATATAATTCCTTAAATATGAAGCCCTTTGATATCTTCTCAAGCATCTCTAAATTGTCTATTGTGTGTGAATCTGGTACCCCATCCAGGATGTCCACTGCTTTTGGGAGTCTCTTTGGACAGACCTCAGATTCCCTCTGACCCTGTGTAGGATGATCTGCACTGCTTTTGCTGAGGCACAATTGATGATTTAAATGCATTTCAGGAGTGCATATTGGACATATTTTAGAGATATGTAGAGATTTGTAGAGATATTTGATTCCTGTCAAACTGATTCCTACCAAAAGATTTGCAGTTTGCAATTTGTGTACAAATGCCTTTGGAAACCTTAATTTTAATCTCTTATTACAATTGGTTTAATTCAGGCACACTTTCAATTTAAATAATAGGCCATTATAAACCTTTCTGTCCTCAAATTAGTTCCTAATATCACAGCTTACAGGTTGGCTAACCAGAGGCTTGCTTTTGACAGCACTACAGACAGATGTCTGGGGCGATTGCTGAAGATTGTGATTATCTCCTTCCATTGGTGCTGTCTACAAATGTGAAGCTCTCTACTGCCAACATAAGTACTATTCAGATTGAATCTCTTGTAATTAAAATTGACAGGAATCAACAGCTGCAAATAAAACAATTTAAATAATAATTAGGATAAAATGGTTGAAATTAGAATAAACCAATAGTCACTTTTATAGGCTTTGTATTTTTGTGCCAGTGGACATTCATATGCTTTCATGATACCTTTGTGCTGCCTGACAACATGCTGAATAAATGCTTAAATACCTATATTTCATAAGTATTCTTTTATTAAAAAATGTTCTTTGGAAATGTACTGCTTCCTGACTTGTACAATTCAGCTAAACTCTCCAGCTTTATCAGAGTGCATTTGGTATGTTTAGATTTGCTTGGCATGCTTATATAAAATGGAAGGCAAACAGGTCCTGGGTGATGGGCCAGACAAAGAGCGGTTCAAATACCCCCTTATGAAAAACTCAAAATCAAGGTCCGTGACGTCGCCCGGTATGGCGCAACCGGGGCCCCACTATGGAGCCAGGCCCGGGGTTGGGGCTCGCATGTGAGTGCCTGGTGGCCGGGTCTTACCCCACGGCACCCGGCCAGGCTCAGTCCGAAGCAGCGACATGGGGCCGATCTCCCGTGGGCCCACCACCTGCAGGAAGAACCGTAAGGGGCCGGTGCATTGTGGATTGGGTGGCAGTCGAAGGCGGGGGCCTCGGCGACCCAATCCCCAGACACGGAATCTGGCTCTAGGGACATGGAATGTCACCTCGCTGGGGGGGAAGGAGCCTGAGCTGGTGCGGGAGGCTGAGAGATACCGACTAGAGATAGTTGGGCTCGCCTCCATGCACAGCTTGGGTTCTGGAACCCAACTCCACGAGAGAGGCTGGACTCTCTACTACTCTGGAGTTGCCCGTGGTGAGAGGCGGCGGGCTGGTGTGGGCTTGCTCATAGCCCCCCAGCTCAGCCGCCAAGTGTTGGAGTTTACCCCGGTGAACGAGAGGGTTGTTTCCCTGCGCCATCGGGTCGGGGATAGGTCTCTCACTGTTATTTGTGCTCATGGGCCAAATGGCAGTGTAGAGTACCCGACCTACTTGGCGTCTTAGGGACTCCATCGTTCTACTGGGGGACTTCAACGCTCACGTGGGCAGTGACAGTGATACCTGGAGAGGCGTGATTGGGAGGAACCACCAGTCACAGTTTGTCCATAACGAACACCATGTTCAAGCATAAGGGTGTGCATCAGTATACGTGGCACCAGGACACCCTAGGTCAGAGGTCGGTGATCAACTTTGTGGTTGTTTCATCTCACCTTCGTCCGTATGACTTGGACACTCGGGTAAAGAGAGGGGCGGAGCTGTCAACTGATCACCACCTGGTGGTGAGTTGGATCCGATGGGGGGAGGAAGTTGGACAGACTTGGCAGACCCAAACGTACTGTGAGGGTCTGCTGGGAACGTCTGCTGAGTCTCCGGTCAGAGAGATCTTCAACTCCCACCTCCGGCAGAGCTCCGGGGTTGAGTCCGAGTAGACCATGTTCTCCACCTCCATTGTCGACACAGCCACTCGGAGCTGTGGCCGTAAGGTCTCCGGTGCCTGTCGTGGCGGCAATCCCCAAACCCAGTGGTGGACCCTGGAAGTAAGGGATGTTGTCAAGCTGAAGAAGGAGTCCTATTGAGCCTGGTTGGCTCGGGGGACTCCGGAGGCAGCTGATAGGTACCGTAGGGCCAAGCGAGCTTCAGCCTGGGTGGTTACGGATGCAAAAACTCAGGTCTGGGAGGAGTTCGGTGAGGCCATGGAGAAGGACTATTGGTCGGCCTCTAAGAAATTCTGACAAACCGTCCGGCACCTCAGGAGGGGGAAGCAGTGCCCTGCACACACTTTTTACATTGGGAGTGTGAATCTGCTGACTTTGACTGGGGACATCCACGGACAGTGGAAGGAGTACTTCGAGGATCACCTCAACCCCAACAACATGTCTTCCATTGAGGAAGCAGAGGCCGAGGGCTCAGTTGTGGACTCGGCGATCCCTCAAGCTGAGGTCACTGAGGTAGTTGAGAAGCTCCTCAGTGGCAAGGCACCGGGGGTGGATGAGATCCACCCTGAGTACCTCAAGTCTCTGGATGTTGTGGGGCTGTCTTGGTTGACACGCCTCTGCAACATCGCGTGGCGGCTTCATTCTGGTTGTGGAACACTGGACCATCTCTATAACCTCGGCAGGTTGCTGGAAGGTTCATGTGAGTTTGCCCAACCAGTCCACATGTGCTTTGTGGATCTGGAGAAGGTATTCGACTGTGTCCCTCGTGGTGACCTCTGGGGGGTGCTCGGGGAGTATGGGGTCCGGGGCCCTCTGCTAAGGGCTGTCTGGTCCCTATATGACCGGAGCAGGAGTTTGGTTCGCATTGCCGGCAGTAAGTCAGACTTGTTCCCGGTGCATGTTGGACTCCGGCAGGGCTGCACTTTGTCACCAGTCCTGTTCATTATTTATATGGACAGGATTTCTAGGCACAGTCAGGGGCCAGAGGGAGTCCGGTTTGGTGACCACAGGATTTCGTCTCTGCTTTTTGCAGATGATGTTGTCCTGTTGGCATCCTCAAATCAGGACCTTCAGCATGCACTGGGATGGTTTGCAGCCGAGTGTGAAGCGGCGGGGATGAGAATCAGCACCTCAAAGTCCGAGGTTGGTGGCCCTTTCAGGTTGGTGGAGAGCTCCTGCTTCAAGTGGAGGAGTTTAAGTATCTTGGGGTCTTATTCACGAATGAGGGAAGGATGGAGCGGGAGATGGACAGGCGGATCGGTGTATCTTCTGCAGTGATGCGGTCGATATACCGGACTGTTGTGGTGAAGAAAGAGCTGAGCCACAAGGCGAAGCTCTCTATTTACCAGTCGATCTACGTTCCTACCCTCACCTATGGTCATGAGCTTTGGTTCATGCCCAAAAGGACAAGATCCCGGATACCAGATAAATGAGTTTCCTCCATAGGGTGGCTGGGCGCTCCCTTAGAGATAGGGTGAGGAGCAGAGCCGCTGCTCCTCCACATCGAGAGGAGTCAGCTGAGGTGGCTCGGGCATCTGTTCCGGATGCCTCCTGGACGCCTCCCTAGGGAGGTGTTCCGTGCATGTCCAACCAGGAGGAGGCCCCGGGGAAGACCTAGGACACGCTGGAGGGACTATGTCTGTCGGCTGCCCTGGGAACGCCTCTGTATTCCCCCGGAAGAGCTGGAGGAAGTGTCTGGGGAGAGGGAAGTCTGGGCATCCCTGCTTAGAATGCTGCCCCTGCGACCCAGCCCCGGATAAGCGGTAGAAGATAGATGGATGGATGGATGGACATATCATTAGCATACTTTTTACGTACAGTTGTCTAGCTCATCACAGACTTGTTTTACACTTTTGGCAAATTTAGTGCTTTCTGAAGCACTTCAGAAACAGCAGGTATCAGTCTATTTGCATAGTCTCTGAGTTGTGGGTCCAGTATGAGGTTACCTGTTAACGCATCCTCGCTCTGAAAGTTCTTTATGTGATACATGCGGGCAACTTCAGGGTTCACTCTCACGGTACCATTCATTGATTTAGACAATCCATGGACTGTAGTTTCAAACACTAGATGAGGATTTATAATAACTTTGAAATTATTGAATTTTGAAGGATCGTTGCTTAACCTATAAACATATTCTAAAATGTTTTGTCCCGGAACCTTCTTCCAGGAGTCTGGTGAATACTCAGATTTTGGATCCTTCAAGTAAATGGGAAAAAAATACTCTCAAACTCAAAGCCCACCCCCTGACCATATTTCCTCTCCAATTCAGGCAGAAATTCTGTCCAACTGTTTAAATTCAAAGGTAGAATGAATTCATCCAGATCTTGAAGAGCTACATAGTGACTCTTGTACATGTAACGATACAAACAGTCATTAGGTGCTGCGATATGCCCAAAGTAGTGTAGTTCCCCTGGCGATTTCCACTTCTGCCAGCCTCTGGACACATTAATGTAGGACGATACACTCCAAGGGATGAGCTTCACAAACTTCTGCCGTACGTAATAATCCAGGACCTTCTGTGTAACATTAATGCAGCTGGTTTTGTAAATAGCTACCTTCTGGACACTTCTGTATCCTGAACATCTCCATGGCCTGCACAAGCAGCAATACATTCTCATAGTCATACATGGTAGAAATACAAACTGTGAATTCATAGGGAAAGACTTCTTGTTTCTGTTGATTCCTAACAGGTTGGAAGGCATGAATAGACTGCAATGATCCATTCTCTTTAGATGATTTGGAAGTTATAGCCACATGTTCTAGTGTTGGACACACGTCCGGTATTCGGCATATAATATCAGCAGTGCCGTACTCAAACCCAAACTATAATTAGAGTCAGAGACCTAGGTAACAATACAAAATCATCTTTATTGACATCTTCATTAAAACAATATTAAAATGAATAGAGAAACATTTTTCAGCCAAACAGAATTACAATCACGTTAGAGGCTGAATAAACTCAAAAAAAACAAAAGTAAAAAAAATTAATAAAATTTTCACAACCAATAAATAGTTGCTTGAACAAATCAATTTCAACAAAATACAATTAAGTGTAAAAAAGGGGGGAAAGAGAAAAATAGACTTTGTAAACAAATAATATAAATCAAAAACCAAATCCAACAGTAAATCAAACAAAAAAATAAAAAAATCACAAAATCCAAATTAAAACAAAACAGTTCAAACCCCGGGTGGCACAGCGGCTTAGTGGTTAGCACGATTGCCTCACACCTCCAGGGTTGGGGGGCTTGATTCCCGCCTTCGCCTTGTTTGTGTGGAGTTTGCATGTTCTCCCCATGCCTCTTGGGTTTCCTCCCCAGGTCCAAAGACATGCATGGTAGGTTGATTGGCATCTCTGTAAAAATTGTCCGTAGTGTATGAGAGTGTGTGTGTGCCCTGCGATGGTGATGACTCACAGATGGCTAACTCATCACAGACTTGTTTTACACTTTTGGCAATTTTAGTGCTGTCTGAAGCACTTCAGAAACAGCAGGTATTAGCCTATCTGCATAGTCTCTGAGATGTGTGTCCAGTATGCGGTTATGTGTTAACGGGTCCTCTTTCTTAATAAAGTTCTTTATGTGATACATGCGGGCAACTTCAGGGTTCACTCTCTGAATACCCTTCACTGATTTCAAAAATCCATGGACTGAAGTTTCAAACACTAGTCGAGGATTTACAATAACTTTAAAATTAGAGAATTTTGAAGAATCATCGTTGCTTAACCTATAAACATATTCTAAAATGTTTTCTCCCGGAACCTTCTTCCAGAAGTCTGGTGAATACTCAGATTTTGGATCCTTCAAGTAAAAAGGAAACATATTATTCTCAAAATAAAATCCCACCTCCTGACCATGTTTCCTCTCCAATTCAGGCAGAAGCTCTGTCCAATTGTTTAAATTCAAAGGTAGAATGAATTCATCCAGATCTTGAAGAGCTACATAGTGACTCTTGTACATGTAACGATACAAACAGTCATTAAGTGCTGCGATTTGCCCAAAGTAGTGTAGTTCCCCTAGCGATTTCCACTTCCTCCAGCCTCTGGACACATTAATGTAGGACGATACACTCCAAGGGATGAGCTCCACAAAGTCCTGACTGATGTAATAATCCAGGACCTTCTGTGTAACATTACTGCAGTTGGTTTTGTAAATAGCTACCTTCTGGACACCGAGTATCTTGAACATCTCCATGGCCTGCACAAGCAGCAATACATTCTCATAGTCAAACATGGTAGAAATGCAAACTGTGAATTCATAGCGAAAGACTTCTTGTTTCTGTTGATTCCTAACAGGTTGGAAGGCATGAATATACTGCAATGATCCATTCTCTTTAGGTGATTTGGAAGTGATAGCCACATGTTCTGGTGTTGGACACACTTCCGGTATTTGGCATATAATATCAGCAGTGCCGTAATCAAACCCAAAGTGATCAGAGTGAATGTTTAAAGTAGCAGATACTGACACCTCCGTTCCATTGCAGCACAGCAAGCATTGATACTCTGCATTTTCACTGCGATGCACTATAGCAATTGTCCGTATCATTTTCACCTCCTGTCGGTGCTCTATGTAGGAGCCAACCATGTATGTTTTAAGATTGGTGACTTTAATGATTGGGTCATATTTTACTTTCCCTCCGCATGCCATAAGGTTTGACTTGTTCCAGTGAGGGTAAACATCGTTTGGCTTGTAATATTTCACAGGTTTTAAACCAGTCAGGAAATATATCATAAATATGAGCACAACAATGATAATTAGGATAAAGAGGGTCTTTGGAACAACAAACTGCCGTGAGCCTCTCCTGTGAAAGAAAAAAAATATATATATATTGAACAGTTTGACAGCAGATCAATAATGTAAGACTATGTATTCTTCTTTTTCAGGAGAGTGCAGATTTACTGTCCTCTAAAAATAACCCAACATACAGCCATTAATGTCTAAATAACTGGCAACAAAAGTGAGTTCACCCTAAGTGAACATGTCAAAACTAGCAACAATTCTAATTCTCAAATCTCCAAAGTTCTTTGCCATGTGGTGCCATTTTCAACAGGTGATCAGTATGAGAGAATTGTACTCAAAAGCACCAAATTTTAACTGCTCTAAAACAAGATACACTATTTTGAATATAGTAATATATATTAATGTCGAATTTAGTTGTGTGAAATGTCTAGTTCAAACCCATTATTCACCTCTTTTAAACGAAAACTAAACTAAGACCAGAAAAGAATTAATTTAAAATATCTTATGCTTTAAAAATAGTATACTAGAAATGCAAACCTTTGTAATGAGAGGAACATTAAATTCCTGTGAAGATCAGCAGTCTGTGTATTCATCTTGTTTTTTTGTGCAGTGTGTGTGTGTGTATGTATCTGTCAAGTCAAAAAACTTTTGTCATTTCAACCATGTTTAGCTGTTGCAGTACACGGTGAAATGAGACAAAAGAGATTGTGCAAAGAAGGTGTGTGAGTGTTCGAGCGCGTGTGTAATCCGGGAGGGTCTGTGTCAGTTCAGTTAATTATTAGGATAATTATGACAATTATTAGGACAATGACAATTTCTAGCCACAACAGCTACAAGGTAAAAGCATAGAAGGACAAGGCCTTACAAACATCTTTAGAGTGAAAATTTCCATCACAGTTGCCAGCTACTTTGACAATAATGGCTGAATGTTATTTTCAGAGGACTGTAAATCTATACCTCTATACAAGCAGCACATTGACTACTCTAAAATATATCCAATTTTAATTTCTATAGTATTGTCCCTTGAGAAAATATACTAAAACGGTTGCTGAAATGCAAGGGGTGTACTGACTTTTGAGGGTACTTTATATTTATTTATATAAAACACAATTGACCAGTTCATAGGATCATAGCACGTTTAAAAAAGATGCAGCACTGGCACTGCTCAAACTGCGGCTGTTGATATAATTATTACGACTCCTAATTCAGTCATTGTCAAATTCCAAAACTAGTCTAAAATTACAATAGGATTTCATTTGTTTTTGTTATTCTACCAAACTATTAATTGTAAGATATAGTATGTGTAATGATGTGTTTGATTTGTTCGATCATTCATTTTGGTGCAGTGGCATGGAGTGATATAAACAGTATACTACAAAAAATGGGTTGTGGGAAATAAGACAGAATTATTAAGGCTTCACTTGTAAGTGGCACATATTACTGGAACCCAGGAACCCAGGATTTTATGTATCGCACTGCTGCCACATGACTGGATATTTGTTTAGATGTCCAGCTGTTCCTATTAAAGTGAACAATGAGTGTATTATGGTATGTTACACATTGTGGCAAGTACACTGGATATCCTCGACTGGCTACAGAATGACAGATCTTGTAAAGTAGTGTACTGTGAGTGTATATAATTCGGGGGCTAGAAGGAGCTTACTGAAATGTTCTCCAGTAATAATAACAGAAGTACTAAAAGCTCAGTGTAGTGCACATAGTTTCCAGAGAAGCAATGTGTCACATCTCACAACCTTGGATACCTTGATAACCATAGACAATCAACTGTCAGAAGGATTCGTCTGTTTTTTGCCTAAACAGGATGCTCAGATACTTGCTCAGTCTCTGATCATTTCATGACACTTTTAGCAAAAAATACGACACAATAAAGGCACTTTTTTTTAAGTAAAACCTAAGCTGTAATTTTCCTCTTCAGGCGACGCGTCTGAAGTTTCACTTCACAAGTTCAGTAGGTTTAAGACATCCCAGTAGCTCTGGACTTTACTGCCAGCATCATAATATAATGTTATTATAAGCTAAAATAATAAGTCGATTAATAGTTTCCCTTGTTTTGTGATCTTTTTTGGATAGTTATTTTAGAAAAAAAGATAAATATATATGTACACACACACACACACATATATATATATATATATATATATATATATATATATATATATATATATATATATATATATATATATATATATATATATATTAAAGTCAAATTTAGATAAAGTTGATGTCTAGTTCAAAATCGTTATTCGCCTCTTAAAACGAAAACAAATCAAAGACCAGAAAAGAATGAATTTAAAATATTTCATGTTTTTAAAAATATTTTACTAGAAATGCAAACCTTTATAATGAGAGGAAGATTAAATTGCTTTACCTGTGAAGATCAGCAGTCTGAGTATTCATCTTGTATTTTTGTGGTGTCTGTGTGTGGTTATGTGTGTGTGTGTGGGTGAACATGTAAGAGTGGGAGGTTCCTGTGTCAGTTCAGCTGATTATTATATATATGAAGGGCAACAACAATTATTACTAGTAATTACTATAACTAATTATTACTATTACAAATGAGAAAAGTAACGAGGTATCAGTTTCAACTACGCCACTTTGGGAATTTCACCCAAAGAATTAGAATGGAACACCTACAACTGGCATACACAAATTCATATCACTAATTAGAGTGAGAGACATAGGTAACTATACAAAATCATCTTAATTGACATCTTCATTAAAACAATATTAAAATGAATAGAGAAACATTTTTCAGCCAAACGGAATTACAATCACGTTAGAGGCTGAATCAACTCAAAAAAATAAAAGTAAATAAATTAATTACATTTTCACAACCAATAAATAGTTGCTTGAACAAATCAATTTCAACAAAATACAATTAAGTGTAAAAAAAAAGGGGGGCAGGGGAAGAAAAATAGACTTTGTAAAGAAATTCTATAAATCAAAAACGAAATCCAATGCAATTGAAGAGAAAGTAAATCAAACAAAACAATAAAAAATCACAAAATCCAAATTAAAACAAAACATTTCAAACCCCAGAAGCAATACAAAATCGAATGCAACTGAAGAACTACAAAAGCAAACTAAAGAAGAGTCACAAAGATATAATCAAAATTGCAAATTAAATACTTCAAACTTCAGAAATAAAATATTAATACAACTAAAAAGAGCAGGTGAAACAATATAAAACAGCCAAAAACTTGGAAACAGGTTTGGAAACAGGTTTGGAAACAGGACAGCACCTCAGCCATACACGAACGCGGAGCACGCCAACTGGAATATACTTTGTGAGCTATGTGAGACTTTTACTCTGTTACACCCTATGTGAGACTCTGTACTCTGTTACACCCTGTTCTAAATTATTATGCACATTATATTTAAGTGTCACAAAGATTAAATATTTTGTTTTTCAGTTTAACTCACAGATGGCATTGTGTCTCCGGGCTCTTGTGGCACCTGTGATAATTAGATTACTAGGTGAGCCCAATTGAAGGAAAAACTTCTAAAGGAGGGTGTAAAGTTGTGTAGTCATTAGAGATGAGCCGGATACTCGGCTGAAACGAGTATCCGGTACGGATAAAGAACTTCTGCCGAGTACGAGTATTATACGAGTAATACGAGTCAATATCTGTGCTCGGATTGAATGAAAATCATCATTGGGTAGCTGATTGTGTCAGCGTTCTGTGATAGGCTAGTCACAGCGCCCCTCCCCTACACACATACAGATGTATTGTGTTGCTGTGTCTCCCTCTGCTCATTCACAGTCACACACAGAACAGCTCTCTGTCTCTCCCTCAGTCACTCGGGTTCGCGGGTCTTTTCCGTTAACGTTTAGGGTTTCTTCAGCTTTTTACTTCGGGTTGTAACGTTAATAATACGTACTTACTAACCAGTAGAGTTCTGGTAAACGTGGGTTCGTTCAGACGTGGTGCTTGCTTGGTAGAATGCGACTCGCATTGCGTCTCTGCCTGTTGGAGATTTTTTTTCTTTTTTAAACCTTCAGCTGTCTCTAACCAGTAACCAGACACTGAGTGTCTGACACGTTTTTGCTGTATTTCATAAAAACATAAAGGTAGTAAGCTAGTGTTATAAATATTACAAATTAATTATTACTGGTTAAAGCCCCGCCCGTTTCCAGACAAGCCTACTTCCGGGTTAGGCCCCACCCACTCCGAGTAGAGATACAGATACAGATAATTCATATGGTTAACAGATACGGATACAGATACAGATAATGCTGTACTCGCTCATCCCTAGTAGTAATACAACAAAAATCCATAATGCATTGTGAAAATAATAAGTAGTGTGGTCAAAGGTGATGGTGCTACAAATGCAGCACTAGCATCGCTTTATTTACCAGTGGAAACAAATATTAACTGTGTAAAGCATTCTCTCAAAAACAGCCTTGAGTGGACAAAATGTCATACAACGTTGTGCAAAAATGATTTAATGAACAAAAATGACATTTTCATCCATATGAAGAGTAATTTAGGATTATGTATGTTGTATGATTATGTATTATATGGAAATAGTAAGAGTTGTCCATAAAATAATTCACTAAACACAATTAAGTCATATAATCATATTCTGTATGTTGCAGTACACTCCAAGTAAGATTTTGTCAGTAAATTTTTTTTTTTTGTAAATTTGTTGTAAGCACACAAATTTTATTTGTTTCTTAAAACAATTCACTAAAATTCACTACAAAATGATTGTTTTTAAGTGAATTATTTTGTAAGTATTATTCCAATATCCATATTAGAGCATTCTGAGAAAATCTCACCTGTAGAAAATCTGTCATCCTACTTAAAATCTACTACAACATTTAGAATATGTAAGGACACATTTTATTTAGTTTATTTCTTAAAACAATGCACTAAAATTCACTACAACATTATTGTTTTTATGTGAATTATTAATGGTGCTTGCAAAGCAACATAACTTAACTTTTCCCACAGCTTTTGTCCTAGACCCATGAATGAGGTGTCAAATGGACCGGGTCATTGAGGAGAGGTGTGCTATAAGAGACTTTTATAGGCGATCCAACAAACAATGTTCGCACATTGGACGAAAAAGCAGCCAAAAAACCCCATAGAAATGAATGGGAAATTCTTAAAATTCCTTTAAGCTCTCACACACGCAGCATGCACAGAGCTCAGGCATGGCTTCTCTCCTGTGTTCTCCTAGTGACTGTAGATGTAAAGGAGACTCAATACATGTAACTATAAACTCCACACTATCAATCTAATGATTCCAAAAGTATTGGCCCCCAGTCAATACATTTACCACACCTCTATCTATCTATCTATCTATCTATCTATCTATCTATCTATCTATCTATCTCTCTCTCTCTGTAACCCAATCATCCCACAAGGGAATGAGGAGATACCTTAAAATTAAGGGTAACCACTACAGTGTGTTTCTTTGCAAACACAAGCAAGGAAATCATACCCTCAAACCACAACAAGTTGTTTCCCCCACATTAACAGAGAACACCACATATATAAGGTAAAGCTAACCCCCCAGTCATTAGTTGGTCCAAGATAAATAAAACAAACCAAAAAAACAAATAACCATTAAGCCATCAATGCTTTCAATAAAAGTAAACGTAAACAGCAGTCATGCATCATCTTTACAATTCAGTTCTAGGCTGCTATGCTGTTCATTAATCAATTAGTCTTTTCATCTGCTATAACACAGCCTTGAAAAACACCAAACATCTTTTCTTAGCACATGGTACACAAAGAGGGTCACCAAGTTCGACTTCCTTTTATACTCTCGACTCCTGGGATTTGTAGTCCACCCAATTTGTAGTCCTACACCTTCTACCCCATTACATATCTATCTATCTATTGTTCATTCAACATTACAATTACATGTACTGTAGAATTACATGTATGTTCTTCAGTATAATAATAATAAGTAATAATAAGTAGAATCCCATAATTCAATTCAATTCAATTCAAGTTTATTTGTATAGCGCTTTTTACAATGGACATTGTCTCAAAGCAGCTTTACAGAACATAAACATAGAGCAGAAGGTAAACATAAGGACTAATATAAAGAATTAATATAATAAAAATTCAAGATATATATAGTTCACAGTATGTATGTATGTACAGTATGTACGTATGTATATGTATTTATCCCCAATGAGCAAGTCTGAGGTGACTCAGGCAGCAGTGGCAATCAAAAACTCCCTTAAATTGGTAAGGAAGAAACCTTGAGAGGAACTAGACTCAAAGGGGAACCCATCCTCATATGGGTGATCTGTAGATGTCTCAGGATTCTCACAGAGTTGGCCTCAAGTCAAATCAAGTCAAAGTCAAGTCAAGAAGCTTTTATTGTCATTTCAACCATATATAGCTGTTGCAGTACATAGTGAAATGAGACAACGTTCCTCCAGGATCATAGTGCTACATAAAACAAAGACAGGGCTAAAGACTTGTAAGTAGTCTTAGCCACATAAAGTGCAACTGTGCAACCTGGTGCAAACAGTGCAGGACAAGACAGACAAGACAGACAAGACAGTGCAGGACAAAAGACAGTGCAGACACAAAGTTACAAGACAATACAAAAAGTACAAAAAATGCAATACACAAAAGACAATAAACAGTAAACAGTAACAGAAACAGCGCCGACCGACCAGTGTATATACTGTATGTGAATACTGAATGTTCAAACAATATTTCGTGCAGTAACATTAGAATGACCACAGTTTCTTAGCAGCAGGTCCTTGGGATAAGATATAGAATTGTGCAAAAAACAGCAAATGACTGAAATATTGTATAGTATGTGCGGAATGGGTGAGATATTGTACAATATGTGCAAAAACGGCTGAAATGTTGGGACAGTTTGTGCAAAAACAGCAGAAAAAGTGTGCAAAACAGCATGTAAACAGTTTGCTGGATTGTAAGTAGCATGTAAACAGTATGATGTGTCAGTGTGTGTGTTTTGTGAGGGTCTATGCAGTCCATACAGATGATGTGTGTGTATGTTATGCTCAGTATACTGTAGGTACATGGGAGCTAAACCTTTAAGAGCCTTGTACTGTATGTAAGTAGCAGCAGTTTGTAATCAATTCTAAACTTAACAGGTAGCCAGTGTAGAGATGATAAAATTGGGGTTATATGGTCATACTTTCTTGTCCTAGTGAGAACTCTGCCAGCTGCATTTTGGACTAACTGTAGCCTATTTATTAAAGATGCAGGACAACCACTTAGTAATGCATTACAATTGTCCTGTCTAGAGGTCATGAAAGCATGAACTAGCTTCTCAGCATCACAGACAGACAGGATGTTTCTCAGCTTGGCAATATTTCTAAGGTGAAAGAAGGCTGTTTTTGTGGTATGGACAAAATGTTTTTATGAAAATGTTTTCAAAATGGACATATGTTTTTATGTGGTAATGACTACAGTATTCACATGAAATGTCCAAAACCTCAGTAGCCACTTTTGTCCAAAAGTATTGGCACCCCACCAGGTACTGATGTAATAATCCAGGACCTTCTGTGTAACATTACTGCAGCTGGTTTTGTAAATAGCTTCTGGACACCGAGTATCCTGTACATCTCCATGGCCTGCACAAGCAGCAATAAATTCTCATAGTCAAACATGGTAGAAATGCAAACTGTGAATTCATAGCGAAAGACTTCTTGTTTCTGTTGATTCCTAACAGGTTGGAAGTCATGAATGTACTGCAATGATCCATTCTCTTTAGGTGATTTGGAAGTGATAGCCACATGTTCTGGTGTTGGACACTCTTCCGGTATTTGGCATATAATATCAGCAGTGCCGTAATCTTTGTAATTTTCACCTCCTGTCGGTGCTCTATGTAGGAGCCAACCATGTATGTTTTAAGATTGGTGACTTTAATGATTGGGTCATATATTACTTTCCCTCCGCATGCCGTAAGGTTTGACTTTTTCCACTGAGGGTAAACATAGTCAGGCATACATATCACAAATATGAGAGCAAAAATGATCATTGGGTTAAAGAGGGTCTTTGGAAAAACATACTGCCGTGAGACTTGTTCTGTACTGTGAAAGAAAAAAGAAAGAGAAAACAGTTAGACTAATATATTACACAACTACAGTACTAGTGTGCAGCTTGGATAACAGTACAGATTTACTGTCCTCTAAAAATAACTCAACATACAGCCATTAATGTCTTAATAACTAAAACTAACTATCTAATTAACTAATTAAAAACTAGCAACAATTGTAATTCTCAAATCTTCAGAGTTCTTTGCAATGTGGCGCCATTTTCAACAGGTGGTCAGTATGAGAGAATTGCACTCAAAAACACCAAATTTTAACTGATCTAATACAAGAACATGATGAATAAGATATGTGGCTTTGCATGGTTAAACATCATGATGTTATCACTTAGGGTGTACTCACTTTTGTTGCCAGCTACTTTGACAATAATGGCTGTATGTTAAGTTATTTTCAGAGGACAGTAAATCTATACCTCTAATCAAGCAGCACAACTACTCTAAAATATATCCAAATTTAATTTCTATAGTATTATCTCTTGAGAAAACATACTAAAACGGTTGCTGAAATGCAAGGGGTGTACTGACTTTTGAGGGTACTTTATATTTATTTATATAAAACACAATTGACCAGTTTATAGCATCATAGCACGTTTAAAAAAGAGGCAGCACTGGCACTGCTCAAACTGCGGCGGTGTAAAATATGAATTTAAAATATTTTATGTTTTTAAAATATTTTACTAGAAACGGAAACCTTTGTAATGAGAGGAAGATTAAATTTCTTTACCTGCGAAGACCCGCAGTCTGAGTATTCATCTTGTTTTTTTGTGCAGTCTCTCTCTGTGTGTGTGTGTGTATTGGTGTGTGTATTGGTGGGTGTACGTGTAAGAGCGGGAGGGTCCTGTGTCAGTTCAGCTGGTTATTGGATAAATAATAAACGCCCTCAATAACTCAGAAAAGAGAAGTTGAAAAATATAGCAATGAAAAATACTTTAAAACATACAGTACACTGTCCTTCCATCTGATATTTGTTTCCGTCACCATGACCTAAACATGACATTTCATGCCAAGATTCTAATAGATCCTTGCTCAAAATGGCACCTGTTATGTTCAATTCACAGCTAGTCTTAGCAGCCAGTATGAGAGGGTCAAATGAATTGCTACAGCTATACTAAAAGCTATTGCTAAAGCTGATACGCAGTGTCGATTCGCAGTGTCGATTCAGTGTCGAGGATTTGATTCAGTATCAGATTTGCTTCAGTATTAACTATATAGTGAAAACTCTATGAAACAAGCATATGTAAGGAATTAAACAATTGTCTGTGTTTAGGGTTGCCACCCGTCCCGTGAAATAAACTAGCAGATACTAAATGACGCGTCCCGTATCAAATCAATACGGGACGCGATTTGTCCAGTATTTTACATAGGACCACGTTATACAGCAACCCATGCAAATCACCCCACCCGCATTGTGTGGAGACGCGTCCTATTCTGCCCCTGATTGGGTAATACTCGTTGCCATCGTTGGTTTGATTGGTTTGTTTTAGGGTTACGGGCCGTGAATCACGGCCAATCAGAGTCAGAGGAGGGCGGGACGCCGCCTCGCCGGTTATCATATTTTCCTGGGGACACGGTGGCTTAGTGGTTAGCACGTTCGACTCACACCTCCAGGGTCGGGGTTCGATTCCCGCCTCCACCTTGTGTGTGTGCATGTGCCTCGGGGGTTTCCTCTGGGTACTCTAGTTTCCTCCCAGAGACATGCATGGTAGATTGATTGGCATCTAGGGAAAATTGTCCCTAGTGTGTGTGATTGTGTGAGTGAATGAGAGTTGTGTGTGTGTCCTGGGATGGGTTGGCACTCTGTCCAGGGTGTATCCTGCCTTGATGCCCAATGATGCCTGAGATAGGCACAGGCTCCCTGTGACCTGAGGTAGTTCGGATAAGCGGTCGAAGATGAATGAATGAATGATATTTTCCTGTGTTTTTACTAACATTAAAGACTCAATCCTCCTTAAAGTAATTCATCACGGTATTTTAATTCATCTTAGATTATGTGGAATATCTGTTATTCAGAGAATGTCCAGTGCTTGCTGAAGCACTTCAGAAACAGCAGGGATCAGCATATCTGCATAGAATATCAACATTCACTACTACATTATTGTTTTTATGTGAATTATTTTGTAAGTATTATTCCAATATTTTGACTGTATATCACTTCATTAATGCAAAATTCAATGACATATCATAACCCAATACCATTACTAGAGTATGTACATATGTACTTCATGGTGGAAATGATGTTCTTGGTATATCCTTCCTTCTTCAAACATAAATAGCACAAGTATTTCTAAATGGTTCTGTTTTTATTTCATCCTACCAGGGTATAATAAATAATAATAAATAATATATGAAAACTGATGCAAATTTTTCAGAACAATATCTTATCCAACAACCATGATATAGATTACCAGTTTTTATATATTGGTACATTTGGAAAAATTGTCAGTGAGGCTTCAAATAGCTGCTTTATTCCAATGGAACACTAATGGTAAACTTTCAAAACAGCTTAGCTCACAAGTCAAAAAAAGAGAGAAAGAGAGATGGATCACATCTTTTTCTTACATAAACACAGATTAGGTATTCTATATTAACTAGTTTGCTTAGAATAACAACCGTTTTCATCAAAGAATGGATCGGTTGGACCGCCATCTGAAACCAATGTCTGTGGAAGTTTATAAAACAATTTATTTTACATAAGGGAGTAATGAGATTTTGTTTTTTATTTATTTATTTTTTTATGTAAAATATATTACTTTTTGCAATGCGTGTCATTGTGCATGGACTTTTCACTAAACTATTAAAATTAATTTTATTTCTAGATCCCTAATAAGCAGATAACAGTAGAAAAGACAAAGGCACATTAAAACATTACAGAATATGTTGAAAGGATATTCAGTACAAGCAAATTGTCAATAATTCCCAGGATAAAAACATAGCAGTTTTTTTAAAAAGCATTTTGAAGTGGACAGTGAGTGTCTTTGAACTTCAGACATAACATGTTTTTGGGGGCAATGTGACTGTGACCTTTTCCAGCAATGCAGTAAAGCTGAAAAAGGTTAAACTTAATTTTTTGTTAAAGTACAGAATGACATGGTGCAGTGACTACCAAAGGGATTGGAGACAACAGAGCCCATATGATCTGTAGCAAATAGCACACACTGCTTCTTCTTCATCTAGCATGCTATGATACATATTTACATTGGTGAATTTTATATACAAACAGAATGTTTAATTTTATCAGCAAGAAAACTTATTTTCACAACAGTGCTGCTAAGGCTTAAAGGATGTCTGGTAATCCTGGACACAGGTATGTGTGAGATCTGGTTGAAACTGGGATCTGGGATCTATATATATATACACATGTAATTCCTGCAATATGAAGCCCCTTCATGTCTTCTCAAGCATCTCTAAATTGTCTATTGTGTGTGAATCTGGTACCCCATTCAGGATGTCCACTGCTTTTGGGAGTCTCTTTGGACAGACTTCAGATTCCCTCTGACCCTGTGTAGGATGATCTGCACTGCTTTTGCTGAGGCACAATTGATGATTTAAATGCATTTCAGGAGTGCATATTGAACATATTTTAGAGATATGTAGAGATTTGTAGAGATATTTGATTCCTGTCAAACTGATTCCTACCAAAAGATTTGCAGTTTGCAATTTGTGTACAAATGCCTTTGGAAACCTTAATTTTAATCTCTTATTACAATTGGTTTAATTCAGGCACACTTTATTTGGAAATGTACTGCTTCCTGTCTTGTACAATTCAGCTAAACTCTCCAGCTTTACCAGAGTGCATTTGGTATGTTTAGATTTGCTTGGCATGTTTAGATAAAATGGCTTTTTTACTCTTAACATATCATGACCATACTTTTTACATATAGTTGTCACAGACCTTTTTTACACTTTTGGCAATTTTAGTGCTTTCTGAAGCACTTCAGAAACAGCAGGTATCAGCCTATCTGCATAGTCTCTGAGATGTGGGTCCAGTATGGGGTTACCTGTTAACGTGCCCTCTTTCTTAAATTTCCTTATGTGATACATGCGAGCAACTTCAGGTTTCACTCTCACAGCACCATTCATTGATTTCAACAATCCATGGACTGTAGTTTCAAATACTAGACGAGGATTTATAATAACTTTGAAATCATTGAATTGTGAAGGATCGTTTCTTAACCTATGAACATATTCTAAAATGTTTTGTCCTGGAACCTTCTTCCAGAAGTCTGGTGAATACTCAGATTTTGGATCCTTCAAGTTAATGGGAAACAAATTATTCTCAAACTCAAAGCCCACCCCCTGACCATATTTCCTCTCCAATTCAGGCAGAAGCTCTGTCCAATTGCTTAAATTCAAAGGTAGAATGAATTCATCCATATCTTGAAGAGCTACATAGTGACTCTTGTACATATAACGATACAAACAGTCATTAAGTGCTGCGATTTGCCCAAAGTAGTGTAGTTCCCCTGGCGATTCCCACTTCCTCCAGCCTCTGGACACATTAATGTAGGACGATACACTCCAAGGGATGAGCTCCACAAAGTCCTGACTGATGTAATAATCCAGGACCTTCTGTGTAACATTACTGCAGTTGGTTTTGTAAATAGCTACCTTCTGGACACCGAGTATCCTGTACATCTCCATGGCCTGCACAAGCAGCAATACATTCTCATAGTCATACATGGCAGAAATGCAAACTGTGAATTCATAGCGAAAGACTTCTTGTTTCTGTTGATTCCTAACAGGTTGGAAGGCATGAATATACTGCAATAATCCATTCTCTTTAGGTGATTTGGAAGTGATAGCCACATGTTCTGGTGTTGGACACTCTTCCGGTATTTTGCATATAATATCAGCAGTGCCGTAATCAAACCCAAAGTGATCAGAGTGCATGTTTAAAGTAGCAGATACTGACACCTTCGTTCCACTGCAGCACAGCATGCATTGATACTTTGCATTTTCACTGCGATGCACTATAGCAATTGTCCGTATCATTTTCACCTCCTGTCGGTGCTCTATGTAGGAGCCAACCATGTATGTTTTAAGATTGGTGACTTTAATGATTGGGTCATATATTACTTTCCTTCCGCATGCCGTAAGGTTTGACTTTTTCCAGTGAGGGTAAACATAGTTTGGCTTGTAATATTTCACAGGTTTTAAACCAGTCAGGAAATATATCACAAATATGAGCACAACAATGATAATTAGGATAAAGAGGGTCTTTGGAGCAACCGACTGCCGTGAGACTCTACTGTGAAAGAAAAAAGAAAGAAAAAACAGTTAGACTATATATATATACATATGTATTGAACAGTTTGAAAAGCAGATCAATAATGTAGGACTATGTATTATTATGATTATAGGACTATGAGAGAATTGTACTCAAAGCACCAATACAAGACTGTTCTAATACAAGATACACTAATTTGAATATATTAATATATATTAAAGTCAAATTTAGTTGTGTGGAATGTCTAGTTCAAACCCTTTATTCGCCTCTTTCAAATGAAAACAAAACCAAAAAAACAAAAAAAAAAAAATTAAAAGAATTAATTTAAAATATCTTATGCTTTAAAAATAGTTTACTAGAAATGCAAACCTTTGTAATGAGAGGAACATTAAATTGCTTTACCTGCAAAGATCAGCAGTTTGTGTATTCATCTTGTTATTTTGTGCAGTGTGTGTGTGTGTGTATGGGTCAAGTCAATTCAAGAAGCTTTTATTGTCATGTCAACCACATTTACTCTAGCTGTTGCAGTACACAGTGAAATGAGACAAAATGAGGTCATGTGAGTGTTCGAGCGTGTGCGTAATCCGGGAGGGTCTGTGTCAGTTCAGTTGATTATTAGGTAAATAATAAATACATACACCCTCACACTAATTTGTATTGTTCTGTCAAGAAGACAAAAACATGAACATGATCAATAGGATATATGGTGTTAAATGGTTAAACATCATGCTGTTATCACTTAGGGTGTACTCACTTTTGTTGTGTTGTGGAAGTTTGAGTTTTTAGAGATTTAACGTATAAAATATCACACTGGTAGGCATGGGCAAGAGTAAAAATGTTTCACAATTTATTGTGTTCTCTGCCACGCAGCAGAACCCAACACTCCTCGTATAGCAAGAGTAAGGCCGGGCCCTGAACATCGATTACATCAAGATTTTATAGACAGGATTCAAACAAAGAAGACATGTAAAAGAAAAACATCATCAATCATTGGCTATAAAATGCACATCTCATGATCAAGCTAATCTAATCTTACAAAGGTCTACTAGAAGCTGTTTATGAACCCGAGTCCTGCCAACTCATCTCCAGTCCCCTCTGTCCTTCTCATAATCTAAGCTAAGTTATTTTCAGAGGACAGTAAATCTATACCTCTATACAAGCAGCACTATTTTAATTTCTATAGTATTGTCCCTTGATAAAATATACTAAAACGGTTGCTGAAATACTGACTTTTGAGGGTACTTTATATTTATTTATATAAAACACAATTGACCAGTTCATAGCATCATAGCATGTTTAAAAAAGATGCAGCGCTGGCACTGCTCAAACTGCAGCTGTTGATATATTTATTACGACTCCTAATTCAGTCATTGTCAAGTTCCAAAACTAGTCTAAAATTACAATAGGATTTCTTTTTTTTTTTTTTTTTTATTCTACTAATCAATTAATTGTAAGATATAGTATGTGTAATGATGTGTTTGATTTGTTCGATCATTCATTTTGGTGCAGTAGCATGGAGTGATATAAACAGTATACCACTACAAAAAAATGGGTTGTGGGAAATAAGACAGAATTATTAAGGCTTCACTTGTAAGTGGCACATATTACTGGAACCCAGGAAGTGCTAACGTAAGCAGGTTACAAAGTACCACTCAAATATAAAATTTACAGCCAGGTAATGCTTTGACACTGAGTGACTCATCATCCAGACTTAAAACTCAACTCATGAATTCTGAGTTAAGTAGGATTCAGACGGTCTGGCATGAAGGTATGGCTGCTATCATGCTGGTACGGTACGGTTGTTATCGTGCTGGTAGCAGCCAATTAAAGATGGGAAAATTGTAGTTATAAAGGGATGCATATGATCGACAAAATTAGTCAGACTATGGCATCTGATAAATGTTTGATTTACATTTACAGCATTTAGCAGATGCCCTTATCCAGAGCGACTTACACTTTTATGCAGCTGAGCAATTAAGGGTTAATGGCCTTGCTCGGGGGCCCAGCAGAGACAGCTTGGTGGATGTAGGAATTGAACTCACAACCTTCCGATTGGTAGCCCAACACCTTAACCACTAGGCTACCACATCCCCCCAACTGTTTGACTGACAGTTAGGCCTCATCCCAACAATGTGTCCCAACATTCCCAACACTTTTACACCACCTAAACCATCCTGAAATCTTAACACAAAGCAGGTTGAGTCAATGAATGACTAATGACTAATGCTAAATTCTGACCTTACCAGATTTTGAATAGTCTGTCTAGCATTAACAATCATGAGCACCAAGACTACATTTCCCCTGATTCTGATGGGTTATGTTAAAATTAACTGAAGCTCTTGACCTGTATGTGTAATGATTTTATGTATCGCACGGCTGCCACATGACTGGATATTTGTTTAGATGTCCAGCTGTTCCTATTAAAGTGAACAATGAGTGTATTATGGTATGTTACACGTTGTGGCAAGTACACTAGATATCCTCGACTGGCTACAGAATGACAGATCTTGTAAAGTAGTGTACTATGAGGTGTAAAGTGAGTGTATATAATTCTGTAATACAACATATATAATTACAGTAATAATAACAGAACTACTAAAAGCTCAGTGTAGTGCACATAGTTTCCAGAGAAGCAACATGTTTCTTGGAAACATTGTGTGCAATGCTCATTTTACTTTTTCTTCGTATATTGCAAAAAAAATGGATGAAAACACATAACAAGGCCCTGCAAGGAAAAAACAACAACTTAAAAATAGACTACACTACACACTTTGGTCACATCCCGCAACCTTGGCGTAACCATGGACAATAAACTGTCAGAAGGATTAGTCTGTTTTTTTGTCCAAACAGGATGTTCAGGTACTTGCTCAGTCTCTTGTCATTTCAAGTCACTTTTAACAAAAAATACGACACAATAAAGGCACTTATTGTTAAGTAAAACCTAAGCTGTAACTTTCCTCTTCAGGAAACGCGTTTGAAGTTTCACTTCACAAGGTCAGTAGGTTTAACACACCCCAGTAGCTCTGGACTTTACTGCCAGTATCATAATATAATGTTATTATAAGCTAAAATAATAAGTCGATTAATAGTTTCCCTTGTTTTGTGATCTTTTTTGGATAGTTATTTAAAAAAAAATAGAAAAAAAAGATTAAAAAAAATCTATATATATATTAAAGTCGAATTTAGTTGAAGTCGATGTCTACAGTAGTTCAAAACCGTTATTTGCCTCTTAAAACGAAAACGAAACTAAGACCAGAAAAGAATGAATTTAAAATATTTTATGTTTTTAAAATATTTTACTAGAAATGCAAACCTTTGTAATGAGAGGACCATTAAATTGCTTTACCTGTGAAGACCCGCAGTCTGAGTATTCATCGTGTTTTCTATTTTTTTTTTTTTGTGGTGTGTGTGTGTGTGTGTGTGTGTGTGTGTGTGTTGGAGCGCGCGGAAGAGCGGGAGGGTCCTGTGTCAGTTCAGCTGGTTATTGGATAAATAATAAACGCCCTCAATAACTCAGAAAAGAGAAGTTGGAAAATATAGCAGCGCAAAATGCTTTAAAACATACAGCACACTTTCCTTCCATCTCATATTTGTTTCCTTCACCATGTACCTTTTAGACAATACAAGACAGTGTATTAAATATTAATACAGAATATATGACAGATCAGTTATGTACATAAAGTGTGAGAAGTGCATGGTTGCGCAATTTTACGCTTTTGTACAATATACAGCAGCAGTAGTGTGTGTAACATATACAGATGATGTAATGACACAGTTCTGATAATGCAGCACTGTCAGGTTGTGACTCTCAAAGGTACAGACATAAATAACACAATACTATACAATAGATATGAATTATTATCATAGATAATAACAATAGATATTGTTATTATTATTATTATTATTATTATTATTATTATTATTATTATTATTATTATTATTATTATTATTATAGATATGAAGCAGGGAATATAATTATGGTGAGTTGTTAATCAGGGTGATTGTCTGGGGAAAGAAACTGTTCATGTGTCTGGCAGTTTTGGGAAACAAAGTTCTGTAGCACCTGCCAGAAGGGAGGAGCTGAAAGAGGTTGTGTCCAGGATGTGAAGGGTCAGTAATGATTTTTACTAATTATTTTTCTCTGCTGTTTTTACTGTGTGTTGCAGTCTGTTCCTGTCCTGTTTTGTTGCTGACGTGGCCTTATAATCAGATTGAGCTCATGAACAATATGCAGCCCAAATGCACCAAAGGGCTATAGCAGCAACAGGAAGGGTAGTCGTCAGTAAGTCCTCCTCAGAAACCCCTTGGATTAAGACAACTAAAGGGATACCTGCAGCATGTACTGAGAAGTGGGGCATCCTCTAGACTGGACACAAGTCTCTTATGCCCATGGGAAACCTTGACGTCTTTTATGTAACACTCATCACTCTAGCCACTGATATGGCGTCCATGGTGGCTGAAGACTCTGGGATAACCCCCTCACAGGCTGTAGACTCTGGAATAATGTCCAAAATTGCTGAAGGCTCTGGCGTGATGGCGATCTTGGCAGAGGCCTCTGGCATGGCGGACATCTTGGTATGATGTGAGCTGGGGTGGCAGGCATGACATTTTGACTGTGAGAAAATATAGCATGTTCTTTCACAATTATACATATTTACTTTTCTGATATGACAAAAATTAACTGTGTTAAATTCAAAAACAAAAGATAATATCATTAAAAATCCTCAAAAAACTGAAAAATAAGTAAGATCAAGTAAGAACTAATGCTTAATGACTAATGCATCACAAAAGTAGAGCTGTGATGTTACACTAAATGTATCAGGGATGTCAAAAAAAATATGTTAACTTAGAGGGTTTTTTTTACTGTCACTCAGTCTTTTTATGGTTAGCGCTGTAGTGGATCTGAAGTATTTGTGGGGAACACTGGGTGTTCAGCATGAAAACACACTGGTAAAGGCAGCAGTCCATCCCATGGCAACATTCACAAATTCATAAATACCCAAAGGCACATTCAGCACAGCTAATCCACCAACCGGCAGGATCTTTTGGAGGTGGCAGTAAACAGAGAATCAGGAGGAAATCCATGTGTAAACATGAACAGGAAAACATCCACATAAACTGCAATCAGACGGTCACTCGTTCAAGGAAGATACACTTAAGTGTTAACCTTATTTCTCACCCTAATCGAATTGATGTGTAACATTTTATACAAATACATGTGAGAATGCTTCCTGATTTGCAATGTACAATGATTAGTGATGAGAATAATCCACTGAGACGGCGGCAGCTGTTGAGAATGTTTAATGGAGAGTCTCAGGTGTATATACTACTAATGTTTCTGCTATTTTTTGCATGCTTTCTGAAGCATGAAACGACATGAATACAATCTAACCTGAATGGTAATTGTCTGGTATGAGATCGCTCAGTTGTGAAACATATTTTCATTGACCTTGAGGATGACAATGAATTTATTTTGTACCTGTTGCTGATCCATCTGTGCACACTAATGATATGTGTTCAGTATAGCAGTGAGTGAGCAGCCAAGCCAAGACAAATGTGGTCATTTTGATTTTACCAAAGCTATTTCATCTCCGTGAAAAACATTTTGGTGGACAATATAACTGTATAATGTTTTACAAGTGTTTTGATTTACAGTATATTAAAGCAATGGATAGATTCTGTTGTTGCTTCTAATTGCTGCTCTTCGTTGCTATTCAATGTATGGACATTTAAAATCGAGTGAAACTGATATTGATAGCATTTTGTTCTTAGCAAATTTGCATAGCAAATTAGCATTGCTATGCAATAGAATAACTGTATTATTCTTTGTGGTTTGGCAATATGTTTCCCTGTGGAGAGATTTAAAGAAAATAGCTTTTCAAATATGCCTGTGAGGGGAAGCCATGTGTGTGCTATATTAGGTCTAGGCTGCTAAAAGTACCAACTTCTCTTTTCCTCTCTTGATTCAAAACCAAAAATAACCCTGCAGTGTTACTCTGACCTATTCTGGTCTACATCTGTCTAATCTACATCTGTTGTCAAGCTCTTCAAAGAGAGAGAAACAATGGAAAACCTTCTAAAAAACACTTTTCTATCCTTGTATCATGGAATGCTGCATAATGTTTTAGGACATCAATAACTTTATTAGCATTTTGACAGCCTTTTATGAGCTATTGAAATGTCCCAGCTAATTCAGAGAGCATGTTATGAATATATGCTGTATTTCTTAGTGTTTACCTCGTCATACTGATCCACAAAGAAGTGGAGCAAGAAACTGACTGTTGCTGAAATAGATTTGTGGTTTCTGACGAAATAGGAATGCTAGTTCAGAGGTTCATATGAATACAGCAGTATAAATGAAAAAGTATTTTAGCTTGTTGCAAAGGAGGTTTCCTGTTTCACTCCCCCAAAGTATTTGGTGTTCTGGCATTTGTTAAAAAATACACAGTCAGGTTCAGTTAAAGGCGCAACAGTTTCGTAATATTTTTTAATATTTCGTAACACCATTAAGAAATGCACTGTTTCATGTTCCTGGAAATGGAACACATACAACAGATATTTCCACTCATTATCACCATGGGCCAAAATAAACTAAAAATGAGCAGAAAGCCAGACACCTAAGGCCAAATTCACATAAAAAACTAAAGCAACAGTTTTAACAAACAGGTCAGTGATGCCTCCAAAGCAGGATACAATATGATATGTGATAGAAAGACGAAGGCCCTCCCCAGCCGCACGGCAATTCTATCTAATCTACTGCCTATTAGACGTCATTCTGAGATGGATACAGGGCCAAAACCAGTTACTGTTAAATTAGCACTTCTGAACATCCGTTCATTAAAGAACAAATCATTTTTAGTTAATGATCTTATCACCACTAACAACCTGGACTTCATGTTTCTAAATGAAACCTTGTTAGATGACAGCTGCAGCGCTACAGTTCTCAATGAATCAGCCCCACCCAACTTTACTTCTATAAGTGTCTGTAGAGCTGTTAGAAGAGGTGGAGGAATAGCTGCTTTATTCAAAGTTGCCTTTCAATGCAAGCAAGTGTTACTTGGTGATTACCAGTCTTTTGAATATTTGTGTATTCCTCTAAAAGGTACACCACACATTCTGTTTATAATTATTTATAGGCCTCGCAAATACATCCCAACATTTGTTGATGAATTCACAGAACTTTTATCAACAATCTCCTCTGAATTTGATTATTTTGTTATTGCTGGAGATTTCAACATTCATATAGACAATGCAGAAAACAATACTGCAATTGAACTATTAAATGTTTTAAACACTTTTGATCTGACCCAACACGTGCAAGGTCCTACACACAATAGGGGACACACTCTTGATCTGCTCATTAGCAAGGGTCTAAACATTTCATCCACTGTTATCAAGGATGAAGCGCTATCTGACCATTTCTGTGTTTACTTTGATTTATTGATCTGTCCTGCCACTGATGCTATTTCTGTCTATGTCAAAAAAGGTTCATAAATGAAAACATCAGTGAGGTATTTATGAATGCTATATCAATGTTGCCAAACATATCGGCAGACTCTGTTGATGTTCTCCTTGAAAATTTTAACTTAAAAGTTAAAGATGCTATTGATGATATAGCTCCAGTAAAGGTCAGGATGATCACTGGCAGACATAAAGCACCTTGGAGAAACACAACAGCTTTACAGAGCATGAAAAGAACATGCAGAAAAGCTGAACGTATGTGGCGGAAAACAAAACTTGAAGTACATTATAGCATCTACTGTATAAGGACAGTCTTCGTGCTTTCAATGTAGAACCAGGCACAGCTAGACAGATCTTCTTCTCAAACATTATAAACAACATAAACAACACTCGCACTCTTTTTGCTACTGTAGAGAGACTAACAAACCCCCCAAATCAAGTTCCTAGTGAAATGCTCTCTGACAACAAATGCAATAAGTTTGCAACCTTTTTCTCTGAGAAAATCAGTAATATCAGAATGGCAATCAATACGGCCTCATATTGCAATGTGCAATGTGCAATTATTTGACATAATTGATATAAAAACCTTGGAAGAAACAGTACAACATCTTAAAGCATCAACTTGCAGCCTTGACACCCTCCCCACATCCTTTCTCAAAAAGGTACTTAACTGCTTAGAAACTGACCTCTTAAAAATAGTAAATACCTCTCTGGTCACAGGCACTTTTCCAGAGTCCCTAAAAACGGCAGTTGTTAAGCCTCTCCTAAAAAAGAGTAACCTAGACAAAACCATACTTAGCAACTACAGACCAATCTCAAATCTTCCTTTAATAGGCAAGATCATTGAAAAGTTTGTTTTCAATCAGCTAAACAAATTATTAAACTCAAATGGCTATCTGGACAATTTTCAATCTGGTTTCCGCCAGCATCACAGCACAGAGACAGTGCTCATAAAGATAATAAATGATATTCGCTTAAACTCTGATTCAGGTAAAATATCAATGCTGGTGCTACTAGATCTTAGTGCTGCCTTTGACACGGTAGATCACACCATACTCTTACATAGACTGGAAAACTGGGTAGGGCTTTCTGGGATGGTCCTCAAATGGTTTAAATCATACCTAAAAGGGAGAGGTTACTATGTGAACATAGGTAACCATGAATCTGAGTGGACATCCATGACATGTGGAGTCCAACAGGGTTCAATTCTTCCACCGCTTCTCTTTAATTTGTATATGCTCCCAATTTGTCAAATAATGGAAAAGAACCAAATTGTTTACCACAGCTATGCAGATGACACCCAGATATACTTAGCCCTGTCCCCTAATGACTACAGCCCCATTGACTCTCTATGTAAGTGCATTGATGAAATTAACAGTTGGATGCGTCAAAACTTCCTCCAGTTAAACAAAGACAAAACCAAAGTCATTGTATTCGGAAATAAAGATGAAACTCTCAAGGTTAACACACACCTTGACTCTAGGGGTCTAAAGACACAAAATAAAGTCAGAAATCTTGGTGTAATTTTAGAGTCTGACCTTAATTTCAGTAGTCATGTGAAAGCGATAAGCAAATCAGCTTACTACCATCTCAGAAATATAGCCAGAATTAGATGTTTTGTCTCAAGACAGGACTTAGAGAAACTTGTCCATGCTTTTATCACCAGCAGGGTGGATTATTGCAATGGACTCCTTACTGCGATCCCCAAAAAGACCATTGGACAGCTGCAGCTCATACAGAACGCTGCTGCCAGAATTCTGACCAGAACCAAAAAATCTGAGCACATCACTCCAGTCCTCAGGTCCTTACACTGGCTTCCAGTTACATTTAGAATAGATTTTAAAGTATTGTTACTCGTTTATAAATCACTTCATGGCTTAGGACCGAAATACATTACAGATATGCTAACTGAATATAAACCAAGCAGACTACTCAGATCATTAGGATCAGGACAGTTAGAGATACCAAAGGTTCACTCAAAACAAGGTCCGTCAGCATTTAGTTATTATGCCACTTATACTGTAGCTGGAATCAGCTTCCAGAAGAGATCAGATGTGCTTCAACAGTAGACACTTTTAAATCAAGATTAAAAACACATCTGTTTAACATCTGCATTTACTAAATGAGCACTGTGCTTCTTCACACTGACTGCGCTTTTTATCCAAATCACTTTTACTCCTGTTTTATTCTTTTTAACATATTTTAAACTGTTTTTATTAAAATCACATTTAATTTCTTTAATTGTTCTTTGTTTTTATTATGATTTTATTGTGTGTCTCTTATTTTTACATATATTTTTTTTCTCTCTTATAAATTGTTTTCTAATTTCTATTTAAAGCACTTTGAATGACCTCTGTGTATGAAATGTGCTATACAAATAAACTTGCCTTGCCTTGCCTTGCCTTGCCTTGCCTTTTGTTAATCTCACATGAAGGCCTAAAAGCTTTTCCCTGGTTATGTGGATTTCAGCATTAATCTGTGACTTTACCTAGCCGTAAAATATAACTGTCTGAATTAATTTTTCCAAATGGATTACAAATATCCATTGCTGCTAGAAAATGGAAAGCAGGCAGATAATGCATTTTTATACATGGAGCATGATGTGATGAATAGAATCAACAGTATTACAGATTACATAGTAGACTTGCAAATTGTTTTGCATCACAGAGACAGTGAAGGTTCTTTGTTTAATTTTTCTTTAATAGAGACGGTGAAGAATTTTTATTCTAGGTTGCGCAAACATAAGTAATTACTCACACGATTACACAAAGAGAAAATTACACATTGGGTATTTGTTTTCAACCCAGTCTCATGGCAGGTCGTCAAATAGGTCACGAAATGTAATTATATATATTAATTATAATGTTGTGTATAATGTATAGTGTTTTCGGATTTGTTCATTTGTTTTCGGATTTGTTAATGTGTTTTGAGATAGCAAGCATTTGTAACAAGATAGTTCTTTTACTTTCTTTGTTTGTTTGTCTGATATTTTTGATTCTTTTTGATGCTACTTGGAAATGTTGTAAAATAAACATTGTCATATTTGCAAAGAAACACTGTAGTGGTTACCCTTAATTTTAAGGTATCTCCTCATTCCCTTGTGGGATGATTGGGATAGATAGATAGATAGATAGATAGATAGATAGATAGATAGATAGACAGATAGATAGATAGATAGATAGATAGATAGATAGATAGATAGATAGATAGATAGATAGATAGATAGATAGATAGATGTGTGGTAAATGTATTGACTGGGGGCCAATACTTTTGGAATCATTAGATTGATAGTGTGGAGTTTATAGTTACATGTATTGAGTCTCCTTTACATCTACAGTCACTAGGAGAACACAGGAGAGAAGCCATGCCTGAGCTCTGTGCATGCTGCGTGTGTGAGAGCTTAAAGGAATTTTAGGAATTTCCCATTCATTTCTATGGGGTTTTTTGGCCGCATTTCGTCCACTGTGCGAACATCGTTTGTTGGATCGCCTATAAAAGTCTCTTATAGCACACCTCTCCTCAATGACCCGGTCCATTTGACACCTCATTAATGGGTCTAGGACAAAAGCTGCGGGAAAAGTTACGCACCGAAGTTTTGTCCTACACAATAACAAGAATGTTGCTTTGCAAGCACCATTAATAAAAAGTATGCAAGATAACAAGAACGTTGCTCTGCCAGAGGCAAGCACCATTAATAATTCACATAAAAACAATAATGTTGTAGTGAATTTTAGTGAATTGTTTTAAGAAATAAACTAAATAAAATGTGTCCTTACATATTCTAAATGTTGTAGTAGATTTTAAGTAGGATGACAGATTTTCTACAGGTGAGATTTTCTCAGAATGCTGTAATATGGATATTGCAATAATACTTACAAAGTAATTCACTTAAAAACAATAATGTTGAAGTGAATTTTAGTGAATTGTTTTAAGAAATAAACTAAATAAAATTTGTGTCCTCACAACAAATTTACAAAAAAAAAAAATGTACTGACAAAATCTTACTTGGAGTGTACTGCAACATACAGAATATGATTATATGACTTAATTGTGTTTAGTGAATTATTTTATGGACAACTCTTACTATTTCTATATAATACATAATCATACAACATACATAATCCTAAATTACTCTTCATATGGATGAAAATGTCATTTTTGTTCATTAAATCATTTTTGCACAACGTTGTATGACATTTTATCCACTCAAGGCTGTTTTTGAAAGAATGCTTTACACAGTTAGTATTTGTTTCCACTGGTAAATAAAGCGATGCTAGTGCTGCATTTGTAGCACCATCACCTTTGACCACACTACTTATTTTCACAATGCATTATGGATTTTTGTTGTATGACTACACAACTTTACACCCTCCTTTAGAAGTTTTTCCTTCAATTGGGCTCACCTAGTAATCTAATTATCACAGGTGCCACAAGAATGCATAATAATTTAGAACAGGGTGTAACAGAGTACAGAGTCTCACATAGGGTGTAACTGTCATGATTCAGCCCGGACTTTTGGCCATGTGCTGTTGTTGTTGTCACGTGTCTGCCCCGCCTTCGTCTGCTCCTCCCTGTTTCTTCACCTGTTCCTAATGTTGTCATTGTCTTAATTGTATTTAAGTTAGCCGAGTTGCTGGATGCAGCGCGGATCATTAGTTGCGTGTACCCCTTGTCATGTCTAGTCCCGGTTAAATGTCGTCAGTTGTATTGTTTCATTTATCGTCATTTTTGTCTATGTCTTCTTTATTTATTAAACCCCCTTCATTTGAAGCTATCCTGCGTACGGGTCTGTCTCCTTCCATCCCCGATTGTGACAGAATGATCCGCCTTAAAACCCAGCAGACCCAGCAGGATAGCTTCCAGCACTGACCGGCTTTTTTCCCTTCTCCCCCTGGACTGTTCCGCCAGTCCTTCAGGTCTTTTTTTTTTTTTTCTCTTTTCTCGGTGACATCGCTCCGCCTTTTTTCCGGTGAGGGACGCCGCTCCAGTTTTCGGTTCCGTCCGAGGCGGTCGTCGCCTCACTTCCGTCGCGGAGGATGCCACCAACCTGTTTTTGCCCCTTTTTTTTATTTTTTGGTGCCATGCAGCATCGCCCCACCCTTTTTCCGGTGAAGGACGCCGCTCCAGTTCCGGTTCCGTCCGAGGAGGGCGTCGCTTCACTTCTTCCGCGGGGGGTGCTGCAGGCCCAGGGCGATGGACCTTCCCACCCTTGGTATTCTGGACATCAGGACGTGAGTCTGGCTGCGGTGTGTCGGGGTTGTGTTCGGCCCTTCAGCTCGGCTGTGGATATCGCTCGGCCCTTCAGCTCGGCTGTGACGTCATTCGGCCCTTCAGCTCGGCTGAGGATATCGCTCGGCCCTTCAGCTCGGCCATGGAAGTCGCGTGGCCCTTCTGCTCGGCTGAGGACGTCGCTCGGCCCTTCTGCTCGGCTGTGGACGTCGTTCGGCCCCTCTGCTTGGCTGAGGACGTCACTCGGCCCTCACTGCTGTGCCACCGTGAGCCTTGCTCCCCCCGCTTGCCTCGCCGTGTGCCTTGCTCCCCCCACCGGCCTCGCCGTGTGCCTTGCTCCCCCCACCGGCCTCGCCGTGTGCCTTGCTCCCCCCACCGGCCTCGCCGTGTGCCTTGCTCCCCCCACCGGCCTCGCCGTGTGCCTTGCTCCCCCCACCGGCCTCGCCGTGTGCCTTGCTCCCCCCACCGGCCTCGCCGTGTGCCTTGCTCCCCCCACCGGCCTCGCCGTGTGCCTTGCTCCCCCCACCGGCCTCGCCGTGTGCCTTGCTCCCCCCACCGGCCTCGCCGTGTGCCTTGCTCCCCCCACCGGCCTCGCCGTGTGCCTTGCTCCCCCCATCTGCCTTCGCCGTGTGCCTTGCTCCCCCCATCTGCCTTCGCCGTGTTCCTCGTTCCCCCATCTGCCTTCGCCGGGTTCCTCGTTCCCCCATCTGCCTTCGCCGGGTTCCTCGTTCCCCCATCTGCCTTCGCCGGGTTCCTCGTTCCCCCATTTGCCTTCGCCGTGTTCCTTGCCCCCCCCCATCTGCCTTCGCCATGTGCCTCGCCCCCCCCTCCTGGACTCTGACAGGGTTTGGCGCTTCGGGAGCCGCGCCTTGGGGGGGGTTCTGTCATGATTCAGCCCGGCCTTTTGGCTATGTGCTGTTGTTGTCACGTGTCTGCCCCGCCTTCGTCTGCTCCTCCCTGTTTCTTCACCTGTTCCTAATGTTGTCATTGTCTTAATTGTATTTAAGTTAGCCGCGTTGCTGAATGCAGCGCGGATCATTAGTTGCGTGTACCCCTCGTCATGTCTAGTCCCGGTTAAATGTCGTCAGTTGTATTGTTTCATTTATCGTCATTTTTGTCTATGTCTTCTTTATTTATTAAACCCCCTTCATTTGAAGCTATCCTGCGTACGGGTCTGTCTCCTTCCATCCCCGATTGTGACAGTAACAGAGTAACAGTCTCACATAGCTCACAAAGTATATTCCAGTTGGCGTGCTCCACGTTCGTGTATGGCTGAGGTGCTGTCCTGTTTCCAAACCTGTTTCCAAGTTTTTGGCTGTTTTATATTGTTTCACCTGCTCTTTTTAGTTGTATTAATATTTTATTTCTGAAGTTTGAAGTATTTAATTTGCAATTTTGATTATATCTTTGTGACTCTTCTTTAGTTTGCTTTTGTAGTTCTTCAGTTGCATTCGATTTTGTATTGCTTCTGGGGTTTGAAATGTTTTGTTTTAATTTGGAGTTTGTGATTTTTCATTTTTTTGTTTGATTTACTTTCTCTTCAATTGCACTGGATTTCGTTTTTGATTTATAGAAGTTGTTTACAAAGACTATTTTTCTTCCCCTGCCCCCCTTTTTTTACACTTAATTGTATTTTGTTGAAATTGATTTGTTCAAGCAACTATTTATTGGTTGTGAAAATGTAATTTATTTACTTTTATTTTTTTGAGTTGATTCAGCCTCTAACGTGATTGTAATTCCGTTTGGGTGAAAAATGTTTCTCTATTTATTTTAATATTGTTTTAATGAAGATGTCAATTAAGATGATTTTGTATTGTTACCTATGACTCTGACTCTAATTAGTGATATGAATTTGTGTATGCCAGTTGTAGGTGTTCCATTCTAATTCTTTGGGTGAAATTCCCAAAGTGGCGTAGTTGAAACTGATACCTCGTTACTTTTCTCATTTGTAATAGTAATAATTAGTTATAGTAATTACTAGTAATAATTGTTGTTGCCCTTCATATATAATAATCGGCTGAACTGACACAGGAACCTCCCACTCTTACATGTTCACCCACACACACACACATAACCACACACAGACACCACAAAAATACAAGATGAATACTCAGACTGCTGATCTTCACAGGTAAAGCAATTTAATCTTCCTCTCATTATAAAGGTTTGCATTTCTAGAAAAATACTTTTAAAAACAAAATATTTTAAATTCATTCAAGTTTTTTCTAAAATAACTATCCAAAAAAGATCACAAAACAAGGGAAGCTATTAATCAACTTATTATTATTTTAGTATGTTTTCTCAAGGGACAATACTATAGAAATTAAAATTGGATATATTTTAGAGTAGTCAATGTGCTGCTTGTATAGAGGTATAGATTTCCAGTCCTCTGAAAATAACATACAGCCATTATTGTCAAAGTACTGTAGCTGGCAACTGTGATGGAAATTTTCACTCTAAAGATGTTTGTAAGGCCTTGTCCTTCTATGCTTTTACCTTGTAGCTGTTGTGGCTAGAAATTGTCATTGTCCTAATAATTGTCATAATTATCCTAATAATTAACTGAACTGACACATACCCTCCCAGATTACACACGCGCTCGAACACTCACACACCACCTTTGCACAATCTCTTTTGTCTCATTTCACCGTGTACTGCAACAGCTAAACATGGTTGAAATGACAAAAGTTTTTTGACTTGACAGATACATACACACACACACACTGCACAAAAAAACAAGATGAATACACAGACTGCTGATCTTCACAGGAATTTAATGTTCCTCTCATTACAAAGGTTTGCATTTCTAGTATACTATTTTTAAAGCATAAGATATTTTAAATTAATTCTTTTCTGGTCTTAGTTTAGTTTTCGTTTAAAAGAGGTGAATAATGGGTTTGAACTAGACATTTCACACAACTAAATTCGACATTAATATATATTAGTATATTCAAAATAGTGTATCTTGTTTTAGAGCAGTTAAAATTTGGTGCTTTTGAGTACAATTCTCTCATACTGATCACCTGTTGAAAATGGCACCACATGGCAAAGAACTTTGGAGATTTGAGAATTAGAATTGTTGCTAGTTTTGACATGTTCACTTACGGTGAACTCACTTTTGTTGCCAGTTATTTAGACATTAATGGCTGTATGTTGGGTTATTTTTAGAGGACAGTAAATCTGCACTCTCCTGAAAAAGAAGAATACATAGTCTTACATTATTGATCTGCTGTCAAACTGTTCAATATATATATATTTTTTTTCTTTCACAGGAGAGGCTCACGGCAGTTTGTTGTTCCAAAGACCCACTTTATCCTAATTATCATTGTTGTGCTCATATTTGTGATATATTTCCTGACTGGTTTAAAACCTGTGAAATATTACAAGCCAAACTATGTTTACCCTCACTGGAACAAGTCAAACCTTACGGCATGCGGAGGGAAAGTAATATATGACCCAATCATTAAAGTCACCAATCTTAAAACATACATGGTTGGCTCCTACATAGAGCACCGACAGGAGGTGAAAATGATACGGACAATTGCTATAGTACTTCGCAGTGAAAATGCAGAGTATCAATGCATGCTGTGCTGCAATGGAACGAAGGTGTCAGTATCTGCTACTTTAAACATTCACTCTGATCACTTTGGGTTTGATTACGGCACTGCTGATATTATATGCCAAATACCGGAAGTGTGTCCAACACCAGAACATGTGGCTATCACTTCCAAATCACCTAAAGAGAATGGATCATTGCAGTATATTCATGCCTTCCAACCTGTTAGGAATCAACAGAAACAAGAAGTCTTTCCCTATGAATTCACAGTTTGCATTTCTGCCATGTTTGACTATGAGAATGTATTGCTGCTTGTGCAGGCCATGGAGATGTTCAAGATACTCGGTATCCAGAAGGTAGCTATTTACAAAACCAACTGCAGTAATGTTACACAGAAGGTCCTGGATTATTACATCAGTACCTGGTGGGGTGCCAATACTTTTGGACAAAAGTGGCTACTGAGGTTTTGGACATTTCATGTGAATACTGTAGTCATTACCACATAAAAACATATGTCCATTTTGAAAACATTTTCATAAAAACATTTTGTCCATACCACAAAAACAGCCTTCTTTCACCTTAGAAATATTGCCAAGCTGAGAAACATCCTGTCTGTCTGTGATGCTGAAAAGCTAGTTCATGCTTTCATGACCTCTAGACTGGACAATTGTAATGCATTACTAAGTGGTTGTCCTGCATCTTTAATAAATAGGCTACAGTTAGTACAAAATGCAGCTGCCAGAGTTTTTACTAGGACAAGAAAATATGATCATATAACCCCAATTTTATCATCTCTACACTGGCTACCTGTTAAGTTTAGAATTGATTACAAACTGCTGCTACTTACATACAGTACAAGGCTCTTAAAGGTTTAGCTCCCATGTACCTAACTAGTCTTCTAACATGTTACAATCCTTCACGCTCTCTGAGATCACAAAACTCAGGACTTCTGGTAGTTCCCAGAATATCTAAGTCTACTAAAGGTGGTAGAGTGTTTTCTTATTTAGCTCCCAAACTCTGGAATAGTCTTCCTGATAGTGTTCGGGGCTCAGACACACTTTCCCAGTTCAAAAGCAGATTAAAAACTCATCTCTTTAGTCAGGCATACACATAACACATCCCATAATCTTGTGCACTATTACATTAGACTTGCACATTTTTATGAACAGCAGATATGTTAATCCCTCTCCACTGCTTCTCTCTTTCTACCCATCCCGAGGCATCCAGACATTGTAACAGCTCCGATCGTCTTCCGTGCGATGAAGATCTCGGGCCTCCACTGAGTTCACACACTGTTCACCCTCCTGCCATCTGGAAAGAGGTACCGAAGAATTCGGGTCCTCACGACCAGACTGTGTAACAGTCATCATCTGTATGGGCTGCATAGACCCTCACAAAACACACACACTGACACATCATACTGTTTACATGCTGCTTACAATCCAGCAAACTGTTTACATGCTGTTTTGCACACTTTTTCTGCTGTTTTTGCACATATTGTACAATATCTCAGCCATTTCGTACATACTATACAATATTTCAGTCATTTGCTGTTTTTTGCACAATTCTATATATTATCCCAAGGACCTGCTGCTAAGATACTGTGTTCATTCTAATGTTACTGCACTAAATATTGTTTGAACATTCAGTATTCACATACAGTATATACCCTGGTCGGTCGGCGCTGTTTCTGTTACTGTTTACTGTTTATTGTCTTTTGTGTATTGCATTTTTTGTACTTTTTTGTATTGTCTTGTAACTTTGTGTCTGCACTGTCTTTTGTCCTGCACTGTCTTTTGTCCTGCACTGTCTTTTGTCCTGCACTGTCTTGTCTGTCTTGTTTGTCTTGTCCTGCACTGTTTGCACCAGGTTGCACAGTTGCACTTTATGTGGCTAAGACTACTTACAAGTCTTTAGCCCTGTCTTTGTTTTATGTAGCACTATGATCCTGGAGGAACGTTGTCTCATTTCACTATGTACTGAAACAGCTATATATGGTTGAAATGACAATAAAAGCTTCTTGACTTGACTTTGACTTGATTTGACTTGAGGCCAACTCTGTGAGAATCCTGACACATCTACAGATCACCCATATGAGGATGGGTTCCCCTTTGAGTCTGGTTCCTCTCAAGGTTTCTTCCTTACCAATTTAAGGGAGTTTTTGATTGCCACTGCTGCCTGAGTCACCTCAGACTTGCTCATTGGGGATAAATACATATACATACGTACATACTGTACATACATACATACATACTGTGAACTATATATATCTTGAATTTTTATTATATTAATTCTTTATATTAGTCCTTATGTTTACCTTCTGCTCTATGTTTATGTTCTGTAAAGCTGCTTTGAGACAATGTCCATTGTAAAAAGCGCTATACAAATAAACTTGAATTGAATTGAATTATGGGATTCTACTTATTATTATACTGAAGAACATACATGGAATTCTACATTCTACAGTACATGTAATTGTAATGTTGAATGAACAATAGATAGATAGATATGTAATGGGGTAGAAGGTGTAGGACTACAAATTGGGTGGACTACAAATTCCAGGAGTCGAGAGTATAAAAGGAAGTCGAACTTGGTGACCCTCTTTGTGTACCATGTGCTAAGAAAAGATGTTTGGTGTTTTTCAAGGCTGTGTTATAGCAGATGAAAAGACTAATTGATTAATGAACAGCATAGCAGCCTAGAACTGAATTGTAAAGATGATGCATGACTGCCGTTTACGTTTACTTTTATTGAAAGCATTGATGGCTTAATTACGATGGCCGGGAAGTGCAAAACAAATGAACAAATCCCAAAACACATTAACAAATCTGAAAACAAATTAACAAGTCAGACAACCCGGAAGCGGTTGGTATAGTTTGTGAATGGAAACTTACCATCATCGGACAAGACACCTTTCATTCACCTGTACATCTTTAATGACAGTCGTCTTGTCCAATGATCGGTAAGTTTCCATTCACAAACTATACCTACCACTTCCGGGTTGTCTGAATCGGTGCACGAAACACATTAACAAATCAGAAAACACATTAACAAATCAGAAAACACAACGACATTTCAGACAACCCGGAAGCGGTTGGCATAGTTTGTGATTGGACAAGACATCTGTCACTCAAGGTATACGTGAAGTTCAACAGTCTGCCGCAGGGAAAAGTTGGAATGGATGGATGGAATGAATTACTGTGGAATAATTCTGTTATTTTCTTATATTTAAACAGAGAACTTTACACATTACACATAAGATGCCATACCTGTATATCTTGAGTGACAGGTGTCTTGTCCTATCACAAACTATGCCAACCGCTTCCGGGTTGTCTGACTTGTTAATGTGTTTTCGGATTTGTTCATTTGTTTTCGGATTTGTTAATGTGTTTTCGGATTTGTTAATGTGTTTTCGGATTTGTTCATTTGTTTTCGGATTTGTTAATGTGTTTTCGGATTTGTTAATGTGTTTTGCACTTCTCAGCCACCGTAATTTTGCCCACCTGATGTCATCTGATCAACCAACAACAGGCTACACACACACACACTCAAAAACATGCCATAATTTCATGTGAATAAAACTTCGTTTACCTCCTTAATATTTTTTTATTATACTTAATTTATGAATGATAAACCTTATGAAATTTTGCCATGTTTTGAGTAAAATAAGCAGAAATTATTAAATATTATTTTGGATAACCACTGACTGATAAATGTCAAACATTACTCAGCATATCTCCAGGCCAAAGCTGACTGATGCAACTAAATTCATAAATAAGAGAGAGGAAACAAATATGATTTGAATATGAAAACACCCTGTGTGTGTGTGTGTGTGTGTGTGTGTGTGTGTGTGTGTGTGTGTGTGTGTGTAAAGATTGTTGGTAGAAGAAGAAGAGAAGAGAAGATATTGTCCCCAGCTGGACAAATGCATATAACAAGTGTGAAATATTTACAAATGTTTCTGTTTTTTTGGAGGCCCAATGAATTGCGTTGCCCAATGCTTGTGTGTGTGTGTGAGTGTGTGTGAGTGTGTGTGTGTGTGTGTGTAAAGCTTGTGAGGACAATCCACTGCCACTGCTTAGGCCTGTTTATTACTTCCAAGTCTTTACCACGTGGAAGTTGATGAATGCTCTGAGATCGGCAACACATTTCCTGATATTCTTTCGACAAGATATTGAACACCATAAACAAGTAGAATCTGATTTTTATGATGCATTTGCTAGGTTGAGATATACATCATATGGCTTTTTAAGTCCTCTTAATTTGCACAATAGGAGAGAGCTTGACATTGACACTTCCTTTATTATTTGATGATTTGCAGTGTGGTGAGATTAGAAGACATCACCGATGACAACCTCTCTGGTTCTCATATTCTACTTACCTGTTTTGAATTATTGGCACACATATGGAATGCTTCACTGATGTCAAATCAACTTATAGTCAACTGTATTTTTGACAATAGTCTGGTCAAATAAAACCCCAACACTGCTATGGTTACACACCTTACACATTACTATGCTTCTACCATCATGTCAAGGGGGGCATATAAATTGTACAGATAAGACAGACATGCAACAGTTATTAATTGCCAATATGTGCTTTAATAGGAAAATATAGCAAGGCAGTCAAAATGGCATTCAAGACAAGCAAAGAAAAGATTTAGATAACATCTAAAGCACAAGGCCTATAATTTCTTCTAAAATGAAACCTTGGGGCAAATATAAAAAATAATAGAAGGCCAAGAACAACAACAGTCCATACATAACAATTAAATGTAATGTAGAACCCAAAACCACACATGAATGTGTGAAAAGAAATGCATCGGTTGTCTAGGAGACTATACAATACATGCAAGAACTCAGTTGTTATAACAACATACAGGACTTTGGAAAGTGTGACCTCTGCTGGAAAAAACTTGTATTAGTGTGGGCAGGTATAATCTTATATCAGCATTTTTGCAGGAAATGAAAGCGGCTGCACGACTAACTGGTTTACTGAGCTTGCACTTTGTACACTGTTGAGCAGACAATTAAACACATTTGATAATACACTCAACAGAGAAAGCAAAACCTTCTGATCAGTAGGCTAAGCTATTAATTGTTTAAACTTAACCAATAAAGTCTCATTAATGTTGTTCACCACATGGAAGGCATGGAAGATGACAGCAAGGAAAGCCACTGACCATTGTGTTGCTCTAATGGCTAATATATGCAGACCAGAAGAAGACAATATCTTATAGCTTCCGGACTGCATCAGCTCCAGCTGGCTGGTTTACTTTACACCAGAAGGAAGCAACCACCTCTAGGGGCCCTGTGGCAGCAGATAGACCCCAGACTGTGAGATTAGCATCTCTGGTGTTTCTTCCAGTAGAAATAAATCTCTACTTTATCCTTCTGTTAACAAAATCCTACACTGCCAGTGGGCTAATAAGTTGCCTTTTCTGAGAAATGTGGTATTTGGGGTTGAGTTGCCGGATGACTCTTCTTTTCAGCAAGGATTACTGATGCATTTACAAAGCATTCTCACTAGAAGCTGATCTGCAGGGTGTGGACTGGCTGAACCACACTGGCAACTGTAATGACATTTAGCACACACTAGAATGATGGGCATGTTCTTGATAGCCTACTTCTTCCTGAGAGCACTCAGGAGACAGGTTAATTAGCTCCCTAACAGAGGGGAAATCTGCAGATTGAAACGATAGCTCCAATGCTAGTAGCAGAACAGCCAATATATTACTAATGTGTGCTACCTGCACTGCTAGAACATTTTTCACAAGGGAGTCAGCACATCTGTATTCAGCATCCATTTAATGTAGTGCTTTGTACAGTGAAAGTAACAGGGATGCAACACAAACATCAGTAGGAGGGATATATACAACTCTCACCTGCTTTTATTGAGATATGACATGGATATCGTGGATAAGGCCTGCTCATTACAATGTATACCTAGAGGAAAATGAACTGTTTATTTAATAAGCATGTACCAAAAGTAAAAATAGCAGTAACTAGCATTTGAGATAAAAATTGATAATCCTTAAAAACAAAGTGCACAATAGTGTTTTAAAATAGTGCTCATAACACCAATGTATGATGAAAATAAAAAGAAGATAGCATTGGAAAACACCTGGGGCACCTGAAGACAGTAGTTGCAAGCTGCTAGCAAATACCTCCATAACATGTTCCTGAGCAATGGAGACAGCTCTAATTGGTTTCTCACAGTTTCAGGATGTAAGATTTTTATCTTGACCTTTGGCTACTCTGGAGACTGGATTCCTGTTGGAGATATGTGGGTTTCCTCTGGTTACACCCTACTCCAGAAAAAAACATGTTAAACACACCCTCTGTGTGTGTGTGTGTGTGTGTGTGTGTGTGTGTGTGTGTGTGTGTGTGTGTGTGTGTGTGTGTGTGTGTGTGTGTGTGTGTATAATCTTGTAATAAAAATAAAACTTTCACCATTTGTTTACTTAATTTCATTTAATATATTATCTTTGCTTTAGCTTTCATTAATAACACTTCTACTGATGTGTATAATGACTCAGCTCAATGTTTCTTATCTAACTAAGCCACCAGAGGTCTCTCAAGTACTTGAGTATGTCCTATTCCATCAACAGATTTTTGGATCCTCATCACAGAAATCTGGCTTCTGAATGCTCCAAACAGATGGAGTCCTTGCAGAGGAAAATCAAGCTTGAGAAACACTAATGATAAAATGATATTTATGCTTTTTCGGGTTCTACACAAGGTCATAAAAGAGTGTTGAATTTTATTAATGAGGTTATGAGAAGCATACAAATGAATATCACATTTCCTGCCACATCATAGTGTCTGTTTACCATATTTATTTAAAAAAAAATAACAGTTTAATTCTGTTAAACAATACATTCAGCAAGAACTACTTCAACTGTCTTTAATTAAGGGATAAATAACCTTAAATCAAGCTAGCTCATAAACTTAATGTTGTGTCGAAACTATGGTACATATAATATCTTATGTGGCTATGTAAGGAAACTACTACATACTACAAACTTCATGTGTATGCCCTCTAGTGGTTAACTCATTAACTGTATATTACTTTACTTTGTTTTCTCTCTGAACTGCCATAATACATCAGAAGGATTCTCTTCCTTAACTTCATTAATAATTTACAATCACACCTAAAGTCATAAAATGCATTGACTTTTACTCTTTCCATGGCAGACACACACCTCTTAACAGAAAGCACTTACAGACTATTACTAAATGTGTAACATGCGCAGAGTGCACGGTGCATATCTTTATGATTTTATTTTTATTTCTTTCTTTTACAACATTTAATGGTTGTTCTGAAGGGGCTGCACCCAATCTACAATCATCACACCACTTAATCGGAGTCATTTCCATATGAAACAGGCAAATATTTATAACCTTAACTTAGATTGACAGTAAATAAGATGTATATTTCAGCAGCTGCATTCTATCAGTGGAATAAAAAAAAAAATTAAAAATGGCTGATTTTCCTGCTATGGTACAGCTGATTTAATTAACCCATTAATGACCAGGTTTAATACTATTGTTAGAAGAGGAAAAATACTCCAGACAAACAGCACTGCTGATTCCACTGGGGTTTTGTTTATATGTTTCTTCTTCTTCTTCTTCTTCTTCTTCTTCTTCTTCTTCTTCTTCTTCTTCTTCTTCTTCTATTTTTGCTGTAATTATTATGTTTAAATTATGCTGATTATGTCTGTTGAGTTTGTTGACCTTAATGGCAAAATGCATCAGAAATTCATAATTTGATAAAATGAATAAAATGAAAAAGTAACACATTTTTTGGCATTTCATAATATCATATTAAATGACATTAAAGTAGGTTTCACTATTTTAGAAATATGCTAAACATACATAAAAAATAAAGGCAGTATTGCGTGTGTTCTATACAGCAATGAATCCAAAAATTATTTATGGTGTATTGCAAACTAAATAACACGTATTTGCACTAAATTCATTGCGGGTGAATGGGTGAGTTGCACAGTCTGAAAGAAATGACTAGCATATAAGTATAACTATTTCAGATTTTGCTATTATACCCCCATATATCAAGCTTTTTTCTTTATCTTGTATCACTGCATTGCCGCTGGTAATCTTGCTGAAAGACATAGAGCCTTCCAATAGACTTGCAAATTGCCCTTCCCTTCTGTCGCAGCATTAGCATACAGATGTGGTTAAAAAGAGAAAGTTGCCTCACAAAAGAGCCATGCAGAGAGAAGTGGCCCTAGATTTTATTTACGGTGTCCGACCCCCGTGACCAGAAAGAAAGGCAGGAACGATTGTCTTTGGACAAGTGACAGTGGGATGTTTCTTAGTCTGCTGTGCACAAAGGGTTGCAACAAAGAGTCCGACTACACACAAAAGCTCTCATCTGTTCATTCATCTTAAAGGTTACATGTGTGTGTGTCCAGCTGTCGAGTGTTTTCACTTCTGCAATGGAATAAATGTGAGAATGCTGTTTAGAAATTTTTGGTGTGTCAGTATATAGACATGGTTCAAATTAAAGCAAAAAAGTATGAATTTTAAGTTTCTGAAAGTTTATTTCAAAACAATCAACAATATATTATGAAGTTGGCATCACAACCACAAGGAATGTAAACGGTCCGTTTAAATTATATATGAAACAACACAATACAAAATCATAGCACATTATTCTGTCTTTTTCCTGCACTGAAAAAATAAAAAAAAAAATAAATAAGTTTAAGTTAACAAAAGGCAATAGCTTACACAGACAGCTAAGACAGGAACTTGCAACTTGTTTTTCTTCTTTTTAAAGGATCTACTACACTGTAAGCTTTTAATCAAGGTCAGGAAATGCATTTTTCATCTACATCTATATGTTGTAAAGAACATTATATCTTTTGTCTCTATAATACAGATTGACAGTGCAAGAGATGTAAGATGGCGTAGCACTTTTTCCTGATACATTGTCGCACTGCCACTTACACACAGACACACACAGACTCATACACACAGACACACAGACACACACACACACTTGTTTGTAATGATTGAGCCCAAATACTGATCTCAGTGAGCACAGAAGAAACTTAAGAAGTGGTGGTGTTTTATCACTTATGATCCTGAGATTTCTACATTCAGAGTCTGTACTGCTGGTTTCACTTAAAGCTGGGAAATAGCTCAAACAAAGCAAACTCAAAAGATGTGTTCACTGTGTAAAAATGCATAAAAATGCAATCACAAAAGAATAAAATGGGCAATAAATAGAATCTTAGATAAGAAACTTGTTTAAACTACTTTTTGTAAAACTTTGCAAAACTAATCAATTTATAAAATGCCTTCACTAAAGGCTACACTTTGTTTACAGTACACGTCTGGGTTCAAGGTTAGGGTTCATCCTACAGCTAAATATAGACTAAACTATTCAGCTTTGGTTAAAGCACAGAAAAGTGCATGTAGTGAAACATGCTCATCTGCACTTTTGCTTAATTCTTTACACTTTCCGGACATAACGGGTACAGAAAAGGTTCTCAGAACTTTTCCTTGCATCTAGGAGACCCCCAAAGTGTGAATCTAGAGTGAAATAACTAGTACAGTTTCAACTGGTATACAACAGTATACATTGGCACACAGCAAAAAATCCACAGTGTTGGATTAACACCTTAAACACAGTATATAGATCAGGTCACGTGGACACAAATGACCTTTTCAAACTTTTCAGTGAAGGCTATGGGAGTTAATTCAATACTATGGGAATTTCTGTGTAAACTTTTGATGCATCAGATAAAGAAATAAAAAAAAAAAAAACAACATTCTATAACAAATCAAAGCGAATATGCAATATGCACAGATCGTTCACTAATCGTCTGAGACAGACAGGCGGCTGAAGATGGGCAGCCGTCTGCTTGCTTCTACACTAGGCGAGTCGCAGCCGCTTAGGCTCCCGGAGCTCGAGTAGCCGTCGTGGTCAGAGAGCGAGTCTGCGGACGCGCTGCGCTGCAGAGCTGCGATCCGGTCGCTGAGCGCGATATCTGATGTGAACCCGAAGCCGTGCTTCAAGGCTCCGTGCTCTGGCAGCAGCGGTGGAGACGGGAGATCAGGGCTGCACGAAAAGGAAGATGACGGTGGAGGAGATACAGAAGACGCTCTAGTGAACGAGAGTGGGTCTGGGAAGGCCTGGAAAGCGGCCACGGTGGCTCGGGAAGAAAAGCCAGCGAAGCTGACGCTCTGGCGCAACAGGCGCGGGCGCTCCCTGGTGGCCTGCCGATTATACTGCTGCTGCTCGTCGGCGTTGTGGATGAAGTGACAGCGCGCGCCGTACGGACAAAAGCCCACGGTGTGGAATGTGCGGCACGGCTCGGTTTTGTACTTGGGGTGCCTGTTAAGGCCGCGCAGCTCGTCTGCGCCATGCGCAAACTGGCACTTGGCGCCGTACTTGCAGGCTCCGCTCTCTTCATATGTACGACAGAGTTCGGTTTTGTAGCGCGCAGACACGACAGGCACCGGCGTTGCTCTTGGTGATGGCGGAGAGACGCTCAGGCCCGGTGGGGAAATACTCAGGCCGGGGGGAGGCGGTAGGGTGGACTCACCACTCACGTGTCCTTCAATCATGCTCACGGAGCGGTCAGCCCTGAAAGGGATACGCTGTAGGGCAGAGCGCGGAAGCTGCTCTCGGCTCCATGGCTGGCTGCTAATACTTGTAAGGGACCAGAGCTCGTCTGTTGGGTCTATGGCACCTCCACCGATGTTGAATTTGGAGTTGGGAAGTGTGACGGGACATAGGGAATGTCTGCGCTGGAAACCGACGGCGCGTCTGGAACCATCATGTACTTCAAGACTTTGAAAAGTCTGCGGGATAGAAAAGGAGATGAGGATTTTTAATACACAGCATAACTAACAAGGTTGACTGATCTACAAGTACTCTTGTTGTACACTACAGACTTCCTCCATTTCAGTCCATATAGTAAGGAACACCGACCATCCGGCAACAATGCAAGTTGTCACAGTGATGGATAAAGTCATGCCTATTGAATTTTTAAATTCATTCTAAAACTTTTTAAACAAGTTTTTCTGAAGGGCTTTGTTTTTGTATCAAGAGAATTTGTTTTACTATTAAAAAAAGTCTAATAATTAAGGTATGGACTGTAGCCATATAATACCTAAAGTTTCAATAACTTTAACCCAAAAATAAATGCATTAAAGCAATTTTGTAACTCACCTTGCAAAATTCCTCATCCAGCTCAAGGAAAGGTGTAAGGAGATTTGATGGCATTGCAAAGATGCCTTAGACAGTAGGCCTAAGAAACTGTAGCCAAGAAAGTGTGAAGTTGGTTGAGGATTGGGGTGTGAAGCACTCCTACGCTCTACCTCCCATCTGTTGGAATCCCCTTTTATAAGCAGAAACTTTGAAACTCCACCCACATTTTGGTAAGATGGTATTTCACGCCCCTTTAAGTGTTAAGAGAGATCCATTTACACATTTCTCTCAGCCTTAGTAACTTTCATTGCATTAAAACACAAGAGTTAAAACAGTCTTTGCCACTTTCTGGTGATTTACCATGTCATCATTTTGAATTTGCATTGTATACAAGCCACTCTTCACATGCCAATACCTTAGGATAATATGCACTTAGAAGCTTGCTTCAGTAGAAAAGCTTTGTATGCCAATGTGTACTGCATGGAGAGTCAAAAATTTCACTTAGCTAATTTAACTGCAATTCGTTTAAAGACATTGAGTACTGTATAAAGCAAAGAGTAACTACAATGTCCTGTAGTTTCAACATTGAATCAGCACACTACATAAAGTAAAATGCTAACTGTGGTTCATATGTCTGGGAACAAAACAGATTTAGTTTAAAATAATTAGTTTAAAGTAGCTATATATCTATATCTATATCACTCATATCACGTTATATATATATATATTCATTCATTCATCTTCTACCGCTTATCCGAACTTCCTCGGGTCACGGGGAGCCTGTGCCTATCTCAGGCGTCATCGGGCATCAAGGCAGGATACACCCTGGACGGAGTGCCAACCCATCACAGGGCACACACACACTCTCATTCACTCACGCACTCACACACTAGGGACAATTTTCCAGAGATGCCAATCAACCTACCATGCATGTCTTTGGACCGGGGAAACCCCCGAGGCACGGGGAGAACATGCAAACTCCACACACACAAGGTGGAGGCGGGAATCGAACCCCGACCCTGGAGGTGTGAGGCGAACGTGCTAACCACTAAGCCATCGTGCCCCCATATATATATATATATATATATATATATATATATATATATATATATAGCACAGATTCATAGACATGTTTTAGATTCATGGTATCTTAAGTATGTAACCTAGTGACCCAGAGTTAATGTACCCAATGATAGAGACTTAAGCACTTCTGTACGTCGCTCTGGATAAGGGCATCTGCCAATTGCATATAAATGTAAATGTAAATGTAGACACATTGAGTATTCATTCAAATATTACACACAAACAGAGTTAAAATAAATAGCAATTTGTCACACTTAAGACATACAAATAATAAGCTTATGATTTAATTTTAGTTAATAAAGTACTACCTAATGTTAACCATTTCATTTTAATCACAGATGATTTTAATTGAAGAAGCAACTAATTTTAAATAAATAGCCAGCTGTGTTTTAAGATTAGCTGTGCAGCCCTATTTATACAATAAGATATTCATAATATTATTGTGTGAGAATTTGAGATAATACATTCATCTTATCTAAGAAGCACATTCCTGCACAAACATTAGATGCAGCATGTGTTTTGTGAAATCCCTGTATGATTTGTTCATCTCTAATTTCTTTCATATAGTCCAGTGATCTGAGAAGTGATTCTCCGTAATAACCCCGACTCTGTCCTAATAAAGCAAACTGCAAAATATTTCATACCCATGCACACTTCATGCACAGCATGTTGCACTATGACCACCACTTTATTATTCATTCCTGTTGTTGAAGTGTCACCACAACGTCTCTGCTCTCAGTTTCAAGACTGGTAGATCTATGTGTGTTTTTTTTGTATTTTCTGTTAAAGCAATGACCAGTTTCGTAATATGCATGCATGCAGACAGTTCAACAAATTAGATTTTGTTAAAAAATCAGATTAGATTTAATCACAATACAGCTTTGGAGAGATTCCAGACTCTTAAATTTTAAATATTGTCACTTTTTTCTTTTTCATTGTTTTTCCAGAGGATGTGAGCTCCCTCACTACTGTCCCCAGGGAAAAAAAACACTGTAAATGTTAGCACAAGAAGCTCCAGTCAATAAGCAACACTGTCCCTTCAAAACAATAAGGCCTTATCTCAAAGGCTAGTGTCAACACCTCTTCTAGTTCAGTTATCGGAGAGATCGGCAATACGAATAGTCCACTATCCAAGGGAACACTTGTTGACTTCTGGCAGATAAAGCACAGGGGTGTTTAATTTGGCCGGAGAGACAAGCAACTGAATCTGGGCTTGTATTTGTTTGTAGCAAAGGGTCTGTAGAGGAGATTAAAATCCATTTGAATGCCAAAGAACAAAAACAAGCAACTAGCATTGTCTCACAAACAGTGATAGGAGCTTGATGGCTTTTTAAAGCACTACTGACTTTTAGAAACTGCTTCTTTGCTAGCTGCTCATTCCCTTTTAAACGAAATGCTGAATCTGGGAGTTTTCTGGTGGGAATTTGGTTGCAGGTGTTGCTGTCTGTAGAGTTGAATGGAAACTCTTGAAACACAGTGTTAAAAGGCATGAAATAAAAACAAAATGGATGGGATTGCACACCAAAACTGTCTTGAGAAAAATAAAGAGACACTGGGATGTCCAGACTTCGATAGAGACAATTATAAGGCACAAAGGCCTCCTGGAGGTTTGCTCTGGCTGTAGTGACTTGAAGAGAGCCGCGGTGCTCGCTCGCCCAACAATAGCATTATGCGGATGCTGTTTTGCTCTCTAGCCATGTCATGGCTTACCAAGTGTGAGACACACCGGAGAGCCTGAGTCACAGGGTCCAGGTCCTGAATCTTTAATGAGGCTGAGGAAGATTGAGAAGAATTGTTAATGATTAGCCTGGGCAATGGAAGCACACTGAGCTAATAAAAGTCAAGAAAGCAAATAGATGCTTTATAGGAGTTACCATGTTCACTAAGTTTATTCTGTCACTAACAATTGCAGTGATTGTTCAAAAGATTCAATTCACTGATTCCATTTTGTTTCTGCAACGATTACGTAGTGTATTCGGTTTAGAAATACTTAGTTCAGCGGTTTTCTAACTTGTTGATAGGAACTCCTTTTAAGTGTAAAATAAATTCTATAGACTTCTGAGTATAGATTTGACAAGGATTCACATATATTCAAGATTCAAGATTTTATTTGTGATATAAACAGGTATATAAAGGTGCAATGAAATGAAAAGTGGTCTATTCCTTCTTAGCCAGTCCAGATAAATAATAAAATAAATAAGAATAAATAGATTATTCATTCAGAATGTGCAAAAAGTAATTTCTATTCCTGAATTTTCCTAATGACCTAATGTGTAAATGTGAAAAATTATTTTCAGGTCTGATTGTTTAACAATTACTTTGTTTTGAGTTATTGAGGTTTGGATTAAACTCATTTGATTAAAGGATTCTAAAAATGTAAGAATAAATATAATCGTAGATTGTGATACTCTCGGTGTTAAAAAGTAAAATGTGTATAATATTAAGCCTAAGCTCTTCAAAATAATGTACAAAATGATATTGTGTGAATTTATTTTGCTGTGGTTACTAGACGGAAGCTGAAACTCAGCTTTAGCTGCCCAATGTTGTTTGGTGGCAGTTTTTTTTTCATCAGACAGGAAGGAATGTGACTGTTACCCCGTTGCTCATGGGTCTTTTACATAACCCCAGAGAAAAAAACACAGTCTGGTTATCAGTGCACACACTGTAGCCGTTTGGGAGCTTTAACTGTAAATATGAGGCTTGGACCAGTTCTCTGTCTGACTGATTGCAGATATTGTTGTTTTTCTTCTCACTGACTTTAATTCTAAATGTTTCTGCCTAAGACTGCAAAACCTCAACGGTTCTTAATTGAGAACAGATAATGGTCCACTTAGCATATTCTTTTGATGTTTTTAATTTGATGTATAAATCAAAGACATTTCTAAATGAGTTAAAAAAAGATGAAAAAAGAAAGCAGTGTTTGAAAGTTTAAACTGCCGGGTTTCATTTGTCTTTGATTTGAATCATATTAAACCAATGAGTTGATCTTATTTATGTTTAATTTGTAACAAAATACAATTTCTAATTCAAAAAAGGCAGCTTCTAAGCCTGTTGTTTCAGCTATTTTACTTTTCGCACATATTCACTCATACCCTCCGGGTACACTTTCTCATTAAAGGATCAGGATTCAAATAAAGTTTTTTTTTTTGTTTGTTTGTTTTTTTCACAGCGATCTCTTAGTCAAGTTTGTGTGAATTTAAGATTAGAAAAAAACAACAAATTTATATTTGATTGATTTCTAATAAATTAGTACATGCTAATGATAGTACAATCTAAAAAAAAAAGTAATGCCAAATTAAATACATTTTGCTTATAGTTACAGATAAAGCTAATCAACTTATTCAATTCAACATAAACAAAAATATCTAAATCCTGGCGGCATGAATGACATGTCCTGTCTATACTTCTTTTTTTTAAAAACTCCTCTCATGGCTCCTCCCACCCAGCATGTCAGTTATACTTTATTGCTGATGTGGCTCCACCCCTTGTGGGAAATGGATCACTCTTCTTTGTGTCCCCCTTCACAAGAGTCCTTTTGTTGCGGCCCTCCATATGCCAGGCTGAAGAGTCAAAGAAGCCCTGCGCTGCCGGCTCAAGCCATAAACACGTCTGGACAGAGGGAATGGGGGATGAGAAGGCCAGAGCAGGGGGTTGGGGGATATTTCCTCTTGGACGCACAGGACGAGGCTTCAGCGGCATGAATGGGTTTAGGGTCAGTGGATGGTACAGAAGTGTAAACTCCACCCCATGGCTCAATCAATATGAGGAGCAGAAGGCCTGCAGAGACATTGGCCTGTGTGTGTGTGTGCCCCCTCTGTTCTGGGGATACGTTACAAACCAGTTCCCACACTCACTCACTCACTCACTCACTCACTCACTCACTCACTCACTCACTCACTCACTCACTCACATACTCACACCAACACACAAACACACAACTGACCAGCAGCCTCATTTATGATGAAGCAGTGTTGTGATGAATACACACTCCATAACACATATTTTGACAACATTTAAGAGTAAAAACACAAGTGCTCCATTCACAGAAACACACAGAAAACCTGCTAAATCTCTGAGTGCTTTATACACATATCTATATCAATTAAAAGTCTCTTTATATATACACACACCAATCCAAGTAATCCCGTAATATCAGATTTGAAAACAAGATTATTTATATGACTTATAGATTTTAACTGGTTGCATACATATATTGTATTTAGCAGACACCCTTATACAGAGTGACTTATAATACATTATAATTACATTTATACAACTGAGGGTTAAGGGCCTTGCTCAGGGGCCCAGCATTGGCAATTTGGTGGACCTCCGATTCAAATTCATGACCGTCTGATACGTAGTCCAACATCTTAACCACTAGGCTATTACATACAAGTTGCTGTGAATTAGTTATCATAGAAACAACAGAAGAAAAATTTTGCATATAGATTTAATAATAATAATAATAATAATAATAATAATAATAATAATAATAATAATAATAATAATAATAATAATAATAATTTTCACTGGACTTTTCAAGACTGCCACAACAACTACATATGTACTATAGCTGGACATTTGCACCTCACATAGTACTATCCTGCATTTAACATTTATATATGTCCCTATACTGTACTCACATGTCACTGCATCATAATACCTCTGTTCTGAACCATGCTAGGGGTGATAAAAATGGGAAGCAAGCACCAGGCCTACATGATTGATTATATTTTCTTTCTGATATAATTTTTTCTGGCAATATTTAATATTTAATATTTGATATTATACTTTATTATATTTTTCTGATCTTCTTTGATCTGTATTTTGAGATAGACTATATATATATATATATATATATATATATATATATATATATATATATATATATATATATATATATATATATTGTATACACCTGTGCCTTATTTTTATTCATTTATTTTGTTATTTTCTCTACTATTGTTGTTTTTGGACAGTCCTACAAAGCATTTCAATATATTTCATGCTTGGGGTGCTGCTGGATATATATATATATATATATATATATATATATATATATATATATATATATATATATATATATATATATATATATTTTGTGACTGTGAATCTCATGACTCATTTCATGCATGCAATGGAATATATGGAAGCAATGAAATATATCACATCACACATTTAAATTCTGCCCTTTCTTCCATTGCATCAACAAGCACCTATTGCACTGGCTGGATGAATCACATGCGTTATATCTGTTATATGAATTATTTTGTCCCAATGGGGGAAAAACCTCTCCATGTCAGTTCTTTTGGAAAAGATCACCGCATATAAATAGTGCACAAAACGCCCTTCAGTCCTCAGGCCCTTGTAATGCACATATGTAATGTGCATACATTCTTTTTATTGTGTGTAGCATTGCTAGTCCTGATGGCTCTGTTTAACACACATTTCCTGGGTTCTCTCAGTAGCTGGCCATTCACACACTCTCAGATACAATTAGCACATTTCCATGTGAAAGTCGCACCAATGGCCCTGAGTGCTGAAGTGTTTGCATAGATAACGGCCGCTGTTGTTATGTCATGGGTACTGTAGCTGGGAGGGCTCACATCCTTTCTAAGTCTTCTAAAGTGTGTGTTTTAGCAGGCTTTGGACTAATGTTGTCATAACAGTGGCGGAGTGTAAATGGAGTGAGGAGGGATGAGTCATGGGTGGATTCTTTTAAAAGAATGCATTAAGGGTCACAGTTGTGAAAGATTATTATATCCAATTTCATGCATTTAAGTTGTTTTTTTTTATTACATTTCATTGTTTTTTATTATATTCCTCCATATACAGCATAAGGATAATAACATGCCTTCAGGAAAAAATGCAACATAGAAGATGTTAAACGACAAGCAATAAAAACATAAAGGCAAAAAGTAGCTGACTTTGAACAAAGAACAACATGACAGTAAAATCAGAAGGCAGAAATGCAGAATTCTTTAAATCTGGGTAAATTTATACAACTACAAACAGCACATGAGTTTAGGTATATATAGAATATAAATAAAACATGAAACTGAGTGCTGTTAGATAATAATAATGATTAATTTTATTTTATTATTATTTTATTACAATGAATTCCATTAAAAATTGACAAAAATTGTCATACTTAAAGATGAAAAAATAAAGCTTCTTATGTCCATGGGGGAAGTTGTGGCCTAATGGTTAGTGAGTTTGACTCCTAACCCTAAGATTGTGGGTTCGAGTCTCGGGCCGGCAATACCACGACTGAGGTGCCCTTGAGCAAGGCACCCGCCCCCAGAAGATCTGTGAAATCTTCATGTACTTGTAAATTAGCTGTTATTACACAAGCTGTGATTTGAATTATAGACAAAACTACTGTCTGAGCTGCTGCTGTACAAAATGAATCAACACTTTCTGACCAATTAAAAGTTGTATAAATAAAGCTATTAACCTTAAAGAGCTGGGAAGACATCCCTGCATGTTTTTTTTAGTTCAGTCCAGAAAATACTAGCTTAATTAAGCTTTAGTTCTCACATAAAATGAGACGTGCAGTATATAATTTAAAATACACCTAGTGAAATTCCTGAGCCGTGCAGAAAACATGGCACAAGGGAAGTTAGATGGCAGTAAAGTGCTCGCATAATGCAACGTGACAGGAGAAAAACACTGTATAACTGCATACTGTGAAATCTATACAAAATATTCATAGATACACTAATATAATAGGCTATAAACTAATGGTGGAAACTACTATGAGATAAAATAAAAATACACAAATACATGTGATGAAATGTATAGAAAATACACTGATATGCAACATAGTAATACACATCAACACAGCTGTATGCCAATTTGAGTAGTGTGTGTAGTGTGAGTAGTGTGTGAGAAATGATGGAAAAACAGAGCTGCAGTGATTTATCATGTTTACATGCATACATGAGTCAGTCATTAATATGATTTCCTTCTGAATACATGCACCACAGTCCATTTCTAGTACATTATGTAATATTTACATGCCAATTAATCCAGATAAATATTCCTCTTCATTGGTTTTGGGGTTGCAGGTTAAATTCTATGAAATGAAATGAAATTAAATTAAATGAAATTAAGCATCAGTTTTGATCCAAAGATGAGATAAGATGAGATGAGATGTGATGCACCATTATAAATCCCCCATAGCAGTAATTGAAGTTGACACAGCAACTCGAGTAAATATGCTGTAAAATTAAAAACAGTAAAATATAGAAGTATTACAGATGAAATATAAACCGTTTTAGACTCATGGTATCCTTAGTCTGTGACCTAACAAACCAATATCCATTTATTCTTTGATGGAGACTTAAAGCATTTTTATACATCCATCTGGATGAGATCGTCTGTCAAATGTAAAAACCCTCTGTCAATACCCTGAATGTAAATGTAAAATAAAATTACACTAAATAGAAAAACACTAATAGAGGTGGAGATGAGCTGATCTAGCATTTGATCCTGCATCTCAGTCTCTGTCCATTATAAACAATGATGCAAAAACTGATGGGTGTGAAGGCTGTTTCTTTATGTGCAGATGTAAAAAAAAAAATAATAATAATAATAAAATAATCTTAAAAGTGTACATGCAACAAAAAACCTGACTACTGGATAAGAACCCAAACATGTTTTAGGATTTGTGTAATTTCTGATTTTCTGATCATTATATATATATATATATATATATATATATATATATATATATATATATATATATATATATATATATATATATATTTATTTTTTTTTTTTTAAGAGGACAACACTGAAATCTGGTCAAAATGAGACCAGCACCTCTAAGGGACAGCTGGTGGACTACAGTGATTTCTGTAGAGGAATTTTGGATATGGTAACATGTGTTGTTGTGGCACAGAAGCGGGGAGTAATCATCCTGCCTGCTGAGACGTTTATTTAGTAAGCTATGTAGGTTTCACACAATGACATCCCCCTCCTTCTCTCAGCACATTATCCTTCCTTTTTCTTTTCACTTTTCCCCAGGCTTTAGCTCACTGATCCACAAAATCCTGAAATGGACTCCGGGGAGAAGTGGGCAGGGGGAAGGGTGTGCGGTATTCCTAAAAAAGTCCCCATCTGTGAAGGAATTCCATGGTAGCTCGGTGGACCCTGGCCCTTGAACTCAAACAGACAAGAAGCGATAATGATAATAGATGTTAGCTGACCCTTAGTGTGGACAGAAATGTTATTTGTTTATATGTGTTTGACAGAGAAGTTGAGAATTATGCTTATGGGTTTTAAGCATAAAGTCCTAAGGTTTTCTAATATATTTATTGAACATGGTTAACTTTTTAAATAAATAGTGTAAATTTCTTGTGGCATTAAAAATGACAAATTTGCCCATTTGTTATTCTCACTCATTTGCTTAAATCTATTCCCTATTGTATTGTTAAGTAAATCTCCCCAAAGCTAAGAGTAAAGTTAACTAACAACCATTTAATAATGCTGTTTAAAGATCTAATAGTTTTAAACTGCAGTTGAAACGCCTGAATCCATGTTTATTGCTTTAACCAAATGGCATGCAAGTGGTGTAGCGTTGTGGCTTGGACTGAGTAATCATCTATATAGCACACACACAGCATTCAGATATTCCTAACCTTTTCGGGACATTTGGTCTTCACCAAGATATAAAAAAAAAATCTGCCTACACATATTTTATCCTTTATTCCAAAATTGGCAGTGAAATGTTTCCACAGCAACAGAAGTTACCCTTAAAGTTCAGTCCTGTGCATTATGTTCCTAATATTTTACAAGGCATTTGAATCTGAATCATTGGTAAAGTGTTGTTACGACTGTGTGCTCCTGTGTTACTCACACCAGTCATCTGCTCTTGGCACAGACACTTCCTGTTGAAGTCTAGACAGAACAGGAGGGAGCGGATGGTCAAATGGTCACAACCTGTTTCCTAAAAGAAGCCACATAACAAACTGGCCTGATCTATTTTTGCAGTGAAAATCTGCTTGGAAAAAAGAAAAGAAGCAAAAAGGTAAAATAGATGGAAGTACAATCACTGTGAATGAGATAAGTGTGCATGTAATAAAGAAATATATACTGCATGAAGTGTAGTGTGATTAAAACAAATATGAACTGTTTACTAGGCATAGATAAAAAAAAATTCAAGCTGTAGACAGAACGGCTCATTCTCTAACGTCACTTATATGCGGTAAATGATCAATAGGATAGGATAGAAATGGGAAAACTACAGAGATCACATGGAAGTTTGTGTAGAAGGCTCTCCAGTATAGTAACAATCTAGTTACTGAAAGCCTTTCAGCAGTTTTTCAGTGTTCTGGATTGCCATAACAGCAAGTACGTGGTTCATGAAGCATATCTGGTTTGAACAGCGTGTGCAACGATGGCTGTCCTGGGCTGATAAACGATCCTTCCTCAGTGTGTTCATAATTTTTTTACTGGTCCCCCTGCAAACTCCTCATCCTTTCTCACGTCATGGATGACTGCTGTTATAGGCCTCGCAGGCCATACGTTCCGACAAAAAAATATATCTCTTTATATTCTATTACGCTTGCTCTTTTTTCTTTGCACTCATCACTGGTCTGACAGATCTTCCACTTCACAGTCTCGTTAGAGGGAAATTCTTCTAAGAATTTTTTTCTTTAGAAACGGATGTTTAATGAAGCTTAGCTGCATAAAAGCACCATAACTGGCTTAGTCATTAATTAAAAGGACGATGAAGCAAGCACCTGGTGTTGTTTACATGAACACAACAAAAATGTCTTGACAAAGATATGACAAAGATGCATACGCTTAATGTCTATGGAACTATAACGATTAATCTTCAAAGTTTTGTATTTCGCCAAAAATGGTATGATGTGTTTCATTAGAAAAAATTAATAACCAGTATAAAATACTTTTACTCTTTAATGTTTGATTCCTGCCTTCATCCTGTGTGTGGATACTCCATGCTCTCCCATAGTTCAAGTATGTTGTAGGCATCTCAAAATTGCTCATAGTTTGAGCAGAATTGATTTCCAAAATTTGCAATGCAGCTTGCAGAATTTTATGGGCATTTATTATTATTATTATTATTTTGCAAGCACAGGATAATTTTTTTTAAACTACTACAAGGAAAGACACAAGTTACTTTCCTGGAAAGTGAATTCATATTTGAGGGTATAATTAGAAGAGAGCTTTAGCTGAATGCACATTTTGATGACATCACATGATAAGTCTTGGACCAAATGGTGGAAAATCTGAAATTATTTGGAAAAATCTCAAGTTCCTCTGAATATCACAGAGTTTGCGATGGCAAAATAGTTAAATCTTGGAGGGAATGTTGAATTAATATGTGAATGTGTGTGCAATTGTGCCCCCTGCCATAACAGCCGGTTATGTATCCCCTGCATCCCCTGCCTTGTACCTCAAGTCCTCTGGGCCTTGTGTTACAACACCAAGCAAACATTTAACATTTAAAACAATACTCAGACACCAATCACTGTAATACTTTAATTACTTTTTATTCTTTATCTTCCTTTACTTTGTAATGTATTGGAGACAATCCTGACAATCTTCAGTATTATTCAAACTGTCATACTGAAGAAATACCTGCATCAGTTAATAGCAGGGTTCTAGGAAATTGAATAGCTCAGCCTATTAACCGCCTCTGTATTCCCTTACTCCAGTGACAAGTAAGAAATTAAACACTTGCAGCATGCTGTTTTAGGAAAATAATTAACAATGGGGTTGTGTGAGTTGGCCTGGCAGTAAGCAGAGTTTCTGTTAGCATTCACTTGCTTGGTTGCCCACACTTGAAGAGACCACTGGAGCGTAAGTGAGAAGCGACATTAGCCTTGTGATTGGTGGGTGGAAAGGTTATGCAAGCTTTGCTCAACCTTAAGAGTGTCCAGTTTCCAAATTCCGCTGAATCCAAATTCATCTGGGGTTTTTTTTTATACTAAATTGCTAAATATAATTGTGCACTTACTATAATTTTTTTTTTACTTATTTTTTTTTACTAAAATATTCATGACCCCTACTGCATACCTTGGCCTTTGGTTAAAAAATGACTGTGCTGAGTCTGATTTCTGCTTACTTTATGTAAGTGTCTACTGTATGAACACCTGGGTTCACTGCTGAGCTTGCAATGGAAAAACAAATAATGGCAACTCTAGGGGTTTGGCCTGCCTCTGTGGATGTGACCTCATGTTTGTCTTCAAATATCTCCTCTGATATGTATTTTCTCTTAGAGTCCCTACTGCTGAGCCCTGAGCTTGGCACAACTTCCTTCAGGCTGCTAAATCAACATGTATGTTCAGTGAGAGAAAACAGTAGGAGAGATGAGGAGTGGAGTGAATACAACCCCTACCCCCTGCCTAGATGGAGGCACAGGATGTGTAGAGGAAAATGAAAAGCACAAAAGGTCACAAATTGGACTAGGGAGTACTAAAAGCTCCTTTTCAACTGTCCGTTTAAGGCTTTCTCTTTCTTGCTTGGCAAAAACCAACAAATGTTCTCATAGTCACAAATGGTGCACTAAACCCTGAAGCCCTTCTCCAATTCCACAGTTTGGTCACATGGACAAAGAGTTATATGGGTTTAATAAATAACCAAATTTCGACACTTTTTTAAAATGTCATTATTCACTCAAATGCATGTAGAGATATTTAGGAATGGCCAATGAGACATTAAGCATTTTCACATCGGAGATAAATGAGGTTTGGAGTCATTTCTACAGTTTCTTCACCCAAGCACAAATATCATAAAATAATAACAATGATAAGTAATGTTCCACTACTCTTATATGGCAGCTCGACATCAAAATGATAGATGATTGTCCTTGGAAATACACATTTTTTTTTGCAGCTTTACTTCCACAACCAGCATGCTGCTAAGTTAACTTCAACACTGAATTAAATATCCTGTTCTCCATCAATAGTTTTGATGTTGTTGGAGAAGTGCCTGTTATTTCGCAATAGAATTCGCAATATTTTGACCACATGCCATAAAAAGCAACAGAACCCAGAGAGCAGATGAATAAAATTCACCTGTTGAAAAATAACTCTTCACTGAAAGGGAAAGAATGCTGGATGTGAAGGACGTATATGCTTCGTATATGCTTTGTGTTCTGTCGCAGTACTTTTGTTTTGTGCTAACATTATTAAGGTCAACTGTGAACTGTGAATTTACAAGATTTGGTTTAGTGAGTGAAGAGAAAAATAAAAGAAGGGCTATGATCATTTTGGATGGTAAAAATATAGAGGAGCTTCTTATTTGTCTCATCGTTGTCTCAAACATTGGTCACATCTGAAAAAAAGATTTTCTTATTAGCAATGTTGACAAAGACCTTTTAGCAAAATTGCCTTTTTTTAGATAACCTTACATTTAACAAAAGAAAAACAAATATGTCACAAGGTTGTGATGGGTATGCAATTACATGCATAGCACCAGGTATTATATCATCAAGAGTGGGAGAGATGAATATATGTGTTTACAAAGAAATGGCAATCATGTGGAGGATGTTGGGACCTTTGGGACACCCTGTAGTCCCCCCACATCATTTGGTGCGATCTGATATAATGTAATGCTGAACCCTAATAGTTTAATTGTTGAGATTATAATAGATATTAGATTTTAGTCATTCCATCTAATATCACCACCAGCTGTCACTGCTCAGTGGGCAAATGCATTTTTATTCCTAAAGGACTAACGATCCTGTCTATTTAGAAAGCTGCCTTTTGATCCAAATCACAAAAAAATAACGTTGTCTTTTTTGTATTGATCTTTTAGCATTTTTTAAGTCAAACTTTAAATTCTCCCAACCAACCATAATGACTAATGCCTTCTGACCGGAGAACTTTAAACAAGCTGAATTCTAAAATTTAGCCCCTAGGTATGCTTGTTATGGCTGAGCCCTGGGGTGAGCTCTAATGACTCACGGATGGATCTGCTAGTTTTCAAATTGGTGTAGCCATGTGTTGTTTCAATCAGCAGATCTTTATGGAGATCCAGCAATGAAATGAAAAAAATCCACTGAGGAGAAAGTCATGGCAAGCTTTTGGATATGAGAACAAACAAACACATTTGGGTTGCCATATGCTGTGTTTATGGGATATGAGTAGGGTAGATGGACCCCAGCCAAATTTTTATATAAATCATGTTTTCAATGATTTTCCACAGTCTGATTATATCATAAATTTCAGCAGTTTGGACACATTCATTGTAGAAAAGGGGGATGTAAAATTCAGGTGTGTTAGTGCATCATACAGTATAATAATGCCTACTGGTATCTAATGAGAATTTTAACAAAATAGGTAGATTTCCGTTGGTGAAAAGTTTATAAAAACCTTTCTAACTCCAATAAATTCTCATTAGATTCCAGTAGGCATTTTGCACGTATAATAACGTATAATATTATATGGTCACAGATTAATCTAGCTATGCTTCATGAGTCTTAGGGTACCTCACTTGATCCTTGGCCCTATAACTATGACTTAATACTATATGTTGAAACATTATTATACTGTATTATCCCCATAGATTTCCATTGGTGAAAAGTTTATAAAAAATCATTCTAACTCCAATAAATAACCAGAATATTATCGTAAAAATGTAATTAATTTCCTTACGTATAGTGAAAATTAAAATGTTCATGTTTGGTTCTTTTCTGTTGTTAAATAACCTTCATTCCTATGAAATGACACATGAAAACATTTGCGATATTTAAATTAGTTTTTGGTTACTTTAGATCATATTAAAAAGATTATTTGAAGATTCGTTCATTTTTCCTGTACTCATATTTCTCCATATAAACAGAGATCATGGGTACACATGCTCAGAGAATGCACACATGATATTTATGAACTTGATTTCCAGTAACACAGATAAAAGCTCCTCCTGACAGCTGGTTGGTACAGGGAGGTACAGAACGGGGAAACTGTCTCACTGCAGTGGTTGTAAATTGGTGATAAGCCAAACCTACACTGCCTCTGTTGCCTATGCCGACTTCCACCCCCTGTACATCCACAACCACTGCGCAAGATGTTGCGGTTGCCTCCAGCTCAGTCATAACGGACGGCGACTAGAGTTGCTAACGACCCAAACCGCTGGCAGTTAACTGGTATTACTCTGCAACGCCTTGAGAGAAAGAAAGACCTGCTGTCTGCCCCACCAAAAAAGTTTCACAACTGTTTCATGGTAGGGCAAAGCAGATCAAAGTGTTGTTGATGCGGGTTATGTAAACCTGGCCTCAGTTGGAGCTCCAATTTACAGCTTCCTACAATTGTGGTGAGATCACTGCAGTTAGAAACCTACGTCTGTCTCGCACATTATTTATGCTGGAACAAATGCTTAAAAAAAGCATAAAAAAAAAAAACATTAGGCCATTTTTAACAAAAATGTGTTCATGAACTTATGTAGAGCACTTTATAATTTGATTATTATAGTAATCTGTAATCTGATTATCACAATATATATTATATTGTAAACTGAATATTACATAATAGCATTGCTACAACGCTACAATAATATAGGGCTAATAATAAACACATACGTTCATTAATATGACAAAGCTATCTTCAAGAAGTAACATATAGAATGAGTCTCCAGCATCAGCATTTTTTGTTGACTTTAACAGAAAGGAAAAAAGAGAGGCTGGTGTATAGCTTTGTATAGCTGCTATAAGTTATTATATCATGTACATAAGATGACGTCTTTCATTAACAAACCATGGGCAGGTCACTGGGGTTTAAGAGGAATAAAATATCAGGGTATGCAGTTACAGGAACATAATTAACTTCAGGGTGGTTGTGTTGGTGTGTATTACACCGTAGATACATAGATAGATAGATAGATATTTATGTAGTTATGCATAAATATGGACTTTCTACAAAGTATGAATTATAAAGTATATCTGGGCTTTACAGTCTTCATACCAAAGTAGCTGGCTTAAAAAAAAATTTGCCCTTCAAAAATAGATATATTTTTATTAAGAGCTCCACTGGAGAAATTGTCTATTGTGATGCAATGCTCAAATCAGTCCAAGCAGAAGCTCCTTCCCACCATTCTTCTCCATTTATGAAATGATGTGGCTTGAATAGAGCATTGTGAAGTTACTACTATCTTTCCCAAGCAGAATTTTAGACTTTTGCTCATCATGAAACGTCTACATGGAAAAAGACAGTTTCCTCTGTCCTCTGTGAACGACGGACTGTCATTAGAGAGGGAGAGAGCGCAGGAACAGAACGGCGGTGGAAAGAAAGCCGCCATTCATGCATACGTTTCAATGAAGTTAATTATCTGTCGACTAATTGCCTTTGGGGCCTTTTGGACATTGCCATGTGTCCTGGGAAAAAAAATGTAGGCACATAAATCTCTAAAAACAACCAGACGCAAAAAAACAAGCCTTGTCCTACACGAGAAAGGCTGAATGCTGAAAAGCTGCCATTTAGACAGGTCCCAGAGGAATAGTCCACAGCGGGACACAAAGATGCATTTACTGCACAGAGATGGAACACAGCCCCCTTAAGCCTAGTGTTTGTGGTAATCAGATGCCTGCCATGAGATTTCAGCCTGTCTGCCAGTCTCAGTACAGCATGTACCTGGGCAAGGTAGAAACAAGGAAGGTGTGAGAAAGGTGAGATGGAGAGAGCATCATGATGTCTAGCTTTTGTCATTAGTGTTGATACAAAGGCTAATTAGATGTTAATTTCCATATGACCACGAGGAACTGTGTGCTTTGACCTTTCTGTTTGAACCTGTCTGAAAAAAATACAAACACAATCCAAATACACATTGATTTCCATCAATGTTAAAGATGTGTTTTGTTGATAAAACCATAAAGCTATCATGTATTCCTCTACAGTATTATGCCTGCATAAAAACCAAACTAAAAAACTCATTGTGAATATTATATGCTATTCAATGGGCAAAAACAAATAGGCAAAGCTTTAATGTATCAATGGATCAAGACGGACTACCAAATGGGATTGGCCAAAATCTTTGTGTAAAAAAGTTTTTAAAAAAATTTATCTGCCTCTCTGCATTGATAGTGAGCTCAGGTTATTGGCTGTGTCATGTTTTGAACATTCTCCTCATGCTAGTGTGGGTTTCCTCTGGGTCCTCTGATTTCCTTCGACCTCCTATAAACACATATCAGGCTATGCTTACTGTAACTGCACCATATGTGAATGTGTGTGTGAACGTGTAGACAAGTTTCCCAGCAAGAGACCATCCAGGATGCGTTCCCACCTTGTGCATAGTTTTGTAGGACAGGCTCTTGATCTCCTGTCCAGGATAAAGCAGTTACTGATATTAAATGAATAAATAAATGAATATATACTATTTCATTTCTTTTTAACTGTAGCTCATGAACAAGCATGGCTTGGAGATTTTAGCATCAACCAATCAACATCAATAATACTTTATGTTTTAGTGTTTTTAGCCAAATTAATTTATACACATAATATTAATATAATATTAATAACACATTTGAGCCAAAGATGGAAACTATTTTTTTAATTACTTTTAACAATAGACTTGTATGAAACAGTAGCTATATAGCAATCTAGGTGCACCTGAGACAACAAGAGGAAGAAACCTGAAGAAGAAGAGGCTCAAAAGTGAACCTATACTCTTCTGTGTTACACTGGGCAGAGCGATTATAAATAATTACAGTGTTCAGATACGGTATTTTGTATACTGTGTACAAAACATAAGAGAATTAAAAACATGTTGAAAGAAAGTTCAGTCTGAGTATATTGAGTCTTAGGAAAGGACAGTCTTTATGATTACAACAGCAATTCCTAGGTACAAATCAAGGTAAAGTAAGTCTTGCAAATCTTTGGGGCATATATGAGGAAATATTAAGCCAGAAAGTACAGAACCCTTTCTCAAGGCTAATAATGCTCTCCAGTTTGTAGAACCACACGGTCTAACACAAAAATGTGTTATCTTAAAGAGCTCAGCTGTATATCGATAAATTCTCTGTCGCATTGGAACAAAGATCTTTCTTGGAATAACATTTAACAATAACATATTAGGTAGCCCTACTTTAAATACTACTTTATGATTTGTCAGCACTGCTTTTGAGTAGCAAACCAAAGGAACTTAAGAAAGCCCTGAGGACTCTTTTAGAAGGGTAGGAGGATTTTTAGCAATCAATCAAATAAGGGTGTGGGGCAGTAAAAAGCCTGGTGTGATGGGTGAAAGTGTGTGATTTATTATTATCGTTTCAAATAAAATGAGCAAAGACAGGCCAAACCGGTCAAATTTAAAGTCATTGTGATTCTAAAAGCAGCTAAGATGAAGCCTAAAATTGTTTCTTTCCTTTAGCAAAACTTTTTTTTATTGAACATTTTAAATATTACGTATATGCATGGACAATAAATAAGGCACAATTAAAACAGAAAGATCCTAAAACAGTCAAAACATACAAAGACAATAAGACAAAAAAAAAAAAAAAAAAACTTTCTTAATCTAAAAGATGATTGGCAAAAACACTAGCAGGAACACGGAAGGTGATTTTAGGTATATATATATACATTTATACATATATATTTAGAAATCTTAAAATTGTAAGATTGAAGCAGTATCTTAAAATACATCGTGATGGAATTTGTAGCTCATTAAATATGTGAAATAATCTGTTAACATTTGGATTCTAGACATTGCTTTGAGAGTTGAGAATCCTTACAGCTGGAAATATACATCCTACTGGCATGCATTCGCAGCTCAGGAATGCGTGTGTCTCTATCAAACCTAACATCCTTTAACCTTTCTCTGAAGAGCAAAACATCTGCAGGCCAGAGCAACAAGAGTGCTGAAGATGGGAGCGGAGTGTGCTCTACACGTGTGTGTATGTGTGTGTGTGTTTTCTGCTTTAGCTGAACACTGAGTCGGCGGCACAAAGCCTGGAGTCACGGCAACCCAGTAGCCCAAAGGAGGGGTAAGAGGCCTCACCTCTGACCTTTAACCTTTCACAGCTGCTCTTCCAAAAAAGTCCCCAATGCCTCTTTCTCTGCCGCTCTCCCTCATGCTCCCTCCCTCTTCCTGGTCATGCAACAAACAACAGGATTTCTATACTTTCTGAGCTGAATGCTCATAAAGCGGTACTCATTCAGCCTCTAGTGTCCAATTGCAGTGGAGCATGCAATACACACTTTGCTCTCTCTCTCTCTCTCTCTCTCTCTCTCTCTCTCTCTCTCTCACACACACACACACACGCACACACACACACACACACACACACACACTGAAAACCTTTTTGAAAACATGGATGAGAAATTTGAAACTATATTGTTATTTTTTACCACAAATGTCTGTGTCTTTAAAACACTTCTGTCACAGTGTCAACCTGTGTATGCTTACTGCAACCTTGTGTGCATTGTGTATGTTCTGGGACTCCATTTCCTGGCTGCTGACAAGACTTTGTGATCTGTAGTTTCTTTGTTTTATTATTCCACCCATGTGCAAAGTAGCCAGAATATGATACATGCTGTATTGCACATCCTGGGCAAACACTTTGTATTCATGTGTAGCCTTAAGCAGTAGCTCCACCATATTCAGTCCTCAAACAGGAATGGTTGTGTTGGTCAGTATTTTATTTTATTTTAGAACTTTTGACCACATTGGTGTTTTTCTATGTGTGTTTTTCTGATCAATATTCGTTGTAATATTATTCTTGAGGTCTCTGACATATGACGTATGACGTAAGTTTGGAAACTGGAAATCTTTTTGGAAACATTTTTTGTGACGATATTTTTATTTATTTTTTTAAAGAAAACAATTGACATTTTTAAAAAGATCTATTTTTTTTTTTTGGCAAGGTTTTTCCAAACTTGTTTTCCCAACAAATACCAGGATCGTTATGAATAAACTAAAAGTTTCACACCAACTTTTTCATGAAGTCAGAATTAAAAGAAGTTTTGTATTTAGGATACATTTTATTAACCTTTAGCACAAGGAAAAGTATTAATAGATAATTGTATAAAGTTCCTTGCCATATTTATTATACTCATCAATCAGGCCTTAGACTCTAGCTTACATTTTAATATGTGATTGCATTATAAAACTTTTCACAAAGGGGAATGTTAGACACCAAAATGGATCAAACTAGATCATTAGCTAAAGTTCACCTGATTGCAAAAACAAAAGACAAAAGTTTGTCGGTTTTTTCTTTTGGTGCAAAAGGTCTGATTTCTTTCATTAATTACATTAAAATATGTTCATTCATTATCATCCTTGTCTTTAACATAATTTTCCCAGTCTTCTAATTACATCTTAAATCAGATTTGATACAGTAAATAGTCTGCAGGCAAATGAGATGAATACAACAGCCTGGCACCAGAACACAATCAAAGATAGTGGTTCCCAAATCCCAGATCTGAAAAAATGTTTGCATTATTCACATTATACACACGGCTTAATCTGCAGTTAATTATCAAGCCTGTCATCTACTGGGAAAACTTCAAAATGTGCAGCACATTGTGTCCCAGATGCTTAGAACTCGTGGCCTTTTGGACTTTCTCAGTAATATTCACTTCAAGTTCCTGCCAAACACAAGTTCTCCAATAAGTTCATGACATATCCAATTCTGAGAGTAATGCATAGCAATCCACTGCGCACTGCTCACACAACCCCCTTATGACTTCTCAACTCGCTCCTAATGAAATTCGGCTGTCTGGACTGGAATGTGACTTTTCCCCAGGCTGATTGAGCAGCTAATGTGATGCATCTTCGAGGCTAATTAGAGAGAGAAAGGAGCTGGCCATTAATATTGATCCTGTTCTGCCTCGTGCTGGAGCTCACTTCACCTGCTACTTATTTTCCCACGCTTTCCCTGAAACTACGTTCACTCAAGCACCCTGGGGTCTCTGCTCAGGCTCACACACACTCACGTACACACACACGCGCACACACTGTCCCCTCACACCCCTGCCATCACCCCATGACAGCCCATAGCTAATAGGATGGACATTAAAAAGCTGATTGCTTTTGGGTTAATCTCTGACACTGGGGCCCGAGCTGCACCTGGCACAGAAAGAGAGAGATAAAGACACAGAAATACACAGAGAGAAAAAAGATAAACTCTGAGAGAGAGAGAGAGAGAGAGAGAGAGAGAGAGAGAGAGAGAGAACAAATGGATTAATACATTGTGAAGAGTGCTGTTATAGGAAAATAATCAACAGTGTGTGGTGACACTACCTTGAAAAACAAAGATACTGTTTTGCACATCCCTACATTTTATATTCCTTTTATACCACAGAAATTTGCCAACAATTACAATTTCAAGGAGATATGTTTCTGTTATCACTTGCATCACAAAAATGAATGGCAGCTTGTCATTTTACCAAGAATCTCAGGTTCGAAAATTCATCTGTTGTGCTATAAAATGTTTAACAAATCTGGGTGTCCTCACCACATAATACAGCATGAAAGCGGTTTGTAAGGATATATAGTTAAATTATTTTAAAAAAAGTACATCATTACGTATGGTGTATGGTAATTGTATTCATTCATTCATCTTCTACCGCTTATCCGAACTACCTCAGGTCACGGGGAGCCTGTGCTCAGGCGTCAGGCGTCATCGGGCATCAAGGCAGGATACACCCTGGACGGAATGCCAACCCATTGCCGGGCACACGCACACACTCATACACTCACGCAATCACACACTACGGACAATTTTCCAGAGATGCCAATCAACCTACCATGCATGTCTTTGGACCGGGGGAGGAAACCGGAGTACCCGGAGGAAACCCCCGAGGCACAGGGAGAACATGCAAACTCCACACACACAAGGCGGAGGCGGGAATCAAACCCCGACCCTGGAGGTGTGAGGCGAACGTGCTAACCACTAAGCCACCGTGCCCCCCTTGATAATTGTATGGAAAATGGAAATTAAGAGAGAGAAGGAGAACAGTTTAAAGTGATAGACAAGAGAAGACAGTAGAATGAGACAGAGAGAAGAGTATACAGTATATACATATATATCCATTCCCTGGAAATGGAAATGTATCAAAACTTTTCTTTACTATACAGTATGTTGGCTACAGATACAGTAGATATTGGGTTAAAAAATTCAGGAATATTCCATTAACATTGCATTACATCAAATACATCAAAACTCGGGTAGTGTGTTAAATAACTGACAGCAGAAGCTCAGTTGTAGGGGTTAACCCGATGTACCAGCTGATCTGAATCCTGAATATAGCTAACGAGTCACAGAGACAGAGAAATGTTCACAGAAGAAAGAAAAGAAAGAAAGAAAATAAAACAGAAGAAAGAAAATAAAAAACAACAACAAGCGAGTCCTGCTTGTTCTCTCAGTTAGTGCTAAGTGTTCCCAATCTGTTTTCGATAATCTCCATCTCTCCACCTACCATTTTGCTGAAACATCTTTATCAATGCCTCTATTTCATGTCATTAGCTTTGCTTATGTTTTGGTTTTTCTGTGTGTGTGTGTTCACCAGGTCTATCCCTTCTGTGTCCCAGGGGAAAAGGACAATGGAGTTTTGCTCTATGGCCAAGCACAGTGGCTCTGTCCGCCTCGCGCCTCATCTCCACAACAAAAACGAGGTCAAAGCATTCCCACGCCGTTCCACAGGCCTGCCTCCTATTAGCACAAACACCTACATACACACGCACACACACATACACACACATTGACATTCGTTCTCTTGGCATGGGACAAAAATGACTGGCTCACAGTAAGCCACACGTTTGTAAGTCTGAACCTTCAGTGGAAATGACGGTTCCATTTATAGCATGCGAGTCCATCACTTTCTCCTCACAAGCACCCACACAATCTCTATCACACTTAAATTCATTATATTCAGTGCATGGGATGAATTGTGCCTCACTTTTTTGGGTCTTTAACAACTTTTCGGTTTCACTCCTGCTGCCTGCTTCTTTCTTTAAACATTCCAAATGTTAGTTTTTCCTCCCTGTTCCTTTCTCCCTTTTCCGCTGTGTGGGCATTTTGGCAGGCCTGGCATCGTTCGCCACCTCATTCAAAATTAGCGATGGGCGACAGGAGGTTTGCAGGGGGTGCGGGGGGACAGCAACATGTTGCAAGATAGTTACACAATTCATTGAAACCTATTTTGAGACACGCTGTGAATGGCTGCAAACTCAAAGTGCCTTTTCTTTTGCAGAGCCAGATCTGCTGGAAAAGGCACAAAGAGCCTTTATTGTTTCAGACGCAGAGGCCTTTATTACCGCTTTCGTTTAGGCAATGCAATACCGATACAGCACAATGGAACATTTTTAACTCCAATCGACCCATGAGCCCTGGGTCTTCATTCCTTATGGGAATGAACAGAGAGAGTAGTGGGCTTCGCATGCCTCCCACGGCCTGTATTGAGGGCTCATTTCCATAATTGCTGCTTTTCAAATCTCAACATTTGCATACTCATATTAAAAACATTTTTAAGGGCAACAGAAAAAACTGAGATTAAGAAAGTAATAAATAACAAATCCTGTTCCAAAGTTGAATTCTCACTTCCACTTTTTGCTTTTTTGTAACTAATACAATTAAAGATGCATTTGCCGTACCGTGAAAGATGGAACTCATTCAGATTGACGAATGACATCATTTTGCGCCTCTGTGCATTCGCGGTACAAAGTGGGAAACCAACGGACACCTCCATGTTCTTCTTTTGTTAGTAACAAACCGGCCGGCTAACTACGATGAGTGATTTTCCTTATTAAACAGTGATCTCTATAGTCAGTGTTATAGATTTAATAAGCAATTATGCTTATCTTGATTGATCTAAAGCATTTGTAAATACAGAAGAAGTCAAAGTTGAAAAAATTAATCTGAAATCACGGGTTTCTGGGTTGAAGGTTATGAACGATAAATTATGGTATATCTTGAACCACAGTAGGTCAAGTTTTGTACCTACTTGACTTAATTAATTGCCTATAATCTATGTTATTGAGGTTTTAACCATGTCTCTATGTAGCTAAAGTGTAGAGTTTTCTTTCTATTTGGGCATTTATGAGCTGTTTTACATTATACTGGTAGAAAAGTCTAAAGGAACTTTTTAAAGAAATACTCTTCTTAGATTTTCTGTAGGAATATAACACAGGAATGGCAATGCCACATATATTATTATTAATTATCAGAAATACAAAAACTGTAGTGTTAAAAAGAATCATTTTAAAATAAAATGAAATGTCTTTGAATATTTATTAGACACAGAATCCTCTACAAAGAGCTTTTGGTCACACCAGCAAATCGTTTATCAAGCCCACTGAGAAAGAGGGGATGGTGAACATCGATAGAATACAATACATCACTTTTTTTTTTACACACACCAAGCAAACAACAAATCTCACCCCTCCTTACACGTATACACACCGTCTTTGATTTCAAAAAGTCTGTTTGATATGCACAGACAGCATTCAGCTTGTTTAGTCTTGTTAGTTCAGAGAGGGGCTTCATAGTCCTCTTTACCTCATTAAAACTCCTCCAGGGCTCAACTCATTAACCACCATTAGCCCGAGGAGTGATTGGTGTGGTAGAAGTGCCTGACACACACACACACACACACACACACTCACAGACATACTCACATTCCTACACACAAATACAGAAGCAGGCACACACAGTTGTTTGCCAACGGCTTGTTGTCAGGGTGAGCCTGCGGGATTATACTGATGAGCCACTGCAAGCCCACTGTTCCTCTGAGTTTTTAAGCAGGTCACCTGGTAGTAGCACCATACAGACTTCTGGGAAAGAACAGATGGGACAGAGGACAATGTGGCATTTTACTTACACTCCTTCTAAGAAACACACAGGAAAACAAGAATAATAATAATCAAATCAAATGGAATGAAACCAACTAAACTGAACTATTCAATCGAAAAAGAAGCCTTAACCTGAAACATCCAAACCTAACAAAAGTTCTTATTTCCAGGTGTTTTAAAAAACCAAGATAAGCCTTCAGGTCTAACAGTTTAAAAATGAATTACAACATAAATATTTAGAGTTTTCTCAGAAGGAAGCGTGTAGGAAGGTTCACTTCTGTCTAGCTGTTTCCACAAACATAAGCTCCAGGGTCCTCATTTATAAAATAATAGTATAGTCATGTTTAATCCTTCATTCCATACGCTCTTAGAACTTTTCTTTTCCTTGTTACCAGGATGCTTATGAATGTATCTTACCAGGAGATTAATGCAGTTGTATGCATCTTTTACCTGGAAATGAATAAAAGGTACTTTTAAAAAAGTAATGCATTTTTTCATCATTCATATTCAACCTGATCCTGGTCAGAGTAGCTGTGGATCTGAAGCCTATCCTGGCAATCATGGGAATTTGTGTGGGTAGAGTGTGGATGTGATGCCACCGTAGTTTTCTAAAAATAATTTCAGGTATATAAACATGACCGTATTTATATATGAATAACATTCCTCTATAAAGCTACTACATGCACCGTACCAGGTAAAAGGTATACTAAAGGTTGCACCCCAGCAGTCTGGTTTCCTTATTTCTGAGAGTGAAGTCTTTATGTTGATTTTCATCTGAATTTAAGCCTTAAACATACACAGGTTTGCCCCCTTCTTGATTTTTTTTTGCATGGTTAGCACACTTTAGTGTTTCAGATCATCAAACAAATTTAAATATTAGTCAAATATAACACAAAGATAACTGAGGCCTGCGGTTCTTTGGATGTTGTTGTGGGGTCTTTTGTGACATCTTGGATGAGTCGTCGCTGCGCTCTTGGGGTAATTTTGGTCGGCCGGCCACTCCTGGGAAGGTTCACCACTGTTCCATGTTTTCACGATTTGTGGATAATTTCTCTCATTGTGGTTCGATGGGGTCCAAAAGCTTTAGAAATGGCTTTATAACCTTTTCCAGGCTGATAGATCTCAATTCCTTTTTTTTCATTTGTTCCTGAATTTCTTTGGCTCTCTGCATGATGTGTAGATTTTGAGGATCTTTTCGTCTACTTCACTACTACTACTTTGTCAGTCAGGTCTTTACACCATTTTGTTTTCCCTTAAAAATAAAAACCTTCATAAAAACCTTCATTCACTTAAAAAAAAACTGCATGTTGTGCTTACTTGTGTTATATTTGACTAATAATTAAATTTGTTTGATGAGCTGAAACAGTAAAGTGTGACAAATGTGCAAAAAAAATAAATAAATAAAAAAATCTGGAAGGGGGCCAACACTTTTTTTTTTCACAATACTGTACGTGTAAATGTTCTTATGCTATGTGAGAAATATGTGTATGAAAGGTTTTATCATTCAGTTCCATCCATTTACAGCATTTGGCAGACACCTTTATCCAGAGCAACTTACATTTACCTCATTTATAAAGCTGAGTAGTTGAGAGTTAATGGCCTTGCTCAGGCGCCCAGGAGTGGTAGCTTGGTAGACCTTGGTTTCAAAATCATAACTTTAAGAGCAGTAGTCCAACACCTCAAACACTGAGCTACCATCCATTCATTTGCAGTGAACATTCCATCACTGCAAATAAATAAGTTAATGATTAATCTATTATTTTATATTAATTAAGAAGGTGGCCTGTGAAACCTAAGGAATCAAAACATCATATCAGACATTATAACTGACATATGCAAGAGAGAACAAGGTAAAAATACACCACTGGATGGGATACCAGTTCTTTACAGGGCAGCACACACATTCAGACATGGGGGAAATTTCAGTAGGCAATACATTTACATGCATGTTTTGGGAGGAACCTGGAGTACCTCAAGAGACCCCCAGATGGGCACAGGCAGAACATCAACATGTTAATACTTCACAGCTCAGTGTCCAAGGTTTGAGGTGTTTTGATGTTCTCCCTGTGTCCATCTAGGGGTCTTTTGAGGTACTCCAGGTTCCTCCAACCTCCCAAAACATGCCTGTAAATGTTGATGCACAAGCACATTAATAAACATGACAGCTTTGAATCACATATTTTTGCACATACGGACAATTTAAAGTCACTTGCAGGAACCTACAGTGATACTTGCATGTCTTCTTTTAAGACTATTCTGCACTCACACTGATTATTCATGCTTAAGAACTAGAGGCTGCTCTTTCCTCTTGCCGTGAATACATTCAGAATACAAAATAGCTCTGTGGTTGTATACTTTGCTTTCTAATGGAGGGAAAAATGTAGCACATTGCTTTCACCAACCTCTTTTTTCTTTACTGAAACACAAATAAAGTTTCTGGAAAGTCTAATGATGTCTTTCAATATGTATTTCAAAAAATAGCACCATCTCTTGAGTGTCCACCAGAAGGAAAATGATGCACTTTTTTGAATCTTAATGCCATCCATAAGTTTCTTTTAGTGCCAGTGAAATTCAAACAATGATTGCAGGAGTAGAAAGGCAGCACTACTGGCTTAGCCTGTCATCCATGAAGTGATGTTCCTACAGTGGGAAGAAAACATAAACATAAAGATAATGAGATGGACCTGTGGTTGAACTAGACAGATCAAACCTGGGATATTTGGATAACTTTGGACTCAGGTTAACGCAGTAGCTAAAGACTACGGCTATATAAAATGCTTGACTGTTAATAATCCTTTCACCCTTCGGACCAGTCTGATTCGTCCTGATGCTCTAATTTGCTTGGGGCTTTCTGCACTTGTGACTTATGTGTTTGTAGATGGTCCCACATGGAGGGCTGTCTTGTGTTCAATCCAAGGACTCCTATTCACAATTATTTCAATCCACTTACACTGTTTGACTTTATAACAGATGGATGTAGAACAGTAATGATTTCCCCCTGTTTTTCACTAAGCCTTAGCTCTCTCCCTTATCAGATGAATCATGTGTCAGGTATCAGCTAGGCAGTTCTTAAACTGAGGCTCATGTTCCATCACAGAGCAAAATAACACTCTTAAAGGATAACACTGTCCACCATCTTTCACATAAGGTGCACACGATTGTCTAATTGTGCTTTGACTGGGAGTGTAAGTATGCTATACCTTGTCTCCAGAGAGCACAGTTGAATGTACTCCTTTGAATTCTGGCTACAGATGACTGCAACATAAGTATTTAGATTCACAAACTTCTTGTGTGTGGTGTGTACTTTTCTGTTGAGCCACTAAGGAGCCAAGAAGACTAACCGTTAATAGAGTTGTTTTTCAGCATTACCTAGAAGAGGCAGGATTCCCTCTGGAGTCTTTTTCTGGAGACATATTTATCCTTTCTGTATAATGCTGTTTTGTGAAAAAAATAAAATAAATGCATGTGTAGTTTTAAAGCGTATTTAGAATTTGAATTACAAATTTAATTTATAAATTGAATTTATCATTCTGAATCAGATGCTGAAACGTTGTGTCCATTAACAGAGATTCCTGATCAATAAGGACAGCCCGTAAATTAGTAAAAGTTTAGATCAGTCATAATGGTTCAATGATTTCAAACAGTGCGATAAAAAAGTTGTTTTATTTCCTCTGCTTCTACTGTATAAAGTAAGCTGTAGTTTTACCAGGTAGAAATAGTAGAAAAACGTCTTTGAGCTAGAAATAGCCTCCCCATTTCTGTCTGAAACCTACTAGTAACCACTATGAATAGAGGTGTACTGCAGAATGAATAAAACAGGTAAATGTGGTTTTCTAAGATTTTGGCATTCCATTATTATCATTCATTCATTCATCTTCTACCGCTTATCCGAACTACCTCGGGTCACGGGGAGCCTGTGCCTATCTCAGGCGTCATTGGGCATCAAGGCAGGATACACCCTGGACGGAGTGCCAACCCATCACAGGGCACACACACACACACACACTCTCATTCACTCACGCAATCACACACTAGGGACAATTTTCCAGAGATGCCAATCAACCTACCATGCATGTCTTTGGACCGGGGGAGGAAACCGGAGTACCCGGAGGAAACCCCCTTCCATTATTATAATTCATAATATTTTCTATTTTATTGCATTCCTGTAATCATTTTCAGGCATGTTAGGTGTATTATTTTCTGTGATATATTATATTCCTAATGGTAGACCCTAAATATTATTAAATAATTAAATGACCGATTTTCAATTCCACCATCTCCACTTATTCTGCTGTCTGTTATACTCTCAGAATAGTCACACACTAATCAATTTAACTTCACTGATCGCACAGCTTTATTTTTAGTTTTATTTATTTAGCTTCAGTCAACAGTCCCTGCAGAACTGAAACAACAAGGTAGAAAAAACAAAGGGAGCAATGTGTGACACAGAAAAGGTGGACACGTTAGGCTAATCAAACAATTTAGGAAAATGGACGAAGACAGGACCAAAAGCAAAATAAAAGCAGATGTCATAAAGTTAACCATAGAACAATAAAGGAACTAAAAAAAATACATGACGGTAGTGCGAAATGTGAAACAGGGAATGTGAAACAATGGAAAATAGATACAGCTAATATGGTGATTCAAATGAATAGGTACTTGTATATATTGAATATATATTCTAGTAAATGTTATTTAACTAAACTGTACTAGGCATGGGGGGCACGGTGGCTTAGTGGTTAGCACGTTCGCCTCACACCTCCAGGTTTGGGGGTTCGATTCCTGCCTCCACCTTGTGTGTGTGGAGTTTGCATGTTCTCCCCGTGCTTCGGGGGTTTCCTCCGGGTACTCCGGTTTCCTCCCCCAGTCCAAAGACATGCATGGTAGGTTGATTGGCATCTCTGGAAAATTGTCCGTAGTGTGTGAGTGAATGAGTGTGTGTGTGTGCCCTGCGATGGGTTGGCACTCCGTCCAAATGAGTGAGTGAGAGAGTGTACTAGGCATCACTGGTGTAGCTAAAAATGCAAAGCACACATTGAAAAAACATCAAACTTGAGATGTCTACAGGGATATAATCAGGCTAGGTAACTGTATTTATCATTAACCTTCAGCGGGTTACTGTTGTAGTCAAGAAAAGCAGATTTTTGTTGAGGTTAAGAGTGAGTCAGTGTCTTTCTTCTCTGCCAATTCATTTCTCTCATTATTTCAGCCAAATGCCAATCAAGAGACCATTAAGCTTGCCAAAAGTGGATGGGAATTTAGAGAGGCTCTAGATTAAAGCAGGCACTCATAAATAAGCAAAGAAACACATGGGCACAAGGCAACCTCAGTGAACAAAGCGAATAAACAGGAGTAAATTATATACCACAAGGTTTTCTCACCTTCTCTTGCTGGACCTGTCAGTATTGGGATGCTTTTCATTAAGCTTAATGAGCAGCAAGATCAAGAGTTGCTTGCAGAGATCAAAACATGGTGTTTTTGGTGATTATTGTTTTCTCTCAGTTTCATTTAGTCTTTTCTTACCTAACACTAAATGGATAAATTGCAAACATACAGAAACAAATCTTTTGAAGAGGCTGTTTCACTAACTGATAGATAGATGGGACTATATTGTTGAAGCATGCACAAAAGTCCCAGGGGATAATTGTACACTTGGCCCTGATTTAAACCTTTGCCTTAATGAATATGCAATTTGGGTCACTTCTATCCAAAAATGCAAAATACAGAGCACTATTTATGCAAATAGAACAAATTGCACTATTCTTAACACCTTGCTGTCTGGATGTTCCAGTATGTGCATAAACAAGCTCCAGTTAATCTAGAATGCAGCAGCCAACGTCCTTGTTTCTCCTTGCTTGCCCCTATTTTATTCACATGATGTAACCATCCAGTAAAATTTCACATTAATTAACAAGTAATGATCTATAAAGCACTGAATGAGTACCTGAGTGAAGTTTTTACTTTAATCTGATGTCACATTTTCTTTGATTAATAGATTCAATAAGGCAAAACTACAGCAGGGGAAGACACCGGATAGCAATTTTCCCCACTGACACATCACTTGTTGCTGTTAATACTCTATGAACAATATCTAAAATGTCCTATTTGCAAGCTATATTTGGACACAAAGTATGCTTGCCTGGTCTAGTTATTTATCAATTATTACTCCTCCATCAGCATCATGACACTGCCCAGGCCTGCTCTCATGCATTAATTTTGAGTCAAAATAAATATCATATTTAGAGCGTAGCTGTCAAAGAGTGTGCCAGGGAATTGCTGAAAGAAACTGAAAAGCTGGCATCTGACCTGAAGGCTGTATTGGCTCAAAACATCTCTGATTTTCACAACTCCCTGTAGGGTCTTGTGCCGAGGAGTACATGATGCTGGTGTTTGCTAATTGTAGAAGAGCTCTAACACACCCCAGCTATGCTCAGAGTACAAAAAAAAAATGAAAAAGATAAATACTTATCATCTTATGCCTATTCAGTTAATTGAAATGTGTACTGTCAATTAATAAGAAAATATTAAATTAATCAGAAGAAGCAATTAATAAGCAATAAAGTAAAGACATACTTAACTGAAACATGGTTCTAGGGTACGAGCCAAACAATGCATTGCCTGCAATGGAAAAAGCATCAGGAGAGATTGCATGATGGACTGATTATGCAAGCCAAAAGCAATAGAAATGATGGCTGAACACATGCTCCTTCAGTGAAGAAATGTATGTGGCTGCCAAGGCCATTATCTCTGTGAGAAACCCTGATGCTCAAGCAACAGGATCCAAAGTGAACTTTATGTAGCTCTGAAAAGCAATAAGAGCAACGAATTGCAGGACATGTTTTACCTAACCAAGGAAAAGAGCTGCATTTGCTAGTACTTGCTGGTGAATTTTTTCACTTTTCCTTAACCATGAACATATCAAACTTTGCTTCTCATATTTAGCCACTTTGATACAAAGGTAGTTTAATCCTGAGAGCAATTTTACTTTCTGTATGGAGTTTCACATGTTCCTCCTCATGTCTGCCAATTCTGATATCTGGATTGGCTAGTCTAAACGCTAAACTCCTGAGGTGAATTACAAAGAATAGCCTAAAATTTATGTGCGGTAGTGATCAAAACATCAGTGACAAAATTAAATTAAAAGACTTTATATGTTAACTTGTATAATAAAAAATGGCAAAATTAGAAATAGCTTAAAACATATTTGCAGAATGTTGTGGTATGTGGAAGTTATGTTCTGATACGTAGATAAATGAAAAAAACTTAGATGGACAGACAGGAAATTTAAAAAATGCCTGTGAAAAGACAACTGGAAACTTGTTGAAACTTGTATAGAGGGAAAGTTGAACTGTTTAAATGTACCACAGTAGGATACGTAAGCAAAAAAAACCCAGATGCTGTTATAGAAAACAGTTAATGACAGAGGGCTCTGATGCAGCCCAAACTGAAGTATTGTTGGTAACAGATATTGTTACCTCCTTAAAGATGACTTTTTTCATGTTAAGGCATATTCAGGACTTATTCAGCCAACTAAAAAGAAAGTAAAAACAGGACAGGGTGAGGATCCATGTGAGACAGAGCTAAATGGGTCATCATCACACGCATCCAGAGATTATATAACCGATATTTGGAATGCGCAGGCTATGATGAAATGCTACTATGGACCTCTTTATGCTGAGTCTAAATCACTTTTTCACGATAAACTAGGGATATTTGAAACTCACAAAGCACTGTGCATGTGTGTTTGTGTTGCATATAATTACATGAATCAATCAAAAGCACTGCGATCTTCACTAAAGCTTTGTAATTATATGCAAAATGAAACAATTTTTGAATCACAAACAAAGAAACCCAATAAACAGAAAGGTATCAAACATTACCATCAGCATCAGTATTCTGGTTAAGACAGATGGATTTGATTTCAACACATGATTTTAATAGCATTCGATCCGAACGTTCAGAGCCCATGCCGGAAACTGTGCACACTCCTCACTCCCTCGCCTCTTAATGAGGGACAATACAGCAGCTGTGGCAATTACAGCTCGTTTTACAACTCTTGTAGTGCAAGTGAATTAATGAATGCAAAAAACGATGAAGAGGGTCATCATCGTATCAGAACTCAGAGCATGAAATATGCACTTTTTCTCAGAGGCACTCACTTCCCACATAAAATCTACGGGAAAGGGGGACAGAAAGCTAAAAAAAAGTTTGACGTGAGCACACAGCTGAGCTGACACAACAAATCTGGGTCTGAATTGTGCCAAATTGAATGTTTGACCATCTGCGATTCGGTGGAATAACACACCAGAATCAGATTAGCGTGTTAATGTGTTCTGCTACAGAGGCCTGTAGAGGACTTGAGCTTGATCAAGGATATCATGAACTTTCTTTTTTTTTTTTTTCCTCAGGTTGCTGAAGACCACCAATTTTAAAGACTGTCACAGTAAGCATGGAGCATTTCAAATGTAAAAGACTGGCAGTTTAGATGCTAGTGAGGGCTTGCTCTCTTGTTAAATTGCTTCCTAAATGATGAGCTAGGATTAATATACAATCAGGGAACTATGAGCCTGATGAGGATGACAGATGGATTGCCCCCATATGTATGAAGAACCTCTGGCACTGTTTACATCCAGTCATTTAGTATCAAGGTTATATCCGGATAGGGATATATGTCCACGTATTAATGCAGCAATAAAAGCACTTATTTAATCAGATATAAATCAAACCACACTAGGCCTGAGGCTGATGTAGTGTAAACTGAAGTACTCTGAGTGCATCCATGTCTCAGAACCCTCAGATATGTCTCTGCTCCCAATACTTTACGTCATAGTGGATATGATCCTTGACTTACGCTTTCCAGAGTTTAAGGACATCAGATACACATATGCAGCAAACATATTTTGCACACAGGAACTTGAACAAGACAGGAAGCTGGTAGTATGTTATTGGGAATCACTTTAGATATTACACTCTTGTGCAAGTTTCCAAAAACATGCTTGTAAATGAAAGCCCAGTATTCCTGGCATCCACTAGAACACTGAACCTTATAAAGTGGCTTATGAAGATAACTAAAGTGGAAATACAAGATGCATAAAACAATCAGGTATAAACAAAGGTCTCTCATGATACTTTACACTTCCTGGGTCAAGGATAGCTTTAACCCTCAGGGCATTTCCTTCACTCGTGCTGGCTTTCCCTATCTCACTTCACCAAACCTCCCAATGCAACACAGTACACAAACGGTACCTACTTTAGCTCTTTATCTCTACACTACTCTTACCATTCAGCATATTACTTAATGCATCATTTTATACTGTTAAGTTTTGCTTAAAATATGAACACTTCACATGCAGCATTGGGGCAATGAAGTGACACAGAAAGGGTGAGTAGTGACATCATGTGGTGAAAGCCATCACTGCCTCATTGCCCCTTTAATCCACCCACATAACGCTACAGTCCCTTTGGCCATAAATTATGTATGGCCTGTAAAAGCCTATAAACAATATTCACAGGGTGCTCTAAAGAGTAAAACACCCTTTAGAATCCTTCTAATGGGACGAGGCCATTCTCAGGGATTAAAGGGATTATAAGGAGGATTCTTGCATCTGGTTGTCTGAGACACAGAGTCTTCAAAGCCTAATATGACCTAAAGCAATACATAATTATGCCTGAACTAAATGAGGCATAAAAAATATGCATTCCTGTATGAATACTGGCAAAAAATGAAGTAACTGCAGCACAGTTAACTGGCAGTTAAAAAATATACTTGTACAACTACAGTTGTATTTCCTGAGGTGAAAAATACTTCGATGTATACTTTGTGTTACTGAAAGTCAATATTTGTACTTTTACTTGATTATGTTTCTAAAAATTCATTAAAAAATTAAAAAGGTTTCTGCCTTTCTCATACAATCAATGTCTGTTTCTGTTTCGCATTCATCAATTTCAGGTTGAATAACATCAAATTAACTATCAAGAATCGTGTCATTTTGGTATCTATGTCATGTCCATCTCAAGCTACATAATGTATTTAGCAGTATAGCAATCTGTGTGCAGATAAGCTACTGAGCTAAAAGCTTCAAGCTTCAAACTAAACTTGAAGATGAACTCCCTGGTTCAGCAGCAGGAAAGTGTTTCAATACACTGCACTAAGCAATCTATAGTATACAGAGGTATCGCCTTTGAATCTGTGTAAGAAATGAACACTGTTCTGTTTGGAAAAAAGCCTGTTGAGGTAAGTTTGCATAGTAACTGTGCATATTTAACTAAGTTAGCATATTATCTTTGCTAATGTCATTTATATATATATATATATATATATATATATATATATATATATATATATATATATATATATATATATATATATATATATAGCGCATTTAAAACTGATTTTACCCCCTGATCATTTATCAGAAATATAAGAATGAACCTTATGTCATATATGAAGAGAGACAGATAAAAAAATTGTTGACAGGTTTAGAAGAAAAATACTTTATTTCTTTATAAATCCACATGTATTATCTATGAAAGCATAAAATTCCATCCGAGGACTTTATTTTCACGTGTAATTGAAATCAGAGATGGCTGAAGGTTTACCTCACATACAAATACATACACAGTAATTTAGGGGAGGACAAAAAAAAAGAAACAGAATTTATTTCATCAGGCAACCTTCAAAAGAGGCCTGTTTTTTATTGGACGTGGTCAGAAATGTCTGTGAAGGTCAATGTCTGGGCTCTTAATGTTTTTTTTTTCCTTTTTGATATACGTGAAATATAAATGCATCAGTGCGTGACTAAGAAAGCTCTGGTGATGTCTTTTCTTCTTTTTTTTTTCCAAACGAATCTCTTGTACATCCATGCCTGATTACCAGTTGAATAAATGTTCAATGTCCAGTTCCCTTTATAAGGGAGAAAATTCAGAGTGATTGAGAGAGAATAGAAGAGTGGAATATCATAATGTGCCCAAAAGTACACCAAAATGGATACTTGCTATCAGTATGTTTGTACTTCAATGGTGCGTGCGAATATTGGCTTTCCACGGAGTGTTATACATCAAATTGGAACATTTCACATTTCGTCCAGAAATGTGAAATATTTCAGAATATTCCTTTGACTTTGCCTTTTCTGCAGCCTGGACATCCTGCGGTGACTGAATAGCATGAATGAATCATGATGTCCATTTAGTTTCCACAGGTTTGTGAAAGAGTAGCAAAAGATTCCATTAGTGATGTGTTTTCACTCATCTGGTCCAATAGTGATGGTCATGTTTTCATAATATTTTCTCTAAGAGTAATGGCCTACATGTAGGATAGAATTTTGCCCATATGCCCCATACAGGCTAGTTAATATCCATTGTTTGTTAAGAAGCTTGCATAAGGGACTGAAAAGAGTTACTGGCTTCCACCCACCTCTCCTCCCAGGAGTGTATTGGCTCCAATCCAAGGCAATTTAATTTTCCATCTAGACTGAATTTGCCTAGGAGAACAAGAAGTAAAGGTGTTAGAGACAGCTGTCTCCTGAAAACAACATGAATCATTGCACAGTTTGTGGTAAGACAACTCAGAAATTTTAAACAGCAGTAGTCATGCTGTTACAATGAAAAGAATGAACATATCTAGAAAATCTACCTCATCATTTATTTAGCATTTACATTACTTCATTCAGGTTAGTCATTCTAATATGTAGATGGCCAGAGAGACAAAAATAACAGCAGTTGACCATCCACTTTTATCCCTGCAGTTGCCCAGAGTTTTGCTGAAGCCTTCATACATATGCATGACTCAACAGATCCTCAAATGAGCAGCATATGGAAGGTAAATTCAGCATGGTAAAAACCTTGGGCCTCATTTATCAACCTGGAATCATTTGGAGAAGCATTTACAAGCAGTATTCATGAAAATTCAGATAGTTTAAAAAAACAAATTTGTCCAATAACAATGCAAATACATGTATAAGGAGACTAACACCTTCACTTATTCACTATAACATATTTATTTCAATACATGGAAAAATGTAATTAACTCAACTGTTTCAAATTAATGCGTTGCTGGTAACCTAAAAATCCATAATAACACGATAAACTGAAAAGAATTAGACTAGTGGAAATGCTGCAATAGCTGAGCTGCATTACTGGAAGATTTAGAGCAAACCATGCTTAGTCAGCTTCACCCAATTTATGGATTTTTTGTGTGATTGGGATTCATCAATATACTCTATGCACATGAATAGAATGAAAACCAGCAATACTTAAACTTCTAAATCTAGCAGGAATCTTTAGCCCAGTTACACACAACTTTGGTTCAGTTACACACAACATTTTCAGGCAGGAATAGCTGGCGAAGCAGCTACTAAACAAGCCTATGATAAATGGGCTTCCAGAAACCACCTTCATTAGCATCAACCCTTGTTATCAATCAGTAGTTACTACAGGGGAAGTCATTCATATATTTCAGAGTGCTGAGTTAACAATGCAATAGAAGAGAAAGGGTTTCGATGCCGGTAGCTATCTGCAGGCAGCAGCAGGCCAGCACTAAGCTCTCTTCAGTTAGCTATTTTTAGCACTGCTGCAGTCAGGAGGGATTCTGGGTGGGAAGTGCTGTTGGTAGGGAGACAGTGAGGAGGTTATGGCCCACTTTAGACAGCACACAAACAATAGTTAATAACCTCCCTCAATATCTGTCCCATGGTGGGACTTCACTTTAAAGATTAGCCCATTTGTCTCTATATCTCCTCAACTCTATGTCTTTACCCCTTCAACTCTGCCTGGATACCCCTTTCACCCTATCTTATCATAGTTTCCCCTCCACATCATAATGCTCTTATCACCTGCATCATCTATACTTGATTTTCTTCCTTTGTTCCTTTTTTCATCTCCTCCTGCTGCTCTTTCACAATGCCCTCTATCTCTCTTTTGAGATAGAAATGAAAAATCCTATCCAGGTGTGCTGTAGAACACAGTGTGCCATTCATCTATTTTTCCCACTCCATACAAGACATTGCATTCAAGACATGACAATGACACAGCAAAAGTACATAAAATACCGTTAATGAAAAGTGAATAACTAAAAGGATACATATTTAAGCCTCTGAACCTCATAACCCTGTGAAATGCAAAAGTAACCCGAAACTCTATTTAACTCTTGTCCACATAATAAATCACTCTGCAAAAAAGATCAGTGTCCATTGATTTTCAGTAGCTAGGGAAAGCTTTTGAAATTTCTCCTTCCCTCAGATCATGACCCTCACTGAACCTGACATCCTTCACCTGCCAGTCATGCTGGAATTAATTTCTGTCAGTATAAGGCATGGTTTCATAACTGAGCCACCTATTTCACTGTCTTAAATTCACTTCATGCCCTCCATAGATGCACTTCTGTTGAAACTTATTCCCTGAGAGGGCTCTCCTGGGCTATGCACCAATGCTAAATGGACTTGGCTCCTCCAGGAAGTGGTAACATGGAAGGTCAAAAGACTCAGCTAACAGCCATTATCCTTTCTTAAACCTAAGAAGAGCAAATGCAAACCCACCCATGCAGACATACTCAGAGCTCCTTTCAAGCTCAAGCAGTGCAGATGTGGAGGAGAATAATCTCTTAAAGGCACCAAAGCTACAACTAAAAAAAAAAAAAATAAAAAAAAATAATATATATATATATATATATATATATATATATATATATATATATATATATATATATATATATATATATATATATAAATGTCTCTTGGGTGGTCAGGGGACTGTTAATTGGTTTCCCAGAAAGAAGGAGAGAACCCAGCATGAGGACGAGTGGCAAGCCAAGTGGGAAACTTATTTCTCACCATCCTCCCTAGTTCTCTTTATGCGTTTATGTGCTGTGAGAGATTTGTGATTTTTATCATGATTGCTTATTCCCACAAGCACTTAGATGTGTAGGCGGGGGCCGAGGCAGCAGCATCCACAGCAGCCGCAACAGCAGCCGCAACAGCAGCAGCTCAAATGAAGGGATTTTCATCATTTTCATTGTGGAGCTGTAATGCTGCAATGTAAAGCTTATTCAAATACACCCCCTGCTTCATGCATATACTAACTCACATTGCTAACCATTTGCAAAGAAAATGCTTGTTATTCCCCAGCAGCCATAATCATAACAAAGAAAGGCCGGTATGTGAAGGTGCCTAGCAAACTTCCTTTCTATTCATTTTTTTTTATTGTAATATTAATAATGAACAGCAATTATTACAAATATTGATTGAGGTCTCATTACCTTTACAAAGAAGAAAAATATTCATGGGTCTACTGAAGCATGTGTCTACATTTGGAGAGCAAATTAAAAAGAGAGAAACTCTCCAGCTTTGCTATGCTGCTCATGTAGTCTAAAATGTAGCTGGAAATTCCTCCAACAGAAGCAACCTGCTATAGCATTTTAAACCTTCAGCTTTTGGGCCACATAAAAATTTGAAATAATATAACAGGTCATATCTGTCCTCTTGTCCTCTGTCTTATGTAAATGTAAAATGCAGCACACACTTCTCATGTTATCACCAAGAGATGCTACCACACTCAACCTTAAGGCTTCATGATTAATGAGATAGTCAGCTGATCACCTCATTTTTCAAGCATCAGTACTTTTAGCCAATACAATTTAACAGCACTTGTAGTTCCCAATTGTGTTGTTCGGCTCGAAAGCTAACTGCTCTTCGATTACCTTCAACAAAACCAGTAACTGTTGTCGATACAAATTTACTCTCGCTGTCCTCAAAGAAAATCTGTGATTTCCATCACGCGCGAGTTCAAAAACATAACTTCGTAGAACTCCATGTTGTGTTTCGTCGTTTACATTCACAAAATACAAAATTTACTTACAAAACTAGCTTGCTTTTTTGTTAGATTACCTCAAGGATAGTAGAAGGCTAGAAAATCCTTTTATATTCTACTTAAAAACTATAATCTAACAGCATATTCAAATTATTTATTAGATCACTATTTGCATCAGAGATTGCTAGCATAGTTAGCATGCCTGCTGACTGGGATTGTAGTCTTTGTAACTCTAAAGAGGACCTGTTTTGCAATCCATTCTTTGTTGAATGCTGCATTTATTGTTAATTCCCTGGTAGTATCAAGGATATTATTTTTTTGTACAACAAATCTCTGGCAATCGGAATAGGTTTAATTGCAAGAATAATAATAAAAAAATCCTTACTCTGATGCTAATGTTTTGCAAACAAATCACAGACAAACATCATCTTACCTTGGAAATGAGGAAATCCTCAGTAAGGCAGAGACACCCCAGCAGGAGATAAAAAAAATAAGCAGAAGATGGGAAGGAGGAGGAGAGGGTGGGTGATGGGATTTGACCCTGTGTTATTGCGATACTGAATCTTCTTCTTTGACTGACTTGCCGTATTCTGGATTTAAGTCCACCACTGTGGTGCCTTTAAGTGCCCCATAGCCTCCCTCCTGAGCACCATAACTCTCTGGTCTCTCCTGACTGAGAAGCATGGATGGTTTATTTGCTGAAGCAGAGGAAGATGATGATCGGGGTGGTGGAGGGTTGGATGCCGCTCCTTGCTGGCCACCGTTGGTCTGTGAGCAGACGTTGCTGACGCGCTCTGCCTTTTGCTTGTAATGCTGGCTGTGCAGCTTGTACTTCATTAGCAGGATGAAAATGAAGACGAGAACCGAGGCCACGATGATGCCTCCAATGACAATGATCATAGTGCCTCCCAGGAACTGATCATGGAGTGAGCGGCAGTGGTGGTACTCACGCTCAGTGCTGAATGACACGCAGCCGACGAGGCGTGTGGCCGTGAGTGCAGTGACTCCATCATCGTAAACGGCTAAGACACAGAGATCGTAGTCTCGCGCAGAGGCCAGATCACTCAGCTGGAACAACTTGTACGAGGCTGGAATCATCCTAAGAGAAAGAAATTTGAAAGATGGGTAGAGTTAGGACAAAGCAAAAAACTATGTTATTGATTATATGTATTGGTGTACAAATATATAAAAATAGTTAAACACAGCAATCAACAATCAGTTCAATTGAATTACTTTTGTGCAATTTATATGACTCTCTGTAAGATTGGCAGTATTGATCATGCTTCCTAAATGAACGGCAAGATGAGTTAGAGAAAAAAAATGAAAGCAGTTGTTTTGAGCAGTCGATGCCTAATTGGCCACACTGCAGACTGAAAGGGAAAGGAAAAGAACACTGCTGTTCCCCTAATAGCACAGGTGCCACTTAAACATAAATAATGATAATAAGAGACTGTTAGTAACTAAAGTCATGTTTCTTCTCTTGCTTACACTGATTTTACTCCTACTTTGTCTTATTAATACATCAAAAACAAGGTCCTACTAGGTTATCCTTGAACATTGTTTTATTTATATATATATGTGTTTTTTGTATGGTATTTTTAATATATTTTATTATTGCAATGCAATATGTAAAATGACAAAAAGTTGATGTATGGGAACAAAAAGATTTTGTAAAAGAGCAAAGCAACTGTTGGAGTATAATGGGAAGTGCTGGTTAAACAGTGTTATCGATACCACGCAAGTGCAAATATTCAGCATATTGTTTATTTGGGAAATCCGTAAATCATTGGCATAAGCAACAATAAAACATGAGCATGGGTTAAAATTAGGAAGCTCTATAAGAGTCAAATGCCAAAGAAATCAAGAAATTAGACTTTTCACCAAGACAAAGGAACACAAGGGTGGAAATAGACTAATAGAGGGTTAGATGGAAGAGGCAATTAGGGAAGAGATGGGGTGGAGAGAGGCCCAAAATAAAAGCAGTCCAAACTGCAATTTAAACAAAAGCTAAAATTTTATCAATCTTTTGTTCTCATTAAAAAGTTGAAATGGGCGGTGTTGAGATTTATAGCTTGGGGAAGCATTTTTGGATAATCTAGCTAACATAAGTGTTCACGAAATTTAGAAGAAGTTAGCTCAAGCTACTGAAATCTACTTGAAATTTGTAATCCAAACAAATATAGCCTTTTTTTATTTTTTTTTACAATTTGTGCTCTCTCCATAGCAATACGCACAAAAAACATGTGCCTTCTAGCCTTAATGCTAGTGCAAGATGGGATGTTTTCTAAAAAGACAGAGAACATAATTGTTCTGGATTGTTCCCTAAAGGCATTGCAGTATAAACATCATTGTTACAACAACAGAGTGAGTGACACACTGAACGCTCTCTCTCCCACTAAAGTTCTTCACAACTCTGCCCTGATTGATTGGATCTTAGTGGTCATTGTTTTTGTTGCCATTATAAGAGAACAAGGCACCACAGAGATGGTACCTTATTCCTTTCTCTTTAGCAGAGATATTTATTGTTATTTATAACTAGGAAAACTATGGTATTTACTTCACTGAAAACGATTCTGCCTTTGTAGATGGCTATTGCTGTGTGCTATCATTGAAGCAGTGCAGCAAGAATCAATTCAAAAATCACTGGCAGTGTGAAAGAATCCAGGGTTCCTAGTTCGATCCTGTGCTTGGGTTACTGTGTTGACTGTTCTCAATGTGAATGAACTCTGAATGTGTCTTTGTGGGTCCTCCAGGTTCACCTCCAAAAAAAAAAAAAAAAACTAGTAAGTCGACTGTTTTCTCTGAGGTTTGGATAAGTGTGCATAATGCACTGAGACTGACTGACATCTCATCCAGGGTATATTTCTGGCTCGTGTCCATTGATCCTTGGATACACAATGAACCTGACCAGCGCTTAGTAAAGATGAATGAATGGTTGCCTGATGCTCACTAATGTGAATGTGCTTCAAAATAAAGTATGATCATATTTTAGAAGACAATATTGGATATGTAGAGGACGGGTAAGGTTAACACGTGACCATAACAGGTGAACAACTGACCCTACAACTTTTGCTGAAATTAATTTTGACCTCCATATTATAGCACACTTTTGTGAACTGTGTCTGCATGTAAATATAATGAAAGCTCTGCAGCAGGTTAGTTTAGGGTTGTCTGAGTCATGCATTATTCAGAGAGAGGGACAGATTCTGTCTGGCCTTTACCACCGGTGCTTCATTTCTATTTATCAGAATAACAGCCGCAGGACCTGGTGTACTGGCCCGATACAATGAAGACCAGCTTACCCTGGCTGTGTGTATATGTGCGTGCGTGTGTGTGTGTGTGTGTTGGCTTAACCTGACAGTGAAGGTAATCCTGCATACAGGAGGCACTACTGTTTAATGGTTGGTGCAAACAAGGTCGCATATCACACATTTCATTTTCATTTGACATGCATCATCATTTAAAGTGGTCACAACAGCAGTGTGTGCAATAGAGCACATACTGTAGATACTTGCTCTTAACAGTCAAATACAGCCAATAAAAAGGAAGCAAAATTAGCATAAGGAAATGTCAAAGACCGCGTACAGTATGTAGTACATAAATATGTGCTAAATATTTTTTGCAGCATCCAGGACAGTACGCTTTTCTAATGTCTCAATGTACAAGTCAGAGCAATCAGGTTGTTCTCAAGCAAGAAGAAAAAGCACTTGAAGCAGTTTTTGCATATTAAATTAAAATTTGTTTGAGTACAGTAAAGTGGAAATAGTGCTGAATGAATCAGATTTACTCATCACTGTATGCTAAAATACACCAAAAAGAGCAGTCTTGGTTTTTTCCCCCAATAAAAACTGGTACTGGTCTAATTAGCATATGATTCTGGAATGACTGACAGTTGAGTAGGTGTTTTGAACTCTGCAGTATTAAGCGACAGCCTATGAAATCTCCGCCCACCTTCCCAGCATGTCAAATTACTAATATTTCAGATAGTGTTCTCATCTTAGCTCAATTTTTTCAGTTAAAGAATAAGGAATGCATTAAAATGTACTGTGTTATGATTTGTACAGTTTACCGCGTTATTACTTCCACATAATCCCCATCCACTTTAGCCTAACTACACATTATGCCCTTTTTGTGGTTTGCAAGTAGACTGAACAGAATTTAAACATACCTTGGTTTTCAAACTGTCTTGTTCTCTGAAGGTCACATTCTAATGAGGTGATACGCTAAACCTGCAGTGTGATGGCTGCAGAAGCTTTAGCACAGAAGTTGATGGACATATAAGTTATTCTTCCCTCCATTTCAGATACCAAGGTGCTCAGCCTGCCACTGATCTGTCACCAAATGCATCAAGAAGGGGTTGTCATGGGGTCAGACAAAGCCTGCTACTTTTGGTATATGTCAGAAATGTGCCGTTCTATCATCATGTGCTGGAAGTCGTGCCATTTAATTACCTGTTCACAGCACATAGGGGAAGAAGATGGAGAAAAATTAATGGTGGGAGGCTTTCAAATGTTGACAGTTGACAACTGAGCGTAGCATTTTCTGACAAGCCCACCTAATCATCACCACCTCTAACTTCCCTTCTGCTGAATTCGTCATTCATCACCTTCACACTTCAGCCAGCACCATTCCTCTTTAAACCAGACAGCTCTAACCCTCCACCAACACACAACTCTATCATATACCTCATGTATCCACAGGATCCCTGACATTTGCTTCTGACTTCAAACACTGCCTGAAACTATCACTCGGAATCTTTCTTCCAGTCATCAGTACCGGGAAAAAAAAAGATTCTATGGATTACAAACACCTACATTATACTCTGCCGTCTGTTATTATTTCTTAATTTATCATCTATAATCTCACCAATCTTCTCCACCCTTGCTTCTATCAATCCCACCATCTTTTAAAAGCTTTGCCTATGAACACCACAGTCTTATCTGCATTCATGCTTTAACTTTCTTCTTTTCCAACAGGTCACACGAACCTAAACTTATTCCTCCCCAGTTCCTTTCCATAATTCTTTATCTTGACCCAAACATCAAGTTTAGTCATTCTCCTCTTCAGTTATATTCTCAGCATCTTCCATGATGGAGCCATATTTAATGGAGCAGTATTTAAATGTATATTTAATTGATGAGCAATATTTTTATTTCTTTTTTGCTATCATCAAAAACCAAACTACTTTCTTGGTTTTTTTTTTTTTTTTTTTTTTTTTTTTTTATAATTAACAACAAATTGATTTTGGTGTGGATTTTTTTATGCTCTTAATCTGTCCATGGAGACGTGGCAGAAATGAATTATTCCTTACAGATGATTTCAATGAGAAATCACAAGAGACAGCGATGAAAGGACCACTGCTGAATATTAAAAAAATGGAAAAATTATTGTAGCCACTTTACATGGCAAAAAAATTCTGGAAAGAAAAAACAATCAAAATATCTGGAAAAACACCTTAAGGCCATGAGAGACAGATGAAACTAGTGATTTCTTTTTCAGTCACTGAGAAAGCAAAGTGCATACACATTTTTGAACGTGGTATAAATCATGGCTGGTTGTAACTGGTGAGAATAAACAGTTAATTTACAGCGCGTGTTTTTATTTCCTTCCCCTGTGTGTGGTTCAAAAATAATGAGTACAAAGCAAAGGAGAAATGGGAAAGTTTGGCTTTAAAGAAGTAAGCCTGCGGTTTTGCCTTGGTTTTTAGGTCATTCTTTTTTCCTTTGTCATGTGCAAACTTGATCATACCGTAGTCACTTTTAATGTGTTCTTCCCTTCATCTGTATGTAAATGATGAGACTCATCATGTTTCTTGATTGTCCTTGTACAAATCCAGATCTCAGAGCTCCAATGGGAATGGACACATATAGAAATATATCTACTGGATCATTCCTTTGCAAACGCTCTTTCATCATATTGTTGTGTCGCCATGCAGTCGGCCTTCATTTAAGGTCGTTTGCATTGATTCGGAAGGTTCTGTCTAAAATAAATAGAAAAAAGCCAACACCAGGCCTATTCTCCTACAAGCTAAATGGAGAATCAATTTATTAATGAAATAGAAGAATATCAACTTTAGAAAGCTATTTCTGAAGAAAAGTCATTACAGTTTGATGAGCTATGATGGTACATTGGAAATGAATAATAAGCTAAATGCACCAACCAAATGGAAATTTACCAATATGGTGAACCATTAGACCACATTTATTGCCATTATGCATTACCTTCTGAATATAGTATTAGTGTCATACATTAACTGTTTATCAACTAGAAACCATTAACTTTATTATCATGTGGCTTGTGAAAAAGATGATTTCCCATAATATACAGTATGATACAAATCTTTGAGGTATAAACAATATGTCCATTGTACCTTTACTTACCTGGGATAGTTTATCTATAAAACTGATAAAAGATACATGTTTTAAGGTGCACTGTAAAATTATACATTACTTTAATTCTAATAGCATAAAATTAACACCTGCCAACTTGCCCATGGGGTAAAAAATTGCATTTGCATATTTATTAGGTCTTTTTTTTTTGTAAATAATTGGGCATTATTTGTCAGAGTATGCAGAGCCAGATTTATTACAGGAAAAATATATTACATTTATCATATACACCTATGTAGAGCTATACATAATGGACGTTGATAAATCATACACAATCAAAACTACTCTGCTTATGCACAGACACACGCACCCTTACACATAGAAATGTCTGCAAATAGAAATATAACATGTTTAAATTGTAAGAAAAAAAAAAAAAAAAAAAAAAGAACATTGCTTCCATGCTGCTGCAACATTTTGTTTGGCCTCTCAAAAAGTGGGTTGAGTTGCTGGCAGAGATCAACTAAAATTACACTGGGTAAACCGAATCGACTGTACCAGTTCTCACTCTCAGCAAATAGGTTCCTGTGATCCTGTAAAACACTTTCCTTGCACAAAACTATAAGTGGCAAATCTTCAAGCAACACCTCATCTTTGGCTGAAAGACTTGACTGACAGACACTGTGTGGGATGGGATCTCCTCATAATCCCATCCCATGCAATTACACTTTCCTTCCACTAGTGATTTCTGAATATGTATGATTGCACACATTCTCTCACAAGAGTAACATGATAAATCATCCTCTATGTGTTGAAAACTGCCTAATTGTTGCAAAATAAAATCATTTGAATTGTCTCATTAACAGGTTTGGATGTTTTTTTAGTTATCCCCTTTGGATATGTAACTAAAATGAACTAAAATGTTCATTCCAATGTTGCAGGATATCCAGGATGATCCAAGAAGCAGATACTTTAAAGAACAATAATAACAAGTCTTCATCTTATGCCAGGTATCTTCTGAATAACAACTGCTAGCATTAACATTAATATACTTAAATAAAGAGAATTTCTTTCCACAACACATGCCACATGCCAATCAGATAGACTACAAGGAATTGTACATCTTTCATCTGACACTTGCTTAAAAAACTACAAACCAGCCATAATAGGAATATTCTTATTCGGAGTAAGATACTTATCTGAAACCTTAGTCTTAGCTGATCATGTGTAAGACAGGAAAGATCTGTGGATTCTGTGAACTCTGACAGATGCAGTAAATGTCGCACAGTGATCCCTGCAGAGATTCAATTCCAAAAAATATTACCATCTGGTGTTGTAAATAATAAATCAGAAAGGCAAGTCACACTAACCTGTAAATGAGGATTTCATCCGTGGTGCTGTTGTATTGGATCTGGTACATTCGAACCCCAGGGATATGGCTTTGTGAAGGCCAGCGGATAGTGACCGATGTAGCTGTTATCTCAGTCACGCTGACCCGCTGTTCCACTCGTGTCTGCCCCCCACTGCTGTTTGACTTGATGGAGGTGGGCATGTCTGAGGGTCCTGGTTCAGGTTCAAGTTTAGGGTCATAATGTGGAGAGGGGTTCACCACAAGTTCCACAGGGGCCGTGGCCTCTCCAGCTGCGTTAGACGCTATACAAGTAAACACACCTGAATCTTTCACTGTAGCTGTAAGGATGTCAAGAGATCCGTTCTCATAAGCCGTTGTTCTAGATGTGTTCGCAATCAGTTTGCCATCCGGACTCACCCAGTGTGTTGTAGGTTCAGGATCCCCCACAGACCTGCATCTCAAGCTCACCTCTTGACCCTCCATTACAAACATCTTAGAAGTGTGCCGTGTGATCATGGGCGGCTCACACACAAATTCCTCCTCACGTATAGTCCAGAAATACTTTCCAGCTAGTTCTTTAGGAGAGGCGCATGTCTCAAGGTCGTCCTCCCGTGTCAGTCTCCTCAGCCAAACCAGCTCACAGTTGCAGTGCAGTGGATTTCCACCAAAGCTCAGAACCAGCGCGGTTAGTGGTGAGCCCTTTGTTTTAGCATAAACTGGTATACGCAGGAATAGTGGGTCTGGAGGAATCTTCTTCAGCTTGTTGGAGGTCATATCCAGCCTTGCTAGCTTGTGCAAGTTGGAAAAAATGCCCTCAGGCACAAACTCGATAAGGTTGTGATCCAAGCTAAGTGTATTGACACTGACAAGAAGAGCTATGGTGTCCCATGGGACATTAACCAGGTTGTTATAGGACAGATCCAGATCCTCGAGAGTCTCTAGGAAGTCTTGGAAGGCTCCGTGGGAAATGTGTTGCAGCTGGTTATTGGCAAGGATTAGGTGGCGTAGATTAACCAGGCCTTGCAGGTGTGTGTCATCCAGCGCCGTCAGCCGGTTGCCATCAAGGTGCAGCGCATGAAGCTCCTGCAGGTCGGCAAAGGCATAGGGCAGAATGAGGCTGATAGTGTTGCGAGACAGAGTCAGGTGGATGAGGCTGCTCATGTTGGCAAAGTCACGGTGTCTGAGCGTGGTAATGAAGTTGTCCATGAGCCGAAGCTCGGCCGTTTGCCGGTCAATGTTGGGCGGCACGAAGAGCAGGCCTGTCTTGGCACAAAGAACTGTGTAGGAGGGGAGGAGATTCTGACAGGTGCAACGCTTTGGGCACAGCATAGCTGCAATGGGCAGCACCAACAGAGACAGGCACAAGAGCACTCGTTCCATGGCTGCACTCCTGCAAAATCAGAAGAGAACCAACACAGAGAAAGAGGTTTTAGCATGCATGTGAAGTACACACTCTGTATTTCTCTCGCTGCCGCTCTCTCACACACAGACATACACCCGAGGGAAGAGTAGAGACCCAAATTCTGAGCCAAAACACATTGTACAATGTAGACACTCAACAGACAGGCAAAAATACATCTTAAGACTGCCAACTACATGTAAAAATGACTGTCAACTTGCCAGATAACTAATTTTAATAATGATTTATGCTTTTTGAAGTTCATTAGATCAATAGACTCAAGCCCTATCTCAATTTAAAATGAATTTAGGTGGTCATTGATATGTTTTAGATATATATGTTATGACACACTGTTGAGAATCAGTTAATACACTGCCCCACGACAGTGTATAGATTGTTTGTCTTCATTGAGCTATCTAAATTGACTTTTTAATTACTTACTATATTTTGCATCTGTTTTAAGGCATACAGAAGCAATCTAATTACTTAATCTCACAGATACTTGGACCATTGGATTACAAATTTACAAACTGCCACAAGCAAACTCAGATGAGTGCAGGATTTAAAGATAATGTGTACAATCCCCAGTGCTGATACCCAGGAAAAGTAATGTATGTCATGCTTGGAATCACTTAATGCATTCTTGTGTTATACAAAAACATACTGCCACTCCTTACTGTAATGTATGCAGTCAGGAACTGCAGAGTAGAAAAGAGGAGTGTGTGTGCGTGTTAGATATAGGGAGGTTGTACCAGAGCTGCCAGCATGCTAAACTTAATTGCCCTACACCACATCACAGTAAGAATATATGACACCACCCCTGCCTCCATCAAATTTATATATGATACAGTGAGATCGTTGCACCAGCTGCGTGAATATGAGTAATTATTTTATGCTAACACTCACTGCCAATGCTAATGAATATCTGATTTGTGACCCTTTATTGTTTGTGCATATACTTCCACATTAATAACTTTTGAACAAAAGCACATAAATGTAATTATTTTCACAGCCAGTGCACGTCTTCAACAAATATCAGTAAGCTGTGTAAGGAGAGATGAAAGGGATATGCCATCTGCAGTGGAGGAGGAAAGAGCGGAGCTATTTTACACCTCTCAGTCAGCAGGGGGAAACATCGAGCTATGGGCTTCGTGTGTGGAAAAGTTGAAATGGCAGGGAAAGGAATAGGAGTTGGAATGTGAGTGTTTGAGTGAAAGGAAGTGGTGATGCAGCTAGGCGAGCTTAAGCCCCCACTCTCTATTACACACAAAGTCATGGCCACCCCTGAGAAACAGCTATTATCCACACAACTAACTAAGGAAAGGTATGTCTTTTTAGTTTTCTCTTTTCCTCTACTCTCTGCTCAGAGGAGTGTTGCATCAGCCTTATACAAGCACATATTTGTAGAACGTTGTCTGAAATGTGATGGAGCAAAAAGATGTGCCTCACATATCAATACGCAAGAGACACTCAGTGCTCCTCCTCTTCCAGCAAGAGCAGCATAACACTTCTCCACTTCCTCTGCCAGGTTTCTGCACCTGCCATCTTCCATCCCAGTGTGCGTTGGTGAGTCAACCACAGTATGTCGGGATAAGATGGATAAACAAAGACGCATTATGTGTAGTCACCTGCTATGTTCACATTTAGTACTAAGGATTGGTGTGTCATAAAATTGATTATACAACAGAATGATGTTGAATTCTCAGATTCTCGGATGTGATTACCAGTAGCTCCGACAGTCATTCGGACTGTAAATCAAACAAATCACATCATTATTGTTTCTATAGTAACAACTCATTGCCTGGGATTTGTACGTTGAACGTGCTACATAAACTAAAGCTAGTAATAAACAGATTTCCAATATGTTGTCATCTAACAAAGATGCATAATCATTGATATGTTAAAGCTGTAATTACGGTCCCCTATGAAACTGTTGGAACAGCAAAGCCAATGCATTTGTTTGTTTGTACTATAAACCAAAGACATTTGGGAAATTGAAATTTCTTTAAATGTGTTAAACATAAAGTACAGAACTTTTTTATTAAATTTTTGGCTGAGCACAGGTATAAGATGAGATAAGCCTTGAATTAACTTCAATAAAATAAAAAACATTTAGTAGTTTTTTTTTATATATATTTAGTATGTTTGCATACCCATTGCTTCCAATAGCTGCATCAAGCACTCAATGATAACACCAAATTGTTTTTTTTTTTCTTTTCGTGATGCATTTCCAGGCTATTACCCCACCCTATTTCAGATGTTTTCTTTCAGGGGGTTTCTCCCTTTCTCCTTTTAAGAAGGAGATCTGATACTCAATTGGGTTAAGGTCTGGGATTGACTTGGCCAGTCAAAAACCTTTCACATTTTGTTGTGTTGGCAGCATGTTTTGGATCATTGTCTAAATTCATTGTCATGGCAGACAGAATGATTTTGTTGATTCTGCTGCTTCCATCAGGAGTTCTATCATCTAAATGATTAGTGAACCTGTTTCAGCATCAGCCTTGCAAACCCAAGCAATACCACCACTATTTTTCACACACTTTGGCCTTGGAAAACGAACCTCCACAATTTGGTTACAATTGGTTTCAGAATTTTGTGGCTATATATACAGTATACTTGTGAATTCTGGTCTTCTGATTTTTACCTCTGATAAGTGGTTTGTCCAAAGACATGCATGGTAGGTTGATTGGCATCTCTGGAAAATTGTCCGTAGTGTGTGATTGTGTGAGTGAATGAGAGTGTGTGTGTGCCCTGTGATGGGTTGGCACTCCGTCCAGAGTGTATCCTGCCTTGATGCCCGATGACGCCTGAGATAGGCACAGGCTCCCCGTGACCCGAGAAGTTCGGATAAAGCGGTAGAAAATGAATGAATGAATGAATAAGTGGTTCATTGTGGTATGGTATATAGTATTGCTATACTCTTATCCCTGCCATGTGCAGGTTGTTGTTGATGTCTCTGACTGTTGTTTTGGGGTTTTCTCTTAATAGACTTCACACAGCAAATCTTCATCAGGTGTTATTGTTTTCCTTGGCAGTCACCAGAGGATTCTATCTTTTGCAGGATAGTCCAATGATTGTACTGGCTTTGCCTAATGTTTCTGCAATGCCTCCATTTTATTTCCCCTCTTTTCAAGCTCCAAAATGGCTTGCATTTCTTCAATAGAAAGCTCACTGATCTTCAGGATGGCTTATCTTTTTATTAACAACAAATGCTAATGCTAGGTGAAATTGAAGGCTAAAATCGGTCTAACAGAGCACACCTGGGTACCAGGTCAGTCACATGGTTCAATATTTTGGTCACCTAAAAATTGGGTGGACTAATATAAAATTCACAAGAAATAAAAGCTGAAATTCTAAACTCTCTGCACATATTCATCTTTTGATCTTTAACCCTAATATTTACAAATATCAAATTTCTGTCTACAGTAAAAAGAAATACTGAATTACAAATCAAAAAGTTCTGGAAGGGATCGTAGATTTTTATATTTAGAGAGATTTTTATATAAAGATTTATAACCGAGAGAGATTTATATTTATATTTCAGACTTAAAATTAGGAAAGAAATAGGTCTAACTATGTTTGATTTTGTTTACTGTAATATTATCATATGAAATCAATATAATAAATCAATATTTTCACTTGCTTGTGAGATTCCTAGACATTTAGCTGAGCTGGAAATAGGGACAGAACTGAATTGCATCATTCAATAAGCAAAGCGAGGGATTACTTTTAGTACATATAGCTCCATACTCTTTCACTGTAGATGTCAATAGAATTTACTTAAGCCTACTTTATATGCTCTTCTGTTTTCTATTTTTTGCCCATAACGGCTGCATGCATTAATGATTCAGAGAGGTACAGGTGGAGGTGAGTATAAGACTCTTTGAAACCCAACAGCCTGAGTATGTAGAAAGCATTCCAGCCATCTAAATACTTAATATAGTCATATATACGTTAACATCAACCCGGACACGTGCATGCTTAATTGTAGATACTGGCTCTTGAGGATGGCCTATTGAATGGACCATTTGCAAAGTTTTCCACATAAAATGTTAATCCTAAGGCAACAAAGCTAGGTTTGATGTTTACAATTTTTACTGGCAGAAGATCCAGAAGGATGGGAACTAGAATAACAAGGTCTGGTTTTGGATAATTGTGAATTTTAAAAAAAGAAATAAAATAATTCAGTTACATCAAATATACTATATTTAACCTGGAACATTAAGCTAAAAAGTCTTTAAAATTCTGTGGAACCAAGCTTATTATTCAGTTATTCATTTTAGTGCATATTATCAAGTGACTGCTATGAATTAATAAGTAAGTACAGTGAAACTAATAGAAAAGGTATGTAGATCACTGCCTGGGAGATTCAGAGGTTAAAGCAAGTTACAATTCAGACAAAACTACGTACAAAACTACGTATTTTTTTTTTTTAAACAAATTACAAAGTAGTTTCAGACACTATAGATATGCAACATAGGTTTAGCTCAGCTGTGAGTTTAAGAAAGGAAGCATGAATGATAAGGCCTATTAGATATAATAAGATATTTTAATGAAAGAGACTTCACAGAAGTACTGTTACATCGGGCGATGGTGTGCTGTTATAGGAAAATAATCAACAATATTAAAAACATAAAGTACAAATGGGGAAAAAAAGTTTTCCTCTAAAAGCACAACCTGAATTGATTTAGTCTACTTATACTACAGGAATTTACAAGTGGTTGCATTTTTGTTTTTAAATATATGCATCATTAAAGGTGGGGTGCAGAATGTTTGAGAAATGCTTCAGAAGACTGAGCCGGGCCGACAAACAAAACAAATGTGTAGCCAATGAGCAGAAAGGGGCGTGTCTTATCAATATGTTCAGAGTGTTCAGTGCGCATGTCTGACATCAGCCGAAAGCGGTTGAAACACTGACATGGCAGATAAAAACGAAAAGCGAAAAAAGGCTTACGATAAGACAAGAAGCAGGACCCGTGTTAATATAGGATCAGCTTTCCAGCGCTGGAGAGAACTGAACTTCTTCCGCGTGAAACAGAGCTAAACCTTTCACGGTACAACACACAGTACTACAAAAACACATTTGTATTACCATAGTATTACTCATTGAGTTCATTTATTGATAAAAATATCCGCTCAGCCAGCCGCCCCAGCAGGTGCCGCCGTAATAAATGCCTGGGTTACGTATGTATGTGTGGGCGGAGCTATCAAAACAGGGGTGACACCCATTTGGTTTAGGGGCGTGTTTGTTTTGGTGATTTCAAATGTCAACATTGGCTTTCAAACATCGTGCACCCCACCTTTAATTTGAGCTGCTTCTAGTTATAGCAATTATAGAATAATTACAGCTTTAATTTTACTTTAACTGTTGCAAAGTGCTGATACTGGAGTTTTTTTTTTTTTTAATAATTGTCTCTTCACAGAAAACTTTCAACAATTAAGATTGCATAACGTCCTTAATGTCTTCTACTTCTACTGCTGACAATGAAACAGGATACTTTAGAGTTTTCCACTGAATCTATGGTTCCCCAAGGGGGGGTAGAAGCTTAAAAAAAATATAGCATAGTAGACAATACCATCACATCCATATGAGGGTCTTCCTCAAATGTTTTTTTTTCTTTGTATGCTGTAGTGTAAGATTTCCCTTGACTGAACTGTAGGGTCCCAAACAGGTTCACCCCTGTGCACAAACTGAGGTCTGTGAAAATGTGATTTGCCAGCATTGGTGTGGTAGAACTCGAATGTCCTGTGCAACCTCAACCCCAAGAACACTAACCTCAACCCCAATGAACACCTTTGGAATGAAGTGAAGTGCAGGCTGCACCCCATGCTCCCAAATTTAGTGTCTTCCTAGATGAGTGGTGGTTATTATAACAGCAAAGGTGAAACTAAATTGGATTTTCAATAAACACAAGGGTGTGAATGTTCAGATGTCCAATATACGATTGGCTGTGTAATGTATATCCATTTCGGGGACATTTACTACAGAAACAACAATGTCAAAGTCGGAGCAGATGAACAGCTTAGAGTAGAATCTCCAGTCTATCATCTTTTTAATTACAGTATTTCTGATAGGATGTGAACACAAGATGAGTTTCATACCTTGCTTTGTTTCCTAGTCATTGTCCATGTTATTTCTTGGACTCAAATGTTATTGGTGATAGTTATTGGTGATACTAAACTATGTGACAAGACTATATTCCAATTATATTAACTAGTGCTGCACTTTTCCCATGTACTGTATGTATCTAGAATAAGATCCAGAGACTGTAAACTAATTTGGAACATGCACTACATTCTAACTAGCAACCCGAAAAAAAGAGCTAAAATATACTTTTGTCCTATTCTGAGCAATCTGCCTCTCAGCTATAAGCCGGTTATCACCAGTTTTCTGTCTGTTATGAAGTGCTATTTTAATCAACTCAGTAGTAAACATGGCCTAATTGCTCTTCTTGGAAACCTTTAAGATCAGGAATGAATATTACTGCAGGTGTGTGTGTGTGTGTGCATACAGTATGAGTTTTATTTGCACATTGTGTAGTACAGTAGAAATCATTTTCTTGATCTGTTTAGCTCCTAATCTCAGTCTGAGCTCCAAAAACTGCTGTATTTTTATATCTATTCTGCCTGTGTGATTTTCTCCATAGCTCTGATTGAGGGAGAGTGAACACAGGAAAATGAGAAGTGATATTTGCATTCTGGCATGTTCTCCACTTCCTCTGAATTCTACATCATTAGCCCAAGGCATAGACCAAGTTTACACCAAGGCATAAGGTGTGAGTTTTAGTCACTCCCATGTGCTAGCATGCTGAAGTCAAGCAAAAGTGTCCAAACAAACAGACAGGCAACACTTCACCCATGACCGAAATATGGCACTTCAGCCAGCATGGGTTCCAGAGTGGCACCTTTTATGCACATAATGACTTGGAAAAAAAAAAAAAAACAACTCTCAAGCTAACCAGAAATGTGGTGCATATTGACATCTGATAAGTATCATTTAATGGCGGACAAGTGGAAGGAGTGGCAGGGCAGAATATAGTTGTGACCGCTTGAGTGCTGTGTAATTGCAGGTTGTTCAGGTTTTAAAAGAAAGGATGTGTCGGATAGGTGCTTGTCTAGCAATTATTCTTTACTGCGCATTAGCCAAAGGCTTGCTGCACCTGCATGCATTACCAGAGGGATGAGAGGTGAAAGCAAGAGAGTCTGCATGGCACACAACAACCGGGTTAGCATAGCGCTTGGTGTTAATACCACTCAAATGGGAGCATTTCCTATCAAATAAACACAAGCCCACATACTGGGAACAATCTCTCAAAAACAGCCAACTCGCTGTGACCACAAGGATGCTATTAACACTTTTAAAATAAGTGTTTCATTCATATTTGTCCACTACTATTATATGTTTCTTAACTAGTAATTAACTGGTATCCTTTAAAAATGAAGCCGGATGCCCCTTGCACGTCTCTTAGTTGGTTACACATTGATTATACACTTTTGTATCATAATTGCTTTGCTTATGAATATTATAATCCGATTCAATTTACCATAATAAAGCTAGTTTGTGGCACAGAGGGTGATTTAGGCATACAGTGTGACTGCATGTTTGTTATTTCTGGATGAGAATTCCTAAATTATATACAGTGCTCTGAAAAGTCTACTGCTCCTGCAGTTCAAATTTGCATATTTACACCTCTATGAATATTCACAGAGCACCTTCTGTGAATAACAATCATTTTAACCTGAATTTATCAGCTCACATTCGCACACATCTACACCTACATCTAATTTTTGTCTTTCACACATATCTAACACCCAAATAGTTTCTCTTTTTTGTTACATGTCCCAAATTTGTTCACTTTGCATAAAAACCAGAAATGCCAGATTGCATTTTCGTCCTAAAGCACTAGGTCCCAATCATGCTAGCTCTCATTCCTCTGCATTTTAGGCAAAACAGGGTGCAAGCAGAGTATGAGTGTGACAGGAGAGCTGTGGACCTCCTATACATACTCTTACAGATGCACTTGGCAGATCCATCAACACTCCTCTTGCAGTCACCGCTACTATGGCTTCCAGGGGCTGTGCATCATCCCAATTATATTAAACAACCAAACGCACTCTATCTAGCCCTCTTCAGCCCACAGTGAGCCACGCTTAGCTCTCCAGGAGTGGGACTGTAAAGTGCAGGAGATGACAGTAATGATGCTGAGGCATCAATGCAGGCAGGAACGGTATCGCTAATCTGTCCAGTGCAGCAAAAGTGTAAATGGTGTTAGTGCTAGTAATTACACGATGATCCGCCCCGCTGCTGTCTTTAATAGGGCTGACCTTTGGCAGAGTAAGCTTCTGCAAGTGTTCAGCAGAGAAGCTTAGAAACACACACATGCCTCTACACAGACAGAATAAACACATAAAAATACCTACACTGATAAAATATGACCATTTAATTAATATACACTTTCATATACACATTCATAAGCAATAATAGAAATGCTTAATGTAACCAGTGAGATATATATATATATATATATATATATATATATATATATATATATATATATATATATATAGTACAAAAAGTATATACCAGTATATTGCATAATTAAAATAATACCAAATATAGATATAGATCTATAGATTATAGATATAAAAGTCCAAATGTGTTAAAATTGTGTTGAGTTGTCAGTCACAATAAGAACTGACTTTAAAGTGAACGACAAATTTAAACCCTTCTTATTTGCCTACTCACATTGATTCATGACTCATAAGTCTTATAAGCCAAACATCAACTCTTAGAAATTAGGAAGTGATGAATAGCTAAGGGAGAATGGATTAGTGGTTATAACTTTTTCTAAGAATTTCATTTGTATCTAATCCAACACAATCACTCTTATTCTCATTCCTATGAATTTTTTCATTAGATCAGGATGATCATATGAGGAGGTAGCTTCTAGTCTTTCAAGCCAGAGCTCTAACTTCTCTTAGAAGGTCTAAAGGTGGCCAAGACTTTCACAGAAAAGGCAATTTCACTGATTGCAAATGACCAAAAAGTAGTGGTTTATTTACCACTAAGGTCACTAAGAAGAACCTTTAAAAACCTTAATAGATGGGATCTGTGAACGATTTTTGAATCCAGTGATTACTTCCTGCAAAAAGAAAAGAAAAAAACTTGAGGAAACAATTTGGGAAAACACAGAAGAGCCAATCAGACTACAGGCTTCATGCTGGGGAAGGTTGTGGCCAGAAAATTGTGCAAAAGATGCAGGGAGTATCAGAGGACCGAAATGCTACCCCCTCTGCATACACTTACTATTTTTAAATAACATGGATTATAGATAATATGTATTATGTGAGAAACTGTGACTTAGTTTGTCTGGGTAGATGGTTTGATTCCTGCCTTATGTTCTCCCCCCTAAAAAATCATTGTAGGCATCTTTAAATTGTCCATAGTGTGTGAATGAGTATAGCTGTGTCCTGCCTTCTGCCCTAAGTACCCTGGGATAAAATCCAGGTTCCCTGTGTAACTGTGTAGGCTCTTAAGCAGTTCAGAAAATTGATGGATTAAATAGATAATTCAGGTTCCCAAGTGGTGCACCATCACAAATTACATGGTGGAGGCTCTGAGCTTTGACCTTCTACATTTACTTTGTGAAAGCAAAGAATGCTGACACTGAGCTCTTCTCACTTTTATGTGAAACCTACACGGCAAAATGCCTCAGTATCAAATGAACACCACCGAAGTTGACCTTATATTTGGTGATACTTTATCATCTACAGTGTTAATTTAAATCCAATTGTATGTACATTAGAATGTTCATTTGGCAAAGAAGGATTTGATAAAGAAAGAAGAGTTAACTACCGAGATTGGTAGCATATACATATAGAGTGAAATGATATTGCTCATGCTGCTGTGCACATTCAGCTTGACATTCAGTTGGAGAACATGAGGCATCACCAATTACAGCTGGAGAAATCTTCCTATTAGATGCATGGAAAAGTCTCCAAGGAAACTGAAGAATGGTATTCATTTCTTCAGCCAGCAGATGAACGTACACATGGAAGCCAGAATTTAGGAAACCTTACTTAAGGTAGATTTGACATCCACCTCCTGTGAATACTGAGCAGACCATCAGACATCTTACGCAACACTGAGGACACAACATAAAGCAAAACTAAAAGACCAGTACACAAGCTTTATATGTTGGAGCAGCAAGAAACAAATGGATAAGCCCACAGACTAATCTCTCCAACCTGAAACCCACATATGTAGTTGAAGTATCTATCCTCTGAGGACAGCTCAACATCTTTCAAAATTACTGTGTGGAATAAAATCTGAAATAAATATGCCATCTACAGTGGCTCTGAGGCAAAAAACAAATGCATGACTGGATAATCACAAGGATGATTGGTTATCAATCATATAAAATAGTTTTTTTGGAGGAATATTTAGCACATTCCTATATGTTTAATGACTGAAGCCCAGGATGGTGGTATGAACAATTTAAAACTGCTATCTTCCTGTTATGTGCTACGTTGCAACTTTTACTTCTGTAATAAAAAGACATCTGTCTTGTCATCCATTTCTATCTGAAAAAAAGTAACAGTCATCTTTTTTTCACCCATTGTTTGGCTAGTAATTTGTGTGCATGCTGAAATCATATTCATTCATTCATTCATTTTCTACCGCTTATCCAAAGTATTCTCAGGTCATGGGGAGCCTGTGCCTATCTCAGACGTCATCGGGCATCAAGGCAGGACACACCCTGGACGGAGTGCCAACCCATCACAGGGCACACACACACTCTCATTCACTCACGCAATCACACACTACGGACAATTTTCCAGAGATGCCAATCAACCTCCCATGCATGTCTTTGGACCGGGGGAGGAAACCGGAGTACCCGGAGGAAACCCCCGAGGCACGGGGAGAACATGCAAACTCCACACACACAAGGCGGAGGCGGGAATCGAACCCCAACCCTGGAGGTGTGAGGCAAACGTGCTAACCTCTAAGCCACCGTGCTTTCCCCTGAAATCATATTATTTTATCTAATTATATTTCTACTACATATTTCTTTTATGATATATTTCTGATATAAATCGGCTCTAAGCACATGCGCAATAGTTAATGACATGAACGAATTGTAACTGTTGCTATGATTTTGATAAACTAGCTTACAAAGTAGAGCAGGACGGATTTATGCAACGTCGACATACTTATTCAGCTGATGGACATCTTGCAACTCCATACATATTATATTACTCATGTTGTTTATCAAATGAATAACTACAGTATTAGTCATGTCTTTTCTGGACCAATGCTTGTTTTATATTTGTTGAATTCTTTAATGAAAGCTCTCAATCTAAGCTTAATGCCAGTTCACTAGTTTAGTTTCTGTTCACCTTTGTTGCAACATTCTGAAGACATTTTTAAATAATTTTGTAATTTGTGTGTGAAAACACATCAAGTAGAGGTATCTTAAATGGTGCTGGCTGAAATGAACATGTTGTGAAAGGTCAAATCTTAATACATTTCACAGTATCTCATAAGGAAAGATAAAAGACAAAAACGATGGATATTATCGATTCAGTGGCAAAAGGTTTTTTTAAGGGAATGTTTTTATTAAAAGTTTTTTAAACGACTTCACCTTTATTGTGGGTTGCTTTTAATCTTGAACAGCATATTTAAATAATGTAGAAATAAAGTAAGATCTATGTTATTGAATTTCTGGTGTGGGATGCAGTGTAGGATGCTCCCTTCGAGCCTCTATCATGAACATCCTTTAAGATATTTAAAAAAAATATATAAATAAGAAGATACTTCTCAGTACTCTGAAGTGGTGGAGTGAATTTCCCTTGGCTGTCCGAACCGCTGAGTCACTGGCTGTCTCAAAACTAAAACAGAAGACTCAACTATTCACCAAGCACTTAAATAAACACCCATACAAACCATGTTTTACTGTTTTTGTTGCTTTCCTAACTCTCCTTGTCTACTAAGTTCACTCTAAATGGGTTTTAGCGTGACCCTGACTGGCACTGTGTGACATAAATACTGCTTGCATTCATTCATGAGTAACTGGTTTGTATCACAGTAAGGCCATCCTTAAAAATATTTTGGTTTGCAGTAACAGTAAAAAAAAAAAGGGTAGGTAGGTAGGTTTATATTTTTCACTGTAAAAAAAAAGTATGACTTTAAACAAATTAGCATATCGTGACGTCACTGACTGGGTCTTCAACCCGTGCCTTCGGGCGCTTCATTGCAAACCTTATTTTGATGCTGGGCACAGTTTTTCGGTGTCGAGCGGTTTTAATGAATTTTTTAGATGTATTATGGTGCCCAAACCCGTTAATATTATTTTATTGCTTTTGTATTAGTAATTTTTATTGTAATTAGTAATTTTTGTAAAAAAAAAAAAAGGTCAGTCTTAACGCAAATTTACAACCGGCAAGTCGGTTGGAAATTGACAGGGTCGGTCGGGTTACGGCAATCAAGAATATTTTTAAGGATGGCCTAATTTAAATAATTATTAATCTGTTTATACTTAGAGACGTAGCACTTACTGATCACAAAGCCTCACTTCTTGGTGCAGTTCTGCTTAGCGTTCACTGTCCATGAGCTATATTTGTTGTGTGTTTGTTTTGTTTTGGTCTAGCCCTGCCCCGTGATTGGTCTGTTATCATTTGTTTTCACCTGTTTGCTTTTAGCATTTAATTGGTTTTTATACATATACCCTGCAGTTTCGGTGTTTCATTGTGAAGTCTTATCATGAGTTATGTCAGAGCCCGGCTTCGCTTTGTTTCATGGTTTAAACTCTAGCTTTTCTCCTTTTAATGATTATGGATTTTTGCACATTTGTTGCTGCATGCACAGAGTAGAATTTGATTATGATGCATGGATTGCCCTAAATAAATACCGGGCATTCTAGCTTCATTTACTTAACATTAGACAACTAAGGTGGAAACAGTAATTGCAGGAGAGGTCATGATAGTAATAATTCCCAATAGTGTGTAATATGCAGACCTCTACTTAAAAAGCACTTGGATGTCTCCCAACTGTGTAAATGCAGCAAAAGTAATAAAAAAAAAATACATAGCTTCTATGGGGTCTCTGGCTGGAATGGGTGTGAGATTGGTTATCAAACACTGGCAATAAGGTTCTGAAATAGCCTAATGCTTTGAATCATTTTAAATTCTGCTGTCTTCAAACTTAGCTAGTCATCAACTCCATCATCTTGATTGAAAACATAGTGATGATGTATCCAATGGATTACTTAATACCAATCCTATTACAAATTGAGCATTACAAATGGATAAATAACTACATCTTGAAATATATATAAAATAAGATGGGAGTCAAGAAGATGAGAAGGATGTCGAGTAGAAGCGAATTGTGGGATTTCAATTGTAATCCTTTCGGCATGGGTACGCATGCGGAGCTAACACGCTCTCTGGGACCTAAGTGTGTGTTTGCCTAAGGACAGGTACAAGATGATCACAGAAAAAGCCGAGGGGTGAAGCTCATCCAGGAGCCGTGTCTCATACTGCATCTGTGGAATTATACAGCTCTTCGGTGAAAATGTGAGGCTAAACTTATTCACACCTTCAGTTACTTACTCCCTCCTTAACACTTGTGAGGATTGACATAACATTCATTTTCACGTGGCACTTAAAAAAATGTGATTACATATGTCATTACGTGTGTGTGTGTGTGTGTGTGTGTGTGTGTGTGTGTGCGCTATCCTTATGTAATGGTTGCATCAATTTGTCCAAGCTATATTCACCCTATTCAACCTGGCCATGTGTGAATTAATAGTCTGCTTGGCTGGGTTACGTGACTGTTCGGTTCCTTATTTTTTCTTTGTCTTGCTTTTTTTCTTCTGCTAAAGCTGTATTATCTGAGCCCATCACTCCTTGAGAGGAGAGCAGGAAGTGGGAAGTGGGAGTAAGAAAGAGCGAGAAAGAAAGCGTGAGCCAAAGAGCGAGAGTGAGCAAGAGCGAGAGTGGGACTTATTAAAATGTGTGTTAAATTAGCGAATGAATAAGGAAGCTTTGATCTCAAATCCGAGCTGCATGAGTGAGCAATATTGTTTGGAAAAGAGGCAGATAAAGATAGAGAGAGAACATGAAAGAATGTGTGAGCTCTGTCCTCAGAGCCTGCAAAGACCTCTTGATCAGAGAAGACCAGAATGCTAATGCTCGGTTAGCATTAGCCTCCAGTCATCCTAGCATGCCAGCTGAAGCGGAAGCGTGATAGCAGCCATTTTGGACAGTGGTTTCTTTTTTCCTGGCAGACATCAAACAAATGCCTCTGCTTTTCGTCTGCCTCTTTCACGCCCCGTAACACAGAAGGAGCAGTGTTGCCGCCGATAATAACTGGCCTCCGTTCAGCAAGGAAGAGTGCACTGCGCATCGCTTTGACTCTCAGCTTCAGAAAGCAAGGAGTGGAGGGTTGTAATGAGGAATACAGATTCCGGTTTAGACCACAGAACTGCTGAAATTCAGCCAATGGCGTTAAGTGAAGTTTTTTGTTGTCCAGAAACATATCATCGAGTGCTACTACTTTCAGTTATAATCAGAATCCACACATACAATACAATACACACGCAGCCCTCAAAGCGTTTCAGAGTGCATTACCCCTCCACCCACATGCTCACAACAGTGCAGTGCTGCACCCACACACTTACTCTGTCTCAAAGATACACTTTCCCACCTTATACCAAACTCACACACATACAAACACACATCATTGTACAGAAGGAAGGAGAACACAAAGTGAAATCATGACTCTCAGGAGTCTGGGGATATTTCTGAAATTCTACTTACACAATATTTCAGGAATGTTTTTTCACAGTGAAACATCAAACACAATTCGCCTATTTTGCAATGGTTTTGCGTTTCCTCTTGCAGTTTCAACATAAAACGCTGTACGTTATTCTATACACTATACTGGGTTATGCTTTTGCTTTCACATCAAATCACAAAATCTTTTGATCATATAAGGGGTTAATCGATTACATCAGGAAAATAGTGCTGAAAATAGTGCTGGCTATAATTAAAAAATAATTAACAGAAAATAGTGCTGGCTATAATTAAAAACACATTTTTTGACACATTGAATAATATATTGTCATGCTTGTTTTTCACAAGCTCGAAGATGTGAAAGGCCAAAGATGTGAAAAAAATGTGTTTATTATTTGATAAAGCAAACTAAGTTTTGTGTAAGCAGTCACATTTACTTCAAGAAAGGGAAAAACAGAGAGATTGGTGAGGGATATAAGGCATGTAATAACAGTTGAGGACTATAAATAATAACAGGAATTAGCTAACAAACAGGAATGTGTTACAGATGTTTCACAACTGTAACTATAAATGGTTAGAAACAGTTAAATCAACGGTTGTTTAAAAAGAAAGGATTGATCGTGGAGCAATAAAAAATTGTAATCTTTGGTAAACTCTTTGTGGTAGAAGATGAATAAAGTACTTCAAGGACATGCTGTTAATAATAGCATAGATGATATTCAAGCATCAGGCTGCATCACAACTCCCTGGCATGCTATAACAGCTTACCCCCTTTTCTTTTATTCCTTACATATCTTATTTATTCTTAATCCAAATAAAATGAATAACACTAAAGCCACTAGATTATGAACAAAAGTTTTTTGTTCGTAATCTTTTAAAAAATTACAAAAAATGTGCATTTCTTTTTTTTCTCCCCTGTTCACTATTCATTACATTTAAATCAGATACATTCATTCATTTTCTACCGCTTATCCGAACTACCTCGGGTCTCGGGGAGCCTGTGCCTATCTCAGGCGTCATCGGGCATCAAGGCAGGATATACCCTGGACGGAGTGCCAACCCATCGCAGGGCACACACACACTCTTATTCACTCACGCAATCACACACTACGGACAATTTTCCAGAGATGTCAATCAACTACCATGCATGTCTTTGGACCGGGGGAGGAAACCGGAGTACCCGGAGGAAACCCCCGAGGCACGTGGGGAACATGCAAACTCCACACACACAAGGCGGAGGCGGGAATCGAACCCCCAAAATCAGATACATAATAAATCATAATAAATAAATAAATAAATAAATTTAACCAATGGAGCAAGGCAAAATTAGTCTAGTTCCATGTAGCATGACATGCCTGATGCAGGACATGAAACATATATTAGTTTCTTTCAGACCAAGTGATGCAAGCTGTGCAGTGAGCCCAACATTCCAGCAAACAAAAACAATGTGAAAATGCAGAAGATTTGAAGTGAAATTGCTGTATGTTCTTTATTATGTTTGCTTTATTATATAACATGAACACAACATACATGTGTAGAGTAAAATACGAAATTTGAGAGCATTGTGGAAATGTGTTCCTCTTTGCTGCTCATGCATCTGATATACAAAACAAGTATGAGTAATTGGGTGTTAGTTAAAATGCCAGCTAAGGCATTACAATTTGTTTTTGCTTTAATTAGAACAGTAAACCTCACCTTAAGCGTTACTTTATGAACTACTTTAGAGTTCCAGAGTTTTTGAAAAAACTCCTTCCATTGAACTGTTGGCAAACACGTACCAATTGGTTACAATTATGTTATGGTGTTAAATGATTCTTAATTGTTTGTTTAAAATGTTTACGGCTTAAAGTCCAACGTATTCTAATATAACCATGTGTCAACTAATAAGAGACTCAGTCAGCATTGATAATGTTGGCAATATAAACAGATTGTGGCGGTACAATTTCTCACGCGTTTTAAATGGACGGCATGGCAAGTCTTGGAACAGCTGTTGAGGTGTTCACAGGAAAGCAAACATTTTACTTCACCAAGTGTCAGCAAAGAAGAAGCTTGACCAGAAAGCAATGTAAAAAACTTCTTCCCTTTTTGGGAAACCCACATGCATACTGTACAAATAAACAAACAAGATTCAGAACTGAATGAAAGCCATAAACACAGCAATGTTCAATCAATGTTAACACCTGCTGGAAAAGACAACCCATAAAAAAACATTTCTGTCATAACAGAAAACTCATCTAAATACAATTGAAGAAAGAAGGCTCATGGGTATGGAGGTGGAGCGGCACAATGAGATCATCTACCTATGAACAGGGCAGTAACCTGAGCTCAAGCTTATAATTTAATGAGGAACCTTCAGCAACTAGGTGGCCATTGTGCATATACATAAGTAGATGAACATTCCTTTTCTGGAAGACAAATTGATAATGAGAATGACTTGATTCCCTTCTGGTTAATCTGAACGGTATTGTTCCATTGTGGCAGAAACGGCAGTATACTCTCAAATCACCCTGGCAATTAGAATTTACCTTTTTCACTTCATCATCCTGGGAAGCACTGGGAATGACTTTTTTCCGAATACTGCACTGAGATCAACCAAAGAGATCGACTATATCAATTTATTTTGCTGGAATTGTTTCGGTTGATTAAGGATTTAACCCTGACTCTTAGAGTCATGATTCCACTAGTGCTCTAAAGCATGTTCTTCTCTTAACAATACAGCATGAGTCAGACCTTCATAATAGGAATCAAGTCAATCACTCTTTAGAAGTGCCTCAGAAATCACACTCTTATGCTGATATAAACACTACTATGATAGAAAGGTGTCAACAGAATGGACACCTTTCTATCATAGTAGTGTTTATATCAGCATAAGAGTGTGATTTCACTCTGATTTCATATCAGCATAAGAGTAGATTTATTACTCTAAATTGTGCCTACTGTAGGTATGAAAGAGAGTAGGAACCTGTAGAAAAGAGAGTAGGAATCCCACCTAAGGTCATATGCAGTGTCGGTGCCACGAGCGGGCCCTGGGGGGTGTGGCTAATGAAAGAACGAATACTATAACTCAACTAACGAAAGAACGAATACTATAACCATCTTTAGCACATCAGTTTGCTGTGTGTGACCTTCTTTACATGTTTTGTACTGCCAGCTATTCACAAAAACACATTAGATGCTTTCTCATTTTCTCTGCACCCATGGTCACACAGCAGTGAGAGCAAACAAGATACACTAGAAAGGCAATGAGAAATAATTCTCCCTTTAGTACCAAGGCCACCCAACTCTGGGTCAAGGTCAGTGGTTTCTCACCTGCAGTGTCAGACTAATGGGACAGCAGTTTATGGACAGCTCATTAGGCCTTTAGATCAGTTTTAGAGATACAGCCCATAAGTAATTAGACTGACACAGTATTGGATATTTAGTGCAGCATGTCTTTTTAAAGGATAGGAACTCTTTATAAGCATAGTCCTTCGATTAGAACATATTTTTACTTATTTGAAATCCCTTGTAAGTGATAAGTCTAAGGTCCAGATATATTGCCAGATGTAGTGTATTGTTCTTGCCAGCCATTTTATGCATCACCTTTTATAGTTGATTTGCCACAGTGGCTTTCTACTTTGTCTTGGTCTTGTCTTCAGTACGTTAGTAGTTCAGTTCAGGTCAGGTCAGTGACTCATTGCTGGTTGCTTTAGCAGTATCCCTCAGGTTAGTGTTCTACTGCAACATGAAGCACGATTCACCAAGTTTTGTGGCATTTGCTGCTTTTTTCTTTTTAATTCCTTTTGGCACTACGGTATCATAATTCTAGTATGTCTATTTCAAGTGTACATACCCTAAAGCTCCAGTCTGCACTTAACTTTGTAGTTATCTTTGGAGGTGTGGAGAGCAAAAGCAACAAATACCAATTATAGTCCAGTTACAGACTTTGCTGCACTTTCATTAGCAGCAAAAGTTGATCGAAAGCATTTAAATGAGTCATTGACTGACATTTGTCAGTATAGTTTGAGATATCAATTTATGGGTTTTTTGGGGGGTTTCTTTTCGGACAAGGTTGCCAAGTGTCCATGATGACATTGAATTACAACTCGACAAAAGACTGGCAAATTTTCAACTTCCAAACCATAAAATCGCTTGCTTGCTTACTATGTGGTTCCAAAATTGATAAATAAAGACAAAACATATGTAAGAATTTATGTGTGGACTGTTGATGATGTGGAACTATTACTTCAGTTTTGAACTTTAAACTACAATACAAAGTGTCCAACTTTAAGTGTATTTAAGTGTTGTTTCCAGTCACCCGAAATACATACTGTATGTATGTTACTAACAGCACCAAATCTCAACCTTTTTTAAATGCATACTGTATATCCAAGAGACATACTCTTGGTCACAATGGTCAAAACCAAGCAGGGGTCAAATAAATGTTCTGAAGTTAATGAGGCCTAATTGGAAACGGGTGAGTTAATAGATAGATGAGAGCAAACTAATAACTGGATTGGTTCAAATTACAAGCATGTATTAGCTACCAACATCATTACCATTACAACCCAACACTATCCAACAAACATGGTGCAGTTAAACAATGCAGTATTAAAAACACACAGCATTCCTAAACATGCTCTTGTATTGTTATATGTGTTGTCATAAATATAGAAAACAAAGAATTAGAGCTAAAGAAAGGCAACAAGCTAATTAGTAGTGTTTTACAGGATCATACATCACAAAAAAGATATATATTACAGGATGCAACATTATGCCATGTTGATTCATTTTCTGACACTGAATTCTTCTCAAGTCTGCACACTCTACACAAGAATCGGTTTTCGGCAGCAATTTTCAGCCCAGCACTGGTCAGATCTATAAAAGATGAACCCACTTTCTATTATGGTAGTTCAGACCATAACAAGCTGTGCAGCGTTAAGATCAATCTGACTCTATCCAGCCACTCCACTTCACAGTCAGAACGAATACCTGTAGATACTCCATCAATAGTCTGGTCGTCTCTTTTTTCCAGCAGTCCCAACAGGTCATGAAAGTGTGCCGGAAATTTTCACCATGGTGGATTTACACCTAACGGCCAAATGACTAGATATCAGATTGTGCTGTCTGAGCCAGTGGATCAGGTGAATGCTTATGATTTTGCAATAATGAGTTTATTTTATTTGACCAACAGCAGGAGGGATCGGGTGGCCAAGCTTTAAATAAGAAAGTGCTTTTAATGCTGAAGCTAATCTAGGGATATAAGGTTGTCCAACCTGGGCAAAGGTAATCTAGATGCTATGTCACTGGCTATGTTTATTTGAAGATTATCAGTGGATTTATTGCCATTGCAGACTCTGGATATTATGTAAGTTTGGATATAGTATATATAATTTACACAGCCATCTCTGGTTTGTGATCAATAGCAATGTTTAAAGAGGAAAGTGGTTTAAAAAGTGGATAATGACCATATCAAGTCATGATAAATACAGTAGGTGTATTGCAAACACTGCTAATCAGAAATGTGTACACACCATAATGACCTTGTTTCCTGCTAAAAGACTGAGAAAAAGTCTTCCTTTTCAATGTCCAAATCTTTCAGGGCTCTTTATGTGCTGTTTTAGCAAAGAAGCTTGGTTGGAAATTGTACTGAGAGCTGGCATCCAAGTGTGATAATTGAATAGCCTATGAGTAGTAGAGTCTTTGACATTGCAGTGTTGCTTGCCTGAAATTCAGAATTTTTGCCCTGGTTGTTGCCAAAAGCATAAAAAGCACAAGTTTATTTTTGCTTTTTTTTCCCCAAGTACTTGTGATGCTCACTGAATATCAGCGAAAAGTATATTAACTGCTGAGACAACTTCAATTTGAACCCTGTATTTGCCTCAAAATATTAGGGGGCTTTCGGATGGACAGTTTAGTCTGAAACAGAGTTTGGTTTGGATAAAAAAAATTGGTAATGTGAAAAACGGACATGTAGACCAGGAAGCGCCCAGTGGTAACAAACCTGAGACTTCTTGCACTGTATCCTTGTTGTAATTCCCGTTACCGTGAACGCAACTCACTCAGATTTGCTCTTGTACAGGAAGTAACATGTGCATGTTTTATCATCGTGACAACATCATTAGTTTTACATTTGTACCATGAGTGACAAGAGAACAGTGTGGGACATAAAAGAAGTGAAGTTTTGATGAGTACAATGAGTCATCTTATGTTCTCCATGTACCGTGCGCTGACAAAATCAAATGAGTCTGAATCAAGACCGACACTGTGGGGAAAGCATGCATGGATTTCAACTACAGCATATGCTAATAAGTGTGAAAACCACCTTAGACTAATGCCCATCCTTCTACTCAATCCAGCCTTATTAAATACATTAAAATCTGTAACACAAACTGTTTTCTTCTTGCAGAATCAATGAATAGAAATCAATTAGCTGTTATTCATCTTATTATTAATAGATTATTCAAAGGATCACCCAACTACAGGATGGCATTAATCAGTTTATTCTATTTCGACTGAGATATACACATGCACATCTTTTATTTTGATTGAGCGATCGATTGAATCATTAACAGATTATTTGGATGCATGTAAATGTAGCTAGTGAGTCTCTAATGTTGCTGTCTAAAATATTTAATGAATACTATATATCTAGCATATTGCTGAAGTAATAATGCACTTGCTTGAGGTTTATCTGCATTATTACACAGAAGTCTGTGTAAAAATGCTACACACAAACACATTTCTCATTGAAGTGTGCCAAAGGGATGTCATATCACATATCATACAGCTATTGCCTCTAACTATATGCACATTTCCTTGCCAAGTTGGGATTGAATTGTAATGTTGAGAGAAAAAAGGTCTCCTGGGAAAGACACACTCTGTTCCCATTTCCTTTATTATTTGCAGACAGACAGATAGATAGATAGATAGATAGATAGATAGATAGATAGATAGATAGATAGATAGATAGATAGATAGATAGATTGCAATGAACAGATAGATAGATAGATAAATAGATAGATAGATAGATAGATAGATAGATAGATAGATAGATAGATAGATAGATAGATAGATAGCAATGAACAGATAGATGGATAGATCTATATATTGATAGATAGATAGATAGATAGATAGATAGATAGATAGATAGATAGATAGATATTTTACATATGAAGCAAGTAATGATGTCCAATAGCTGCTTAAACATTACTCTTAACATTAAGAATTCCTTCTTTTGTGTAATTTGCTCCCAGTAGTATTTTAGAATTTTTAAGTTGAGTCAATCTATTTATTTACTGCGAGAAGAATGGGAATTGTACATATTGCGACAGACCTCATATTACACAACATAAAAAGAATAATCTCATCCTTTCCTTAGAGACACCTTAGTGAAGAAAAAGGTGTCATTTACTTTTTACATCTCATTTTTGCTTTTGTCATACCAAAGCTTTGAATATATCACTTATAATTCAACCCAGTACGTCAACTCAAACTTACGATATGTGACTTAGATATGTAAACATACTGATAATGGGTATAACTGAATAATCCAGCATTTTTAAACAGCAGAAACTAAACATATATCCTGTTAATGGTTTGACACATGGCAATGCCAGTGATCCATAACATTATGATACTCGCAGACAATAAAACAGTGTGTGCACAAATGCTTAACGGTGGGAAATCAATACAAAGTGCATGCTAACCGAGTGAGAGATAAATAATACCGATAAACAACATTATAAAAATAGTCAGTGTGGTGTAAATAATACACAGCCAAGAACAAACAAAATACATGCAATCAAATGAGATATGAAGGCTATTTAGTATTATTTTAGGAGTCATTTATCCTTGAACAGAGCTTATCCCTGGAACACTGGGCACAAGAAGGGAATCTCAAGGCCTGAGCTTGCTAATGCTCTTGTTGATGAATGAGCACAAATCCCTCAAGCCACACTTCAACAACTAGTGGAAAGCCCTCACATAAGGGTGGAGGTTATTATAACAGCAATAGGAGGATTAAATCTGGAATGTTTATGTATATATGAGTGGGATGGTCAGGTGCAAACTTTTGACCATATAGTGTATCTACACTGTATATACTCCTGTATACATTCCATAACTAAAATCGGTGTCTCATTGCATGGATTTCAATCAAAAGTAAATTACTGTGAATTTAAGTTTTGTAGCAATCAAAAGTGAAATGTGAAAAAAAAAAAAAAAAAAAAAAAAGGATTTAAAAATGTTATTTCAGTTCAACTGAAAGACGCCTCATTTGGCATGCCTCTGCATTTATAAGCTAATTTACTTGTGAAAAATCGTAAAATATTATTCATTAACAATAAGTTATAATAAGAGCTCTCAGTTTGATTATCAACATCTTTCACATCAGTGTCTGTCTCATAGTAGATAATTAGTTAAACATGCTTCTTTTATTCAACATGATCTTTGTAGTTAGAAGGTTAGAAAGTAGCCTATTAAAAAAAAAAATCCTTATCATTTTGGTAAAATATCATTTATGTTTTTTTTAGACTGGAGATATCTGACAATAACATAGATGTGTTTTTTTGGCAAAAAGAATAAAAAATATTTGATGAAATCCTCATTATTTATAATTATTTTGGCTATTTTCCAGAATATTATGTGAGTCTGCCATTTTTTTATTTATTTATTCTTTTATCTAATTCAAGAAGTCAAATAATAAGAACCTTCATATTTATATGATACGTTTCTGTTTCAGATTATGTGAAAAGTTTATGTCCATATGTTCATTTCTCATCAAGTTTACAACCTGTTTAATCGCCTATGTTGTTTAACCCCCTGAGTTATGGTATTTACTGGGCTGAAAGTGTTTGAAGTGGTTCATTACCCTGATCAAATCAATTTCCGTGATCATCTAATGGAATAAAAGTGATGAAGATGCAGAATGTAATTAAAAAGGTGTGTTCTTGTTCACACCTAATTAAAGTCGTATGCACTGCCTGACTTGATGCTTTCTCTGGGGAGATCAGAGAAAAGAAAGAGAATGAGAGATGGGATAAATATGGAGAAACAAAGCAGGAAGGTAAAAGCCGTAATATGAAACAAACATAAATCATGTTTCCATTATTTCCTCATCACAGATCTTGTGCTTCAAGAAGAAATTGCCTTTTTTAAGCTTTTGCCTTTTTTCTACGCAAACCTTTTAATTATATGAATCATCAAGGCTTCAATACTGTGAATGACTCTGTAGTAGGAGTGCAATGGGATGAGCAAGTGGAGGAAAGAATATAATGTAGAGAAAGGCTTCTGGTTTAAAAGATTAAAGGTGACAGGTTCAACACAGCCCTCACTTTGTAACTAATGACAGGAACAAGAGACATTTTCTTTGTGTCTTTTTAGCATAGGTCAAAGTAACAGGCAGAAGTTGATGCTAAAAGAAAGTCATGTACTCGTCTTAAATGAAAAGTTCAGCAAAAGGGCAGATTTAACCAATTTTCTACTCATGGCAATATGTAGTCTACTAGACCTGACGTGGTTAGTGGTCCGTGTTTGCTTCTTTAGACTTGAACTTTGCACTCAGGTTTGCAACAAGGCAATTTATCTTACCAGAAATTTCTATTCTACAGATTGCCTTGAAACAACATTATTAGGCTACCAAATGTCATTCTTAAATAACAGACTAATGTGATATTTAAATAACAATAAAAACTGGGATAAATATATCATCAGCATGTACTACAGCTTTCCTCTACTACTACACACTCAGATTTTAGGAAGTAGTTGTGGAGTCTGGAGCGATACTACTGTAACATTACCTGCAGTGTTGGGGAGTAGTTTGTTAGAAGTAGCTATGTTACTACTATAACTAGATTATCCATATAGTCATTTTTTAGTGTAGTTAAGCTGATTTCAATACAGTAACAAGCTAGTTTTTTTTTAACAAGATGTTCTGTATACAGAGCTTTGTCATGCTACAGTACACAACTATATTTTCCCTTTTCACAGAACTAGCTGAATTCTACTTTTGATTCAAACAAATCTTACTTCATATCCATGAAAAAAAATCCAAGTTTGACACTTCTAATTAGTGTTGAATGTGTGTTGATGAATGTGCATCAGTTTGCATGGATGTGGCTTGGGAATATACAATGCTGCAGCTACAAAGCATGCATTCTGCTAGTGAGAAAACAAGACTTTCAAACATCCATATCCATGTTTATTACCGATTATGAGCATAAAATACACACAGTCTGTTTCTAACCTCTGCAGACATCATGTTGACATCTACAACTTTAAGCACGGATTTAAGGACAGAAAGGAAAGTGGCTTGTTATCTTTTCTTGTTGTCATTGCTATTGAATACTTCTTTGGATAAGATGGCGATCAAGGTAAGGAATGACAATGTTAAGTAGTAAAGCAGAGCATATTAAAACATCTAACTGTAAATAATGATCTTAGGTGTTTATCGTAATAGCTAATAGTTAACAATCATCATTCAATGCAACAAAGACTAGCATTATTATTATTATTATATATTATTATATTGACACTAACAACCAAAAGCAGCTCTTCAATGTAATATTGATTACTGTATACTATCCACTTAACCATGTAGCTTTAATGAAAACAGTAGCTTCATTTTCTTAACATAACGTAACATACTGTAAGCTATTTCGTAGTTTGTAGCTTGACTAGCTACAGTTGCAATGTAGTGTCCCCAACCCTGATTCACACCAACTACATGGCAAAGTTTACCAATTACAGTAAATCACACATTCTGTCTACCCATATCACACACTCAAATCCTAACTCTCACACACAGGAGCAATCAATCTACCAGCATGTTTTTGTCAGGAGGGAATCAAGTAATCAGAGGAAACTCATTCATGCATAGGGAGAACATGAAAAACTCCACAGTTACAGGGTCTGTGCTTAGGAATTGTGAGTGTTGTGTGAATTGATTGTCATTTGTAAGTTGAATCAACTCACCCGTGTGATGAAGGTGAATGGGGAATCATGGGAAAACACTTCAGACGGTAAAACGTTCACATTTTCTACTATGTATTGTGTGTCTTATTTGCATATATTTAAATTGTATAGTCATTTTAAAATCTGTGAAAGTGAATTACAGAGAAATTAGATGGGCTTCCAGTATACTGTAGGTTACATATACTGTAGGTTATTAATCCATCTTTCTGGATTAATATCATTTGACACAGGTGAAAATTTATTCGACTTCTATAATTTATTTAAGATAATTTATAACAGATGTACACTGTTACATGACAGGATGTAGAAGTGTGAGCACTGACAATAATAATAATCATATTAATTTCATTTTGCATATTCCTTATTGTCATGTTAATGATTTATTTACATTTACAGCATTTGTTAGATGCCCTTAGCTCTTATCCAGAGCTACTTTCATCATTTAATTTTTATACATCTGAGGATTAAGGGCCTTGCTCAGGGACCCAACAGGTGGACCTGGGATCAAACTCACAACCTTTCGATTGGTAGCCCAACACCTTAACCACTAGGCTACCACATGCCCATTTATGACATGTTAAACTCTGGTACTGACATTCCCTCTAGTTAGGTGACATTTATTAGTAATCTATGAAGACGTCATGAAAGTAATACACCTACTGTATAAAGGACAGAGTGATACTTGTGTGATAGAAGCAAGAATATTGGAGAGCTCATAGAACACAAAGAAGATTTATGTCTTTTTATATACCCTGCACTGGCAGTCAAATTTAGGCCTTCTTGGTGAGGCTTAACTCAATATTTATTGAACGGTGCCACAGAAAATCATGAACCTACAGTATATTGTGTACCTGATCTAGTTAACGTTAAATCATTATCATTGGCACGGTTGTCTCTCAAATCAATCCTGAACTTGGTGTTTTTCTTTGATTTAAGTTATGCAAGCTGGTATGGCTGGAGGTGAGCTGAAATTGGTGTTTGGTCGGATATTTTTTTAAGTTTTATACTTTTTATAACATTAGTCATTATCACAAGTAAATGACTTGATTTTATGTAATTGTACAAAAATTAGCTAAGAATGTTGAACTTTACCAGTTCAGGTTGACTGGTGACACTTGGCTTGCAAATGACCCGTTTTACCTCAAAGACAACTCTCAACATAAACTCCAAATAATGATAAGGCTAAAGGTTCAACATCATGTAAATAACCTTTTTATGTGATATATTTTAATGAATTATTGTTTAATTAATCTTTAAGTTTCTATTAAGGATCAGGCTGGCTGTCATGATCTAAGGTAGGATATTACAAAGACCACTCATTTTACTTATTTAGTTATTTTAGTAAAAGTAAAATTGACTGTAAATACTACAGTACCACTATTTATATTTGTTAATGTTCCAAATATAAGTATATGTATTTGGAATTAGACCTGAACAAAAGGTTGCAAATCAAACCTACTATGTCGACACAAACACTAAGAAAATACCCAGTGCTGGTGGAAAAAGAAGTAATTTTTCACAATTGGAGTCACTTGGATGCCCTGTGGAGCTTTCTGGAAAGCTAATGTGAGTAAGCTAGCAAACTATCTCCCCCTCTTTCTCTCTATCTTTTTCTCTCTCTATCTTTATCGCGGGGGGCACAGTGGTTCAGTGGTTAGCACGTTTGCCTCACACCTCCAGGGTTGGGGGTTCGATTCCTGCCTCTGCCTTGTGTGTGTGGAGTTTGCATGCCATGTGCCCCGTGCCATGGGGGTTTCCTCCGGGTACTCCGGTTTCCTCCCCCGGTCCAAAGACATGCATGGTAGGTTGATTGACATCTCTGGAAAATTGTCCGTAGTGTGTGAGTGAATGAGAGTGTGTGTGTGTGTGTGTGCCCTGCGATGGGTTGGCACTCCGTCCACGGTGTATCCTGCCTTGATGGCCAATGATGCCTGTGCCTATCTCAGGCACAGGCTCCCCGTGACCTGAGGTAGTTCGGATAAGCGGTAGAAAATGAGTTTTATGTTTAATGAGTCCATGAAACCAATGATTCAATGTTTTCAACTGTTTTGTATGTTTTTCCTTTCCAATTTCTGACTTAACATTTCAATCAACTTATTTAGTTTCACTTATATAGCCACCTAGCTCTGGAGCTAGCCTTACGTTTAACTAACTGAAGGTCTTTTTATGCGTTACGTTAAAAAATGTGGAATTATTAGTTTTTGATTCTTTTCAGATTTTTTCTGTGTCTTCACTGTATGTTCTTAGAATTTTTTATTTGCTTATTCCTCAAGTTCAACTAATTGAGAGTTTGGGTCAGAAGCACATAATTTGGGTCACAAGCAGACAATTTGTGGTGCATAACTAATGGGAGGCTTTTTTTATATTCATGAGAAATTTGTTTTTTATTCACAGTTGAATTATTATAAAGACTGGGAAGAGACAAATGCTGCTTTAACCCAACTTAGAACAAGAGGTACTAATGCAACCCCTAATGCTTTAGCTGTGGCAGATATAAAGGAACCTTCAGTCGCATATAGTGATAGTTGGATTAGTGAGGAATCTAACAGAAAGTCTAGAAGATGTGCCTTGAGAGGTTCATCCTACCCGACTTTTGTGTCTGGAAAAGATTTGCAGTGTTTGATGTAGATACTGATGACTGAGCATTTGAGCATAAGGAGTTTTAGGTGGAGATTACGCACTTAAGGCACAAACAGGAGTCTTCATTGTTGATTCTATTGTGTCTGTTTTGGGGCCAGACAAAAATCACTTGCTCACTCCATTGGTTATGAGTTGATATTTGCATTGACTGCTCACCAGGAAAAAAAAAAATATTGCCATAGCAGTTGCAGAACCTCCTGAGTAAAATCTCACAGTGTGACCACTGTTATAATGCTTGTCTAAAAGCCATAAATAGGAAAATAGCATAGAATGATGTACTGTATAAGTAACACACAGCTAGTAATATAGTAATAGTATCAGGAAATGGCAGTAGCAAAAACATAATCACAGCTTGCTAATGGAAAGAAAAAGACCCTTATCATTTTCAGCTCACTTGAATAATGTTTCAGATTTTCTGCATCAGGATAATTGATGATGTAAGCAAGACATAATAATTTTCTTTATCTGCAGATCTATTGCTAGAGGATCTTTATTGTATAATCTGACCTGGAGAACATTCTAGCACACAGTCTGTTATGGAATTAAGCTTTTATTGAGATCATCATACAGTGTGATAAGTAATAATCATTGGTCTGATGTATTTGTATTGTCTAAATAGATTTAGTTATATGGCAAGTTCCGTGTTTTCCTGGTGTTTGTCTGCTGAATAAAATGCAGTTGATTAATTCTGTAGATCACTGATGCAGTTTATTTAGAAATAATGGCACAAAATCCTTTGTGCAAATCCTTTGCTTTGAATCCCTGAATTAAAGATTGTGTTTTTATAGATAACGCTGACTTGTTTTGCAGAGACCTATATTTTACAAGAAAGATAGAGGGAACCTAATCTTAGTGAGATGTCTGTATTGTCTGTTTGCACTACCTGTCTTTCAAACTGACCAGCAGGGAACATAAATGGATAAATGGATGTTTTTTTTCCTTGCAAATATGGGTAGAACTGAAGTTAGAGTGACAATGGCTTGTATTGCTGATCACAAGCACAAGGACCTTCAGGATCATGAATGTGCAAATAATTGTGTTGTTATGGTTACAGTTAGTCACACAGATAATAGTTTTGTTGTTATGGTTACGTGATCCCAGAGAATCATCTTCCTATTTAAACTAAAGTAATAAGCTGAAGTGATACTTTGTCCTCGACTTGAGACGATATTGTAGTGTTAACCTAGAAAATCTCATGACTAGGAATCTGTCGAATTCTGTAAGTAATTTACTTATCGCTGTTTACATACAGCTGTATTTTCTAAACATAAACTCTCTCACCCGAAAACGCAGCTTGTAATTTTACCAAGAAACCAGAAAGACCAAAGTCTAAAAGGTAGGGGACACCACGGACAGGGTGCCAACCCACAGGGCTAAACAACACACACCTATCCACATACTACAGACAACCAACTTCCAGCTCCCGGAAGTAACCCACAACGCTGGAAGTGCGAGTTAAATGTGCAATCCACTCATCTACCTTTCTCCCTGCTATAGACTCCAGCTTCACAAAATGATTGAGGAGTTAAACACATCTGTAAATTCTATCTTGAACAGTATATCAACATCTTTTGTGAGAAAAACAATAATTAGGATATACCTCTGTCCTTTGATACAGTGAACAATTGTGCATTCTCAAGCAAATGTCCTGACAGAATGTGTGAAGATGGCGACCAAATAAACTGCCGGCCTTCTGAATAGCATTTGAGAGAACTTCTCAATAACTACCACCAGATCTTTTCACAGCTCCTCCTCCTAAACTACTCTGATTTGTCTTAATGCATTGATTTCTATTACACTTAACTCGAAGACAATCAAAGTTTATAGTGAGTTTCGTAATGCTGAATGATAATTTTTAGAAGAGAATTTGGATGAATTTGCATTAAGTCAAATCAAGAAGCTTTTATTGTCATTTCAACCATATATAGCTGACACAGTACATAGTGAAATAACGTTTCTCCGGGACCATGGTGCTACGGACTTAAATTGGATCTGGAGTGGCTGCTGCGTGCCACTGCCGAGCTGCCATTTTGAAATCAAGTCTTGAAATTTGCATTTCTTTTGTGAATGCTACTGTGGCAAATTGTCCTGTTTGATACATAAGCTTTCCCTTATTAACACAACACCCAAAATTAACAGCTGATCAGGCTATTTGTTGATCCTTCTCAAATTCCTCTACATCATATACTGTAGGCACTGACTTTCTAAAACTTCTAAAAACCATAAAGGTTTAAGTGCAGCATCACACAAACTCAGTATCTAAATGTATTCATGTAATCATTTCCATGTCATGTATATGCCTACAATTACATGTTCTTTCTTAAACAGTTAAACTTCTTTTCTGTTGCTCTTTTATTTGGCTAACACTCCAGATAGTGGATACATGATTTGCTACACAATGGCTTTGTGTATAACATGTCACTGGACCCTGACGGCCATCTTTGCCTCTGGATTTACAGCTTTGAGACTGTGGAATTGACTGTAATTGAGACGTGTGTGTTTGGTATACAGGAGAAATCTGTAGAGGATGCTGAAAAAGGGACCCAGTAATCACAGCATTGTGCAGCTTTTGCTTGTATATCTATATTAGTCTCACAGTCCTGTAGATGCACATGGAGTGTGAGCTCCCACATGAATATGTGGATTTACTGGGTCATAGACTCAGTTATTCAGCCTGATGAGGGCTTATGAGTGTGAGAGAGTGAGAGTGCAAACAAAAACGTGTGTCGCTGCTGTGATGTGCCTGTTTGAGCTTGGCTTGTAATTAGTGTGTGTTGAGGTGTCCTGTTGAGAAGGCGATGGCAGGCACCCTGTAGGAAGGGTAATAAGGGTATCTCTCTCTATTTTTCTATTCCTCCACTCTTATTCTAATTTGCACCTTTCCTCCCTCTCCATCTGTCAATCTGTCCATCCCTCTTGCTTTAGCTCATTCGCAGGGAGTTCATAACACTGCAAAGATGTGCAAAAATAAAATGCAGTGGCAAATCCTCCTTTACATGTGCGCTGTATATTTTTGATATTTTGAAAGCAGATTTTTTTTCTTATATGGTTGAACTCCGTCATGCTTTGGTCTCATCTTTAACCCTCTTGTCATATAACGCTCTAGTAAAGTAGAGTTTTTCAGCTACTAAGTGTAAAGATCCTGTTACATAAAATTTCTTACATGCTCCGGTTAAGCAGTTAACATGGATGAATGACTTGAACAACATTTACAGCTCAGCCTTTTTTTTTTTTGTCAAGGCCATGAACAAGGCACTTTGAAGTGGTTACTTTATGTTAAGCAGTGAGGTTTACGTTATTGACTTTGACTTCCACCATGCACTCTAAAACATAAGTGTGGCCTTTTTTTCACTCAATCCCTCCCCTGAAGACAATTCTTAAGGTTAATAAATAATTATGTCTATGAACATGACTTTTTTTAGTCTCATACAGTAAGTGTCATATCTGACATGTATATTAAACGTGTCAATTGCCTAAATTTTTTACATGCGTCTATTTTAAGCTTTAAACATTTTGCATTTTGCATTGACTATTTATAGCAAGTCGAGTCATTATGTCACTAATCAGACCGTAAAAATGAAAACGAAGTAAAAAAAAAAACTCTCAGTCGAATTTCCATATTCTGCTTCCTTGTTCCTGCTGTAGCTAGTCTCTGGTCCGATGAGCTGCTTTCAGCTGAATAATTGACATAAATGCATGTGATTGGCTACAACACAACAATACTGGCTAATGCTTTAAAAACTGGAGTCACTGGAATTAGGACAGTTTTCCACCCTACATTTAAAATCTCAGCTTTTATGTTTTTTCTAAGTGCTTGGTTCAATTCTTTGAAATAGGGGCATCTGGACCATGGTCTGCCAATTGATTGAGTGTAGCTTTTAATGTCGATTTGCTATAAATTGCACTGTTCCTTCGGTGTACTGAAAACAAGCCATTTGGGGAAGCAAATAATCAGTAAAGCTTCCTAAAGCTTTTATGTCTTTGTTCTTGGAGCATCCATGCTGAGCTGCCTAAAAACTACTAGTAGATCAGTGTACCTAATATACTGGCTATGGTTTAACAATCATAGGACCGATGGCCACCTTATTACAGTAGCTATACCTACCATATTTATATATGCTGCATATGCTACTGAATGTAGCCCATCTGATGCTTTTGACATTGTTTCAGGTTCAATTAGCCATGTCTGTCAATGGAAAGAGATCCCCATTGGACCATTAGAGAGTAGACATTATTGGAATCATTTTCAGCATACCAGTGTCATGATGATGTGTGGCACGGTTATTATGAGTTCATCAGGCATGACAGTGTTGGCTGAGTATCTGGGTAGTGTATATTTTGTCCAAAAGATTCAGCCATTTTTGTCCACACAGGCTGCACAGGTACTAGTTCAGTCTCTTGTCATTTCAAGACTGGACTACTCCAACTCACTTCTGGCAGGTCTACCTATGAAAGTAATTCACCCTCTGCAGATGATCCAACATGCAGCTGCACGACTTGTTTTCAACCGGCCTAAATTCTCACATACCACCCCACTGCTGTGCTCCCTCCACTGGCTTCCAGTAGCTGCACGAATCAGATTCAAAACACTGATGCTTGCCTAAAAAGCCAAAAATGGCCCGGCTCTCTCTTAGCTCAAAGCTCTTGTCACTCCTCGCCCTGTACATACCTCACTCCCTCAGATCTACCAGCACTGCTTGACTGGTCCCACTGTCTCTCAGGGTAAGAGGAAGGTATACAGCAAGACTCTTTTCTGTTCTGGCACCTTGGTGGTGGAATGAACTTTCCCTAGATATCCGATCAGCTGTCATCGGCTTTCTTCAAACAACAGGTGAAGACCTACCTCTTCCTGAAACACTTAAACTAGCAATTTTCCCTGTTTATGTGTATGTTTAAAAAAAAAACAAAAAAAAAACCTGAACAGTTTTAAGTTGATGGTATCCTAAGTCGGTAACCTAGTGAACCAGTGCTAATGTATTCAGCAATAGAGACTTAAGAGCACATTTGTAGAGCACATTTGTGCTATAGAGCACAAATGTGCTTATAGAGCACATTTGTACATCGCTCTGAATAAAGGTGTCTGCCAAATGCCATAAATGTAAATGTCAATGGATTTTACTGTCCACTTATCTTGTCCACCACATACATTACTGCAGTGCTCTGAAAATAACAGCATGCTAATAATATTCGGTAAACAATAGTTTTGTAGTGGTTTATTTCCATTGAAAGGTGGGATAGAAGGGAACTGACAAACCGTGTAAACTACAGTATTTAACAAACCTGTCAAAGTGTATACTGTACATGTATACTAAGACCATTAGGACAGTCATGGTTGACGGCTTTTCGGGCTTATTTCTACATCAGAAAATGAGAAACAATGAAAAATCTAAAAAGAGGCTATTTTCCATTGCACATCTGTAGCATATATGTCATTACAACAAGCCTTTTAAAACAGAAATTTAAGACCAAAAAGAACAAAAAGAATAAAGGAAATGAGATGAAGAAAAGAAATCACTTGTCAATGAACATTGTATTGTGATGTAAAGTGCTTTTATGTTTCTTAATAAGTATAAATCATCTCATCATTTGTCTGAAAGTGCAAGAATGGCTGAAAACCTTCAGGAATGCATAAACAACTGAAATTACAGTAATTGCTTTACCTGTTGTATAAAATGTACCTAATAACAGGTTTGGAAAGACTTTTACCAATTTTTCACCACATTTCAATGACTGCAGTTTTGAATATTGTGAATATTACAAATAATATATTTACAAATACAACAATTTCACTAGAATTTCCGTTGCTTGTTTTTATGGACTGTTTTATGGATTTTAATATTTATAAAATGTATATTTCCAGGATATGCTTATAATTGAAGCAGTTGATTGTTCTGGGTGTCATTCATCAGCTAAAGCTTCCTCACTGTCCTGGAATTTGAACTTACAACCGTTAAAGCATGTATAACTTATTATTTGTAATACTACTATTAATAATAATAATAATTCTAATAATTTTACAACATTCTTCATAGTTATAAGCAGTGATAAGCTTCAAAAGCTAAACACAACAAAGTTGGAATATATAAAAATGATTAAATCAAGTATTATTTAATGGAAAGTCCAGTTCATAGGGTTTCATTCATGTTCATATTCATAGTGTTTAATATGCAACCCCATGTGTATCATTCTTCATGCAGTGTTAGCCATCAAATTGTTTTTTACAGTCGATTTTGTTCTCCGGTGTATGTGCTAAACTCATTTCCTGTTTATTCTGTGCCTGCGTGTATCCTATGGCCGAGGGCAGCTCCCCTGATGAGTGACTTTTCAATGCCTTTTGATGGCGTTCGCTTGAGAAGGCTGAGTGTGCTTGAGTGTGCTCTTTTATTAGCCGTTCCTTTCCTGGGCCCATGGGAGAGTAGGTTTATAGAAGGTGTTCAATGTGATAAAATATATGAAAAAAAAGGAAAACAAACAAACAAAAAAACAAACAAACAAACAAAAAATAAATAAATTAATAACAAGGGGGTAGTTTGGAGATTACACAGAAATTCTGAAATATTTTGAATATACAAAACCAAAAGTATTAGGGAACGGTAACAAAGGCTAGCAAATTTCTTTGTGTTTTGTCTTTTATTTTAATGAAACATAGGAAAATTATTAGAATAGCCGTGTAATAGCCAGATAGAGGTATGCTACCACACGCCCACACACACATCTTCCGGCTGTGTTGGGGTGGTGACTCAAATCTCGCCCCTCTCTCCAAAGCTAATAATTATATTTGCTCTCAGCTCTGCTTCTGTCTATGTGTGTAATATGCATGTGACACAGCTTCATATACCAAGAATAGAAACAGGACCAGTGTGAGAGCGTTAGGATGGGCGTGGTGTCAGGAATGTGTGTATGAGAAAGAGAGAGAGATTGAAACAATGAAAACCTCTATAGGTCATCTCTAGACAGCCCTCACTGCACTCATTAAGAGCTCACTGAATGCCCACTCCAAACAAAATAAATTCATGAATCTGTCATTACAAGTGTGTATGTCAGCCCAGCTCTCCATCTTGAAGCAATTTTCGTGCCTGGATTCATCTCCCTTAAGTGCTCTCCAAGCTTTGGTTCAATCCTTGCCTGTGCCTTCACCCATGTCTCTACCTTCTGTTCTGTGAGTTCTACAGCATGGAGCAACGCTTTTCCCCAAACCTCGGCCAAAATCAAGGCTCACTGTCTGATTTCTCTCTAGTTACCAATCAACTGTGCCATTCATTTCCCTCCTCATTTTCTTTCTAACTGCTTTTGCGGTATGTGTTTTCAGCCGTCTGATCCAATCGCCTCCTCACTATAGCGGCGAATCTTAATCAGGAGCCGACTGGAGCCAAGACCTGAGAGCATCGACGGGCCCAAATCAATCAGCGATAGAGAGATAAAGCTGGGAGAGGGAAGAGTGCTTACTGTCAGCATTGCCAGCAGGAGAGCTTCTGAATCACAGCCCCTGCTGCATCACAAACACACACACACACACACACACATCGTAACACACTCCAGCCTGTGCTCTTTTACTTTCCCTCTAATCACTAGTCTAGAAATCACTGATCACAATCGCTGTCTTCTGTCATTGCTGCTGTAATACCTCTAAGGTTGGTGATATTGTCCTTGCTGCTGACAAGCAGAAACCAATACATGCATTTTTGGTGACTTCAGCTGTTTTTTATTTGTGGAATTCTCTTATATGGCTCATGAGATTTATTATTAATTTATAACTCACTCAGAATGCTGGACAGAAGTCCTCACATGAGCCACATCACACCTTCTCATCGATTGCTGGCGTGGATTAGTCCCTTGACTCCTGACATTATGTCTAGTTGTATTTTGTTCATTTTCTGTGGTGGTTTGCTGCTTTTTTTTTTGCACTTTGCAACCAGTCTAAATTTCTTCTAGCATTATTTTGTTCTGCCTTTCTATTTGTTTTAATTCGCCCTAACACATAAGTGTCCATAAACATCTCGGCTTAAATTAACCAAGATATGATGCTTAATCCTTCAGTTTTAAACCGGAGATTTGTTGACAAATAATGGATGCTTTATTTAATTTTGACATAAATTTAAATTTTAATATTTAGTATAAACCCATCCATCCCTCCATTCATTTTCTGAACTGCTTAACATCCTGGACAGAGTCAGACCATTTACATAATGCATGTCTTTTGATTGGTGGAGAAAACCAAAGTACCAAGAGGAAACCCCTGAAGCCCAGGGAGAACATTCTTGAACCCACAACCCTAGAGGTATAAGGCAAACATGCTAACACATAGCCATTCTGCCATATTTAATACATTTTACCAAAACTTCATGCAAAAATGGTACAAATTGTCACTATTTATTTACAGGATTGTGTCTGATAGTTTAGATGCTAATGCCTTACTGTTAGAGAAATCAAGACAGCAAACAGAATTGCTGATACAACAATAAACTGACAAAACTGACTGAATATTCATGCCTCTCTCATGCTAGTCTACAACCGAAGCTATATATTTATTTATTTGTTTGTTTGTTTGTTTGTTCTTCATAATAAAAAAAAACTTTCCATAAAAATACTTTAAATCTGGTGGTGACACAGAGGCAATGGCCTGTTTAATTGGGGCTGAAATCACTTTTCCACTCTGATGTCATCCTGCTAACAATCCAGAAAATACTACTGGGAGCAAATTACACAAAAGAAGGAATTCTTAATGTTAAGAGTAATGTTTAAGCAGCTATTGGACATCATTACTTGCTTCATATGTAAAATATCTATCTATCTATCTATCTATCTATCTATCTATCTATCTGTCTATCTATCTATCTATCTATCTATCTATCTATCAATATATAAATCTATCCATCTATCTTTTCATTGCTATCTATCTATCTATCTATCTATCTATCTATCTATCTATCTATCTATCTATCTATCTATCTGTTCATTGCTATCTATCTATCTATCTATCTATCTATCTATCTATCTATCTATCTATCTATCTATCTATCTATCTATCTGTTCATTGCTATCTATCTATCTATCTATCTATCTATCTATCTATCTATCTATCTATCTATCTATCTATCTATCTATCTGTCTGTCTGTCTGTCTGTCTGTCTGTCTGTCTGTCTATCTACTTTATGGGAAGGATATTTACAACACACTTTTAACCTTTTTAATTTTTCATTTTTTTATATCTTTTGCAACCTTTTCACCGCAGCCTGAGTGTAAATTCCTTTGATTCAATATACAGATGATTTTTCATAAAAAAGTTTCAGAAAATGTCACAATTTGCCTAAAAGACAATAGTTCACTTACTTACTTCTGGAAGGTTGAAGATGAGCTCTTTCTCTCTCTCGTCTGTGACATTCTTTTATTTATTTATTTTTAATTTTGCAGGAAAATTGCTATGAACCACACCAGCAGGACCTGACACACTTGCATGCATGTGTCAGAGTAGTCTAACAATAAAAGCATTTGGCTAACTACTTAAGTAGGATACATTGAGCCTAAATTTGAATATAATATACAATGTTCTTTTCATCCAAGTGTCACCATGGGCCTAATATTCTGCCCCGACCTGCATACGTCACCCTTGTTGTAGAGATGAGAACAGACCAAAAAAAAAATAACAAAGCAGCAGGGTGTTGTGTAAGAGTCGTGCTTTGCATCGATGATTATGTGCGTCCTTGTTAAAGGGTAAATTTTTCTCTCATATTCTTTCTTCCATCTTCTCATGTCAGGTTTTACCTATCCATCTCTCCCCTCCTGTCATATTCTCTTACTTTTTCTATTCATCCTGAGCAGGGGGAACACTATCCTTTGCTGGCTCTGCATGCTGCCGCCGGTTGCTGGGATTGTCGCTGTTGTTTTTGTGCTTGTTTGCTTTGTGTCTGGTAAAATGCAAGGACAGCCAAAAAGAAACTTGTATCTGCTCTGTGGTCTTATACACACTCATGCACACACATATATAAGTAAAACCAAGAAGCACATACAAAATATGGAATTTGCCTGGCTTGAAGCATGAATATGAGGTATGAGGGGCTGAAACACACATGTACTTGGTAAGACAATGACATGCTGATCCATAAATTGGTGGCCTGGACCTACTTGTATGAAGCTCTTTATGATCCAGAGTAAAGGGTAATCATGAGAACTATGTTGAAAAGCAGCACACATTGCATTTTACATTTAATCATAGGTATAGTATTCACTCTTAAAATGATTGTTGACTAATGCATTCATTTTAACATTTTAACAAAAATACAAAAAAAAAAAAAAAGAAATTTATTTATATGTACGGCAAAGTCTCCTAGAAACTGATGCTTTTTGGCCCTAATTTCTACAATTTAGATCTGTGATTGTACAGTGACTGCATTTCGGTCTGGCACAACTTCAACATACGTATGAAAGTGAAATACAGTACAATAAAAAATTACATACTTTTTTTAATCAGTGTTAAATCAGTGTTATTTATTTATTTTTATTTTTTTCAATGATCAATATAATGCTTTTTAATTTGGAATGTTTTCTGCATCTTGAGGGGTTTTATTTTGCACTGGTCTGACTGCATTTGACATTTAATTCAATCATGGACTGTTCATATGCAGTCCACCTATATCTATCCTCTCAGACTCCAACAACACAAGTACTGCTGTATTACTACTGGACTTTAAGGCTTATTAAAATCTTTATTTATCTTATTGTCTCAGCTGTGAAAATAGGAATTTGTCTCTATTACAAATAAAGAAGAAGTTTTATAAAGACCCATGTGGCCTTCACTGGAGCAAAGTCAATAAATACAATTTTCAATTACAAATCAAATTTCAATTAGAGGGTTTTGATCTTTTTATCTTTCAGCTTAAATGGACTTCAAGCTGCAGTTCATTCTGCTCTCCTCAGGCGCAACTAATATTATCTGATAAAGCTACATACACTAGCAGCCTTGATTCATTTGCCGTTATGATTTATATACATATAAAAAAAATAATGCATAGCATCATCTTATCACAAGTGACTCAAAGACATTGCCTTATTCTCTAAATGAACTGTAAATTGTAAATGTGAATGCATCTTCTTTATCAAATATCAATGTAGAAGTGATACATCTAGCTATACTGATCTATTCTCTCTTATGTTTTCTATCATTCACAGATGTTCATCAAGAGGGATTGGCAGCCTGTGAACCAGCCATCTTAATGGGAGCTAACTTTAGCTGAGTTCAACTGCCTATATCCAGAGATGAATGCTTTTTAATAACAACAACCTTGATGTCTGTCTATTTTAACTTTAATTCCCACAGTTCAATAAAGACTACATACTTTTTATTATTCTGATACTACAACATTAGCTCAGTAAACATTCATACTTGTATTACTCGTACCTTCTTATTGATTTTTATTTAACTGTTCATTTTGAAAAATGTATGTCGTCAGTTTTGTCTATAATGTATACAGTATGCATGAATGGTGAAACAGCAACTGTGCGACTAATACACCATAAATTTTAGCCTAGATGATGAGTTTTGCTTATGAAGCAATAAGGCACAAGTTAAATAAATCACCAGATCCAGAAAAGAAGTCGTAATTTTTTTTAACATATGCAAAGCCATAAAGGACCAACTGTTCAGGGAAGAAATTTCACACACTCATGCACAAACACAGGTGCAGTAAATGGCTTTCTTTTGGCACAAGTCTTTTAGAACAATGAAACCTGGTCATATTGAACATACACAAAATGTGTGTTGTTTAACCATATATACATATATACACAAAAATAGAGAACAACAAAGAAATAAATAGAGTAAAAGAATAGATGATTTTTAGACACATGCACATCCGTATAAAACAAATTATTTAAAATATTACTCTATACACACACACGTGTCTGAGATGAGGTGGGTTAGGATGTGTTGCCTCTTTGGCACAGTGCTAGAGGAGCAGATGGTCAGAGCTGGAGCTTTGGCCCTTTTCACACTCTTCAGGGAGGGGCTGGCAAAAGAGCCAGGCATAAGCCTGGAAGATCCCTCAATTCCCAGATTCAGACCTGACAAATAACATCCACCTCTCTCTCACACACTCACAGTCTGGCTCCCACAGGGCATGACCTTCCTTTCATCAGTTTATGTCCTCTTAATATGTTCATCAGAAGCATATTAATAAAAAGAGAGAGAGTGAGATAATTGTGGTTTTAACAAGCAGCCTTCTCTCGAACATTAGCTGTAAAGACAAGACTTTCTGATTACTGACACACTTTGGAATCACTAATACACTGATAAGACAGCATATACGTAGTCTAGACTAGTCTCATTCACACAAGTTGCTTGTTGTTGCTACTGTTGATGTTATTAATTGTGGACATGTACAGTGTTTTTTAAAGTTCAGATAAAAATACTACATTTTAGTCAGGCATTGACAACCAACATCAACTCATTTGACAACCAAAAAATATGTTTGTATACATTCTGTATACACTGAGTGAAGTATTATAATGGTTATTTCGGGTTGTTGGTTATTTTTGGTTAGTATTAAATTGAATTATGGATTTTAATATCAAGCAGGGATTAATGTATTAAACAAGTCAGGACTGGCAAACCTTTGGCTCTTGGCTGTTCTTTAATCAACCCACATGTTCTATTAACAATCATGATTATTTTTACCTACCAAAATTGTGTTCAACTAATTCTGAAATGGATTTAAAAGCATCTGTCAAAATGTATAATCTAATTTTGATTTATTCAAATGTTTTTATAACGGTGCTAGTCAACAAAAGCTAGCCTATTGGCTAACACAAGCTAATAGGCTAGTTAGCTGGTTGCGTTGTGAAGTTTGTCAGGAAAACTAAGAATAAAATGAGCAAAGAACCTGTTGAAAGAAACAGAAAATCATTCTGGTTGATATGCCACAGACATACATCAAATACATGCTACATCAAAAATACATGCTACATCAAATCTTGAGCATCAGTTCACCTCACTACTTCCTAATGTGCACCAGGAATTTCCCAAAGGCACTGAACTTTACAATTACAGTCAGTCAGAGAAGCAAACTCAGCTTTTTGTGAAAATTTACCAAGCATCTGGAGACAATCACATTAGCATCATAACAGCAGGAAACAGTGCTCATGCTAAAAAGCCACGAAGTGTAAAAATTAAGCCATAAAATGTAAAAAAAAAAATAAACTATACTTTGTTTTCAGATTTAAGATGTTTTTTTAACTGAACCAAGAAGATAAGACTATAAACAAGAATATAAGACATCTCTTAATCAATTAAAACACTTTTCTAAACAGCTTGAGTGCAAGAATTTAAGCATTGCTCCAAAATATTGTTTTTTTATGCATCTGTTGTGGCTCTTTGGAGTGATAAGGGTTGTTTTTTGGCTCATCATGCTTGCCATTCCTGGTCTATTCAGTGTCTTCTTCTATCTCCGTTGCACCTTCCTCTAAGTTTAAAGGATTGTACACAACTTGCATACAACACAGGGATACTAGGAACAACACATTCAGATACACACTCACTTTTGTGTTGCTTTAGTTCACATTTTTGGCTTGCAAACAAAATACTAAATACTAATACAAACAGGGCTAAAAAGATCTAGCAACATGCTGAGAGCTAGCAAATCTAGAACTGTCCCAAAAGAGCGCTACTGTAAGATTGTAATATATACAGTAGTATTTTCTGTTCATATTTGGCCAAACAAGTTGTTTGATTTGCTAGATTTTCTCCATTAGTTTCAATATCAAGTGAAATTTTGTGATCTTTTTTTTATACCAATGTTGGCACCTCTGTAAATGTTATAAGCAGATTTGCATGCATATATATATATATATATATATATATATATATATATATATATATATATATATATATATATAAATTAAACAAAACAGAAACTGAACAACTATAGAGTGATTATACAGAATCAAGTGGTTAAAATACTCATGAAAACAGGGTCCAGGCCTCCACTAGAAACAAGCAGACAGCTGTAGGAGGAACAGAGAACTAAGGCTAAACACAAGAGTGGAAACAAGTGCTAAGTGCTAGTGCTCAAGCATTCTCTGAACACTACTCATTAAAATCATAGTGACAGACTGACAGATTAAATTCCAGCCCGTGCTCACAACAGCTAGACATTGAGCCTAATTCTACTAAATAACAAAGTAAATATGACTGAGAGAGATGACTTGCTGCTGCACAAACAACACTGATTGTTTCTGTAAAGTGATTTATTTTTGTAGACATTCCAAGTCTATTCATTTTTTGTATTATTTTTCTGTGTATCCCATGTCATGTGACACAGTACTTTTAAGCCATCAGCAACAAAAAGTGCTGCTACTGTAAGTCTAACCGCTACTACTGTTAGGTTCTGGTGATACCTAATATAAAAAACTGGAACTGTTAATACTTGAATAGTGAGCAGATTTAGACAGAAGGAAAAGCTCATTGGTCTAATTCTGTACAAAGCTGTTCACCACTTTTGAACTCAGAATAAAACGATACTGCACTGCTGAAGAACACTTAAGCCTGATTGATGTTGATTACTGTAAATTTCTGTAATTCTCTAATTGTTTGTGAGTTTTGTTTTGCTGCCTAAAAAAACAAGTCACAGGTTTATATTAATGCTTATTCTAATATGTTATTGTTCCCATAGTAACAGCTTGCACAGCGACTAGCAAAGGATATGGCAGATGCTCCCCAGGAATGGCTTTTTAAAGGCTTTCTTTGAAAAGAAAGCATTAGCATGTTTAGAAGGAATCTCAAGTGTTAGGGCTATGTAGCAGTCAGTGGTAACTTTAAAGCCTTTAGGCCAGGGGGCTTCACTGTTTATTATCTGAAAAATAAAAAATAAAACAGTGGAAAAACGACTGCTTATAGCTTCTGTAAGATAGGTTTTAACAGGAACTAACTTGTTTTGTAGACATTCTACAATTATAACTAGATACACAGAAAAGCCATAACATTCATTAATAAAATTAATTTGTTAGTTTTGGAGGGGGCACAGTGGCTTAGTGGCTTAGTGGTTAGCACGTTTGCCTCACACCTCCAGTTTTGGGGTTTTGATTCCCACCTCCGCCTTGTGTGTGTGGAGTTTGCATGTTCTCCCTGTGCCTCGGGGGTTTCCTCCGGGTACTCCGTTTTCCTCCCCCGGTCCAAAGACATGCATGGTAGGTTGATTGGCGTGTCTGGAAAATTGCCCGTAGTGTGTGATTGCGTGAGTGAATGAGAGTGTCCGTCCAGGGTGTATCCTGCCTTGATGCCCGATGATGCCTGAGATAGGCACAGGCTCCCCGTGACCATAGGTAGTTCGGATAAGTGGTAGAAAATGAATGAATGAATGAATGAATGAATGAATGAATGAATGAATGTTAGTTTTGGCAGATTGCTGTGGGAATTATGTCTGACGATTAGACCACTTCAGGATGTGCAGTTATTGGAAAATAATCAACATCTTGGTGATAGAAATAATTCCATTTCATGTCACACTGCATATCACCACCATGGAGGTTTACTGTTTTTTATTCCTTTAATATTCTACCAAAAAAAAAAACAAGGATAAATTCATATACGTAGGTGGACGACTCAAATAAGAGCCTACGTCAACGTGTATGACAAAATGCTTTAATGACATGCCCTTTTATTAAATGTATGCTTACATAGAACACAAAGGCCTGTTATAATCATTATTATTTTAGTGGATAATGCCCCACATCTTCACACCATTGGGAAAAAAACATTCAATGCTATTTGACTTAGTATTGTTTGACATGGTATTTCAAATGTTAGTGCTAGCACTTAGTTTAATCTCAGTAAAAGTTTCTAATTTACATTGACATTCACATTAATTGCCGGATGAACTTTTGGATAAACTCTGAAAAGGACAATCATTTATAATAACTCCAAACAGCATTAAAACAACAGAGTTTAGAGGTTAATGGCCAAGAATGTAGATCACGCAGACTAAAATGCTTAGTCATCAAAAGCATGACAACCCAAACACAGTGGGAAAGTTATTATTCTGTTGACCTTTCCTTTCAGTGTAATAAACCTGAACTTTATTTCGTATGTTACAGTGAATGTGTCCATGCATCCTGAACTACTATGTGTTTTCTTTGTCCTCTTATAGTACAGCAGCATCGTTGTCCTCCGGCACTTCCTCCATTAATCTGATGTAATTGCACCAATAGAAGGCCATAAGCGTAAGTGTGTCCTTCCCAAATCTCGGACCTTGATCGAAAATTATGATGAGCTAAAAATGTATTGACCTTCTGGCCTCGCTGAGAGATATACTTTCATGAGCAATAAAATAACGCTAACACCTTTGAGATTCAATCGTAATTGAGGACAAGGCAGTCTGACAATTGTGCATAAAAACACCTGCCCTCCTAATGTCCTGTTAAATACAGATGGATTGCCCTGCAATCCGTTAAAGTTGGCGAAACATTTTACAGCGCAATCTGATGATAAGCGCAGGAATGGAAACTTTTTGGAAGACTCACAAACAAACCATGGTGTTTATCATGTCAAATATCAAATGTGGTGCAATCTGGAAACAGAGTCTCATTATTTATGCAAGGCAAACGCATCATCTGGTGCAGTGCATACCCTGCAGCGGCACAAGAACAGTCATCATTACCTCCCTAATAGCTCCAGCATAATGACAACTCCCTCTTCTACCAACACCTGAAAAAGAGTATGTACTGTACCGATAGCAGGCTAATGGAGACTAAACAGGATCGCTGGGAGGCCCCTTAATACTACAAACTTTTCCATTTTTGTTTTTATCACATCAGCGTCTGGTGGTGTTTACTTCCTTTGAAGCAGGCTGTGTGAAATCAACAAAGCAAAGACGCACCGTTGTCAGTATACACTTCAAAAAGGCCACTTTAGGCATCAATCACATTCTCTCTTTGTCTGCTCAACACAATCTTTGGTCAATAGAGCCGCTAGAAGAGACAAACTCTCTGCTCACAGTGTGACACTTGGTCGAAGATGAATAAACTGGAATCTGTGCACCACTGACAGGTTATATATCATGTGGATATATTCCCTCTTCTTTGAAGTGGGATGAAAACTGCAGGAGCAAGACAGCTAAATACATCAGGAAATATATTTGCAATTGTCTTCCCCATGACTTGCCACTCTTCCTGGATTCAACTATGATGCTGCATTGTGATTAAAGGCATTTTCACACCATTTACACCAAACCTTGTTTTCGAGTGTTTGTTTCAGAACCTGGTGCATTTTCTCCATGGGTTTGAACAATGCAATCATGCTCTGATTCACACCAAAACAATCCTGAAGCAAACGGACGAGGTGGTCTCAGACCGATTTCAAACAAACTCTGGAGTAGTTTGCTTGAGGTGAGAAAGCAATCCAACCCAATGGATCAACAAACCATCCAATTATATAATAATGTATAACAGCTCATCTGTTGAAGCTTTTATAAGGTATATTGAAGCTAAGAATGTTGTCCCAATGAATCCTCTAATTCCACTCAAACTGATAAATTATTCTTTCTACAACTAAAAAGAAAGGCACAATAAGTTCACAGAGCTGCTGATTGTTTGTCTTGATAGATGAGAACCTCTGAACATAAACAGAGGCACTCTGGCCATTGAGAGGACAGTTTACTCATGTAACTGGCATAAACACATTTTGGAACACGTTTTGAAATTTTGCCATGTGAAAGCAAACCAAGCCAAGGAGAAAATGCATCATTGGAACAATTTTAATTCCATGTTTCAGAAAAAAGCACACACCTACAAACCTGAAAACATTGTAAGTCTTCTGAGATATCGGAAGGTGCAGCTTTAATGAACTTTCCTATTAGTTTTGCTGAAGTTTATTGAATAATTTAAGTGAGTTGTAAATTCCCCTAATGGTCACAGTGTTACTGCTTTTTGTGTTTACATTGTCATGCGTCTTTGTTTTGTTTTCATGTGCAGGTCAATGACCCGGGAGAAAGTAAGAGAAAGAAGGAAAATGAAATAAAAAAGGCTGCTATTATATTCCCTTCACTTATTTATTCTCCCATCTGTGCAGACCCACCTGCTATGTGGAGGGGTGCCTGGTTCCATAAATATTGATTACATTGCTAATAAAACACACATATAAGATATCTTAGACATTTCTAAAGAAATTACCCAGAGTCAGTCCATCTGACTGATAGCGGCAGTGAAGAGTACTGGAAGGTTAACGCTGTAATTAAGGTAGTGGAGGATGGATGTCGGGTGACACTGACAGGTAAAATGAATAACATTGATTATCATTACAATGGCACTGGAAGCAACAGTGGCATTTCTGGGATTTAATTAGTCCTTTTAATCAATATAATGTCATTTCTGTCAATAGTCATTTCTATCAATATAATGATAGAAAAACTGTACACAAACATTAGCCAATGAATAAAAGTATCGCGTTCAGGTTGCGTCTAAATCTCCAGATTTCTGCTACAAAAGAAAAAGAAAGAAAAAAAAGCTGTTTGCAACCCAAAATAGCCATCATGTTTGGTTCACTTCATGCAGCTAGGTAGATTCAGATTCAGGGTTGATTCACTTTCTCACTGTAATTGAACCGTGCTAGCTCAGATGAGTGTGAATGCTGTGCATTTGCTTTCAGTTTTGTAAATGATGTGTACTGTGAAACCAATCCAAATGAAAAAAGGAACATTTTTGTTCTGATTCAGACTTGACAAAAGGACTAATAGGGGTGAAAACACCCTCAGTCTTCAAATCTAGGCTACTTGTTTAGTTGCATACACTAGAAGGTTCTTTCAATACATGTGCAGATTAAGGGGTTATGGACATAGCTGCTGTATCTAAAATGTTACAAAAGCAGCCTTCTCAGGCTTACTCAGGGAGACAGGGAGGCCGAAATGAGCGTTTGAATAGAATGCGACCCTGAGATCCCTCCATCTGGCTGATTTTTGAAGGGAGACATATATCCCATAATCTTCTGCATCAGCTCTGGTTTAGCTGCCAGTATGATTGTGTTCACAAATAATGCTGCAAAACATCAACACATTGAATCTGTAGTGCACATATACATGTGAGTTTGACTTATATGAAGTAATACTTGAAATAATAGGCATATGCACAGAATATTTGCTCTGTCATTTCCACAATTTATGTACTTGTACTTGTGATGGATTTCCTCCATCACAACATTTTTGGGCTAACAAGTATTATCCTAGGTGTCTTTACATCGTTTTTGTTGATTTGTTTATTTAAGTTCTCACGATACCTTGAGGAGACTTGTGTTTGAAAATTGCTCCTAAGGAGGATTCAGCCTTGTAGACGTCACTATGATAGGCTCCAGATCCACCATGACACTAACCACCAATAAGCATTTACTGAACATAAATTGATATATATTGTAAATAGTTCTAAACTATTTTAATATTTTTTTCTACATGTAATTGCACAATGTGTATACAAATGTTTTTACAAAGCAGTATGATAAAGGATTGTAGCACTCAGTAAGATACTGAGAAAAAAGAGCACAACATTTATGACACTGATTAAAAATGTATGGTTGAGCTTAACACTACTTAAACCTCAATTTTATTGAACAGCTTCATTGAGGCACTTCCTCTAAAGATTGAATGAAAAAAATCCAGATTTTCTCAGCAGACTAAATAGTAAATCCTCATTTCTTTAACAGACCGCTGATGTCCCCGGTGTATACACGTCTGAACTCCGTACTTGATCTTCTATTTTTTTTTGTTACGTCAAACCTAGAGTCCATGATTGCACTCTGATTACAGAACACACCATTTTCAGTGTTGTATGCTTCCAAAGCAAGTAACATTCTGTTATTTCTATCTGTTGAGTTGTATATCTACCTGATACATTGCCAGATTTCCCTCTGTAACAATTCATATTTTACAGTGAATGTGCCCATGCATCCTCAACTACCAGATGTTTTCTTTGTCCTCTTATAGTACAGCAGCATTGTTGTCCTTCAGTACCTCCATTTCCAGCACCGGCATATTTTTCTTCATATCAACCATCAGAATGGAAAAAAACCAACATTTTCCCAGTAATTTTGACTCATGGCATGGTTGTTGGTGCCAGACAGACAGAGTATTTCTATAATTGCTGATCTTATGGGGATTTTCACACACACAGTTTCTAGAGGTTTCTAAGAATGGCGCAATAGATGGAAACAAAAGAGGTCAAGTGAGAATGGCCAGACTAGTTCAAGCTGACAGAAAGGCTGCAGTAACTTAAATAACCATTCTGTACAACTGTGGGAAGCAGAAAATCATCTCAGAATGCAAATCATGTCAATCTTAAAGAGGATGGACTACGGCAGCAGAACAAAAATGGCAGGTTCCATTTCTGGAGCCAAGACCAGAAAGCTGAGCCTGAACTGGGCATAGGCTCACTAAAACTGGACAAAATATCAGGGAAAAGTAGCCTGGCCTGATGAATCTTGATTTCTGCTCATAGTGGTAGGATAGAATTTGGCACAACCACCATGACTCCCTGGAAAACAATTTACATGACAATAGTTGCTTCCAGCAGGATAATGCACTGTCACAAAGCAAATGTCATGTAAATATGGACCAGATGTGGTAGAACCAACAGGTGCTAAAGGTAGGTGCAACAGATATAGTGTTCCTAATAAGGAGTTCTGTAAGTATACACCAATTATTATCATTCATCATCAATTTCTCTACACCTCTTATCCTAATGGGTCACAGGAAAGCTGAAGCCTATCCCAGGAGACACAGGGCACAAGGCATTCTATTGCAGGGCACAATCACACAATTTAGAGATGCCAATCAACATAAAATACATGTCTTTATACTGGGTTAGGAAACCTAGAGAAAACCCCGAAGGCAAGGCCAGAACATTCAAACTCCTTGTAATCAGAAAAATATCACTTTTTCAGTCAAGGTCATGGAGTTTAACATCCCTAACAGCAGAGCACAGATTTATAAATGGCTGTCATTGCCCAGGTCTCAATAGTGAGTACAAAGTTTAGGTCAAGGAGAGATGAAGCCATTGCACACTGTCAGTAGTTTCAAGGAACTATACACTAAATATACTAGATAAAATTCTTATCAATTCCACTATTGCTACTTATGCTATACATGTTTCTGGCAGTGCAGTGTATCTCTCTCTCTCTCTCTCTCTCTCTCTCTCTATCTATCTATCTATCTATCTAAACAAATTGTTTTAATGAAACTGAAAATGCGCTTTTCATGGTGGTTTTGCAGCCTTGAAACATTTTATCTGGCAGTTGGAAACATACAAATAAAAATAGGAAGCATATAGAAACTAAAACTGTGGGTTCAGTAGACACAGGAACTATTATTAGATCTCAAGCTGTGAAATACCAGGCACTTGGATGAGAAGAAATAGAGCACAGTTCATCATTACTGCTGACCACATCGGGCTCTAGAAGTTTAAACTGTAACAGAGGGGTTCACAACCGAAGGCAGAACAACAAGAGGCTGACCTTCAAATTGGCTGCAATTAGGACTGCGGGTTTGGTGCTAAGGGCGAATAGATTGCAACGCTCCTAGTTAGAACTGTAGGCAGCGCTGGAGCCACAGGGCATTACGGATGAACAAACAGCATGCAGCAGAGAGGATTGTGGGAGTGATCCTGCTTGGATTGCTGCAGTGTTTAAACAGATGGGCCCTTCGGCTGAGGCAGACTCACACAAATACACACAAATGTGCACACACACACACACACACACACACACACACACACACACACACACACACACACACACACACATACATGTACACACACTTTCCATTATACAAGAGAAAGTGGCAGATAGAAGTGGAAATGCCCTCAGAGGATCACCATGAAAGAAAATGGCAGTGACAGAAACGGAGAACAGGGACACCGAGACCGAGATAGAGGAAGAAAGAGCGAAAGTGGGAGAGAGGGAAAAGTGTAGGAGGGGTGGGAATGAAACAGAGATGATGACAGAAAAATGAGGACAATCTGTATGCGACAAAGAGACACTGAGTGAGGATTGAGGAAGACAAATAGAAGAAAAATTGATAGGAGAAAAGCTATTTACTTGCACCAACTAGATTTGACTGTGGTGTGTATGTGTGTGTTCATTCCAGCAAGAACATCTGAGATAACAGGAGGATGGAAGACACAAGTGAACCCATGGAAACAGATGTGCTCAGTGCTGACACCATGAGGAAAAGGACTGCAATTTCCTTCATTTCTAGAGCTTCAGTGTCTTCATGCCAAAGTGTTTTGTCTAAATCACAAATAATCGCTTGCATCTCATGTTGTCTCAGATGTTCACAGACCGCAGCTGAAGAAAGAAACTAAAATATTTTGGAAAGGGTGGAGAAGACTAGACATAACATCTTTTCAAATTGCTTTGCATCAAAGGGATGTCTGTTCTCTTTCCCACCACAAGAGAAAACAAACAGATTCTTATTTCTACATGTTTTGTCTCTTCGTATAATGCTTTTACTTTGATAATGCAGCTGGCATGTAGGTAGTGATTGACTGGGATCCACACTAATGAACCCATCAGGATTTCTCTGAAATTATTTACGTAAATATTTTTTCGGCCAAACTGAACAGCTGGTCACTGTGTTTGTATGGGTATATAACTGATTAGGTTCATATGGTGATCAACTTCGTAAACTCAAATACATTTATTTTAAATAGCCCTTTTAACAAGAGACTTTGTCAAAGGCAATTTCAAAGAAATATGGATGTAGACCTATATCCCTAATAAGCAAGTCAGAACTGACAGTGGCAAGTATATAAACAAAAAAATAAAATAAAATTAAATAAAAAGAACCTCAAGAGGACCAAAAGTGAACATATCCTCTTCTGGGTGGGGCCAGATAGTGGGATTAGGATCATTACAATGTAAATGCCATTTAAAAGCTTTTGGACACCTGCCATTTGTTATGTTTAACAGTTTATATCACACCAATTCTTGACCCTGATTGGTCAGAAGGTGTTCTAACCAGTTGTATTTATCAGAATAAAACAAGTTGATATTTAATATAAGCATTGGTGAAGCATATAATGAACTTAAGGAGACATTTGTTTATTTATGGAAGGAAGCTCCAATATCAACACACTGTAATCAGCAATAAGTTTTCTGCCACAAAATAGTCCTCAAGGTAGGACTATTTTACTGGGTTCTCTGTAACATGACAAGCTGAGACATATTATCATATTAACTCTGAGAGAAAGAGGGAATGAGTGTTTATAGCTGCTATGTTAAACGTAACTAAAAAAAAACTAAAAAAAAAAAGCTATATAATGTAGCATTCTTGTAATTTAAAAAATCTTATTACTGACACAACTGTGGTGTAAAAGAAATAAAACATTATTATTTGAAAATTTCAGGGTGCTAACAACCCTTATTCTTACATCACACTAGCTTGTTTATTATAAAAGCACATAAAAGCCTAGAAATAAAATACCTTTGTACCTTTTGTTTTTATTATAATTAAAGTAATAAAAAACTCTTAAAATATAGCATGTCCAAAGATATATCTATCTATCTATATCTATAGTATCTATAGTAGATTGTAATGAAGGTGATCATGTTTAGACCCTCCTACTTCTGTGTTTTTTCCTTGCTGGTGACTTATGAAATGTTTACACAAGTTTCCATGACATCACAGCATCACCCTGTCAGATGGAGCAATAGTGAAGCAGGGGAATCTCACCGGATCCACTCAAGACAGAGCAGGGACAACCAGCAGGGACGTGGGGGACAGATGGCTGAGGCGTCTGTGAGCCCACAGCCATCTTTCTCCCTTTGTCTCCCAGACTGCAGCAGTCATCCACCAACTCAAATGCTGAAGGTGTGCTCAAGTGCAACATGCATAATATTTGGTGAAATGTTCTGATTAAAGCACAGACTGTTCTTATTTATCTGTGCTTGATATTTAAAACTTTTATGCTGTAATTGTGAGATTATCTAAAATAACATTGTACAGTTTTAGTCATAAAGTGAGCACAAAATTCAGAAAGGATTTTAGAATGGCTGCTTTGTGATGGCAATCACAGCTGCAAGACCCATGAGCGCACATACACACTCCTCACAGTAAAGCAGGATGAAATGAAAAGCTCTCAATATGTTCTCTGAAGTTTTATTAACATCTATTCTATTGAGAGAATGGGATGTAGAGAGAGAGCGAGACAATTGAATTATGAACAATGACTGTATAAATACATCTTCTTTAATAACAGGTCTCTGAACAAAGATCCTTTCAAAGGAAAAGAACAACTCTCAAAGTGAAATCAAAGGACAACTGAGCAAATCTAATGACTGAAATCCAGTACGCTCTGCTTTTGAGTGAGAGATGAGGGTATCTGCTGGAAGCCATGTGTTTGCTGTGGATCAGGTGACACAGTCACTGCCTCGAGGGATTCTTCTGAGTCGATATGCTGGGCTCAACATGTTCTTAATGCGAGACCTGGTAATCGCAATACATCATACACTTATGTTGCTTCAATACAGTATATGTGTAATTTAGAAGACAAACCTGAAACTCATAGCCAGTAATGCATTACTAGATTTTCAAATGATTGTAAAATCCAGTAATGCATTACTGGATTTTCAAATGATTGTAAAAACATTAAAAATTGTTCTAAATCCCATGATTTTTATAACCTGTTAAATACTAAAAACATTTACAGACCCAAGAATTAGTACAGCAGCATTCCAGTAAAACATTTTGTAAGCTGGAGAAAAATCATGCATGAGTCACCAGCACTAAAGCTGTAGACTTTGCCCCCTCTGATATGGCGAAAACGAGAAACTAATAGAATCATGCATGGCTGGCAATCCATAAGAACCTCAGGCAACACCTAATCTCTAGGTTCATCAGACAGGCATAAAAAAACAGATCTACTGAGGCTAGGGACATTACACAGATCCAGAACTGCTCCAGGGTCAAACCTTTCAAGCACTTTCTCTCACACTCTCACCCCCTGTTTCTGACTTCCAAGATAAGATCACTGTAAAAAAATCTGTACAAACACCAAGCTTAGTATTGGGCCCCTTAATAGATATTGTAGCTTTCTCAGTTTCCATACAAACTGATACCCTTAAGTCCAATCTTACCTGTACACACTATCATTCTATGCTCTGTACCCTGCAATGCCAAAATCTCAACCTTCATGGATCAAACATGCCTGCCTACCTTTCTACCTTTTTCTGACAATTCTTTTTTGCTTGTATACAATCTATTGCCTGTCACTCATTTAAAATTTTACACTTTTCCTAAAACCTAGGAGCTATTAATTGCTATTAGAAGCTACTAATGTTACATGTTTGTGTTCATTTCATTTCTTTTACAGTAGCTTTTACCTTTCATACCAGACACACATTAACACACTGAGGCACACAAGTGACAACATCTTTCTTTTATGGATTATCTTCCCTAAATGTCAAACCTAGTGGATATAGAAGAGGCTGAGTAGAGTCCTGACTCACAAACTGCATGAAACCCAGAAGTGTTAAGCTGGAACAGTGAATTATAGCAACAGTTCCCACCACTGGGCTTGGCGCTCTGAGGTCCTTGTGCACCCTGAGTGTAAGGTGAAAAGGCTGTATGCCCCACCTGTTCCCTCGGCAGTAATGAGCTCTGATTTCACCCAGTGGGATTCATGTAAGTGACTGTTGTCCAATTTTCTGAGTCTAGCAGTCTCACACCCACACCACTGGACACCAGAGGATGACAGAGTACAACCAATAACAAGAAGAATAAATGGGGTGGAAGATTAGGGAGCAAATATAATACAAATGATACTATATAGTGTTGGTTTATATAGTGTGCATAATCTGGTATTGAAGAATATACAAATACATCATACAAAACTTTAGGTTATTTACCTTCAACTCCTCAACACGCAGGATGTTAATGTGTCACAATTTTGTCACTAAGTATAACGTAATTTATTACCTTGCATATGCTTTCAGCCTGCAGATATTATGGGGTAACTTAAGAACCAGTTATGATGCAGTATTAAAAATGTCAAAAAGTCAAGAATATGTTTGAAACACTAGCTAGCAGAACATAAATTTGCTAAAGTGAAAAGCACATTAGCCTAATACATTCTTTTTGTAAAGTCAAGGCATTGCAGAGATGGCAGCAAAGACATTGGAAAAAAAAGGAAAATTAACAAACAGAATAAATCTTTGTTAATCAGCAATTATTTAGCACAAATTTAATAGGAAATGTTGATCAGGAGAGGCAAGAGACTGTGACAAGTCTACTGTTTGTTAAATGCAGTGACTGACATTAACCTCAGAACGAGAGAGACTGATATGGATAATGATTATAATCACTGTTAATTCTTGTTTGAAATTGTAAGTGGTTGTATTGTTTATTCATTTATTTGTCATCGCTATTTTCTTTCTTGTATATTTAATTAAGTGCAAATTAAAAAAAAAAAATAAATAAATATTCAGCTGTGTTCTTGTGATTTGGTGCCTTTCAGTGAAAATGAAATGGAATCCATTTATCCAAAAAATAAAAGAAATAAAAGAAAAGCATATAAAAGGCTTCCCCAGTCTACAGCACATACCTTACACACATACTATACTTCTACATGTGGCTGGCATTATAGTGGGAAATTAATTTAGGGTATAATTTGGAAACAATTATAGTTCAAGGGTGAAAAACAAACAAAAAAAAAAATCATTATAATTCTACTAAAGAGATGCTGTCAGTATTAAATGTAACATGAAACTCTTGGTTCATACAGCTTACTTCTTTCTGTTTTTTATTGTAATATTGTAATTTCATGCTGCCTATTTTTATTTTTAATTTGTGAATGTCAAGTGGTTTTATAATGACCCCATCTTTAATCAAATAGAATTTCATTTTGTAATGAATCTCCTTTCTGTTCTATCATACTGGCACATTAATAGAAATAAGAGTAACTTTTCATGCAGGACGAAAACCGCAAGAGTGAGCAATCCTACAGCTTCCCCTTCAAGCTTTGCACACTGATACCGAAAGCTAGGTAGCAGCTGTATACAAACCTTGACTACAACTCCATTGTGAAAGCAATATAAACAATAATTATGGAAATGGGCTTCGAAGAGCCCTTGATGTCCTCGTGACAGCAGGTGGGAGTGTAAATAAGATATGGCTGGATTGGGACTTCAGCTTGTCAGGTCAAAGTACCTGATCATGATCTGTGTCAAAAATATGATTTTTTTAGATGTGATTTTTACTACAGAGAATGAGCCATGCGCCTGAGAAAAAAAAATCTTGTTAGTATTGATAAAATGTAAAATAGAGCATTTTGTTCCAAACAGCTCAAGATTTTTGCTGGAGCTCTCCAGAAAAAGCTTGCTAAATCTGTTGGATATGTTCCATGACCGTGGGGACTGAGGGACCCTATACAGCTAATCACATTCTCAGGAAAGCCCAAAGTCACACACCACATGGCATGTCCATGGCTAGACAGGTACTGTAAGATCTAGGTCTGACCTCTGACATTACGGGCCACATCAACAGAAAGGAAAAGGACACACGGCTGGACAGGAGAGTAGCACTTTAGATGATTCACTGCTTTATCCTGGCTCCTTGTGAAAGAGGCTCTGGCTCAATCCCCAGCTTTTGCTTCCACATGAATAAAGGAATGAAAAAGAGAAGAGGAATGAAGGCAATAATGCATGCAAATGAGCAGGGACAAGGCCAGGCTATTACCATAAAGAGAACATGTGTATGAAGGAATGAGAGTAGGAGGTGAAGGATCAGAGGATGGGGATATTATAAAAAGGATGAGAGAGTGAAAAGAAAAGGGAAGATGATACCGAATGAGGGAGCGGCTCTTTGATAACCCAAAGCACAACAGGGTGAAGAGAAAGAAAATTGGCCAAGAACCGAAAAAGATCATAATGAAATAGATGAGTAACAGAATTTTGAATTCTGTAGCTCACTACAAGTCATGTAAACAACAGTACATAACCAGCAGCAGCACATGGATGTGTACACGTACCTATGGTGACGGTGTCAAAAATATAACTAGGAAAATATATTGGTCTTTGCCAGACCAAAGAATATTGTTCTGGGAATCAAATCCTTCAACATTAACCTTTACCTTCATATTCAATTTTGTGTACATTTCACATTTTCTGTCATTCAAATAAAACCGTTGTGGCACCTTTAGAATTCACCCAACTAAAGATGAAATTTCGTAAATAATCAAGCTATTATAAAAATTTGCCAACTACACAAAATCATTTCTATTATAACATTCATAATCATTACAAATCAAATTTGGGGCATTTTCTAACCTGTTTCTAAAGTGTATATTCATGAGATATCTTCTTTCAGTGCAAGCAAGCACTTACACCACAAAGGTAAGCTAATTACAGTGTTGTTTCCTAATAAAGTCTAGATTTAGATACACTTAGATTCCAGTGAGACTTTCTGTCCCCTCTGCTGACAATAACATCCATTTCCCATCCATCACAAAACAATCTCATTACTTGACGTGCAATACTGAGAAATAAAAAGCTTGTAGATTTGATGTGAACTGTACCACATTTTGGTCGAACTGAACACCATAACTGTATTTTCAAGCTCAAATCAACGACTTCCTAAAGCTCTTAAATTTCTTAGATCACCTTTACATACTACAAATACTACCATGTTTCATATTAAATTTAAATTTCAATTACATTTGTTTACTATGTTGTGTACCAACACATTTGCTTCAGTTCATAAATATTTAGTAACATTTCTCCTCATTTACTCGGAAAAACATGCTGAAACCTCTCAAAGATATGTAGCTATAATTTATAAATATTGTCCCAGTGTATTTTGACCGTGAATCTGAAGCTCCGATCAGCCAATCATTTAAATGCAGAACATCCAAGCAATGTCCTCAAAGTAAAATTGTTCAAGTGCTAAGTTCTCCTTGAGGATCTGCTATTTCAGCAGTAGCAGATGTAACATGCATAAGAATGTTATAATTACACACTTTTATTGGAACTTACTGAAGTAGAAGATACAAGGATGATAATAGTCTGCTAGTGTCATTGTCACAATAACCTCCCCAACAGGGGTTTAAAGCTGATGGTATTCTTAGCCCGACCTAGTAAACTTGCGTGAAAGGATATGTTTTAGATTTTAAGGCTACAAAGCTCTTTTTTTTATTTACCATCACATCTTTTTTCACTTTAGGATTTACTGGACACTATTAAGATTTGATTGCCTGCATAGTAATAAACTTCCTCAAATGGATCCAGCAGCAACCTGCGTAGTCAGCTGCATTACATAATATAATACAATGCATTATAATTACAGCTGCATTACATAACATAATTACATACTATACATTCAGAAAAATAATACAGAAAAATGTATTAGAAGGTATTTAATGAGAAACTGTATTTCAGAGATTCAAGCTGATGACCTCCTCCAAATTATATATATTATTTTTTATTGTGCTCCGGTTGATTGTCAGGTGTTCCTGGATTTCAAACAGAAGTCAACTAATGTCCATGGGTCTCAAAAAATTCATCTGGGTTGAAATTGTAATGGAAAAACCTGGGCCTTGGTGCATACTGGCATTGTGGTTAATGGAGGTGTCATTTTATTCCACTTCTACATTAAAGAATGCTTTCTATGTCGTCATAATGTAAAAGCAGCAATGAGGGTTATATATCTCCAAGTCCAATGCATAAAATGGAACTGTGTCATAATGCATCAGGGCACAGTTGGCAGTTCTGACAGCTCTGGGTACCACCTGGTCAACACAGAGTATATACAGCATGGAACTGCCACCTCCCCCTAAAAAAATCATTGCAGTGTCTACTGAGGGCAAAAATGTGTCCAATCTACTGTGGTTTTTACAGATCGGCTCCACATACCGGAATTCACCAATCAAGCATTTCATGGGACTTATGGAGCAAACGCTATGGGGAAAAAAAAACCACATTTATCTCTAGGCACTGCGTAGTATCCTCAAGGGTACATTTTTTATGCTCTCTGAAGGTCTAATTGCATTATTTGTCCCAAGAAATATATGCACACACAAAGATTTACTCTTATAGTGACAAGAACTAGTACAGTTTAGAACCTTCTTCCTGATAATGTACATAGATTCCAGTGAATAATCTCACATGCACTTTCCAACCATTAAATCATTACAGTTTTCTGGATAATAGGAAAAATGCATCCAAGTAGTGTGATACTGATTAAAATGTATAAGTCAGTCAGTGAATGCATTTAACAGCCTGTTTTTTAAACTGACATGACAATCATTCAGCAATTGTTGTATCGACTCATGTATTCTGTTCAGGATGAATTCTCTCGTCTGTATTATATGCAGATAAGTGGCTTGGTGACCGCATGATGCGCTGAACACTGCAAATTCTACAGCATGACAGACAAGTCCCAGCAAGTTTATTAGAGCGCATCCAGCTTTAGGGAACAACTCAGATCTGAGGGGAATAGCTAATAGGGAGATTTTAAAAATGCTGAAAGTAATAAATGAGATTTATATTTGGGTTAGACAGATAGCTCTGCCGCAAACACATGCAAGACCAAGCAAGGACAAGCTGATAAACACTCTGCAGAAATGTTGTCAAACTCTACAACAGCTTCTCCAGATCAGCAAATGCAAACAACACATAAGAGCATACACACAAAGATGTATGCACACAACTTATTTGTGTCCCAGCATCTGCATTACTTTGCATTGGAAATGAGCTGCAAAGTCATAAGCCAGTCGTTACGGTATGAAAACTTGCTCCATACTCAATGATTTAGAAAGGAACCACATTTTTATGCGCTATTAATTAGGTTTTCAAGTTTTCCAGTAGTGTTACTCTAATGCTTGGTCTACCCTTTCTTCCTAGATATAATCTTTATCCATTTACTTCTAAACAATATACTGTACACTATATATCCAAAGGTTTGTGCACACTTGACCATAACAGTTGTGTCCATTTCGAACATCCCGTTTCAGTTGCAGCCCCCTGATTGGTTGTTCTAATAAGCTCCAATCTTCTGGGAAGGCTTTCTAATAGATGTTAAAGCATGTCTGTGATGATTTGTTCTCATTCAACTAAAAGAGCGTTAGTGACTTCAGGCTCTGATGTCAGGCTAAAAGGCACATACATTCTAGACAATTATGTACTTGATATGAATGTACTTGATATGAACAAATGAAACTTCCCTCTTTACCCTTTACTCACTTTTAACTAGGAAATAAGTGGCTTATATTGCTTAGAAGAAAGTAACATAATGTCATAATTCCTTCTTAGCGAGACAGACTTATATCACACCGCTATACAACACTTAATCTGATAGGATACACGGTGTGTATTAATTTCCTTTATTAGCAGGACTGACTGTAGTGCCATATGTGATTCAAACCCCATGTTTATATTAATGTGCTCATTGTAATGTGTTATTGTTTCCATAGTAACATCTTACATGCCAGGATGCATTTAGTCTTATTATCTTAAACAGAAGGAAAGAAAAGATAGGCTGTTCAGGGAACAGATCTTATAGATAACAGCAAACATCTGGAACTAAAGTAATGTTAAAATGCAACTATCAATAGATAAAAACAATGTAAATGAAAAAAAAATTGCTGTGGAATAGAGGAAGAGGAATAAAACACATTTTGAAATTACTAAATAATGAACTTACAGTAAATGGATTGTGATGGTAACTTAATTCAGTGTTGCATTTCACCAGCACAACCCTTGTTGATTATTTCATATGACAACATGCACTGCCATGTTTTATTCCTTACTATTGCCCAGTTTTCTCCGAGGCTATTCATATACAATGCCTACTGCTGTTTGAGCTAGTCTGAGCTATTGCATGACAGCTACCAATTTGGGAAACCCAATTTGCTCTAGCAACTGCCTGTTTTCCTGCTCACAGGACAACTGTAAAAACACACAACCACACACACACTCACACACACATACGTATATACATACTGTATACATACTATGTGTGTACTATTTATATATATATATATATATATATATATATATATATATATATATAGCAGCCAGGTGATCCAGTGGCAAGATCACATGCACTTATACACTATCTTATAAGATCTTATACACTATCTTATACACTATCTCAGGGACCTGCTGCTAAGTATTGTCTGAACTTACAGTATTTACATATAGTATTGACACTGGTCGATCGGCGCTGTTTTTTGTTTACTGTCTTTTGTGTATTGCCTTGTAACCTTTTGTCTGCACTGTCTTTTGTCCTGCACTGTCTTGTTCTGCACTGTCTTGTTTGTATTGACCTGCACTGTCTTGTCTGTCTTGTCCTGCACTGTTTGCAGCAGGTTGCACAGTTGCACTTTATGTCGCTAGGACTACTTACTAAGTCCTAGCCCTGTCTTTGTTTTATGTAGCACCTTGATCCTGGAGAAACATTGTCTCATTTCACTGTGTACTGCAACAGCTATATATGGTTGAAATGACAATAAAAGATTCTTAACTTGACTTGACTTGACATGCTCTCATTGCCATGGCCTGGATTTGATTCCCGGGCAGGGAGCTAACCCAGCCACTGAATAGTTCCCGGGTAAAAAGCCTGGATATAAATGGGAGGGTTGCATCAGAAAGGGCATCCGGCGTAAAACATGTGTCAAATGTAATACGCGGACCACGTAATCTGAACAGGGAGCAGCCAAAGCAAAAAATTTAAAAAACTTTAGCACATCTACTCCAACTTCCATGTGGAAGAGTGTTGGCCCATGATATGTGCAAATGTCTAGGGACACTGACTCTCCAGGTGCCTTAGTTTTCACTTCTTTCCATGACTGCTGGATCGATGGGAGCCGCCAAAGAAATGGAGAGGTATCGAAAAGTCACAAGGCTCCCCACTGTGTCACTGTCTCACAATCACGCAAATCCCTACTTTCTTTGAGATGCAGTCCCAAGTGGGAGTTTTGCCTGTACTGTAACAATAATGTTATAATGAATGCAGTGAATTCAGAAAAAATCCATAAAAAAGCAAGCAAAAAGGAAAATATGCATCAAATTCAGACAGGACTGTTTATCAGTCCTCAAGTTTCTGCCATCTTGGTAAAATCAGCAATCTGATTTACACACCTTCACAAAGCTGACTACACTTACTGGCTGCTTTCAGTAGGCCCAGCATCTTTTGTATGTGTACAGTTAGAGATTACAGCTCATTCGTCTATGCAATCATACTTATCCGTGTATATTATAATAAACAGTCGCTCTTATATTTATCTCAGCTCTCAACAATACTCATGGAAATTGTTGACATCCAAGAGAACAATGCTTGGGAATCAAGCATCTTGATGGTAGGAGTGTGTTTTTGTGTGTCTGTGTGTGTGCATATGTGTGTGTGTGTGTGTGTGTGTGTGTGTGGGTGGGTGTGTGTGTGTGTGTGTGTGTGTGTGTGTGTATGCAGGCTGGATTGTAATTTGAAAATATGACAGGAAATATAAATAGCTAAAAATGAAATGAAAAGTGACTTTAAGTATGGAAGAAAACTCACTATTCTAGGAAAATAACCAACAATAGTGTGTGGAGTTGCTGATACAACCAGAATGATGATTTAATAACAATTCTTATTCATGAAAGAATGAAACAACAAATTTAACTGTTTGCTTAATTGACTTTGCGTTTAGTTAAAGAACCTGCAAAGCCCTGTATCTCCAGCAAACCTTCGAGTGAAAATACTGTCAAAGGTGTTGTAGAAAATAAATCATCACCTTCTGACCAATCAGAATTGAGCATTCAGGAGTGCTGTGATACGAACCCTTTTACCTCACTTTAAATCTCTCTGGTCAGTGACTTGATTTGTCAGTTTATTAGGTACATCCACCTTGTCACCGTATTTGTCGGTCATTTTATTAGGTACCCAACAATTCTGTCACACACACCATCATGACAATATCATTTCAATGTCGGTGCTATGCTGTATATGCTGAATATGTGGCCCTATGGTGCTGCATTTCTTTTGATTGATGGTGGAGAGGTTGACAAACTGTGCATTGCAACAGATGGCCTACTGCCAGTAATAATATGCAGAAGGGAGAAAGGTGCCACAAATACTGACCGAGATGCCACTCATCCTGTAAAGCTGAATATTTTCCCTAAAGATAACAAAGCCTCCTGAGAGCATAACTAATCTGATTTTGCCATTTAACAACATCAGTGAACTGTGAAATATTGATATTTTCTAGCTAAGGGATTTAAATATTCATTAACAGTTCATACATGTTTGGGGTGCAGTTCACTCATTAACTGTATTTATGGACAGATCAGTAAATCCTGGGACTAAATGTATATGTGTATAAAGCCTATATGAAGTGGTGATGTTCTCATATTTGCAATACCTTTTTCTCTCTACAAAGTTCACCTATATGTAGGTTTATCTTATAAAATGAGTGTAGGTCATTAAATAAGATCATGGTTTGTATGTATAAAAAGAAGAAAGCAAAGAAAAGAAGCCTTTTGGGAAGAGGTCACTTACACATCATTATGTGACCAATACTATATGTGACCACTTGATTTGGGTTAGTCGTGGCCTAATGGTTAGAGAGTTTGACTCCTAACCATAAGGTTGTGGGTTCGAGTCTCGGGCCGGCAATACCACGACTGAGGTGCCCTTGAGCAATGCACCGAACCCCCCCAACTGCTTCCTGGGCACCGCAGCATAAATGGCTGCCCACTGCTCCGGGTGTGTGTTCACGGTGTGTGTGTGTTCACTGCTGTGTGTGTGCACTTTGGATGGGTTAAATGCAGAGAACGAATTCTGAGTATGGGTCACCGTACTTAGCTGTATGTCACATCACTATATATGTTATGCCTTGACATCATGTTAATGTGTGGATACATGTGAAAAATAAATCCACATAGTCTAAATGTGAGAAATTATAAATGTGAAATAACCAATAAAAATAATATCAAATATCCTAAATATTAAAACATTTATCGTAACTCAATAAATTGTGAAAAATGAAAATAAAACCACATGTGAAAAGTCCATATGGGGAATTTTACATTACCGAGAACAAACAAAGGGGTTAAATCTGTCTACATGGCAACCAGTGCATTTTCTAGAAAGTAACTGACATCTCAGCATTGCAGGTCCACTAGATGACAACTGAAATCAGACGCACCTGTGCAATACAGGGGGTGGATGGCCCGTGCTGCACCTTATCTTTCAGTCCTCCCTCTTTCTTCCACACAGGACAGCTGGGACAGCCTCCACTCTAGTGCTCCGGTTCCCTCGGCACCTCAGTCATCTGCTCGTGCTCAATCATTCATACACCAACCTGACAGAGCAATGGGAGCACAAGAGTGAGAGAGAGAATAAGATAGATCAATGCAGAGGTGGAATAAAATGCATATTATGATAAAGTGATTGTCAAGACAGTTGAATAAGGGTTCGTAGCTCCTCATGTTTATTTACCCACCCGAGAGCAATTGATTCTAATCAGACTAAAAACACTGACTAAAGCAATTGCTTCCACTCTTCAGCATGGCAAAAGTATCAAAGCAGAAAAGTGTGGATTGTTTTTCATTCATCAACCGGGTGTGTGACGAATGAAAGCCACAGCAGGGAAAGTAGGGTGTACCTAATATGTGGTGCGCTCAAGGCAAACTGGGAAACAGTTGTGAATCTGACCTCTGTCCGGGAAACCAAAAAAAAAAGGTTTTCCAATAAGCAGTAAAAAAAGCACTTGCTTATATTTTTACTTACATAAGTAAATATCTAACAGATAAAAATGTGCACCTGAGTGGTGCATAGCAAGATCAATAGCCTCTTTTTTTTCATACTGAAGCCATCAGACTTCTTTTGAATCGTTGAAGCCGAACTGAACGACTCGCTCTGAAAGAAGCTCTCATTACAGTGGGAGTCTCACACTGACATATCAGCAGTGCTTGAGTGTTATGCTGCATTTGAACTTGATGCAAATTGTGTTTTTAGCACTTTAAGTACTGAGAAAAATGGAACTCTTTTTTTTGCATGTGGAAGCTGAACACAATCGAAAGCTCATTTCCTGCTAGAGCTCATTTTATCTCCATTACAATTTGAACAGGAAATGGAGAAACCCACTCAAACATGCTTATGGTGAAATGTTTTTTTTTTTTGGTGACGTTGAACGTTGGCATTTCACATATGATTGATGCATTTAAGTATAAAACGAATCTGAAATGGACAGAAGATTTTGCCTACATCAAATAGCCCAGATATTCCTTGACAAGGTGACTTTATTTAATATACAACTGTGAAAACTACATGCTTTATTATCTAGTATATATTTTCCTTTTGCACACATCTAACCATATGAAATATTCCTGTATTTAAAATCTGCTTAGCCCAAATAGGAAAACTAAGATTTTTTGGTTTGTTTGTTTCAGTTTTCTTCAGAAGAGAGAAACAAAGAGAGAGTGGTGAGGTATTATAATTAGATTATGCTTGCTATATGCTATATTCTAGATGTTTCACACCGTTAAATAATTACAAATGGTTAAAAATTTGCATTCATTGGCAGATGTGTGGTATAATGGCAATAAAACTTTCCAGGATGTGCTGTGATAGGAAAATAATGTTATTTCCATTTAATGTGGCTATAAATGAACTATGAAATAGATAAATAAATTAACTATGAAATTTGGAAACAATTTAAAATATATTTTGTAACAATTTATGTAAATAATAATAATAATAATAATAATAATAATAATAATAATAATAATAATAATAAGTGCAATAATTAATTAATATAAGTAAATACAATTTAAAAATCATTAATAAATTACTAATATAAATAAACAAATTATTATTATTATTATTATTATTATTATTATTAGTAGTAGTAGTAGTAGTATTAATAACAATACTGCATTATTATTCTTATTATTCTTATTATTCTTATTATTCTTATTGTTATTATTATTATTATTATTATTATTATTATTATTATTATTATCATATACAAAATTGGCGCATGATTTCTTGAAGAAAACCTTGGTCAAATTTGATTTAAAATAATTTCTTAACTTTTTTTTTTTTACTTTTGAGTTTTCCCAAGATGTCTCACTTATGAAAAGGTTTTGTAAGTTTATTTCTTTGATTTCATTATATCATGAGTTAAAGTGAAAAGTCAGCAACTGCTAATTACTAATTCTATCCATCCCAGTTTTACCATTGTTTACCTGCGCACACACATACACACACACACACACACACACACACACACACATGCACATGTGCACACAAACTTGAAATAATGGTGGTAAGTGATTAGTGATTTATACAGCATGTGATTCATCCTCTATCCCCTTCTTCCCTTCTCTTTTCTCCTTTCTCTTCTCCTTATTTGTTCGGGTAGTGCAAATGAATCACATCTGAGAAAATGTCACTCTGTTTCATGAGACACAGACATTGAGCTGCAAGCCAACACATGAGGCAAAAAAAATCTCTGCTTGCATGAGTGCATGAACAAGCACACAGACGCACACAATTCTTATTTTCTCAAGCGTAATGCTAAGAGAGCTTTCCGCATAAAATATGTCTGCTGCGATAAAAAGCACAAGCCCTGTCGAAATCAACTCGATCTGGCAACCCAGGCAATGAAAGCTACACACAAGGAAAGACAAGCTGAGCACTTTCATCATCAGTGATCACTCCTATTCAAAATAATCACACTGCCTGAAATTATTGTGGTGATTCAACCTGTTCCTGAGTTTCTTCATGTTTATAAGAAAGTGTAAGAGCAAAAATTTTGTTGAAATACATCATATGACTAGGAGCACCAGAAGATTGAAAAGTTGCTCAACTGAGCTCATATGAAATGATCCAGTAATCAGAAACATTGTCTTCACTTTTCTACTGCCTATATACGTTGAATACCATGTACAATAATTCATCACCTGATGTAGTGGCTCCACATGTTCTTCTGAACAGAGGTGGGTAGTAACGAATTACATTTACTCCGTTACATTTACTTGAGTAAATTGTTTGGGTAACTTGTACATTTAGAGTATATTTAAAGATGTGTACTTTTAGTCTTTTACCCAAGTAAATTTTTTGTGAAATTTATAGACATTCTTACATTCGGTGCTACATTTTGATGGCGTTCATCGGTTATTTTAAAATAGTAATAAATATGAGATTTTATTTAAAATAATGAGTTTATATGACTTGTCCGCACATCTCGAGAGACGTTGGAGACGCTACTTTCCAAGAGGCTGCTACTTGTCTCCTGCTTGCGTTCAATCCACGTTTGGTTGGAAGACGAAGACTGAAGCAAAGGAAGATATGTGCCAGTTGTCGGAGACAGGTCACCGGTGGCCTCGAGATCAGTTTGCTTTCACTCCAAGATGTCAAAAACAATAGTTTTACTAAACTAAAATACGTTACAAGAATTCCAGCTCCATAAATTGAACAGCATACTGTGACGTCTTGCATTTAATCACAAATCCGTACACCGCACTAAAGTATAAATCATACATACAAAATAAAAAACAGGATTGTATTTTATTTTATTCGAGACTGCATTGTAAATATCTCGAGAGCCAATTACTACTAAAGTTTAACAGTAAAATTCTGTAAAGCTGATTGTTCAAGAAAAAACATATGAGCAAATAAACATTCACATACTGAAGTGCAAATACACAAACATAATAACACACACCTTCTCCTTTGTTCTCTCTGAACTTCTTTAAATGCAGATGCTGAAAATGGCAGAAGACAGAGTTAACTGTTAAAACAACATCTGGGTGTGTTTGAGATTTTATTGCAAATGACAGGTTATGGTGATGTTAATGTGCCCATCAATGGACTGACATAGGCTACTTTACTTCAACCTATGTTTTATATAAGCAGAACAAAGTCACTTTCAAGAAGAGGTGTGTGAAAGCTCTCCAGGTAGTTGGAAATTCTGGGTTTTCGCTTCATACCATTCAGATCAGAAGTAACTAGTCACTAGCTACTCATTCGTTCATCTCCTACCGCTTATCCGAACTACCTCGGGTCACGGGGAGCCTGTGCCTATCTCAGGCATCATCGAGCATCAAGGCAGGATACACCCTGGACGGAGTGCCATCGCAGAGCACACACACTCTCATTCACTCATGCAATCACACACTACGGACAATTTTCCAGAGATGCCAATCAATCATGCCTACCATGCATGTCTTTGGACTGGGGGAGGAAACCGGAGTACCCGGAGGAAACCCCCGAGGCACGGGGAGAACATGCAAACTCCACACACACAAGGCAGAGGCGGGAATCGAACCCCCAACCCTGGAGGTGTGAGGCGAACGTGCTAACCACTAAGCCACCGTGCCCCCGTCACTAGCTACTTGAGTAGTTTATCCAATGTTACAAGCGATTAAGAGTGTTACTTTTACTTTTACTGAAGTAAATATTTCCAGGAGTACTTGTCATTTTACATGATTACAGATTTTGGATACTCTACGCACCTCTGCTTCTGAATATCATGTGACAGTGACTGTTATGCTTCAGTTAAAAAAGCTTAAATTGCCAAATTGCTGTGGCAGATTAAAACAATTGGGGTTATAATGTTCTAGAAAAATATTCTTCAGTCTCATTGTTGCTTATTTTCTGAAACAGCACACTCTGTCATGTTACATTTCTAGCTAAATATCTAGATATTAATATTAATAATGGGTTCATGTGTTATAGTATCTGCTGCTTTAAAACACAAACTTTCCCTGATGAATGCTGAAACCCGGCTTAAGTAATAAAGAAAATCATCACAAAATATGAGCATCTATAGTACTTGTTGTAGTAAGCAATGACTTCTGGTGCATATTGGATTTATGACTGTTGCTTTTACAGTTACAATGAAAAACAGAAGCAAAATGCTTCAACGGTTGAAATAAATATAGCAAATAAAGAAGTGAGTTGCGGTCACCGTACTGTGAAAGCAATACACAGAAAATGTCTTTTTTCTACTTTGCTGCACTTCAGTGTACGTGTAGTGCTGTAGTGAGAAAAAAACAGAATAATGTGCAGTAATGTTGCTTTAATAAACACAGGAATAAAACTCCAGATGAATCTATATGCAATGCATTAATATTTTTTAAAGTTGCTGGTGGTACTGGAACCACAATGGTTGAGATGCTCATTAGGGCTCATTTAACCTGGTTGATTGATACGAGACCCATGCTCAGTGAAATAGCAAGAGAATTAGCAAAGAGTCAAGGATGACTTGCTAATAAAGGCGTGATCACAAACCTACTTAACCCAGGGTGTTTTAGCTTTGAAGAGAGAAACTAGAAAATACAAGACGGTAAGAGAAGACTGAAAATGGTTATTGTTGTTGGAATAATAATAAAAAAAAGGATCAATAACAATGCGCAAATCAATCTGTTCCTTGCAAACTGCAATCGGGCTCAAATGGGCCCACATAGATACAGAAACGTCCAGTAATCATCACCTCCAAAAGTTGAACAAGCTCCAGGACATGTATTTTTCACCAGTCACTCAAATACCACCCTGATGTTGCAATGCACATGTGAACCAAGAGAGTGAAAACAACTATTAAAAAAAAGCTTTCTTTAAGACATTCATTCGTTCCTACTGCCTGTACATTTTGTCTTATACATCTGAGCTTTTATTGATTGCAGTGAGATTATTTTTTTCTTTTTTTCGAGAGCTTTCCCAGTAAAAAAAAAAAAGATGAAACAGTGTCTCAAGGCTTAAGTACCCTCAGAGCCAGAGCAGGCTTTCAGCCAGTCCATCTGAGACACTGCAGAAAGAAAGAAGAGCTTTGTTGGATCTAAGTGGTGGGAGATGTTACCAACCCGAGGCCCTTTCTTAACTAAATTACATGCGCAAGTATATGTGAAGAGATGGTAAGAACGAAATGTAGAATATGGGCTCAAATAACAAAGAGAGAATAAGAGAGTGATCCATTTAGACCTACTGTAGGATCTAGCATGTCCTTGAACATGGCAGATTTATCCTCATCCCTTATCTCTCGTACGAATTTGACATTGATGAAAAGGTAAAGAAATATAAAAGAGAGACAGATGGACAATGATGAAGGCCAATGTGAGACAAAGATGCATGAAATAAAACAAAGTCAAAGCAGAAACCCCGACAACAGACGAATATGTGCTGAAAGCAGACAGACATATAAAGCTACTCTGAGAGAGATGAGAGAAAAAAAAACAGTATGCTGTTCCGCCGACAGCTGAAACAAGTCGTGCCCCCAATGTACCCTTTAAAAAGCTATCAAAAAGACCAGCTGAGCAGCACGAGAGAGAAGAGACAGAAGCAAAAAATACATCTAATCCCTATTTCAGGGTTTGTAGCCAAAAGTATACGGCCATCCATTTTGAACCCTTGCGGTCCACAAAGCAATTTTGTCAGAATTATGAAGCTGATGAGCAGGTGAGACCCGGAGGCCATCATGAGTACCAATCATTCCTCCAACTGAGGACAGAGCATCTCCTGCACACCTTTAAAATACGTTCATTCACTCATAAAAAGAGTGAGGGATCTCGCTCACATATAGACAAACACAACCAGAGAGGGTTTTCATTTACTACATGTGAAGTTGCTTAAATTTCATATCAACTGAAAAACAATGTGTAAACCTGAGTCATTTCAAAGGTTCTGAATATCACCGATCCATTTTTAATGTGTATTGCTGGACGGTTCAATTTCCTAGATCAAAGTGATCACAAAAGGATGACAGATCTTTTAACTAGACAGTTTGTCTTTCTCTCCAATTTCATATATGTAGATGAAAAAATTGTATAACTTTTATTGTTAGTATCTGGAGTCGGATTCATCTTTTTTTCATCCTATATCATTACTTTAGTCTTGGAAGAGTGACTTATTGTCATCTATTATCCATCTATTTTTTTTATTTTTTGGTTGCTTGTTGGGGGCACGGTGGCTTAGTGGTTAGCACGTTCGCCTCACACCTCCAGGGTCGGGGTTTGATTCCCGCCTCCGCCTTGTGTGTGTGGAGTTTGCATGTTCTCCCCGTGCCTCGGGGGTTTCCTCCGGGTACTCCGGTTTCCTCCCCCGGTCCAAAGACATGCATGGTAGGTTGATTGGCATCTCTGGAAAATTGTCCGTAGTGTGTGATTGCGTGAGTGAATGAGTGTGTGTGTGTGCCCTGTGATGGGTTGACACTCCGTCCAGGGTGTATCCGCCTTGATGCCCGATGACACCTGAGATAGACACAGGCTCCCCGTGACCCGAGGTAGTTCGGATAAGCTGTAGAAAATGAGTGAGAGTGTGTGAGTGAGTGGTTGCTTGTTCATATAACTGTAAGGAGGTATCTGAATATGAACACGAATATGAATATATCATTCAGAATGAACAGAAATTGCATTCTATACAAATGGGTCAGATATGAAACTTGAATATAAATTGTGTTCTAAAGAAATCTAATAAAATACCATAGTTTTTTAACACTAGCAGTGTTCATTCGTTCATAATTTATGGGTTGTAGTTGTTTAGGCTAGGCTACTACTTTGTTTCTGCAATTATATAAACAAAAAATGCAGTTTAAGCCACAATCACTTCAGGATTCAGTACAAATACAGATACAGATATGAACATTTGGAGCACTAAACCTATACAGATATAGGTCCCTACAGCCTATTATTGCATCTTTTTAGTTTAGCTGTGATCCAACACTAATCTGATTCGACTTAACAGCTCCATTCATAACTAAGCAAACAAAAAGGAAGCAACACTAGCATTAACTAGCATTAGCATTAACTAGCATTAGCATCTGTGATGTTTATTTGATGCGCTGGATGCAAGTTTGCGAGGACCACTAAGAGATTTTTGTCCCTATCTTTAGCATAATATGGTGAATCAGGCTTGTGACCCAATTTTTTAATTCTTTTATTTATTTTATTATTTTTTTTTAGATGAAATGCTATCAAAATTATAGACTAATGTGAACATCATGGGAATTCCGATCCAACTGTTTAAACCTTTTACCACATATCAGTTTAACACATATCAGATATGTCTCAAATCCAATGTGACGTGAAACTGGCACATATCAGATGCAAGACATAGAATAAATTTGCTGACACTTACCAAAGGATTCCAGGCCTTAAAGGGGTCAGTTTAGACAAGGAGGAGAGTTATGGTAAAGAAAAGTATGTGAATGTTTAAATATAGCCCACACTGTAGGACCCACATACAGAGAGATAAGTAAAAATGGCCTAAAATGCAACAATTCCTGAACTTCTTTTCAATATCTAGATGAAAATTTGACTAGTTTTTAGACTTGCTTTATATTATATGTGAGATATGTTTTCATCCCAGTTAAGTTGTGGCTGTTTTCTGGCATCCAGATTTGGATTTTAGATTTTATTGTTATTTCACAGATGTATGTGGGCCAGATAAAGGAAGTAAGTGTGTGCAGCTTTGGAGCATTGCTTGTTTGCCCTCAATGAAGAGCATAATCAAAAACAGCCAATGATTCATAATACTGCTAACTGTAGATATCCAAATAGCAGAAATGGGAAAATCAGGCAGAAGTAGATAACAGATACAAACTAGCATGAGAAAAGACTGATAATGCTTACAAGAGCACTGGTAAGACTTTGCATAGTGTAAAGCAGAGTATAAATACATTCAGGAAATTAAATAAAAACTATATGTAGAAAATTTAAAATCATTTCAAAGCAATCATCACTTCAGCTCAAACATTTGTATACAAGTCTGTTGTGTTTGATGAAATATGACATGATATTAATTAAACTCAAAAACTCTAATTTAAGGGGGGCACGGTGGCTTAGTGGTTAGCACGTTTGCCTCACAACTCCAGGGTTGGAGGTTCGATTCCCGCCTCTGCCTTGTGTGTGTGGAGTTTGCATGTTCTCCCCGTGCATCGGGGGTTTCCTCCGGGTACTCCGGTTTCCTCCCCCAGTCCAAAGACATGCATGGTAGGTTGATTGGCATCTCTGGAAAAATTGTCCATAGTGTGTGATTGTGTGAGTGAATGAGAGTGTGTGTGTGCCCTGCGATGGGTTGGCACTCCGTCCAGGGTGTATCCTGCCTTGATGCCCGATGATGCCTGAGATAGGCACAGGCTCCTTGTGACCCGAGGTAGTTCGGATAAGCGGTAGAAAATGAATGAATTAATGAACTCTAATTTAACTAAAAAAAAAAATTGTACCTTTCCTTATCCCTGGGGTACCTTAAATGTTGGATTCCCTTTACATATATATTTTACCTGAAATTGTGAATATACTCAAATGTGGTTCTTCCACAAAAAGCTGCATTAACGTTGCAAGAACACATCTGTCTAGATTGGTTTATATGCTGTAGGATGACTTTATGTCTTTTCTCAAACACATGTCTGATATCTGTGAAAACAGGAGTCGTGTCTTAAATAGCTTAACTCAAACTACGCACTTACACTACGCACTTTGCTGTCTAGTGTATGGATATTAGAAGGGTGGGGTTGTCTCAATAGAGTGTTTTTTACTCACCAGAAGTATAAACCATTTCCCAGTCGATGGCAAACGACTTTGAATGTACGTAATCTGACGCCTCTATCTTTAGCAGCATACACTTATTTTTTAATTTAATTAATAAAAATAAATCACACATTATGGGCTTATTTAAAAAATATATTTTTAATACTTTTGTCAGCCAGCATGAATGCTTGGTAGCAGTGTTCCTCTTAAGCTACGTAAGCAAACCTGTGACCGTTCATTGTATTTAGCATTGAGCACTTTGTATATTAAGGGCACTTTTTCATGTTGGAATAGTCAGTGTAAAACATACTTCTTACACTATATTCTATGACTTAAATGGCATAGAATAGTGCATAAGTATGGAATTTGGGATTCTATTATGATATGCCAAGACTGGAGTGAAGGAACTCTAACACAGAACCTTGACCTGAAATCCAATTAACACCTTCAGGAAGAACTGGATTATAGACTGAGCATCAAGGTTCTTTCCTGACATTAGTGTCTGACCTTACTAATGCTCTTGAGACTTAATAAGCAGAAATTCCCACAAGCACACTCAAATCTAGTGGAAAGCCTTCCTAGAAAATTGGAGAATCTTGTAGCAGCAAAGATGTCTCCAACTTTGCAGTGGGTTTTTCTACAAGCACATAAGGGTATGATGGTTATATTGACTTAATTTGTGGAATAAAGCCTTAAACATACACTACATCCTTGTTCATAAAAAAAGATACATAAAAACGTGAATAGTTGTGTGGGGATAAAATTAATATATATTAATAGCTTGACAATAAAACTATTGCAGTTGACCCCAAGATGTAAGATGTAAGGCACTCTAGTACAAATGTACATGTACAAATTTCTTTATTGTCTAAAGTCCCTAATGTACTGCTGAGTGCATGCTATGTTTTCTGCAAATGCTAAACCTGCTAAACAGAAAAACACGTGTTTTTCACTCAAAAATATGTGTTGAGTCTATGCACTTCCTTAATAATGAAAAATATCTGAAATGCAGATTGAATCTAGAGGTTGTTTAGCTCCCTGTAATCACCTGATACATCTGTCACTAATAGGCTATAATCTATAGTCTGGGCTATAAAGAAATCAGCCCCATCTTCGCATCTTCAAACCATTTTGTGTATTTTTTTTTTAACAGTCATTAGTGGTGCTGTTGCACTGCAAAATATAATGCCTTAAGTTACACTGTTAACAGTAAACAGCCTGATGTAGATGGTAAATAATTAAATATAACATCATATAATGTTATATTTAACTTTGAAAGGCAGGAAGATTTTAGAAAACAAACTGCGCAAAGCATGACCCGAAACATTGAATTCACAAAAGGTTAGGAGTCATTCCAGGCCGTCTGTATCATGAGCAGCCTACACTGCTGTACTGAATAGAAACTGCTCTCAAATCCATTTGATGAATTCATATTGCTCAGCTAACTCGGTCAACCCTTTAATGTGCAGGCAGCATTCTGGAAAATACAAATCTCTCTTGCTGAGGCAAGACAAGGCAGCTAAGCGTGTAAGGGACGTGTGATGTAAGCAAGACCTGGTGCATGAGCTAGGTGTATCACCTAGAGTCACATTTTTAATCAGGCCTTATGATCACCTCGACTGCAGCCAATTAGCCTAGCTGTCTTTTACAAAAGCACACAGGCGCACTGTGTATATAGACTACCGACTCTAAAGAGCTCTTTTCTCCACTTGCCAGTGCTTTATCTGATGACTTTGTTTTCTGAGTGGCCCCAGCTCACGGAGAGGTAGGAAGAAAGATACACACATGGAAAAGAAGCTGGGATAGGTAGAAATGGAGGGTGATAAGGTGTAATAAGGGACAGAAGGAAAACGAGTAGCTTGATTTGACTCTCTTGTCATCACGTCTGTTGTGGTACAAAACAATGCAGAAGCTCCTAGTTGAAATGAGGCTTGTCGATAAATACTATTTTTAGCACTGGGATGTGTGTGTGTGTGTGTGTGTGTGTGTGAGAATGCGCATGCTGTCTGCTATCTTGCTTATGCTGAGAAAGTGAGGGTTTACAGTCCAATTAATCCATCACAGGGTGAGAAGATAGGCAGAACACCTCCTAGGTGATGCACATCAGCACACGCCTATGCTCCAGTTAAGAGATGGACACATTTTCTGTCATGTTCAACGTTTCTATATGAGTCTAACATTTACTTATAAAACTTGTTTCATATTCTATTCAATGAGTAAAAAACACAGACATTAATCTGCATTAATCAGAAATGCTTACAATTTCAAGGTTTAAAGAAGGGATGAAAAAAAATACACAATGTTTATTTTTCATTTTAAAACAGGCACAGGAGTACATTTCAAATATGCAGTTTTAAAAATAAGCCTCATTTTATATCCTTAAATATAAATGCATATTTTGTTTACAGCTCAAAATGAAGAAAGCCATTATTCCAAATTGCTTTTGTTGCATAAACAGTGGAACACTCTTTTGTCCTCCATACATAAAATAATATGTACAATATAGACAAACCCTTTAAGGCATTTAAGTTAATCTTTTATCTTCTATGAATAAAATTTTTTTTTTAAAACTGTATACATCTGTACAATGTATGCTTTTAAGTTGTTGTTTATCAACTATATAGACATCAATGCATGCCATGTATGCTCTATTTACACAGAATACTACGCAAGATATTCTGTTATAAAAAATAAATGTTTTTTTTGTTGTGGTTCATATATAAATACTATACATGTACTCGATAAAGTGTACAATGTGGACAATCCCTTTAATACATTAGAAATGTGTAAAAAGTGATACTGCTTACAAAAAGTGTGCAAAATCTCCACAGTCAAGTGAACAAAAAATAATTCATAATAGAACGATCTAAATATACTGTCAACATTTCATGTTAGTGTATTAAATAAAAAAATAAAAAATATTGAATTTAACAAGGTGAAATCATCAATTCAATTTCACAACATCAAACTCTTAACAGTCTCTCTCTCTCTCTCTCACACACACACACACACACACACACACACACACACACACATATTCTCTATCTCCAGCTCTCTCTCACCCTGTCAGTAGTACTCAAAGTCACATTTAGTACGGTGGCTCAATGGCCAGTAGCTCGTCCAATTAAACTGTACTCCTACGCAGAATGCTCGTTCGAGTACATCTGCCCACTTCCCGCAAAAGAGCTCCAGGATGTATTCAATCTGGCTAGACACGGGCTACATTCGGCAAATATCACAAAGAAATATTACCGTGCTGCAAAAGAGAAGAGCCGTTAATGGAATTAGGGTCAAAACGTCTTTAGTTAATTGTCTCCCCTTAATAGAGCAGAGTTGCAAAGCCCCATCTGAGCATTTTCCACTAGAGGAGAAAAGATTAAAAGAGTTTTTTTTTTTTTTTTATCAGCGATGGCCTGTTAGGGATGATTATATTTCAGTGGGCCTCAGGTCTGACGGATACATTCTAGTCCAATAGAAGGCGGAGAGTTGAGCTGATAATGATTTCAAATGGCGCCGTTACTTAGCAGACAGAGGTTTCATTTCGCCTATCTCATTAAGACAGAGAGACAGACAGAGAGAGCGAGAGAGAGCGAGAGAGCGAGAGAGAGAGAGAGAGAGAGAGAGAGAGAGAGAGAGAGAGAGAGAGAGAGAGAGAGAGACTAACTACACATATACATAGTGGCATCTTTTAAAACAACAGAGAAATTGTTATGAAAGTTGGTGCCAACAGGGCATTTATATTTTCTGTGGGAAGCAAAGTTGTGGATAAAATATTAATCTTTCTGGAGAGGATCCAAAAGACAAACAACCCCAGGACACATGACAAAGTACAAAATCATCCAGATCCAGATCACTTCACAATATACAAAGGTTCATCTCACTAAGCAGTGCACCCCAAAGTTTCAATTTCATTTGTAGGTAGATACTTTTTTTTTTTTTTACTTTACTTTACTCAGATTTATTCCATCTGTTTCTCTGTTTTCATCACAATGTTTTACTCAAGATTTGCTTGCTGAAGTCTTGTTGTGAAGGTCTCCAGTTCTTGCCTAAGGTATATATGCTGCATTCTTTTCACAGAGCAAAAATGCACCTTTTCTTTCTATCACAACCTGTCTATTTCTATTGGTAAATGCATCCTTTAAGTTAGATGTGCACAAAAAAAGCTGAATAGCTAGTTTAAGCTTTTGGATGTATTTCAGCTCCTGTATATACTATCACTAGACATCAATTTGCAAATGATGTGTACTCTGAGTTTCATGCAGACTGTTCCATAAGGTCGTCCTTTGTACTGAAGGTGTCCTTGTATAAAATTGTGTAAATTACATGCACTACACAGACAGCCACTTTCAGAAGTATATCTGTCTTTTAAAAACTAGTAGATTTAGCTGTCCTTTTGATGTCCCTGTGGAAAGTAATGTGTACTATCGATTAAAAAAATTACGTTCTTTTGTCATCCGTATAAAACGTTAAAGTTCTGAGCAATAACGTTCAGAAATATAAATATTTTCCCCTTCTATTTACAAAATATTGTGTAGTATGTATACCTGTGTGTATAACATAGAAATACATACACTGCCCTGAACAAACTTCCCCTTTAAGCAATGTATCAGTGATTTTTTTTATCTCCTTACACAAAATAATTTATATCATGTGTACAATCCCTTTAAGGCATTTAGCTAAAATAATGTGTTTTTATAAACTTTTATTTTAGCAAATTTAGCTGTACATTCCACAGTCAAATACAAGATATGTAAAATGTGCACTATCCAATTTATTATTAAGCTAAATTAATGTTTACATTCTATGCAACGCCTTTAAGACATTTATCTGTGAGTACTTTGTGAACCTGTAAAAAAAGGTTGCCCTTGTAAATAATAATAAACACTGCACACATACAGCTTTGAGGACTGTATTTTTTAATATGTATGTATGTATGTATGTATGTATATATTTTTTTTATTATATTTTAATGATTTTTTATTATTATTTTTTAAATCTACTTATAATCTATTTACAAAGTAGGTACTACTGTATATGGACACTTGGACACCACACCTGTCCACTCATGCATTTCTCAATCGTGAGGTAGCAGTGCAATGCATACAATTATGCAGATGCTTCTGTTCACAACAAACATCAGAACGGGAAGCAATGTGATATGGTTGTTGTTGCCAGATGGGCTGGTTTAACTGTTTCAGAAACTGCTGATCTCTGGGATCAGTCTCTACAAACAAACATCCAGTAAGGATCAGTTCTGTAGATGGAAAAACCTTGTTAATGAGATATGTCAGTATTGAAGGGCTGCATTGTTTTAGCTGACAGGAAGTCTACATTTACATATAACCACTTTTTATAACCAGGGTGGGCAAAAAATCATCACAGAATGCACAAAACTCATGATAGCCTACAGCAGCAGAAGCCTATATCCGGTTTCACTCCTGTCTGCCAAGAACAAGAAGCTGAGGCTACTACACAGATTAACACTATTTTATTTATTTATTTATTTACCTCCATCTACAATGTGTATATGTCTTTATACTTCATGTAACAACTAATATATAATCGGTATGGTCTGTAACTTTATGTGATTTAGTAATACTTTTTGTGCTCTGTGTGTTAAATATTTGTCTTCGGTGTAAAAAATGTCACCAGTTTTTTTTTCCTGTTATTTACATGAACTACATATTTTATATAAAAATAATTACATATGATAAAATTAATTAATTGTAGCCTACAACTGCACAATTTGGCTTAACAATTTATACAACGATAATCATATTTTCACACCAAAAAAGGAAAAGAAAAAAAAAAGCACAGCACTATCAAATCATCTTGAATCTGGAGAGCAATCAGATTGTTAGTGAGGGCACTTGATATGCTGCAGATTGCATGATGTATGGAAGATGTGAGGGTCCACACTACATTACAGATATTGAGAAATGATAAAGTCACTAGTAAAAGCATTCTCACCACAACTGCCTCAGACTGATAAGAGGAGGGACTGACCCTCTCCCAGAATCCTCTGCCAGCAATCAGTCCAAGAAAGTCCTCACACTCTGAGAGGAGACCTTTGCTTCAGGCGCCTCTCACCCCCTGAGGATTCCTCTACACTGGCTTTCATCTCAGCTGGATTGTTTTGAATTATGACTCTCAAATCCAGGCAGAGACACACATACACACACACATAGAAAGGCCTCTCATCAGACAATCAATGCCAGGTGGAGAAGGTTGGGGGCTGGGTGTTTCTGAAGCTTGAGGCATGATAGATAGATAGATAGATAGATAGATAGATAGATAGATAGATAGATAGATAGATAGATAGATTCCCTATCACTAATCACTATTGTTCCCAACTGATCCCCATTGCTCTAAACAACCAATTACTGTGCACCATTTTTGCAATGACCAATTGACATTGTTTCAAATAACCAATCATAGGTCTCCACTGGTGGAGACGACCAATCACCAATAAGCACTGCTACAAATAATACCAGTCAATAATCACCATCGCTCCCAACAATCAGTCACCAATATTCCATACAAGTGATGGAACTTATAAATCTATTCGAGTCTGTGGTGCCACCCTGCTTTCTATAATAAATCTTCAGAAAATCTGCCTTTATGCACATATTAATATGTAAATGATAATGATGAATATGCAAAGTAGCCCATGATGCCATCTAGGGATTTAGCTAAAAATATATCACCAAATGCCACATTTTAGTTAGTGTCATTTTTTTTTTCAGGTATTGTTGTGGTGTTTACTGACGTGTCACTGCTAAAGATAGCACACACTACCACTGTGAGAATTACCTTCTACACCTGCTACTAGGAAAATAGCCAAAACCCCAGTCCAGGTGTCTGCCATCTTTTGAAGTAAAAAAAAATACTACAATCCTTTAAGCCATGGACACAAGGCATAAAAACATGTAATACCAAATCAGTTTTAGGCATTTTTCCCAAAAGCAGAGTTTTAATAATGATTATTTAGTGCACCATCAGCAAAAACAGCATAAATTAATGCTGTTACTGATCTGTCTACAGTGTATGTGCATTTAATCTAGTGGCCAAATGCAGTGTCTATGGAACAGAACACTCCAGACAGGCATTGTGTGGGAAGGTATCATGGAAGTAAAATTAATTCAGCATATGTCAACATGGCTGGAAATCATTTTAGTAAAAATGATCCAATTGATAGCTACTACCTTTTTAAAATGATTCATCTATGGCAGATGTATGCCATATTGGTATGAATGGTAAGTGTTGTTGTAAGTAAGTAAAAATATACAAGGTCAAGGGATGGGAAATATCATTTTCTATTTGTCACATATATTTTATGTTACAGCAACATAAAGCAACAGCTTTTCTTGATATATCCCAGTTTCTTTGGAATTTGATCAGATGAGCCATGATACAGCACCTCTTGAGCCAAAAGGGTTTAAGGGCCTTGCTCAATGGCTCAGCAGTGGTTGACTCAAACGACTTAACCACTGATCCGCCACTGCTCATTACAGTATTATCTGTACAATTAACAATGTAACTTAGATAGCAGTATTTAATATTGCCATTAAATTATTTTAGGAACGATCAGACATCAACTATCTTGGCATTCTGTTAACAAAAATGTGTAGTAACTAAAATATTTTTCTAGAAGTTCCACTGAAATTATTCATACAACATGTGAAAACGATAGTGTACTACATTAAAACAAGTCAATACTTCATTTTATTGTCCTGTTACCTCAGAAACAGGAAAAAAAAAAAATCATGCCTGATGTTGATTTTTTTAATCCTGGGTCTCCTCATAGCAGTTAGTATCCAACAAAGGCAATTAAAGTAAAGGAAGCGTTTATCTGACATCTGGGGCAGTTAAGTATAGACAACTCATATTGATGTCTTCATTGACCTTTAATGAACAAAATTAGAGCAATTACTGTGCAAAATAATTATTTGACACATATATAATCAGCTGCGCTGTGTATTGTGTTATAATAACCAGGTATGAATACACATGAGGACCTGTCAAAAAATAGTTACACCTTCAGTTTTTCACTCAAAGGTTTAAATCATCTTTAACAAGAAACTTCCCAGAAACTGGCTAAACTTTTATTAATCCAGAAAAAAATCAGCAATTGTATAATAGCTGATGCTGTAGAAAACAACTGGTGCAGAGCAAATAAGGCAACGATGTAGAGTAAAAGTTCAACTTTGTTTAAAATGTCACTTAAATGACAATAAATTGCATAATTACAGCTCAAATAAGACAGACACTTTTGGCAGGTTATTATCTAAAACAGGCTTTTTTATGTGATTGGTATTATAATAGCTTTTTTCCCATGAAGTAAGCCAAAGCACTGTCTTGATTTCTCATCTTTGAGAGTTATCACATCATCATTACAGAGATGACTATCCTTTTCCTTGTGTGGTGGAATGGGAAAAGTCTGCACATCTTGACATTTTGACAGTTTTCAACTATATAGATTTTTTTTCTCTTTTGCATATATAACCATAGATAAAGTTATATAGCTATTTGAAAGTTTGTTATAGACAAACCCATTGTAAAAAAGAGAGAGAGAGAGAGAGAGAGAGAGAGAGAGAGAGAGAGAGAAATCTCTGTAATTTCTCCCAGTCAGCAATGAGATCAAATAAAAAGACAAGCGAAGACGTCTGCTTAAGTCTCCTCTCTTTCAGCTTCTTCTATTGAGGCAAAAGACCCCAGTAATTTTACATACCGTTATCTCAGCTAAGTCACACACTGTTCTAGGGTCTTCTGTGTTAATTATGCACCAATTTAGTCCACCAATGTAAGCACTTGTTGAAAAATACACTATTTTTTTTTTTTATATGCTAGCATTCATGAGTATACTTGAAAAGACGTTCATTAGCGGCTAAGTATTCTCGGTTTATTTGTAGTTGTAGTGATATGGATACAAAAACCATTGGAGTATGTTTATTGTAAATAAGCATTAAATAATTTCAGTTTTTCTTTGAGCAAATTTTAATACAGAAACAGTATATGGATATGTACAGCATGTATTTTATAACAATAAAAATTTGTATTTGGATTTTTATAACTATTAATAATAATTAATTTGTATTCGCTCTGTAAATACTGTAACGCTCTTTAAAATACACCTTAATTAACAACTTCCCAGGCAGTGCATTGGTACAGTGAATGCATTGTGGTTAAACTGGTGAAATGCTGTAGATGCCAAGTGGCCTGTGGCCTTACTTTCTGTTCTGACTCCATTACTTTTAAAGAGAAAATAAATAAATAATACAAATAAATAAATAATAAAAATATATATTTTTTTGTTTTTTGCCTCATTCTGTTAATCATACTTCTTGTTGGCAGGCAGTGCAGACGGTGACAGTTACAGCTCAATTTTCCTGACTTTCCCAAAGGCAAACAAATCCAAATCAATAAGCAGAGTCAAGGTCAATAAACATGCACAAGCCAGGCGATGTGCAATCAGTGATAGTTGGGCAAGATACAAGGACATGAACCAGAAACTTAGTCATAGCTAGAAACAATGCAGCATATACAGTAATCAAAAGGTTTGGTATCCACATGAACAGTATGGTGTATAAATATACAATGAATTAGCGATTAGGCATTTAGCTAAAAATAAAATGGTGTAGATATATACAATGATTTAGTGACGCAAATGTCCTTACATACCATACCTTGTGTATAATTGAGTCCAGGTGTGTGAATTTGTGATGGATGTGTCTGGCAGTTATTAGCGGCCATGTTTGGAGGCCTACCTGTGTTCCCTGATATGGAAATCAATGTCATTACTAGTGTTGACAGGACAGTAATATTCAAGTTCCTGCAATATGTCTAGGTCCCTATTTAAATGTAAGCTAATTTGTGATATTGACCATGTTGACTGCTTTGTACAAAAAGGTCAGAATTTCCTCGTGCCTAATCTGTTCTATTGAGCCAAGTGTTCAGACAGTATTCCACCTGATATGATCTAAAATGGATAAGCTTTTCACAGACTTGTGGAGTCCATGCTATCCTGAGTGCACACTGTATTACAGCAAAAAGGGACACACCAAATACTAAGAAACTGAAATTCATGTAAACACGTGTAGCCAGGTTCCTTTTCCTTCTTCCTCATTTAATCAGAAAAGGAACAAAAATGCCATGGGCTACTTGAAGATACCACCACCATGCTTCACTGGGGCTGTCTCTTGGCTGATACCTTTCTTGAACTTTATACCAGAAGACATGAATTTCTATTCAACCCATGTCACACATTTAATTGCAACATGTAGATTACATTTAATTAATTATGGGACTAACTATGCATGACTCCAAGCTCCACCATAACAATAACTATGTTCAACTAAATTTATATATGAAATAGTCTGATATATATATGTATATATATATATATATATATATATATATATATATATATATATATATATATATATATATATATATATATATATATATTTATATATATAGTATATTCAGTTAGCATGTCACGTCAATGTTGGCTAGTTGCTTATGTCTTACAGAAGATCCCCACAGCACTGCTTACACAAAAACACAAGCTTGCAACACTTTAAGCAAAGATTCAACAGTCTACTAAATAGTGCAGACATACAGAAAGGGTTGACACATTTTTTACCGATCGAAACGGTTGACACATGCTCAATTTTCAAGTATCCAGTGACATGTTCAGTATTAGAGAGGCTATCCTACCTGAATTTCTAACCTCCCCTGCGTAATCTGAGCATTAATAATGCATGAGTTAATTGACACTGAGCAGTTATCAATAAAAAGATTGATTTCAGGCAGTCTGAGGCCCCAAATTTGAGATTAATCTTAATCATATATTGAGTAAATGAGAGCAGCTACACGAAATAATGGTAAAGAAAAAAAATAACAAGGTTGTGGCGAGTGTTTGTGCGTGTAAAGCTTTCTCTTGGCCAGTGTAAAAGCTGTAAATTGGAGTGACTCTAAAAACAGCAATGTGGAGGCAGCCAGAGCCAGCTAGATCTCTCTGGGGACCACAGAATATTGCAATGCGCATACATCTCAGCACATCCTCACTATGCGGAATAATGTTGATTTATAACTACGCACATAAATGAATAGAAATTTGCACAAAACCAACTGCTCTACATTTTACATTAAAATCAGCATTGCAGGCGAGTATAATTATATAGCAGGAACTACAGTAGAGTATGCTATTACATTGCCTTCCTAAGCACCTGCATCTTTTATAGCCACGCAACGCGTGCATAACACTCGTGAATTCCATCATATGCAATTAATTTCTAACATATTTTTGCTTTTGTGTAGCTTCTGAAAATGCATCGGGTTAAGCAAAATAACAGCACAGTCAGGTGTGGATGACTCATGAGGTGCCATGTCTGCTGCTTTAACTTTCCTTTGCTAATGTTATGGGCTGCATACAGCAAAGCAATGTGGTTGTAATAAAACACAATGGGCCATTACCTGTCTTCCATTAGACACACCAGACGCAAATCTCTTCCTGCAGGCAATCAGCTAGATTTTTCTTTATTATTACTGTATATCATTCAGCTGACACATTGTTCCCAAAGAGAGTTACATCAGCTCAGGGATAAACGCCTTGTGCAAGGTTCCAATGAGGGTATCAGAGTCTTTACATTTGAGAAATGACCAGGTTTCTGTCTACTATTACCTTCACCACTGTATCTCAACACAATCTCCAATTTCTCATTCTGCTTTTTTAATACTTACTGCTTGAGTCTTCTGTATTATTGCTCCGTAGAAATAGAACTATGGTTTCTAATAAACCAGTAGTTTGGAAAAAGTGCAATTTGCTTCTTATTTTTTTGCCTCATTACCTTATAGAGTATAAAATAGTACGCAGTTCCTCTGCAAAATAAACATTGATATCTATAATCTGTGCTCGTATGACTCTGAAAACATTAAATGTAGATTACATTTAGATGCACTAAAGTCTCTAAAGTGAAACTTTTTTTTATTAGTTTATTGTTTTATCAATGTCAGGCAGATTGCAGATCCGGAAGCTCTAAGGAAAATCTTGATTACTAAGGTGAGAATACACTACATTGTAGGGCACACACACACACACACACACACACACACACACACACACACACACACACTTACACACACTCCTTCACAACTAGGGACAATTTTAGAAAATCCAGTTCAAATACCAGCATGTATTTGGGAGGTGTGAGAAAACTAGAGAACCTGGAAGAAACCCATATGGCCACAGCAAATCTTACCAAAGCTCAGGGATACCCTGGAGCTGTGAGGCAACAACACTACTTGGTGTGCCACTATCACTTACCTCAGTAAATATAATTGTTGGCCCAATGTAAGCATGTCAAGAAGAAGGTGTGTATTGGACTCTGTCATTCAATCCTTCCTAGACATGCCCTGAATAACCCTTCACATAGCCAGCACCTTTACCCTTCAAAACCATTTTGTTTTCATGGCAGAGTTATGTGACCACTTTTATCCACATTTATGTGGTGGTAAATGAGATTAGCAGAAAAAAGGGATTTATGATACCGAAAAAGGAACAAAATCTACTTGCTTTTGAGTATGACGTATCCATGTTATAAAGAAACAGTATACTTCTATGTGTTTATTGTCAGCTGTGTCATTATTGGCAATGTAGAGTGCAAGGAAACATGGATGGAGTGTTACGGGATATACAGTAGAGCTTCTTGTAAATAGGTACTGTATGGATGGTATGCCTTGTGAAAAAGTACATTTGTATTAGTCAAGCAGCATTTGAAAAAGTAGTCGATTAGTCAGTCATGTCTAGTCATCAGTGCAATAAATGTACAAAATAATTATTATTTCACTTATTTAAGGATGTACCAATTCGTAAAATGTACTTGTGTGGTTGCACAGCAAAGAAGCTCATGTCCTTTAACAGAAACCTCTTTTGATTGCGCTTCTATGGATGGAAAGTTATGTCTATAGCAGCCTCTGCGAGGTTTTTACCTGATAACGAACCATGTGTTACAGTTTTTCTCAATTGCTAAAACACTAAACCCTATTGTCTGAACCAAATGCTCAGTTGCCTGAACCCACTGATTGAATCAATCACTCTTTTGGCAAAACCATAAGCACTTTTCACCTGTTTAGACACAACTTGACACCACATTTTCATTGTGATGCACCCGTGCTGCATAATGGTGAGCACAGGTGACAAAAGTCAAACACAATTAAAGCACAGGTGTCACCACTTGAACACAACAACGCAAAATTGATCACACTTGCGGCTAATAATGTGAGGGAACATATACAGCAAGCCAGTTCAGAGAGCACTGGTTTGCGAGACCCTACAATGGATAGACGTCTGAGAGGAAGAGTTTGTGTGAGAGGAGGTCGAGGGGGTCAGCGAAGACAAAGAACAGTAATATCTGATGAAATCAGAGCTACTGTGATTGACCATGTTCTTGTCCATGGTATGAGCATGAGGGAGGCTGGTCAAAGGGTACAACCAAACATCAGTAGATTCACTGTGTCCACCATAATCCGAAGATTTAGAGAAGAGAACAGGTAATTACCTTTTTTTGACATTATAGTACAGTATGTAAATGTTGACAGCAATTACTGTATGACATACTATATACTGTACCACAGTATACTGTAAGTAAATATATGCTTCAGTACATCACTGTACCAATGTACTGTTGGTCTAACTGTTTGTAGGCCTAGTATTCCATGTATATTTTTTGTAACTCCATGTTCTCTTTTTGTAGAATTGAAAGACTGCCACATGGGGGTGGGAGGACAGGTATGTTCTCCCCACACCAAGAGACCCTAATTGTTGATATGGTCCGTGAGAACAATGCCATTAAACTGAGTGAAATTCAGCAGAAGATCATTGAGGACCATGTAAATTTTGAGGGTATCAACAGTGTCAGCCTCTCTACTGTTGACCGTGTCCTCAAGCACAACAGACTGCGCATGAAACAGCCCTTTGATCGCAGAGTCAAAGAGCAAAGATTCCAGTATGTACGGGTTGGCATATATCCAGACACATTCAATGTTGATTACTCTAAGTAGTGATTTACTCTAGTGGCCTAAATCACTTTTTCCATATCACCCACAAAACTATATCTATTTCTACAGAGGGTTCTTCAAATGGATGCAATGGAAGGACCCCATGAATACGTGTACATGGATGAAGCTGAGTTTAATCTCACCAAAAGGAGAAGGAGAGGCCGTAATGTGATTGGCCCTCAGGCCATTGTTGGTGTTCCTGGGCAGCGTGGTGGCAATGTCACATTATGTGCTGCCATCAGCAATCATGGGGTTGTCCACCATCATGCCAACCTGGGGCCCTACAACACTCACCAGCTCCTCATTTTCCTCATTAGCATGCGAGATGCTCTGTTAGGGCAGCAGGATGAGCATCCCATCTATGTTGTTGTTTGGGACAATGTGAGTTTTCACAGAGCCCTCCAGGTTAGAGAGTGGTTCAATATGAACCAAGGTTTTATCAATCTTTGCCTTCCACCATACTCCCCTTTCCTAAACCCCATTGAGGAATTCTTCTCCTCATGGCGGTGGAGGTATATGAACGCCAACCTTACACCAGGGTACATCTCCTGCAAGCCATGGGACTTGACTGTGGTGACATAGGTGTGGAGGCATGCTAAGCCTGGATACGGCATGCCAGGGGTTTTTCCCCCGTTGCCTGGCCAGACAAAATGTGGCCTGTGATGTGGATGAAGTCCTGTGGCCTGACCCAGTACAGAGACATGATGCTGTGGCTGAGTAATGCACTTATTTGTGTATTTTTGTACTTTATTTTTACATGGGCTTACTGTACACAAGTGGCAAACGCATAAGATTTCTGTTTGTTTTTACAAATGCACAAGATTTCTGTGTTGTCTTTTTGTACAAGTGCTAAATGCCCAGGGTTTTTTTGTTTTGCAACATGTATTTAGCCTAAAGTGAACAATAAACATTTATTTCTCCAGCTTCATGTCCTGAGCATTGTGTTTTCTGTTTTTCTACGTAGTGTCTAGTGACTGTTCCATAGTGATTTTAATTTCGATTGACTCGGGGCACGATTTGACAACATAGTTCAGTTTTGAGCACAGATTGAACTGTTTTGAGGTGAAAGTTTGGTTTTGCAAGGAGAGTCTGAGGTTTTGTGAATGTAGCTTGAGAATTTGGTTTTGTGTTCACAGTTTAGAGAAAAGGAGAGCAGCTTTCAAGAAATGTGTCTTAGCAATCAAGAAAAACTGTAAAACAGCATGGTCAATTCTGGCTTCAGTAGCATCCAAAAACATGTCTGGATTCAACCGGTCTAAACTAGCCGGGTTAGTTTGGATTTTGAATACAGCTAAATAAATAAATACAAAAATAACTGCAAGGTCAGGAATGATTGCTTAGAAAAAAAACCCTAAAAGTGATTTGAAAGTGAAAAATGTTCCATTGATGCACAATACAATGTAAAACCTTTTCAGTGTGCAGTCTTACACACTGTAGTTCCACAGCATACAGTAGACTATAGAATTAGCTTGAAATTGTCAGAAATATTTTTTGACTAACAACATTTTTTACCTTTCCTAAAGCTTTCTTTACCATCTGCCTAACTACTTTTTTCCACCACCTTGACTAGTCTATGCAAACCTTAATGGCGTGTGGAATCACAGAGTAAACAATTGCACATTAAATGAAGTCTGCATTACAAGATACAACTTTTTAAGTAATCTATATTTACAAGTTACTGTTTTGATGACACGGTCTAATCAGTAAATTCTTTACAAATTATAGAATATTATTAAACCAACATATCTTCAGACTCAATTAAACTCATTCATCTCATCCACAAAAAGTACTGGGATTAAAGTAATGAATGCCAAATGCAATAATCACAACAATGAATATCTTTTATGCTGCTGTAACTATGGGAGTATAAACAATTTCATATTAATATTTAAATGCCATGGAGTGTGGAATGTGCAGAGATACTTGCTTTGGGTCTAACATTATCTTATTGTTCTTGTGCAGGGCTGTTATTACTCCAGTCTATCAGAGGTGGGAATCACTATGGTAATCAGAATATGAAGATTTTTTTTTTTTGTATGTTTTAGAAGAACCAAACAATGTTATGAAATGCAGTCTAGAGTAAACCAAGCTTAGATATATAGTGTCAGTAATATAACACCATCGGATAAGCGGTATAAGATGAGTGAGTGAGTGAGTGAGTGAGTGAGTTAGTGAGTAATATAACACCAATGCTGTATATGATTAGTCTATTGGATGGATTTTGAAGGCATTACTGAGTCTCCTTAACATCCAACATTGAATTTTTTTATTTATTTATTTTTTTTGCACTTGGACTCTATAGCTAGATGTCTTTTCATATAACTCACCCTGAATCCTCAATAGTGGAAGCATTACTTCTATGTTAATATCACATTGCCAACTTGCCTTTTTTTCTCATTCCAACATCTCCCTGGTGATTTTCTATTTCTGGAACTATATGAGATGAATTCCATTATACTCCCTAAAATTCCTTTCCCACCTCGGCACACTGGTATTAAGTCCAGTACCATTGTGGGATGAGAAAAATAATGCATAACAAGTATAACCCATTTTTGCACTGCTTTTATTTCAGAATCCAGTTTTTCAAAGTAAAAAAAATATTATGCTTGTCTTTCTTATGTTCACAATAATGGTGAATCTGTCATTGACTTTAAAGTGTTTGTTTACAATAACCAAACCTATCAAAATACACTGACTGCCCAATTTCTTAGTTAAACTATACTGGTACTGGGTAGGGCTCCTTTTGCTCCTAAATAGGGCTCATTTTTTCATGGCAGTTCCAAAAAATATTGCAGACATTCCTTTGAGATTATGGACAATGTTCACATGATTGCATCACGTAATTCCTGAAAATTTTTACAATTCCTACAACCTGTAAATTTCATTTTACCATATCCCAAAAGTGTTTATATGGATTCAGATCTAGGGACTGAGAAAGCTGCTGTAGAACACTGAACATTTTGATGTTCATGAAATCAATTAAATTAATTTTTCCTGCTGGAAGGAGCCATTAGAAGTAGTAGCCATTAAGTTGTAATCATTAAGGTATGCACATGATCAGTAACAACACTCAAATAGGATGTGTGATGACTGATTGGTATTAAAGGGCCCAAAGTATGCCAAAAAACATTCTCCATCCCTGTGTGAACTGTTGACACAAGGCAGGCTGGGTTCATGCTGTTGGCACCAAATCCTGACCCTCATACTATCTGTGTGTCTCAGCAGAAATCAAGATTCATCAGACCAGGCTATGTTTTTTCCCAGTCTTCAACTGTCCAGTTTTGGTGAGTCTGTACCCACTGCAGCCTCAGTGTTCTGTTCTTGACTGTCAGAAGTTGACGTTGTGAATTCTGAGATGCTTATCTGCTCGCCAGAGTTATCAAAGCCATTCTGTTGTCTCAAATCGGTCTGAACATTCTCCATTAACCTCTTTCACCAACAAGAAGTTTCCTTCCACAAAAGTAACACTTACTGTATGATTTCTTGGTTTCTTTTTAGTGCACCATTCTGAGCAAACTTCAGAAACTGTTATGTACTAAACTCCCCAGGATATCAGCAGTTATTGCAATACTCAATCCAACTTGTTTGGCATCAACAATCCTGCTACTGTATGGTCAAAACACACCAACATCACATTATTCCCTATACTCATGGTTTGCCTGGAGTTGCTTGCCTGTATCTGCACGATTTTATGCATTGCTCAGCTGCCATATGATTGGTTGGTTAAATAATTGCATGAAGATGTAGGTGTACAGTGTTCCTAATAAAGATGTCAGTGAATACCATTGATTGCTATGTGATCCAAAAAGCACAACTGCAGCACTCAGGAGCCCAAAATTTTAAATATTTTTTATTGGTTTCTTATATATAAAGAAGCCTTTATTATTGTCACATATACATTACAGCACAGCTAAATCTTTTCTTCACATACCCCAATGTTTTTTATAAAGTTGATGTCAGAGTGCATGGTCAGCCATGATAGAGCAGCCCTGGAGCAGAGAGGGTTACCGCATGTGCAGACCTGTGCAGGGGACCCACATCAGCATGATAGTGCCGGGGCTTGAACCCTGATTTATCCGATCAATAACCCAGAACCACTTGAGCTACCACTGCTTTGAATAGTCATTTCCATAGGCTTAGTTTAAAAATGTTTCATCCTAGGTGAATACAAAACTGCAGCAAAACTGCCCATTGTGTAAGACTACACTGGGAAAAGTCTTTTAAGTTTATTTAAAAATTTTGGCTTTAATGGAATATTATTGCATTCACAAGTGTAGAGGTGTTCAAGACAATCCCACTCCTACACATTCCCAATGGAATTTCTCCCACTTTTGTTTTTATGTGTAAAGTAGAAGTAAAATTTGAAATGAAATCTGTGTACTGTGCCGTAGTGAGTTCCCTCTGGACCACTGAATTCTGTCCGATGTGTCAGTGTAGTTCTAGTGTACAGCAACACATGCTGTTTATGCCGGTTACTCTCTCTGGTCATTATCGGCTTGGAAAAAAATCATGTTTCTGCTGTAGACGCAGCATCTGCCCTTCAAGGAAGGCTGATCAGTGAATTATAAGGAGTGCTCTGCTGATTGACATGAGCTTCCATAACGCTCTCAGATTCAAAATCAGCAATGTCGCTGCAAGATCATTCACGAGTGAACGGAACATCACTAAAATAGAGTAATACGCCACACAGATTTGTTAAAATGCACTGCACTGATTTCTTTAGTAGTATAAAATTCATCAAAGCTGGAAGTTTGTAGAATATACATGGCTGTTAATTATTGTTTTGGTTTTATTTTTTTATCCCTAATTGCATTCCATTTATGCTTATATTAAAATTTGATTTTATTTGATGTCTTTAAATGTCTTTTTTTTTTGCTATTGTTTATGAACATTTAACTACAGAAAAAAAAAAGAAAACATATCCTGAATCCTTTTTGCTTTAACTATATAAAAAATAATTACTTGACTAATTTCTTTTAATTGCTTGTGGATAAGAAAAAATACCTTCTTTTCTTACCCCTAATACACAACATTTTCTTCAGCCTTTTTGGAATCCTAGAGACCAGGGCTTTTTAAAATGAGAAAAAATGCATCATTTTATCTGCAGCATACTGTAATTATCAGTTCATTAACTTTCTGCCCTGCAGTACTAAATCCCTCTGAGTTTACAGCACGATAAACGTATAGATTCATAAGAAATTACGTAGAATGTGCTGGAATAGGCAGGAAATAGTATCCCAGGGAGCACAATCATTCTGCTATGACAGGTAAATCGCTTCAGGAGTGAGAAAAGAAAAATAAACCCTTATCCTAAACACATTTGCTGTATGAATATAAGGATATGAAAAAAAAATATATGCCAGAGAATTGGTTTAATATTTGTTCAGCATTGGCTGTAATTGCTCTAGATAAACAATTTTTTGTAAATAAACAAACAAATAAATAAATAAATAAATAAATAAATAAAGCTTGACTAGTCTCCACATGACACTTATGACATTGAATAAAAATCTAATTAGCCAAAACATGGTGTGTGTTTTCTCCAAAATCATGCACTGCTAATTTGCTTGCACATATCTTCTGTGTCTAATACTGTATGAAATTCTTTGCTTTTTTTTCCTTTTGAGACAGTAAATAAGATCCAAGTCAAAAAATAACTGTAAAGATGTGTCTGACAGCATTTTACAATAAAGTTACAAAACACAGGTATAAATAAAGTGTGACAAGTAAATTAATAAAAAAAAGTGTGTGTGTGTGTGTGTGTGGGTTGTGTGTGCAAGGCAAGGCACCTATTGTATTTTTTTTATAGTTATAGACGCAGTATCCCTTTGAAATAAAATAAATACATATAGAAAAATATGCTTCAATTATTTGAAATAATAATAATAATAATAACAATAATAATAACAATAATAAATTATTTTTATTATTGTTATTATTATTATTATTATTATTATTATTATTATTATTATTATTATTGTTGTTGTTGTTCTTGTTATTCTTAGTCATTTTTATTATTCTTTTATTTTTTAGCAAGACGAATAGTACAAACAGGGCAGAACAAGTCAAGAACAAGAGGTAAAATTGCTTTTTATCATATAGTGAGTGCATGGCAAAGAATACCACATTTGTTAAGCAAGTTCCACAAAACGTTTTTTTAAGACAGTAATTTGGATATATTACAGGAAGCCTGGAACATGGAACATTTACTCACTCATCTTCTACCGCTTATCCGAACTACCACGGGTCACGGGGAGCCTGTGCCTCAGGCGTTATCGGGCATCAAGGCAGGATACACCCTGGACGGAGTGCCAACCCATCACAGGGCACACACACACTCTCATTCACTCACGCAATCACACACTACGGACAATTTTCCAGAGATGCCAATCAACCTACCATGCATGTCTTTGGACCGGGGGAGGAAACCGGAGTACCCGGAGGAAACCCCCGAGGCACGGGGAGAACATGCATACTCCACACACACAAGGCGGAGGCCTGGAGGTGTGAGGCAAACGTGCTAACCACTAAGCCACCGTGCCCCATGGAATATTTAGTCAAATTAAATTATTATCCCATTACTATTACTACAATTCCTTTCAATTACATACACTATGATTAGCTCTAGGTATCTATGTAATGGCTAATATTACACAGCCCTGACAGTCTCAGTCAAAAAATGTACAGTTATTATAAAGGTTTTGTTATTTCTTTTGACTCAAAAAGGCCATGACTTTGACTTTAATTGAGCTTCTGTTTGGAAGAACTGAACTTTGGAGACGGACTTATTTATAGCAATTTAAACTGAGCCCAGACAGACTTGAGTAAGAGTCTTATAAAGTCCTTTAGCCTATTTAAGTAGCATTAAAGCCCTGTTAACAATATTTCATCCTTTAAAATTAGCCTAGCAAAATCCCTTCATTTGGAGAGCCATCAACCTGCACATATTGGATCTAACACTAATCCAACACAGCTAATTTTATTAAGCAGATGTTCATCTGCATTGCAGTTAGCTGAATCAGGCATGTTTGTGCCAGATTCCAGTAAAAAAATGTGCTAGCAGAAAAACAACAAAACAAAAGGTTGTGGATTTTAATATTCAAGAAAAAAAACAAAAAAAACAAGGCAATTATTTAGTTTAATCCAGATTTACTGTGTGACGACAGTGGACTTTCCAAACATACAACCCCAGTTAATGAAGAAACACATCAAAGGTCTTGATACCAACATAATATACAAAAACTGATTGCATTTTTTTTTTTTTTGTAATTGTCATTGATCACATCAATAATTCATTCATCCATTTTCAGTAACTGTAATTCTCCTCACTTAGGGTCAGGATGTAAACTGGGTGTAAAAAGTGATTTAGCCCAAAATGGCATGTAATTAAAGACTTCAATAACCAAGTCTGTGGAATGGCAATTAACTGGCACACCCGCAAACCCCCATCCAAACCTCTACCCAAATCCCAAATGTGTTATTAAACAAAACCTAGCTGGACAATCTTCAATTAACAAAAAATGAAACCAGAGCACCAAAATTTCCCACAATTTTAACACAATTTTTGGAACAAATAAATATGGCATATCCTAGAAGACATGACATTTAGTTAAATCAGATCGAGTATAATCATAAAGACAAAATTTACTTGAATGTCTCAATGATTAACTCAGACCCTTAGGAGACATAATCCCTTAGTGTATCCTTAAATAGAAGAGAACTCCCAAATATATGCATTTCGGAACAAGCAGTGGGAAGAGAATAAGGAAGATAGACTGAAAACTGATTATCTGACTAATAATCTAATAAAAAAACTCAAGGATTTGAACAGAGCTCTTTTATTTTCCCCCATTTCCTCTCTTCTGGGAAGTAGTTTGCGGTAAAAGGACACCATTTCTATACTAAACAGATATAAAATATATAAGAATTAAATTCAGCAGTTCAGGTCAAGTTTATTTATAAAAGTCCAAAGATACAAGCATGTGTCAATGATCTTGACCTGCCCTCTATCAAACGAAGAAAATGCCCTAAATTGTATGTACATAAAATAAATGAATGATTCCTTGACAAGGCAAATCAAAGGTTGGGAGAACCTGATCTTATGAAACATTCATATAAATTAAAGCAAGTACTGTATGAGCAACGTGTTTGGATTTTGCAAACTTCTTTATAAATTTGCATATATTACGCTTACAGTATGCATCTATCCATTCATCTATCCACCCATCTATCCATCTATGTGATACATCTATCTATTTAATCATAATCTTCATGTGAGATATGAGTTTCTGTATATTGGCATGCAGGTGTGCAGATTATTCAATACCGACTGTGTCGTAATTAAGCTTTTCTTTTTGCTTGTTGCAGCAGAAGCAGAATCTGATGCAAAGCAATTTCATCATTTGCTTAGGTGAGATTGGTGTATGTTTAATGGAAGAAAAGTGAACACTGGACCTCAAGAACCTGGCAAACAGGGAAGTCTCACTACAAAACAAGCCAGATGTGAGTCATACTATTGTTTGAACGTAACATTTTGGTGCTGCCTGCTTAATGACTTTTTCACTAAAAATATCCTTCATTTCGTTTCCTTGATTATTGGAATCTCTCTAGTCTCCTAAAATATCCACTTCACAGCTTGATAGCATCTATCGTGTTTGGTGCATGTGGTGGTGGTATGATTCAAAGATTCAATCAAAGTGGTTCCAACAACAACAACAACAACAACAACAACAACAACAAAACATTTTGTGTGAGAGGCTTGAAACACAGGACACTTGTGGGGAGTGTCTGTAGCAAGTATCGATTTATTTTCCTGGAAGAAAAAAACAGCCTTATTATTAAAAAAAGACATTAGATCTAATATGCAGTCTATTTTAGGGGTCTAAATATAACATGCTTGGTACAGTATGGACTTGTGTTTCATCTTCAATTCAATGGTTAGACATTCAGGTACTGTATGCGTGGAATTCTTGAGTTATACCCTAAGCCTTATCAGAATAAACGATCTGTTACAGACATTTAACAAATAAAATAGATAATGCAAACAACACAGTGTTTTATTAAGGTGTTGAGTCAACACAAGCCACCAGAACTGCTCCTTGTCATTGAGTCTAAAAGTTTCTGAAATCATACTGGAAGAACAAAGTCTATTGTTTCAAAAGATTCTCTCAGCTGGTGATGGGGTTTTTACTTTCATGTGGGTGGTAGCATGTGGTCAAATATTTAACCAAAGGATGGCTCATATATGAGGAAAAAAAGAACAGTATTTATATAATCATCTTTAGTAATTGCCTGGTCAGGCTCATTGGGGTTTAAATTAAGCTGGTATCTTGAATATGTTTTATCAAATAAAACCAAATAAATTTGTAAGAAAATATTGTGGGCAGCTAAAATGAAGAAAAATAACTGCATATACAGTATATAGTGAAAGAAAAAAAATAGTTTGGTCCAATTATAAATTTGAGTGATGTAGCTGATGCTGAGGAACTGTCAGAAACTGAACCTACAGACCATGATAACATTTTCACAGTTTTTAGAGCGCACAGCAAAATGATTCATCCATCAATCTATCCATCCATCCATCCATCCATCCATCCATCCTACACAGCATCACAGGGAGCCTGGAGACTATCCCAGGAACCTCAGGACACAAGGCTAGGTACATGGAGTGCAATCCACACAGTGACACACTGATTCACAAACAGTGGACAATTTAGAGAGCCGAATCAGCCTACAATGCAGGTCTTTGGACTGAGGGAGGAAACCAGGTAAAGCAGTGAGAACATACAATCTCCACATACAGTGCGGATGAATGAATTGAACCGCCAAACCTCTATGTATGATTTTTACATATGTATCATTAAAATAAACAAAACATCTTTTAGACTATGCTCACGTCGTAGGTAAATTTGGTAGCACAAAACAGATACAGTATAGATCCCTAGAACAAACACAGGGAAAATGCTCATTGAAATGTTTGTCTCATTATAATAAAGCCTAATATGGTCTAATTAAGTATGAGCATCCCCATAACTAACTTCAGCATTTGCCTCAAGCCTGATTAGAGTAGCCAAGCATAGATTGTTATCTTCCAGAGAAGTTCATGTGAAACAGGATGTCTTCAAACGTTTAACTAATTCTTGGTGAATCGGATCTAATTAGTGCCCCACAGCTTGCAATCAAAAAGTCAAGACATAATTTCATTAAGTTTAATTAAACACACAAAAAGATATCCGTTGATAAAGGCGACATGTCCTCTGACTCACTCCTACTGTAACACAATAGAAACTGAATAAACCACAAGAACAAGTTAATCCTTGGGCCTTCAATCCACTTGTCGTAAGTCATAGGACAGATGATGTTACACAATGCGATAAAGTCGTATAGATTCAGTTCCTTTCTTTGATTTCATTATATTGTACAGTGCATTTTGCTGAATAAGCACATATACAGTAGTGCACCATAAGCTATTGATCACTACATTACTGCATGACAAATTGCTGAGCTCCTGTACTGTAAGTGTATTGAAAGTGAATAAGGTTCTAAAGTGTTGTCATATGTGCATTTAGTTGGTGCTCCTGCTGGTTTCTTAAATGTTTGACATCGTGTGTTGATACAAACAGAAATAAATACATGAATAAATATATTCCTACAAATAATAATAATAATAATAATAATAATAATAATAATAATAATAATAATAATAATAATAATAATAATAACAGTAATGTCAGAAGCTGGCAATCACAGTTGGCAATAAACCTGTCAAGACAGATAAGGATGTTACATAATTCCCAACATATTATCAGACGTCTTTATAAGCCACTTGTTTATGAACACTCTTAAACCTTAAACCTTACTCTTAAAGGAGAAGGTAAACTTTGTTTAAAGTGCTCATGGCATCTAATTGCTCATCTGCATACATGTCAACTACCCATTAAACTTTGTACCCTTTAAACCTGTGAAGTATGTAAAGAGCTTTTTTCTTTTTGCTTTTTGTTCACAATCGTAGCTTTGTTCTCTAAAACAATTGAGAGACAATTTCAAGCTTTGAGTGTACCTTGGTGAGGCAATTGTTTCAGATTATTCATGCTTTGATGGAAGACGATAGTGTCTAACAGGAGTGTACTGAGACTTCTCCCTCATGCACGGTGGATAACTGTGAAGAGGTGCGAGGAAGATCTATAAATGGATCTCCTGACAAACAAGAGGAGGAGGAGGGAGTGACGAGAGAGACTGAAGGAGGAAGGGAGATGTATTAGGGGGATAGATCAGAGAGTCAATAGGGAAAAAAGCGAGAAATGTGCTGGGCTGGGCTGATGCACCCATCAAAAAGATGCCCTAGAGACAACGAACAGTGAACAGACGACACATTTTTTTTTTTGCTATTCCCCACACAAGGAACAACGCAAAGGCAGGTCCTTGTATAACCTTATTTTGTACTGATTTGACTTGCTTTTGCCAAACAATGACCTGGGATAGTTGTAGCTCGATAGTTAAAGAAAGAGATTAGGCAAAAATTACATTGATGTCCAAAATAGACAATTAGCCGAAACATTAGCTATGAAGCTAACGTTTATAATAAGTAATGGAGGATTTGACATTACCAATGTAAAATTGTGCAATGTGTGTGTATGACATTAATATCAACCCAGAATTAAGCACGATTGAGTTGAGACGATATCACATTTGGCTTAGGTCAGTTTACTATCTGTCTTGCAATAGAAATGTCGATTTGCCTTTTTTATTTTATTTCATTCTAATTGTCATAAAATAAGACCACGATCTATAGTTATTAAGGAATAATAACTATAGATCTAAAACAAGCAGTGAACATCCTGCCCCAAAAATTCTGTATCTACTTATTATCTACAAAGAAAAGCAAATCAATAGAATATCACATTACCTTTGATAAATTGTAGTTTTTTTTTTTTTTTGTTTGTTTGTTTTTTACTTTTTATGACACAAAAGTGATAATTAATATTTCAATGGAATTCTGGACAAGGACTTTTTAAATATTTATTGAAAGATTAAAATATATGGCAAAGCTAAGACTGAGCCTCAATTTAAATATATTTTCAGTTTGATAAGTATATTTAATAAAAAATATTCTGTACTCAAATTGATCAGCTATTTAGAAATGCAATTGCTGAACAAAAGCAATTGTTTTTAGACATAACATGTTAGCAACTTAAGGCCCAAAGCTCTAGCTCAAAGGCAAACAAATGTCTAAAAAATTTAACAAATTGCTAAAAACATCACATATACTGCATGACTTTTTATAAATTTGTCTTAGCCTACAGTATACTATGCAAAAGCCAAATTTGGGTCAGTTTCAGCATGGCTGAAAATAACGCAAAGTGCTTATGATGGTATTTTCACAAAATATTTCTGAAGGAGCATTATGTGAACATGTGCCAAAGAGACTTCTTAAATAATAAACCTCCACTCTCTTACCATGAGTTACAACCTTAGGGCTTTTTCCAGATAGGCACTTCAAAACCTTTCTCTTTACAGAAGCTTTCCTCTTTAGCTGACACTACAAGAACCTGTTTAGTGGTTTGTGGAATGGTTACAAGAAGAGATCATATAATGCTCAATTTCGTCACATCACAACTACCATATTTCTTTCTCTTTTTTCATTTCTGTACATTTTCTCTTCATGGACAATGACGTAGATCAACCTGAATCCTGACAAGGCTTGCTAGTGGATGCTTCACTGTCAAGCCGTTTTTATATGAACTGTATACATTGGGATACAGTTACTGAATTACTGAAACTATTGTTACTGAAATAGTTCTGGACTGTTGAAATAAGACATCTGTAAGTGAATAAGAAAAAAACAGCACCTGCGAAGTCCTCAGAGGCCCATTTGTGTACAAAGAGTACTGCAGAGAAACCCAGTGTTTCTTTATTGCTCAACAAAAATTGAAATGCAGCCACCATTGATCCTACTATGAAATGTATTTCCCTTTCAAGTCTGTTCCTGTTGTTAATTAAGCAATTAAAACTTGGAAGGAAAGGAAAAAAATCCCTCTGAGTAAGGGTTGAGATATCAGATTCCTTGTAAGAATATAAATAATTACTCATATAAAGAAAAGACTTACTAGTTTATAGATAATCTGGCAGAGAAGGGTGCCACTGAATGACGTGAGAGATGATATAACATTACAGCATGAGCTTTAGACAACCTGCCACGGATGTAAATTTCAGTGTGTCTGCCTGTCAGGATTCTCTTAATCCCAAGGACAAAAGCACATGATGTGATTTCATTAATAATACTCATGATGAAAAATAGGAATGAGGCTCATGTTAATGGAATGCTGTATTTTTGTTCATCTCAGTTCTTTTACAGGAACTCAAAGGTGAATTGGCGAATTATGTCAATAAATGTTATTATACACAAACACGTGGCTATAAAATGTAACATACAAAAGATTAGTATTCACTCAACAATCAAATGTATATATTTTTTTAATACAAAAAGTAATTAAACAAAAACCTCGTCATTTTTTGTTGTATAAGTATTCGCAGCTTGCATTTACAGTTTTCTGGGATATGTCTCTATGAGCTTTGCACATCTGGTTCCCAGTGGAGACCTGGTGAACAGCAATTTCCTTGAAACAGCAAAAGTCTTGCCATAAATTCTCAATTGGTTTGAGGTCTGGGGATTGTCTTAGTCACTGTGACAAATTCAAGGTCTTGTTAAACCACAATAGTGTATCATTGGCACTATACTTAGGACTATTGTTCCATTGGAAGGTGAACCTTCATCTTAGTCTCTTATAAACTGAAACAGGTTTTCTTTAAAGTTTGCCATGTAGTTGACTTCACCCATCTCTCCCTAAATGCTCACTTACGTTCTCAGTCCATTCTACTGACATGCATGCCCATATAACATGCTACCACCACCATGCTACACTGTGCGGCTTTATGTTGAGTTCCTAATGTTCTTTGTGCCAAAGGTCAAATGGTTTAGATTTAGAATACAAAATCACATGTGACAGACATGAGAATGTGATTTTATCAAACGTTTTACAGCAGCAGCAACAACAAAATTCTTTCAGTTTATACTTTTTCTAAAATTCCTTGAGGCGTTATACCTTAATGAGAACACAGATCAACTTAGTAGAAAATGTTCATTCATTCATTCATTCATTCATCTTCTACCACTTATCCGAACTACCTCGGGTCACAGGGAGCCTGTGCCTATCTCAGGCATCATGGCAGGATACACCCTGGACGGAGTGCCATCCCATCGCAGGGCACACGCACACACACTCTCATTCACTCACGCAATCACACACTACGGACAATTTTCCAGAGATGCCAATCAACCTACCATGCATGTCTTTGGACCGGGGGAGGAAACCGGAGTACCCGGAGGAAACCCCCGAGGCACGGGGAGAACATGCAGACTCCACACACACAAGGTGGAGGCGGGAATCGAACCCCGACCCTGGAGGTGTGAGGCGAACGTGCTAACCACTAAGCCACCATGCCCCCCTTATGTTGGCAACTAAGGAACATTAAATAAATGAAGAGCATGAGTAAGCCAAGCAAGGATGATTCAAGTTATGGGCTGGTTAAGTGAAAGGCTTGATCTTTAACGTCTGCCTAGCTATTAAAAGAAGAATGCTTAGTACAGTTGAACTGGGCAAAGAAGGCTTTTTGAGAGAATAACAATGTACAATCTACACTACAGCAGCAAGTACAAGGACAGATATTTTGTATGATTCAGAGGTAAATAGATCAAAAGTTCTTGTTTTCTTGTCTTTTGGCTGAAAGTTTATCATTTGTGAATTGTTATGTTACAAAAATATCTTGAAAGGTGACAGGAAAATCCTTTTAAACAGTTGATATTATCACCCTAAGCAAAATGTCTAAGGATGAGATGGTTTTACATCATTCAGTGCAAATGAATGAGGGATCATGATTTGAGGAGTGCTTCATCTTGACATATCCCCTTCCAGTAATGTCAGTGTGGGTGGAGATACAGCAGGTGCAGAAGACATCGATCTAACAGTCGTCTTGATGGCCTTCAACCTCTAACTGGCACTCAAGGTTACACAGCTGCAGCAAAGGTACAATTTTTATACCACTACCATTTGTACAACCACACTCATGGCCTCATCCTTCTCTACATGAGACACTGGAGAACAAGCAGAGTGAATAATGTGTATCTCTACATTCAGCAAGCTCTCTCTTTTCTTCCTTGCACACCAAATCGCTGGATGCCATTTGTTTAGGCTTGGTCAACCTGTCAAGCAGTCCATCTATTCCGGCAGTAGTTTCTATCCTTTACCAGTCTGGAATTGCTGCCTGCATGATCATTACTTTGCAGGAAAAAGACTTGCTGAAGGAGAGAATAAAAAGCTGACATTAAATGCCCCATTACTGTGAGTTACTGGGTATGGGCTATGATGCTTGGCGATCAGCACAGAATAAAATAAATGGGTTCTTCTGTATAGTGATTGAGTGTATTTTTTATTTTTTTTTTTGGCTTCTCTGGTTAAAAAGCCCTGCGATGGGTTGGCACTCCGTCCAGGGTGTATCCTGCCTTGATGCCCGATGACGCCCGAGATAGGCACAGGCTCCCCGTGACCCGAGGTTCGGATAAGCGGTAGAAAATGAATGAATGAATGAATGAATGAATGAATGGTTAAAAAGCCTGTCTAGTTTCAAACAGAATGACGCAATGTTTCATTCATTCATTCCTTCATTCATTCATTCATTTTTTTCATGGTGAGAAGGAATTTTAAAGCCTAATTAATATACATCATTGTGTAAGGAAGGCACAAATATTTCAATTCCTTTCTTTTTGAAAATCACCAAACATCTACCTCACTGCCTCACAGCTCCATTGTCTAAGATTCTCTCCTGAATTTGTGTTATGGATTGTGTGGAATTTCAGACTTTCTCCCTGTATCTTCTTGGTTTTTCTTGGGCTTCTCTGGTTTACTCCTAACTTCCATGTGGGTAGGTTAATTGCTTGTTCTTAATTGTCTCTATGTGTGAAGGTGTTTATTGGTATCTGAATCATATCTGTATGGGCAAGGCCTAGATCTAAAAGCAATGCACTGGCAAAACTCTGTTTGTTCCTCAAACTCAGTTAGAGCACTGAAGTTTATATTTGGTCTTGCAACCGTCATCTTTGCTTGTACCCGCCCACAGTATTTTCTAATGAAGTTGGTTTCCAAAACAGAAGAAAATGAATAGTCTAATTTAAATCACTGCTAACCTTACCAAGCAGTTACAATGACGAATAACTAAACAATGAAATTGCCTGCTATTAAACCTAGTGTTTCTCTAAACCTAGATCATAACTGGCAACTTGCTGAATGTAAATAAAAGCATCCTGCTCATGCAACATTTAAATCCTGATGCCTACATCTACTTTCAACCAGATGCCCTGTGAAAAAAAAGTCATATCTGTATTTATGTTTGTTTAGAACATGTTATCTGTTTATTCCAAATAATGAATTCATATTTACTTACATTCCAAGGTCATCAGTTGTCTCCAATTATGCAAAACAGACAATATGCAGTTTTCTCTGGATTCTACCTTTGCGGGTTTGAACAGCGAAAGCAAAGTCAGAGACACTTTATCAAAATTAAGGACACTTGAACCTAAATAAGAACAAATACTTAACATTCTCCCCAGTACCATATTGATGTCTACAAGGTGATTTCTCTTCTAATAGCGCTCTGCCTTTACTCCCCTCCTCAATGTCAAAGTCATTTGATTAAAAGAGCCAGCGAGGATATCAATAGTCTAATAGCAACCCATTTATTCAACATGCCTCAGAGGTTTTAATGTTTTCTATCTTGCTACAAAATGATTGTCCATCCAACCAAACAAACAGAATTACTTATTAAGGATGTATAGATGCCCTGATGTGCTTCCACTGCCATGCACAAGTATTTGGATTTATCCTAACATGAAGAAATTGATGCGTTCAAAGTCCATTCTGATATTAATTCAATTCATCAAACAAACTGAGGTGTAGTCTTTGAAGACTGACTGTGATGAATGCAGCAAAAGAATATACTGTACATCGATAAAACTGTCTGTGACAAAATGATCAAAATATATAGAATCCATAGGATGTTGGAACTTATAAAAGCACAGGGAACCAAGGATATGAAAGTGGAACATGACAAAATTGGAAAAAAAGAAAAGAAAACGGAGATAATGTTGCTTCCCTTGTTATCGTTGTCTTAAAAAAGCACGTTACCACTGGGAGCACTCTCTTTCTCAAAACCAGCACACTGCAGCAAAATGAAAGATGTCATTCTGTCCACTTTATTGTCTTCCGTGCAGAGAATGCTTTTATTTACTTCTTTTTTTTTATCGTTAAGGAATTAAAATCATCAACCCAGGCATTCAAACTGAGTCAACACTGACCTTTACAAAACAGGCTGGAAGAAAGTGATAAACAATGTTCTTATAGCAGTCCTGACCAGATAATTGTTGATACAGTATCTGTTGAATGAAAAAGCACCCAATTGCATCATTTGATGTACAGAATTCCCAAAATATTTGTCCCGATGCCAAGACTTACAACAACAAGGCCATATAAAGATGTGTTATGAACCTGGCAGGGTGCTAAGGATCCACAGATTTCAATTGGATGATGCATAATTGAGCTGGCAGCAGGCATCCTGCAGCATAAAATCTTAAACAGCAACAGCCCCATTGGCCTCTCTGCTGGAGGCTACTCAGAGGCAGGGTCATAAACTGATTAAAGTCAGATAGTCTTGCCATCTGATGCTAAGCAAAGCTCTCTGTGGACAAATAAGGCTATTTTCTAGGCTGGTTAAAATGGAGAACGGTGCTGTAGTGCCATCATTTATTGATACAAGGTGCTGAGTTTTGTCTTCAGGTAATTAAACAGGGAATCAGATTGTTTAATATGGATAACAGTGGATAACAGTTACAATTCTGAGGTAGTGTACTTAAATCCCAGGAACTACAGAAAACCACTTTCGGGCCCGTAAACAAGACCCTTACTCAAAAGTTCAAACTATTCTATTCATATATTCATTAATTCATCGTTTTATTCTGATCTTCTGCAATATAATCTAAGAACATGTTCAAGGAGCACTATGCATGAGGCAGGAATACACCATGGAACCATGCACACACACACACATCTTCACACACTCATTCAAATCAGTAATTTCAGCATAGAAAATCCACCTGGCATGTTTTTAGGAGGTGGGAGTAATCCAGAGAACTCAGAGGAAACTTATGTAGGCAAGGAGACAAGATGAAAAAGTCAGGCTGGCTGTGTAAGGCAGTAATGCTACCCACTGCATAACCATGCTGTCCAAAAAAAAAAAAAACTTTTTTCCACTTACGGCAACTTATAACTGAAGTTCTTCTTTAATGCCACTCAGACATGCTGATGTGGTTTAGGACTTGCTGTACTCAATAAACATAAATAAAACTTTAATGAAGGGTTGAATGCTGTAACATTATATGGAGGGATATTGTTACCAGACCTGTTACTGTATCTTGGCATCATTTAGAACAAAAAGAAAAGGCCCAGTTTGAATTCTAACTCTCACATTCTCACTCATATTCTACCGCTTATCCGAACTACCTCGAGTCACGGGGAGCCTGTGCCTATCTCAGGCGTCATCGGGCATCAAGGCAGGATACACCCTGGACGGAGTGCTAACCCATCGCAGGGCACACACACACTCTCCCAGTTTGAATTGTACTAGAAAATTTGCTTATATCGTTCCACTTTGCATTTAAATTTGAAAATAGATAATATGTGTTGTAAGCTATATTACTGCTTAATACTAAATTATTTCGATTATACTTGTAGCAAGTATACACTCTAGGTACAGTTTAGTAAAAATTATTAAATTAACCCAGTAAAATTTGTGGAAATTTGATGTGGCACTTCAATGCCCTTTAAATGATCTGCAGTTTATTCAGTAACTAAAGTGAAAATAATAGGAATGAAGCTACAAGAGTAATGCATGCAACTTGACCTGCAGATTTGTCTTCACAGTTTAACATTTTAACTGCTCTCAACTGCTTATCTGAGCATTGGGATTGTATCCCATCTCACTTGTATGCTGCTTTAGATAAAAGCATTTAAATAGAATGTATAAGTGTCATGTAAAATGACTGGCGCCTGACGCGACTGAAGCTTTTAGTAATTAAAGATGGTTCCGGGTATTTGTGTAATAAACAGACACTAAAGCACTTTTAATCTTAAAGCTTCCATTAAGACACACAAACTGGCAAGGCCACTAAATGCCAGAAAGCAAATAATTCAAATATATAGAAGTCAGATGGCTTGGGTGTGCCATCGAGACAATGGTTAGCTACATCTGATTGAGCTTACCAGTCACCAATCACCAACTCGGTGATCCTGTTTTTTAATTTTTTAAAGTGTTTTCTAACCTTGTTTTCTATGTATATATATATATATATATATATATATATATATATATATATATATATATGCTTGTATAAAATATATGCATTTAGTCTGAGTATTTGCTCTGACGCCACAGTAAGTACTTTTATTATTGATTGAGCGACATTATTAACTCAATTCTGGAACATTATGGGATGTCCATAAATTGTCAGCAATAAAAAAGTAATGGAGTCCTATAGCAACAGGGAACATAAAACACTACAGTCTACCTCAAAGTTATCACCTTGATTGCTTGCAGTAAATAATGTCCTTGTGTTAATAGGATTCTGGATTTTATTGCACACCAAAAATAGTCCTTCATGCCCTAATGAAGCAATGGTACAAAACCACCCATCTGCTTTGAAAGTGCAAGAATAAAAAAAAAAAAGGTTCTAAATAGGAAAATAACAACTAACAGTAAGCAAACCTGATAGGAAACAAGTGTTTGGTCTGTTCATGAGGCATTCCAAGCTTGAAGATTTCCTTTTTTTAGTCTACACCAAGCTTCACAAATATCAAAATCTGCACAGAGTCATTCTTTCAGTTGGAAAATTGATCCTGGTTTCTAACAAAATAATCTCAGTAAAGCCGCAGGTCTGTTTATCCTACCAGGAGAGTTCTGAAGTCTTTGCAAACAGAAAGAGCCCATGCAATATCTTAAATAGGGGTCACCTAATGTACTCCCTGAGTACAAATTTAATACAGCCAGCAGTGGAATTTAATCAACTTCAAGAGATGCACAGTTCACCTGGAAAAAGCACAGAATTTTATGTCTAATTGGAAGAGAAAATCGGAAAACCTGCCTCCAACCGTTAAGTCCAAATGCAATTTCTAGAATGATACATTTTTATGCATCCTTATCCAATGGTTGTCCACGTGAAAAGGTCAATACTGATATTTAGCTCATTTAATTCCTTAAATAACAGCCATCAGAAGACCCGGAGGCCCTTAGTGGAAAAGCATTTCCAGCAGGTGAAGGAGAAAGTGCTGCAAGGATGACGCATATGGACAGCGAAAGAGTGGGAGGCACTCATATGGAGAAATCTTTGTGAAGTCCCAAGAGCATGACTAATTGTTCAAAGCCATGTCTGAAACCCAATATATAGGATATTAAGAGATGTGGTACTGTTTATCTGTAATGGTTCTTGACAGGAAGCCTAGTTCCAAATGGATCATGATCCAACATGGATCCAACATGGACCAACATGGATTCAGAGCTTTTTTATTGTACCATTGTTATTACTGGGTAGCACAGTAGTGTGTGGGATTTCTCAAGATTCTCCAGTTTCCTTGTACCTCCCACCACCCAAAACATTCCAGTAGGAGGATTATCTACCAAATTGCATTGTGGTGAAAATGACTATGTGAATGTGTTTGCGTGGCATTCCTGCCTTACTCATTAAATGGGAAGTCGTGGCCTAATGGTTAGAGAGTTTGACTCCTAACCCTAAGGTTGTGGGTTCGAGTCTCGGGCCGGCAATACCACGACTGAGGTGCCCTTGAGCAAGGCAGCAAACCCCCCCAATTGCTCCCCGGGCACGCAGCATAAATGGCTGCCCACTGCTCCGGGTGTGTGTGTTCATGGTGTGTGTGTGTGTGTGTGTGTGTGTGTGTGTGTGTGTGTGTGTGTGTGTGTGTGTGTGTGTGTGTGTGTGTGTGTGTGTGTTCACTGCTGTGTGTGTGCACTTTGGATGGGTTAAATGCAAAGAGTTACTTAGCTTACCATACTTAGCTGTATGTCACATCACTTCACTTCACTTACTCCCAATGATCTAGAGATTGAATTCGGAACATGTCCAGGATAAATGAGTTAATCTAGAATGAATGAATTTACATGACTAGAATTCCTACTACTAACTGTAATATTTGTCAAAGATGATGCATGCCATATTCATTAGATAAAATAATAAGCAAATGGAAATTCCCATGTGTTTGTAAATTTCAATAATTATAAACAGCAAATGTAGCTTAAAAAAAAACACAGCAGGAAACGACCTCGTTCTACTTATTTTAGACTCGGGCAGAGCAGAGCTGAATTAGCAGTATAACCCCAAAACTGATTCATAATGTAATTAAATCCTTACATTCCCAAGCCTTTAACTTAACAACAAATCATTCTAACTCTGAAAAAGACTCGTTTTACCCTAAATCTGAGCATAAGTCAAAAGATTAATAACCTGCAAATAAACACCTGAGCTGCTTAGATGTCTCCAGTGAATGAAAATCTCCTTGCCCAATCCTTCACACTCAATGTGCCTAATTATCTCTTCTTTCATTCCATTAATTAAGCATGTGTGAGCTGCCTGCTTTCATTGCCATCACATCGTCATTATAGTTGTCAAGCTTATCAGTGACACTGTAGAAACTCAGAGACAAAGGGGATTCTTAAGCAATGGTCCGAGGTTAAACAGCACTAGAATTGGTATTTCCCCACTACACATCCAGTGCTGGCCACTCTCGTTAATACCCATTACAGTTGAAAGCCTGGAGCAATCCTGAAGGCTTTCCAATAGTCAAATATAATTTCTCCACATAAATATTTGTCAAGTGAGCAATAGTTTGGCCTGTCATTGGTTCAGTGACAAGGCCTAGGCTCCCCCATTTTTCGTCTGAATTGTAGCAATTTGTGGCTCAATGCCTCATGTGTGGCGCGACGCCTTTTTAATCCCCACCACATCTGAGCCACAGCTTAATGGTTCCTAATTCCTCACAAAGCGAGCAGCACTCGCCTGAGCAGTCTCATTCCTACGTTGTGTAGTGGAGGTATTTGAGATGATGGGCACAAGCAATAACCAAGGCAGGGAGCTGAATTGGCATGAGGGAGGGTATGCAGAGAGCTAAGAATGGGATTTTGACGCTTTATCAGGCCCCTCGATCTGCAACACGGCAAGAGAAATGGCCCTTCATAAATTATGAATCATGTATTATCACACAAATGGAATGGGTAACAGTGATGAAAATTAGAAGCTGGCCAAAAGCCACTGCCAGGCCTGGTAATTATACACCAAAATAAATTACAATTCCATTCTCCCTATAGTATCACCTGGGCAAGAATATGAGAATCCATCAAAAATGACAAACACTGATTTCATCCCAGGTCTGGAACATTTCAGTCCCAGCATTACTTGGTTTAGTATTTAATACTTCAGTATTTAATGTGGTTGCCTCAGTTTCTGTTTATTCATCTCAGTGTTGCATAAAGGTTGAAAACAAGTTAACCTGAGAGCTAAGAACACTGCAGAATTGCAGGTTTGTTTCTGCACATTGTGGAAGGTTACTCATCAGCACAGGGATATGCATGGTAATTATTAATTAGCAGGAAGATAATTACTGGTGTGGGTAGCAGCTTAGAGACCAGTAGACGTGTGGTAGATTAACAGTGCAGAGCTGAATACCGATAATTTGCTTAAACACTTTTTTATTTACAGAGATTCACAAACATGCCCAGTTTCATGCATTTTGCACAGGCGCACCTCAACACCGTTCCTCTAATCACTCTTGATTTTTTTTCGCTTGAACGATGTGCTATTGGTTTCATTTTGCAATACTTACAGTGTTATAACTCTTTAGGACATGTCTTATTGTAACTAACATAGTCTATATATTTTACATAATATATAATTATATACAGTATATAGAGATAATATATATCCAGGGGCATAACTATGCTGCATTGTTCTGAACATGAAAGGATGGATCAGGCTGTGTGTTAGCTGCAGTAACAAGAAAACATCATTGTCAAAAACACAGTACTCAACTAGATGGAGACTGGGGTGAAAAAGATTGTTTTGCAGTAACAAAACCAGCAGGTCTTGACGTCCCTACCGCCATCATCATAGGAGAAGCTCAGTTTGGCTCTCCGTCAGTAGTAAAGCATTCTATGTTTCTGTAAGGGAGATCACTGAACCCTGCAGATTCATTTTATATATATATATATATATATATAATATATTATATATATTTATTATATATATATATATATATATATATTTATTATATATATATATATATATATATATATATATATATATATATATATATATATATATATATATATATATATATTTATATACTATCTCACAGAAGTCAGTACACCCCTCACTTTTTTGTAAATATTTTATTATATCTTTTCATGTGACAACACTGAAGAAATGATACTTCTCTACAATGTAAAGTGAGTGTACAATTTGTATAACAGTGTAAATTTGCTGTCCCTCAAAATATCTCAACACACAGCTTTAATGTCTAAACTGCTGCCCACAAATGTGAGTACACTCCTAAGTGAAAATGTCCAAATTGGGCCCAAAGTGTCAAAATTTTGTGTGCCAATTATTATTTTCCCACACTGCCTTAACCCTCTTGGGCATGGAGTTCACCAGAGCATCACAGGTTGCCACTGGAGTCCTCTTCCACACCTCCATGATGACATCACTGAGCTGGTGGATGTTAGAGACCTTGCGCTCCTCCACCTTCCGTATGAGGATGCCCCACAGATGCTCAATAGGGTTAGGTCTGGAATGATGCTTGGCCAGTCCATCACCTTTACCCTCAGCTTCTTTAGCAAGGCAGTGCCACCATGCTGGCGCAGTCCCAGACCATGACACTCCCACCACCATGCTTGACTGTAGGCAAGACACACTTCTCTTTGTACTCCTCAACTGGTTGCTGCCACGCATGCCAAATAAGTTTATCTTGGTCTCATCAGATCACAGAACATGGTTCCAGTAATCCATGTTCTTATACTGCTTGTCTTCAGCAAACTGATTGCAGGATTTCTTGTGCATTATCTTTAGAAGAGGTTTCCTTCTGGGAAGGACAGCCATGCAGACCAATTTGATGCTGTGTGCGGTGTATGGTCTGAGCACTGACAGGCTGTCCACCCACCCCTGCAACCTCTGCAGCAATGCTGCCAGCATTTATATGTCTATTTCCCAAACACAACCTCTGGATATGATGCTGAGCATGTGCACACAACTTATTTGGTCGACCATGGTGAGGCCTCTTCTGAGTGGAACCTGTCCTGCTAAACCACTGTATGGTTTTGGCCATCATGCTGCAGCTCAGTTCAGGGTCTTGGCAATCTTCTTATAACCTACGCCATCTTTATGTAGAGCAACATTTTTTTTTTCTCAGATCCTCAGAGAGTTCTTTGCCATGAGATTTGCTTGTGGAAACTGCTGAGGAAGAAGCCTGTGCCTGATCTGGCTGCATGCTGCCAGATTCATGCAGATCCAGACTGATCCTGGCTGCCTAGAAGGCCACCAATTCCACTCCAGTTTATGCCCATTGGGCCTGCCTTAGTTCTGCTTTTGCTGCTGTTCTGGAAATAAATTTCCTTTTATTGAAGCTCCCCAGACTCTGTCTGTGCCTGTGTTTAGCCGCTCACGACCCTGAGTCACCACACTGGTGGAGAATGTGGGCATTAACACAGCACCCAACAGTATAAGCAGTATGGAGCAAGTCCTTAAGCATCTGATGAACCCCAGCCTGCAGCAGCAAGCCGTGACCCAGCAGCTAACCAAAAGCATGCAAGCAGCTGCCTCAGAGCTGTCTGAGCCAGAGCATGATGCGAGATGCCAAAATATACAAATAGGGTGACTGGTGAAAGAGACTCACATCAGTGATAGTTTATCTACCCTTCAATCACCAGTGCAAGTGCAGTTACGTGCAGTGCAGAGAGTGTTCCCCTACTGTTAGGTCAGGAGTGTCCTGGGTTCCTAGCCAAACCACCCACACCAAAACAGTGGTGGTGGCACCCGATTCCCAGAAAAGATACTGTATATGGCTCAGAAAGGCGGGGACACACCTACAGTACAACATCCAAAGGTGAGATGCCTTGCAATTATAATAACCCTGTCTCAGCTGTGTATCACCAAGTTCCCAAGGAGGGCAGTCTTGGCCGTGAGCAGAAGGAGGATGACTGTCTCCACCATTGTTGGGGCCAGGTGCTCCAAAAAGTTGGATCCCGTTTAAGAACTTACTTCCCAATTCATTAAGGGCTTCTTTATCTAAAGCACAGATCAAAGAGTTCAACAATGTGAATTTTTGTCGGTTCCCAAGAGTAAAACTGCCCTACTCATGGACATTGTGGTTTGCACCCATCGTCACTTCACAGCCGCTTACTTGAATGACTTCGTGATCACTCATCCACCTGGGCTGTCCATCTATACCATCTAGAGGAGTTCCTGGGAGCCCTCCAGAAGAAGAGGATTACAGTACCTAGGATTCCATATTGGCAGGGCCATGCTCATGCTGCAAGAAAAAAGGTAGAAGCTGTATGGGAGTACCCCTGACCCCTAACAAAGGAACAGGTTTATGCCTTTTTGGGTTTGGCCGGATATTATCTTAGGTTTGTGCCTAACTTCTCTTCTGTAGCTTCCCCCCTCTCAGACCTCATGAGGAAAGGAGAGCCAGACCAGGTGCAATGGATCAAGGTAACAGAGAAAGTCTTTTAGCTTTTGAAAAAAGCCCTCACCAGCAGCCCCATCATCCTCAACGCTGACTTCAGACTCCTCTTGAAAATACACATGTCTATTTATAGATAAATACATATATACACACATACATACAAATATAAACATACATATATGGATGTGCATGTTTGTGCGTGTTATAGAATATTTTTTGTTTTGTTCTGGGTTGCAGCTAGAATAATACTGACTGTGTTTGAGTATGCTGTAATTAATTTGAGGAGCTCGTAACTCCCCAACATTTGTTCAAGCGTTATGGCTGTTTGATTAATGATGTTTGACTTGATTGCTTGTTGTTTTCTTTTTATTATTATTTGAAATTAATTAATCAAGCTGTGACCTTTGAGCTTACAATCTCTGTTCATGCTTGCCATGATAAAATGGAGTTTTGGAGGAGAAACTATGCCATCAAGCAGAGATCCATCAGTTCTGTGCAGAGCGGCAACAATAGATCAGTACTGAAACCTCCTTCTTTAGGTATCCAGATGTTGTACTGTTATAGAACTTGTACTGCATATCATGTCAGGACCATGGTGGACGCAGAGCCTAAGCCTAAGGAACACTTGGCTTGAGACTGGAACACACATCAAAAAACACCAACCCATCACAGGGCACCATGCACACATACATTCACAAATAGAAATATATGACATATGTCAGCCAATCCATCTACTGGTATGTTTTTTGGAGCTGAAAAGAAAACATAAAGCACAAAGAAATTATTATTAGCCTGCAATAATAATAGAAACATGTACCATGTTCACTATATAAGTCTCTATGATTTATACCTGTGAATTTTGTCAGAACTGTTGTTATAGAAAACTGCCTCTGGCCTATCAGATTAAAACGTTCAAAAATTCAAAAAACAGAACTGTGGATAATAATTATTATTAAATAATAATGTCCCAAGGAGGAAAATACATCTTGCTAGCTGCTTATCCCTCGTAGAGGTAACTTATATATGACATTTTCCACATCTTTCCCCCTCTTAGCATCAAAATCATTTATGATATTAAGACCAATCCACATAAATAGAGTTATGAGACTCCTAAGCACTTTTTGAATCTTTATATGGGCACATCTGCTGTAAAAGCACACATATGTGAGTGTATTAGTGTTATATTAACTCCTGTGAACAATTTCATCAGTGTCTGCTTGTGAGGTTGCACCAATATATCATCTTCTCATCATTCTGCCTAACTATTACAGATTGATGATAACATTGTTAATGGTGTGGCATTATGTCATTATACCATGCAAGCTAGTGGTTATCTGTAGCTGGTAGTAACTAGCATGGCTGTGTTCCAGCCCCAAAACCACCAAGCTGCTTCCCAAGTTACTAAGAAACTGGGAAAAAACGAAGAAAAGATTGTCACCCTGCTGTAATGTATATATGAAAAGGTATATATATATATATATATATATATATATATATATATATATATATATATATATATATATATATATATATATATATAAAGGTGGCTTCTTCAATCAGTCAATTGTGAAACTAAAATCATGGAAAGGGAGGACCTGAATGATTAGCCATTAGGCTCATCAGAATATTAAAGCTCTTCAATTGCTATATTTGTTAATAGTGCTGCACCTACCAGGGCTTCTTTTATTATTTGAGGAGGTTATTGAATTTATAACTCTGTTATAAACTCTGTCTCGATCCTAATATGTAACTTTATATGCACTTAGGGTAGAAATAAAAACAAAAATACAAAGCCAAAGCTACAGGGGATAGTGACAAATACCTCTTTCTGTGTGGTATATTACCACTACATATGTTCATCAGGCACTTTATTTATTTATTGGCTGTTTTAAGTGTCAGCAAATTAAAGAAACTTTTCATTTTGATTAATCTCCAGAGCATTATTCACTTCTGAAAGCAGAACTCAGCAACCTGTGCAAATATCTGACACTGCTGTGTTTATCGAGTCCATCTCTCTATCTCTCTTTTTCTCTCTCACTCATTCATCGCTCTGTTTAGTCTGCCACTGCATGAAAGCTGCTGGAGGTATTAAAAATCTCAGCCAAGCTCTGCAGTTTTAGTCAAACTGCTTTTAATGAGCTGCCACTAGGCTTTGTATACCGTTTCTTTTCATGCCATAGTTATCATTTGATACTCACAGTACAATATGTATTCTAGTCAAACAATAAAAAATACATTATCACAGTCAAATAACGGGCAATTGCACAGTCCTGAGAAGTAGGACAAGCACCATTTGCGTTTATGTATGGGTCTAAAAATGTTATGTGTTTTTGAGTTGAGGAACATAAAAATGCCACTGTTTGTGTAATATATTCTGGTTTACTGTATAGCTTTATACTAGAATTCTTCACTGCACTTAAATAAAAATGGTTCTTCTGGGCTTCTGTTGATGGTTAACAGTTATCCTTGGAAAAGTCTTTTGTTGTATGATTCTCTCACTCACTCACTCACTCATTTTCTACCGCTTATCCAAGCTACCTCGGGTCACGGGGAGCCTGTGCCTATCTCAGACGTCATCGGGCATCAAGACAGGATACACCCTGGACGGAGTGCCAACCCATCGCAGGGCACACACACACACACACACACACACTCTCATTCACTCACACAATCACACACTATGGACAATTTTCCAGAGATGCCAATCAACCTACCATGCATGTCTTTGGACCGGGGAGGAAACTGGAGTACCCGGAGGAAACCCCCGAGGCACGGGGAGAACATGCAAACTCCACACACACAAGGCGGAGACGGGAATCGAACCCCAACCCTGGAGGTGTGAGGCGAACGTGCTAACCACTAAGCCACCGTGCCCCCCGTTGTATGATTCTATACATAGCAAAAATTGCTATCTTAGCAATTTCAAATATGTTAATATATTATAAGCAAAATCACTTCTTTTTATGTAAGTACAAATTAAATAGTTAAAATATTTAACATTTCTCTCATTTCTCATATATTTTCAAAGAATGGGTAAAGTATTATACCATATATGATTAGCATATTAGTTACATATTAGACAAAAACGACCCAAATATTGGATAAATTGAACTATACAGGGTGTCCCAAAAGTCTCTATGCGTAATGACAATGAACAATTATTAGCAAAAAATCTGCCAAAATTTGTCTTACTTCATTTATATTGCATTTTAGTTTGTATTATACGCAGAACATATTAAAATTATTCTCATGGGTGGATTGGAAAGCTATCACAAGGTTGCGATGGACTTTAGGAAACATCAAAGACACGTGTGTGTTTACCAAGAAATAGCAATATGTAAACATTTTTTTAAAAGGTGTTAATTCCTCCATTGAAATTATTTCTTTGGGATACCTTGATTCAATATTTTGCAGTTAAGGGTTGCTACATGGATAATAAAAGAACCCTTAATGGTGCTAAAAAATTCAGAGAATTGTATAGAGAAATTCTTCAAAGCAAGTTACAATTAAGACAATGCATCAATCAGTTGGGGGTTAAGGCTTTAGTTCTTTTCTTCTTTTTTTTTATAATGCAAAATTGAGTTTTTAAAAAAAAAAAAAAAAAATGCTTATGGGGACAAAGACAATGTTTCAGAGTTTGTTTCAAGCAATTGTTCCAACTGTCAGAAAATCCCATCAATGTTGTCACATTTAATACTTACAAACACACACATTTTCCAAAACAGTAAAAATGCAAATTTTCCCGACGGTTGAATTCATTAGCATTTGACTGGGGCACCAGGTCTAAGCCGGTTGTGTTTGAGAAGAGGGAAAAACATTAATGTAACACTAAGTAGTGTCTAAAATGTTGTAAGTTCAAATCTCAGAGCAAGACACTTAACCCTCTCATCCAGTGCTCAGCATTGCAGCATTGGAAAAGATTAAGCCTCTTCTGAGTCCCTTTCAATAAAATAGCATGCCAGATAAATAGATGTAAAAGGAACATTGCACAACACAGTGTATGTGTGTTACAGCATACTCTATAGATCAATACTTTTTTCTTAAATGTTGCCAGACATATTCAGTTAGTAACCGTTTCACAGAACCAAAGCTACACTTTAAAAAAAAAGCCTGCAGTGGCATTTGTTTCTGCTTTACATTATATTATTGTCATGTTAATGCAAATTGCTGACAAATTATTGCTCCTTTCAGCATTGCAGACGTTGCTGCCATTGATTCTGTCAGACTTTCAGCATATACAGTAGAGTGTCTTTGGTACTGTATATCACATTTCCCTGCACCACCATAGTGTTATATGTCAAAATATATCATTTATATAGTAGTACTTGAAGCATTTCACACAGTACAGATTGTCACCTATGTTTCCAGCAAATATAGTGACCATGGAAATTACCTATTACCAGACAGCTCTTCTCTATGCTACACTGACTGCCAACCAGAGAAGGTAAAGGCCATCTTCTGCATACATGAGTTCACAGACACCCATGAGTGGCTAGTGTCACTGTGAATGACAGGGATGAGAGAGTAGGTCATGCTTCGTACCCTGGAAACAGGCTCCCTCGGCTCGCAACTATGGATGACCATGGCTTAGCCAGAACTTGATCTAAGAGGCAAATGCTTTTTTTTGCCACTTGGAAGTCAAAGCATAGGTCAGAGGACTTCTGTACTGTATGTACTATGAGATGCTGGGAGTCACCCTGACAATCCATCCATCTCTTTCCTGTACGACTACAACTGTTTCACCTCCTTTCTTGTATGGTGAACAGAAACAAACTAAAAAAAACGAATTGGACGAAAACTCCTCCCCACGCCTTCCTCTGCAAGGTCGGATATATAGGCTAATCGAACCTATTCCAATTTGCTAAACAAACTAAAGCACATGTTTTAAAGTACGCAACCAACATACATGAACATATTTTTAAGGAAAATATTTAAACAAAACTTTATTAGCATCCCTTGACAAGTTACAATCTACATAACTTCATTGCTAACCCTAACCAGTTTCCATCTATAATGCAGGAGCTTTTTCATAAAGCTGCATAGTATATCATGTTATTCTATTCATCATTCTATATAGAATGCTAGTTAAGGAAAGTGTTAAGTAAATTTTTTACTGTTTGCTTGCTGGCTGAAAAAGATTGCAGAAACATTTGCTTGCCCTGCTTATGCTTTGCTATCACATGTCCTTTAATGTTATTTTCAGCCAGGTGTTTTGGAGGATGGTGGCTTTGCAGGTGGAAACATTGGCCTACTTAAATTCACTGTACATTGTGAGCCAAAACTCTCAGAGGGCATAGAGGGGCATTGGTGTAGTTTGATTAGAGAAATGTCGCCTTCAGTCAACTTGATTAATGATGCTGTCAGAGAAAAGTATTAACAAAACGTGAGCCAAATTCGAGTTGAATTCAAGCTTCCATTTGCAGGTGAGCTTACTGATGCCGATAGCTCAAATGGACTATACATTAAGGAAAAAACTCAATCTTGGTCTAACGATAAACAGAACACTGCCAGTTTTACAAATAATTCTTATTTCTGCATTTGAGAACATCTGCTGTCAATATGAAATGTCTTTTACTATTGTAAAGGCACACAAGGGAATAAACATTAAGCGTTGTGCAAACAACACTCAGCTTCTGTAAAACCTCAATATTTTCTCAAGGTCATTGGTTAAGACTAGACCTTTCTTGCAATTGATGAGGTTTTGAGTGCATCCTTGAGTATTGATCTCACATTATTGGGATTCTCACACCTCTGTTATGTTCAAAGGGATGAAGAACACTGAATAGGCTTTACTTAAAACACCTCATGCTAGAGGAAAAGGACACCTTGTATTTCATAGGTCTTCTGCTGTGATTGAAATGGTTGAGAGACTGGATTTTCTCAGACATATCAAGATAAGCCAGACGAAGCTCCTTATAATGGTGGACCGGTTTGATAAATATAAACTTAAGATGCATTAGTCAATTAAATGTAATTTATTCCTTACTTGAATATATAACCTGGAATCTATGAAGAAGATGATAAAAATTAATTTGTTAAGCCCCAGCCATGGCAAACATTTGTTTAATTTCTGAGAAACTGTATAGCAGAAATTGATTGCTAGAAGTAGTCAAAACTTGAAGTAGTCAAAACTAACAATATTTCGAACTGAACGATCATATGAGCATGGTTTAAGAAAAGCTAAAATAAGTAACTTTGACCTGAAACAATTTCAATATTCAGGAGAGGGTGCCCTCTGGTGATTGGGAGGGGATTTTGCAGGCAAGATTATTACACTGTAATGCGTGTTTATGTTTGGATGGACCTCCTGTCAGTCATTTTATAGATGAAATACAGGCTACCTTAGATTCTAGGTAAGGGGATTTGTGAACATGGTTGAAAATCATTTAAATGTCAAACCCACCTAAATGTTACAGATCTAATCTTAAAACATAATTCTTGAAAATTCATTTATGGCACTTGGTAGACACGCTTATCCAGAGTGACTTACATTTATCCTATTTATACAGCAATTGAGGGCTAAGAGCATAGCACTGGACAAGAAGTGGCAAATTTGTGGCCATGGGATTTGATCTCATGACCTTCTGAGCAGTATGCCAGGGTCTTAGCCACTGAACTACTGTACTACTTCCCCCTTGTTTCATAGTATTTCATACATCAAGTATTAAAGAATGTCACTTTTTATGAATTTATAGTTGCATTTAATTTTGTGGAACAACAGCAAAACTTCTTACTCCTAGTAATAGTTGTTCTTTCACCAAAAAAAAAAAAAATCTCATTTCATAGATACAGAATATAGATTGAGTCATTTTTTTCACCTGAAACTTGGTGGCCTTGGCTTACTGTCTGTGAGGAAAATGTACAAGAAAAATCACACATTTACACCCTCTAATCATTTACAAAGCTTAGAAAATCCTCAGGTCTATTTCCGGTGAGACTTATAAATGGTTTAAAAGAGAACTTTAAATGTAAAAATAAATTAGGTAAAGACACAATTTGCGGCAGTCATAAACATTGAAAAGAGCAAGTTTTATAGTCCTGAGCATCTGAAGTCATAGTGAGAAGAGTTCAAGAGGAAGGTTCTCTTACCCCTACTGCACATCAGAAACCAGACAGTTCTCTCACATCCAGTGTTCTAAAGTATATATAGTGTATATATAGTAGTTTGGAACATAGTTTGTGAATCTTTTCAGAAATATTACTCTTCACCTAAGAATTTTCTGTAGCCAGTGGCGAAAAGAGGACGCATTTCCAAGAGTGTGTGCCAACAAAGGACATTAAAGCACCTTTTACTCGTCCCACATGAATCAAGTGCATTTGTAATGCACACACTGTAAGATTTTGTTCATGTGCTGTGATGTCAGACATTCACACACGAGTGATGGTTGTTTTTCCTATACTCAAGTTCATTATTCTACTTCATCTACTGTAGAGATGAAACCGCACACACACACACACACACACACACACACACACACACACACACACACACACACTGTTTTATTCAATGTTATTTCAGAAAGATCTGAAATTTTTGTGTAAGCATAAATGGAATATGCAAATTTGATTTTGTGTATTTTCCATTTGTTCTTTATAGCTGCCATTTGTTTTAACATAGCCACGACTATGAATATAACAAGACAGAAATGAACAGTTAAACACAAATGTTACCAATAGTCATAAAAAAAACTGGTTTTGTTTTACTTGTACAAGAAAAACATGATTTATGCTACAAATGTGTTAATTATGTTGATTCATTGCTTATATCACACAAAAAATGGATGATACTTTCATTGTAAGTGATCTAGCAGAGGTAGTTTTAGCCCATTGGAGCAAATAAACAGTGATAAAAAGACAAGTAAAACAAAAAAAATAAATAAAAAGAATTACTGTTACTGAGAAACTGCAAAGTTATCTGTAATGAAGTCATTGTTGAGCTTCAAAAGATATTACAAAAAAGTTATACAAAAATTACAAAATTAAATAATGAAATTGCTGAAAACATTACAGTATAAAAAAAATCACACATTTTAATGATCAATGTCATTCTTTTCTTTATTTTATTTTATTTTATTCATTATTATTATTAGAGTTGTAGAGAATGTCTTTTATACAAATCCCAGTAAATTAGTTGTTACTATAAAAATGAGCATGTTAATTCTGTGGTAAATTGTATTAAAGCTTTATTTTCTCAGTTGCTTACACACTATTTCAGAGCCATATTCCAATAACACTGGTCATAAAGCAAAACTCCTTCATCATACATCTGTTACAAATCCCTATGTGATAAACACAAATAAGACTCACTCAAATGAAAAAAAAATTATATAGAAAAGAAATTTATACTCAGGAATATATTTTTCCCTCAAATGCTTACAGACGTTTCTAGAAATATTTATTTGTCCTCAAACCCAGAAGATATATCTCAAACTTATGTGCACATTATGCAAGTTTTCATATATCGTGAGCAAAATCTAAAAACGCCGCTTCTAAAAACATAAGAGGTCTGGCACTTTCTCTAAGTATGAAATATTCAGAAGAAAATAACTTGCACACACACACACACACACACACACACACACACACACACACACACACACACATTGAGACAAAATATTTACACCAAATTTTTTTTCACTGCACTGATCCAGAGAACCCGGTTGTCACGATGTGTGTGCTGATACACACACGCGCTACGCTTCGACTGGGCAAAATCGATTGCACAAAAATGCGATGAATTATTTATCGATGGATTCGTTTACTTTTTACAAAAGAAAAAGACCACAAAATATATGCCTCGCCTTAATGAGAAATGATGAACCGATTATAGTCATTTCCAGACTGCGATTTGCGTATTTGTGTTGTTCACACTTGCAGTGATTGATGCATGCTGTAGCTAATCAGTGACATGTTTCCGAGGTTCGTTCACTAACTGCCTTGTCTGATTTAAGGCTTATAGTGTGGCTGTGGTTTCAGATTTACTGCTGTGCAGTTAACATGCACTTGTGTTTTGGGTTCGTTGTGTTTTGGGAGTCGGACCTTGGGTTTTTGTTGTATTTTTAAATTCCTGTTGCCTTTTTGACATACTGTTGTGTTGTTTTTATGTGCTTTTTTCCTGCATCTATCCAGTTGCATGTCTGTCTGTCTGTCTGTAGGCTCTTACATTTAGCGGTTGTGGACAAGTTAGATTGCGTGTGTGTGTGTTTGATTTTTTTTTTTTTTCAATGTATCTAAAGATTAGTTTATACACTTTTTTTTTTTTTTATAATTTTCACTGTTTATTTGTTTGCTTGCTTGCTTTTGCATTTCAAAGTTCGATTTTCTGTTTCTGCGATCTTGATCTTTTCTTTTTGTGCTTGTTTTTTGAAGTTTGATTGATTTTGCATTTCCCATCTTCCACACCAGTTACAAGCCAGCAGCTCAGAGCATGCATCTTTTACAATAAAAGGAGTGTCTAGAGCACTACTAGTCTGTATCTTTCCATCTAATTCAGCCTTGACCAACGCTAACATGCAAGAGACATAGAAAATGCATTAATGGAGAATCGAACACTCTGCACCAGCCCAGAGCAAACCTTCTGATAGAGCGTCAGATTAATGGTGTGCAGATTTTATCTCAGCCACATCTCAATTGGGATATCTTAAATCCTGTCTATCTCCGTGGACCTCCAGACTGCGGGCAGACGCACGCAGCACATCATCGGGCCCTGCGTGAGCTGTGAGAAGAATGACTGAGGTAAAAAAAAATTACACTGAAGGGCAGAAAATCCATCTGCAGTAATGAAGTAATGACCATACTATCAGAGTGTGAGAGAGAGAGAGAGAGAGAGAGCAAGAGAGAGAGTTCTGTATCAGATTGGTATGAAGCTATTATTAGAACATTCACACTTCAGATACCATGCAGATGTAGCTTAGATCAGTTTGCATAAACCATCATTTTGACTTCATCATCATCACTTTTAGAGTTGTCATGATCTCTCATATCAGACCTTAGCTTTATTTGAAATGCATTCAAATCAGCTCTGAGCATTCACCGTGCTCAAACTCTCATGGTTTCTGCAATATCGCTGACATTGACAAGGATGACATGTGTGTGTGTGCGCCTTGGGGTGCCATTCTGACAGCCCTTGTATTGTTTTGAAACGTCTTAAAAAAAAGGAAAAAAAAAAAGGCTCTCAGGCTGCACTATCACCGAGAGTCTCAATAATCGGAGTGAATGCCTCATTTAGCATCAGAAAGAAACAAATTTCTAAGCTTGAGCATGAAGAATGCATTATCAGCAGACTCAGATAGTATACAGTACATTAACGATGAAAAACCTTACTCAGTGTGGCACATTTTACTTAATGTAAGATCTCAAATTTGGAATGTTGAAAAAAAAAAAAATTCCAGAAAAATGTCACAACATTAATAAACGTAAATGCAAGTAACTTGCATCGCTGACTGTTTGCCGATAAAATTTTAAAACAATATATCATCTAAAGCAAACAACCAACCAATCACGTTACAGAATGAACAGGTAACGGATTTATCTGTGCGCTTCGATCACACTTATAAAAAGTTTTTTCATCTTAGCTTCCTAAAGAGGTTGTAATTTCTCAAAGATATCAGCTGAAAGCCCCAAAGGATGACTTTTTGCTCAGATATTCAGTGTTTAATCCATTTAAATCAAAACCTGGTGTGTTTTATCCTTTTGGCATGGTTTATGCGAGTGCAGCAATCACACTGAAATCAAAACAGCCGGTGAGTGACGTGATCTCGGTCAGGTTCCAAGTGAACTATTTCAACTGATTCAATTTCAGAGAAAAAGTGTTTTTACTCTAAATCGACCCTACTGTGGGAGACATGTATTTTTGGTTGTAGGTGGGATTTTTATTTATTTATTTATTTATTTATTTATTTATTTATGTATTTTTGTACAACAGAACCACAATGTGCAAACTGAGCCAAAAGAAAATAACAGAAATGTGAAATTAAAGCTTGTAATTTTTTATAATGATCTAATCTAGTGTTGGGTTCTCTGTGTTCCTCATGTTTGGGTGATAAATGTGATTTCTACATGCAACTGGCAAAGGCTTGTTTCATACATATTGCCATATTTATGAATAATGAATGAGATTTATGGGTTTCTTCTCAAACCATTTTTTTCCCCAAATTTTCCTTTGGTGTAATTTGTTGTAAAATGGTGTAATCATGTATCTGATGTGTAAAACCAAAAAGAAAATGAACCAAAAGTATTTTTTTCTCTTTGCAAAATAACCAACAGATGTAAAAGCATCCTAATTGTAGTTTATTGCAACGAAGGAGTTGACCGTTTACCCAATGGCAGTTTTCTAGACTATACGGTTGTATTTCCAATGCTATACTTATGTCCAAGTATCTTGTTCATACTGGGGAAAATAAACACAATGTACACTTTTATTTAAAAAAACAAAAGAAAAAGAAAAAGAATGTTAGTATATAAGCGTTAGTAATATTTCTGTTAGATATTTAAGGGTTTTTATCTTTTTAAAATGACTTCAGACTTCAGAAATCCTTTCAGATTGTTGCCGGTTCAACACAGAATCCTCAAGGGTCCCCTTAGAGATCCAAAAAAATTAATATTTTATTAAATTAATCTTCTCTAATCTACTATTAATTCTTGTGATGTACTGAAGTCAACGTAAAATGATCTTGGGTGAAACGGTAAACATTTACTTTTCTTTGAGGTTGAAGCCTCCATCTTGTATCAGAAAAAAAACAGATTTTTTTGTTATTACATCAAAATATTTTCCATTAATTCATTCAGTGGCTGAACTGCTGGGTCATATGGAACCTACAGTAGATTCTATCTGATGGGATGGGGGCATAAAGCAAAGGACATCCTGCGCATGGTGCCAGACCATCAAAAGATATAATTGTGCATACACTCACACACCATTCACACATTAGAGACAATTTAAAGATGCTGATCAGTTTACCATGAATATCTTTGCTCTGGGAAAGGAAACCAGACCAGACCGGAAGTGGGAGGCAAATATTCAAACCATTAAGCCCACCACTAAAACATGATATGACCATTATATGAAAATATATAATGTCAAGGTCAGTAAGAATCCTATCATATTAACTTTTAAACATCGCTACAAAGTCTAAATAATGAGATATACTGTACTTTAAGACCATCTTATAAGGATGCAGATATCAAGGTTTAATCCACCTTTACACTTTTTTAAGATATAAAAAAGCTGATTTTCACCCAGAAATGAATTATAAAATTAGTATACTAATAACACAATATTCAGAAGGCCCTAGTGCCCCTGTAGGTACTGCAGAGTCAGGTGTGCTTATAAAGCCTGTATACAGTTTATTCCTATTTTGTGAAAGTATAGGAGAATTTCAACAGTGCCGGGCTACAGTGTAATGAACTTTCTCATTTCAAATACACATACGCATGCATATTGTTTAGACATTAAAGTAAGGAAAGTGTTTCAGGGCAAAGTTTTGAGCAAATCAATAATGCATAAATAAATAAAGAACAACAACTACTTACCACAATTCCTCATGCAGAGAAACATAATGCACATCTCAAAATCAAAGGATTTGTTGTTGTTTTTGTTGTTGTTGTTGTTGTTGTTATTGTATTTCTTCACAATTGTCCTTTTTACAGTCAATACTTCTGAATTTTCAATTTTCTCACAATTCATTACCAGGTTTAACACTTATTCTGATTTGCACAAAATTTTGGTCAAAATAAATACTCTAGAAAAGCCCTGAATAAGACGATGGCATTGTTATTACACACATACATGACTACTGACCGTGTAAAGTTATTAATTATTTAAATAATTGTTGCACAGAAATCTATTTGGGTGATACTTTAAATGTTAAGGTTTCTTTAACTAATTTTATTTACGTCATTGGCTGAAATGAACAAAGCATGAACATCAGGCATTAATTAAGTCATACGTATCAGTAATGTTAACACATTAATATTTTTTTTTTAAGTTAACAAAATAAAATACATGCATTTGCTGTAGTGATGTAATGATGCAATGTTGGTGTGTGTGTGTGTGTGTGTGTGTGTGTGTGTCCACAAAAATAATATAGCTAACTTTCTTCCTCATCTCTAAATTCTGATCTCTAAACTCATTGGTGTAGGTGAATGCAGGTGGGAAGCACAGTTGGGCAGTGGGTATTGTTGCTACTGTAACCCAAGTTTCACATGTTCTCCCTGGGTTTGCATTGATTTCCTCTGGATTTTCTCATTTTCTCTCACTATCTAGTGCCCTGTAGGTAAGTATGATAAATTGTGAATATGTGTGTAGCGCCCTGTCATGGACTGGCATCCCTTCTTGGATGAATTCTCAAAGAAAGTTGGGTAGACTCCAAATTCACTATGACCTTGACCAGAATAAAGCTCTTACTAAAAATGAATTAATGAATAATAAATAAATAAACGCCCTAGTGAAAGATTTCCACTTACAAAATCTTTTATTCTCTTACTTCCTTTTTTTATTTCTTTTTTTGAGGTCAAAAATCCCCTATCTCTTGCCTATAATGTGAAAGAAAGAAGCTGGGTGAAAATATACCCATGACAAGGAAGACTCTCATTGTTGTTCATCTCAGGGAACATTGAAATTGGTTTTCATCTGTGAAAAATGGTCAGCAGAGACCTCAGCTAAATGGAGAGAGGCATGGGGATACATGAATCATCGGAAGTCTGGATCAAATGGAGAACGGTCAGCTCTTTCCTAAAAGGGTGCTTTGTAGAAGATCGAATTTTATGTTTATCCGAACTCTTGTTTGACCCAAAAATATTTTAACATACCTTCTTTTTTCATGTTTAAAATTGTACAATAAGAAAAAGTGCATTGAATTAAATCAAACGAAACATCTTAATCTTGACTAATATCATTTAGCCAGTTAATCAGATTTGCCCACTTTCATAGCTTCCTATGAATATTTAGCAGTGAATATTTATTAGTGAATATTTAGCAGAAATAAAAAGCAAGAAAGAAACCTGATTGTTTTTCCATGTTGTACAGAAAAAAGTGCTTCCATACTGGTTCAAAGTGGATCATTCTGGGTTGAATTGCACCAATTTTAGGTTAAATGATCCTTAATCAAATCAATGCTAGAAAAGTTACATGTAACATGTATTAAGCCAGTAAACAGAGAAGGAAGCTAAATACAGAAAGTAAAAATGTTGAATAGATCACGGAGAATCGTCTGTTCACCTGTGTAAACTCATTTAAATCCTTTTCACACAAACAAATTGTGTTATTAGTATCACCTCATTACATTGATTACTTAGACTGAGGGTGTTTTAGAAAGAAACTTGAATAGAATACTGATTATAGCTGTAACTGTAAATCTTGTGATTACACATAGGTTTCTATAGACTTCAATAATCCCTATTAATTTAATAAAATAATTAAAATGTATATATATATATATATATATATATATATATATATATATATATATATATATATATATATATATATATTTTTTTTTTTTTTTAAATAAGCCTATTATATTAGAACTTTTAACAATGGACATTGTCTCAAAGCAGCTTTACAGAACATATAAAACATTCATTCATTCATTCATTCATCTTCTACCGCTTATCCGAACTACCTCGGGTCACGGGGAGCCTGTGTCTCAGGCGTCATCGGGCATCAAGGCAGGATACACCCTGTACGGAGTGCCAACCCATCGCAGGGCACACACACTCTCTCATTCACTCACGCAATCACACACTAGGGACAATTTTCCAGAGATGCCAATCAACCTACCATGCATGTCTTTGGACCGGGGGAAGAAACCGGAGTACCCGGAGGAAACCCCTGCGGCACGGGGAGAACATGCAAACTCCACACAAACAAGGTGGAGGCGGGAATCGAACCCCGACCCTGGAGGTGTGAGGCGAACGTGCTAACCACTAAGCCACCGTGCCCCCACATATAAAACATAATACAAAAAAAAAAAATCAATATTTAAATCTGTTTGTATTCATCCCCAATGTGCAAGACTGTTGCAACTGTGGCAAGGAAAATCTCCCTTAGATGGAAGAGGAAGAAACCTTGAGAGGAACCAGACTCAAAAGAGAACCTCATCCTCATGGTACAATCTCTGAATGCCTCGGGATGAGTAGAAAAAGGGAAGCAGTGGAGAGGAATTAGCATAGCCACTGTTAATAATATTAGCAAGCACTAGATGATAATGTGCATGTGATCAGATGTAGTAGAGCACAAGATTATGAGAAGTATTATGTGTACGCCTCACCAAAGAGATGTGTCTTTAATCTACATTTAAACTGGAAAAGTGTGTCTGAGCCCCAAAGACTATTCCAAAGTTTGGGAGCTAAATACAAAAATGCTCTACTGCCTTTAGTAGATTTTGATACTCTGGAAACTACCAGAAGTCCTGAGTTTTGTGATCTCAGAGAGCGCGAAGGATTATAACATGTTACGTAAGTAGCAGCATTTTGTAATCAATTCTAAACTTAACAGGTAGCCAGTGTAGAGATGATAAAATTGGGGTTATATGGTCATATTTTCTTGTCCTAGTAAAAACTCTGGCAGCTGCATTTTGGACTAACTGTAGCCTATTTATTAAAGATGGAGAACAACCACCTAGTAATGCATTACAATTGTACAGTCTCGAAGTCATGAAGTCAGTTTTTTAGCTACTTAGCAACTGATAAAGATAAGCTGTTTTTTTTTTTTTTTTAGCTTGGCAATATTTTAAGGTGGAATAAGGCTGTTTTTGTAATAATGGCGATATGATTTTCAAATGACAAGTTGCTGTCTAATATAACACCCAGGTCTTTCACTGTTGAACTAGTAGTAAGAATATATCCCTCTAAGTGCAAGATGAATTGTGAGAGCTTCTGTGTACTTTTTCTTTTTTGGGCTGGAAAGTAAGGTTCATACAAAGGTATTTATTGGGAATATGTTTAAAGCAGGGAGGCACGGTGGCATAGCCAACCATGTAGCTTTGCCACATCCTAGGTTGGTGCTTGTTTGGAATTCTGCATCCTTGTTCTTTTCATGTTGTCATTCTCACATCAGTGACGTGTCCCTGCCTTACACCCTGTAGTCCTGGGATTGGCTATGAATTCACCGCCATTCTGGCAACAATGATTCACAATGAATGTTTTAGATCTTTAAAATTTCCTGTCTGATTAACCGAAACAGAAGAATATCAAGATTCTGTCTACTGTAATCCATCTGTAGATTCTGCTCTATTAGGTTTGTCAGTCTTACCCTCAGACAACAATAGAAGCCAAAACAGTAAATTACTTGCATCATGCACATAAGATCAATGGAAACATAACGTATGTCAACCCTTAAAAGAATCATATGGAACTGGAAAACAACCCTCCCGTTTGCTTCCTGCCAAACCTGTCCCAAATATCGATTTACGTTTGATGATAATGTCTGCCTGTGTGTTTACTCAAGACATCTGACCCCTAATTGGTGGAATAGCCTCTAAAAGTGTACAGACTTATATGAAACTGCCTTTGACACATTTTTTGTTATGCAACATACCATAATAATCATCATTTGTAAACCCTTTGGACAATCATGTTTTCCCCAGCATAATGTATTTCTCTCTAATTTGGTCACCTTTAAATTCCCACCTACAGTACCAGCCAGCTCTTCACTATCATACAAAAACTACCAATTGGAGATTGTAAAGGATAACAAGTGCTTTCATCCATACACATAAATCCAGCTATGAGATCTTTTCAATCTATTGGCCATGCTGGTACAAAATAAGAGTAGTATAGAGCAGAACAATATAACACCTGTGGTTCTACAAACAAGAGCTCAAAGATGCTTGTGATTGGATGGTGTTTATGTGATTGAAGGGAGCGAAAGAGAATACTGGACTCTCAGCAAGACTATGGCATTATCTGGATTTCAACTCACTGGATTTTAACTTAAGGATTTTTTTTTGAAATTATTGTCTGTTTGCTATTAATATAAATTGGATTATTTTTCAAATAATGCATGTACCAAAATATTTTATTAATTGAATCAATTTTGCATTGTTGAAATGTATTAATAGTTATATTTAATGTTGTAGAATATCAACAAAGCAAGTATTTCATTCAGAGTTTTTTCTTGCATAATGTACAAAAAACAAAAAAGGCACCTTGTTATTTTAGTACTCTATTTTATAGACTTGCACTTGTGAGAAATCTTAAAGGAAACTTAAAGGAGATTTTCCAGACTGCTAAAAAGTAATGACAATGGAAACACCTTTAAAAAAATTCTAAAAACATCAAAAGAGTTCACTTCATTAAAATCTCCATGTATTAATTGTTTTGAAATGTTATTTTATTTTATTATTATTTTTTTTTTTTGCAGCTGAACTACTGTCAGAGTTGATATTCTGTGAAATAAACATTCGGACACAAGAATTCAATAGTGCCTGGGTACAGAATTGTATAATTTGCTGTGCTTATTGTGTCTGATTGTTTTCCTGCACACAAGTAACAGGCTCAAGGCTGTGTTTATATTTGCCAAGTGTACGGGTGATTGTGTCAAAGCCCCACAGTGATCTAATCTTTGGAGTGACTCAAGCATGCCTTCAATCTCTCCAGGCTCACCATGCCAACAGCTCAAAGACTATCATCACACAGCTGATTGATGAAGGATGTGAGTGAGTGATTGAGTGAGTGAGTGAGTGAGTATTTGTCTGTCTATGCCTCCAAATGTGTTTGAGGTGATAAAGAATAGAGAGGCTGTGAAGAGAGATTGATAACTGTTTGAGCATGAGATCTAAAATCTGGCATGAAGCCAATTATATGCAATATTTATGACCAGCCAGTAGGAGATCAGTAGCATTTGAACGCTTAGATCTAATATACATTTGAAGATAACATGCAATTGGCAAAAGAGTCCCGAGTCAGCAGTTTTCAGAAATATTAGCGATGGTGATTCAAAGTGTCGATCAATTGCAGCGATTAACATACAACGCTTGCTTAGCTGTGCCACATCAGCACTTGCACTGACACCAACCCCCAGCATGCACCAGTGCATCCTGGATGAAAAATTCATGAGGAGCCTTACACAGGGAATACAACAAGAGCTGAATTACAGAGGAGAGCTATGAGACACCACAACACAGCTCTCTCTTTCTCACTCCGTCTCTCTCTGGCACAGACGCAAGGGCTATCCGGCACTGTCCACTGCCCAGTGTTCCCAGTGACGTGTAAAATAACTCTCTTTAGTGTTAATAGAAAGAACAAGAAAATTAAGCCTTTAGTCCATTTAGAGTGCAACTTTTCATTAGACCTGGGGGCCAGTATAAAGTCATTCTTAATTACTTTCAGCATATTCAGCTGGGCAGGCATTCTGAGGGTTATTCACAGTTATTAGGAGAATGTGTAAATTGATATGGAAGATAATGAAACCAATAATAATTTTCTACATGGTGCATTAGAGGTTTAATAACTGTATTATGAAGCAGCTAGATTAGAACCAATTTTATGTCCTAAGGATATGGGATAAAGTTTAGGCTATTTTGTAATGATGATAAAAGCAGCAAAACTTTGTGAAGGCTCAAAGAACTGGGACATCTTGTATGTTTTTTTTTTGTTTTGTTTTGGGTTTTTTTTGGGTGGGTTTATTGTTCAAGCAGAAATTATCAGAGGGTTAGGATATTTGGAGCTATCTCAAGACGTCTGGCAGAGAATACTGCAGAACTAACTAACAAATAAAAACTGATGAAAGGCTGAATTAGTAGTGATCACAGAAAGAGGAAGAAAAAATGTCTGGCAAGCATTAATCCAATAGCAATACACAAAGTATTATTTTGTATTTCTTACAGTTTTCATTTGTGTTAAGCTGGATACTGAATTGAGTGAAAATCTAAAAGTGTTGGTGTGAATTTCAACAGTGAAATTAAGTCTTAAAGTCTTAAATTAGGAATTAATGCAGACATGCCATCAGTTTTCACAAGAAAATGTGGGCAAGCAAAGTGAAGAAATAGATGCATGCTATCAGCATTTTATAAATAATTTCTACGTTGTCAGGACTCAGCCCAAACTTTGGCCATGTGCTTTTGTTTTTGTTTCGTGTCACGTCTGCCCCGCCCTTGTTTACTCCTCCCCGTCTCTGCACACCTGTTCCCCATGTGTTAATTGTTTATAGTATTTAACCATGCCTTGTCTTTGCTTGTCGTGTCTGTGTCTTTGTTTCATGTTTTTAGTTATTAAATCTGTTTATTTTACGCTATCCTGCACTTGGGTTTGTTTCTATCCCCGCGTTACTGACATACGTACTCATTTAAAATTTTGTAAAATCTTTGCTTTGCAAAATACTCACAAGCTACATTTTTTCCCAAAAAAGTTTACCAAGGAATAGTAAGACCAGTGTAACTGTACTTAAAAGTCCATTGTTCATTTTTTAACCAACCAAAGATACCGCTGCCCTGGATTCCTGTACTATCATAACCTAGGTTTATGAATTTCTTGGTCAAAGTTAACATAAATGGCACAGAGTAAATGTAACCACATATTTCACCTCCTACAGCCTTTCTATTTCAGGGAATGGGTTTATTTGCTTGAAGTATTTTATTTTTGCAGCTTTAGCTGATAAAGCAGAAAAGCGTAGTTTTATTGCGTCTCCCATATGGCTCTAGCAAACACTCAAAAATCGGAAAAGCTACCATTAAACTGTAGAACTTGGTGCTTCTGTTTAATGCAACACTAGGCATTAATTGAACACAATGGATCAATAGGTAATTCACTGTTGCAGATTTAGTATTTATTCTACATCATTCACCACTGTAGGTGTACATTTAATGCAGAGTTATGACCACATGGCTGACATGGTGTGGAATTGCGATTATGGACTTGGGTTTAATCTTGCACAATATTGGCTTCAGTGAGGAATGGTAGTAAATGCAAGTTGCATGCACAATTCAGTGTCAGTGCACAAAATAACAAAAAAAATAATAAAAAAGTGCAACAATGCTGAACCCAGAAAATCTTAAGCGGGTACTTGTATTAATGACAACGCTTTAATTTACGAGAGTAAATATTTGACATAAATTTAAACTGAATTTTCTTTATTGAATACGACCCCAAATACTGTATTTAAATGACTTGGACATCCTACTGATTTACTGTAAGCATTAATTCAACACAAAGGCTGTTATAGTACTGTAAAATTACTGAAGCACTGTAAGAGTTGGTTATTTCTACATGGTAAGAGTTAATTAAGCACGGTAGGTGTTTATTCAGCATTAGGATTTGGTACATTCATCCGTTATACACGTCTACAGAGATACTAATTCAAGACCAATGTAATGTTGCTGTGTAGCAGTTGCTAGACAATAAAAAATGCCAGTATCTTCTTCTGCCACACTGCAGTAAAGCAAATCAGCAGATTTACTGCTTGAGAATGTTTTCTTCTGTGATTTTTTTTTTTTAACTGTGCACCAGCAAATGCTTAAAACCACCTGTGTAATCCCTACAGCTCCTGCGCTAAATACCCATTGTTCTGCAAAGTTTCCAGTTTTCCCTGTTATCCCAATTCCTTATCCGAGCTCACCTCATCCAGAATATTATCCAGGTTTCTGTAGAGCACAGAAAACTTGGAGCTGTGCCTTACAGAGGTAATGATATGCCACGGAAACCCACACTGGAATGGAAAGCTTATTACAGTGTGCAGAGGTCTGTGAAACGTTTCTCTGAGCTACTCTTGTCTTAGGTAATGTGCATTAATATTATATTATATAATATTATATTAAAATTAGCTCCTGCTAACAGGCTGAAGACGTACGCATAGTTCTTCAGGATTTGCAGAGATCAGCTGAGTCGATCCGGTTTGTGAAGTCAACCTTGTAGTGCACTGGTGACATTAAGAAGAACAAAAAAGAACAATCCACTTAAGCCAAAGCACTCATTACTGATGTCCGGCTATGACTGCAATAAACCAGAGACATGGCTGCTTAAGCCAATCCAGCTTAATGCACAATGGAACAACTTGTAAATATGCAGTATACACAAGCTGAAAGAGTGTAATATAATTACAGTTGTTATTACACGCATCACAAGCTGTTCAAAATACATTGAAATCATTTTTAATTTGGATTATTGTAAAAATTCAACTGACAAAGCTAATTTTTCCAAATTGCAACTCGATCATTATTAAAAACCTTTATCTTTTTTTTTTTTAATTAATGTTTAATAATTATAAATTATTAAAATCAATTAAAATTAATGGTTTTCTTGGAGAGGCTGTCTGGCCAGGTTGGTGAGTCAACAAAATGGTGGCAAAATGAAAAAAAAAAGGTTAATATTGCCATTTTGAAGCTGTAAAGCATTGTGGGTATTTGACCTCAGGACAGGTGGTGACTTGAACATGATCAGGTTGTGCAGCATCATTAACAGTTTAACCTGTACCAGAAAACCATCTTCCTGCCATATTGCACAGATTAAACAATTAGCAATTAATTAACTGAAATAAACAAACAAAGAAACAAGCAAGCGAGTATGTTAAAAATGACACATTTCCAGACCATTTTAACCCATGAATGATAGCAGTGACTTACATATGTAATCGGTATTGCATAAAACACATCAAACATTTTCCAGTAGGAAGTTTAATAAAATAAATAAATAAATAAATAAATAAATAAATAAATAAATAAATGTTAGGATGATTATGGATGGTTCAAATAACTATAATAAATAATGAATAAAAATCAATGACTTCATTTTTTTTTTTTATTCTTTTAATTGCGCCCCCTTTTCAGGCTCGCCACAGTGGAACACGTAGTAAAAATATTTGATTCCGCATGGGGTTTTATGTCTGATGCCCTTCCTGGTGCAACCTTCCTATTTTGTCTTTGCTTGGGACCGGTACTGAGAGATAACTCTTTAGTGTCTGGGTTAGCTGACACTGCCCTGGAATTGAACCCGGGCCGTGGCAATAATGCAGGTTACTGCCACTGGACCACTAAAAGGCCAAAATCAATGCATGTTCTCCCCGTGCCTCGGGGGTTTCCTCCGGGTACTCCGGTTTCCTTCCCCCGGTCCAAAGACATGCATGGTAGGTTGATTGGCATCTCTGGAAAATTGTCCGTAGTGTGTGAGTGCGTGAGTGAATGAGAGTGTGTGTGTGCCCTGCGATGGGTTGGCACTCCGTCCAGGGGGGTGTATCCTGCCTTGATGCCCGATGACGCCTGAGATAGGCACAGGCTCCCCGTGACCCGAGGTAGTTCAGATAAGCGGTAGAAAATGAGTGAGTGAGAGTGAGTAATAAAATCTATATACAACTTTTTAGACAAATTACAATTAGTTTTAACAGAACTAATCTGTTTAGCCATTTTGATCAGACAGTGATGACTTCTTTTCTTTTATTCAACACACATGTTTATAGTAATTTGCTTATTGTAATACATTATGGTTTCTGTACTCATAACGTATTCACAGGGAATTATACACCAGAGTCTACACATAATTTATACATAAAGATACACTATATGATATATATTCAGTCTATATAATCATCTAATGTTTCTTTATACAGTAGCATTCTGTGAAATTTCACTATAACCAATGCTGGTGATATTATGCCTCATAAAAATATACAAAAGGCATTTTGTAGCAAATGTTCAGATCCAAATTTGAAACCTTGAATTGATGTCTTTTTAGCTTTGAAAAAACAGGACGACTTAGCTTTAATTAATAACTTTATTTTTACATTTATAAATTTCATTTCATTTAAAACAACTGCTTCAGCCACTACTTATACCTTTGTTTTGTAGACATTTCAATGTCTGTAAATGTATATATTTTTTTTCCATTAGTAATGAATAATTCTTAGCAGTAGACCATAACCCTTATTGCAAAAATGTGAAAATAACAGTGTGGCAAACTAAGAAAGAGGTTTATCAAGGTCTTTCTGGACCAAAATGGAATTACATAAGCATATATAAAACCTTCTTAAAGTTAAATAATAGCAGGTAATAACTTGAACTTTTATAGACTTCATCCTATTTTAGAAGAAAAAGATTACACTTTACAGAATAATGTAAAAATATGTGCTGATATATATATATATAATCTTCACATATTGCATAGAACTTTGAATGTGTTCAATACTCATCAAGTAATAATTTGAGTGGTATTTGAGTCATATGCTGGAAATGATTTGTCAAAACTCCAGAGACAAAAATATGAGGACATGAGTGGGCAAGAGAAATGACAGAAAGATGTGAAAAATGACAAAGTGATGGTGGGAGAGGAATTGACAGTGGTCTTTGGCAGAAAAAAATCCACTAGCAGGTTTCCAGCGGCGTCTAGGTTATAGTTGAAGGATAGAAGGAAAAAAAATGTGTTTAGCAAAGAGCGAATCTAGACGTCAGACGTGCCGAGACAGGAAGTGAAGATAACAAAAGAGGATAAGAATATCAATCAGTTTCATGCAACAGCACTGCTGAGTTCATTAAATCGATTTGTTAAAAGGTTATGATTAATGTTCTATAAGGTAGCTCTGACAGTAGTGCAGGCTGTAACTCAAATCACAGGTGTATGTAATTGCACTCATTGTTCTTCATTTGAATAGTAACAGTTTAATTCAATGGTCTCTCCTGTTATTAATATCAAAGTCAAAATGGATTATTTAACAATGAATAAAAGTAGAAAAGTTGTTATGGTGCAGCTCTCTGTTCAGAAGGTGTTTACTTAACATTTATGGAAGAAGTCTCCAGTTTCTGTTTTTAAAACTAGAGGTTTGCAGTGTCAGGTTGGAATTTTTTTTGCATTATTGAAAGCAAATTAATGCTGAAATTAATTTATATTAAAAAAAGCAAGGAATATTTGAATGCCATGTGATTGCTGTGGCATAAAAGGGAAAAACTAATCAGTTTTGGTGTGATAACTGCAACTTTATGCTTTATTTCTGCATCATCCACCTTGGTGTTGATCATGTTCACATTAACAGCATGCCGTCATGTTTTATTGCTAACATGCATGTACATGTAAACAAGGGCTGAATATTAGTACTATAATAATATTGACAAGCAACATGTTTAGGAGTGCGTAGAAGATTACCTACATGTGCATATGTATATGTCTAGGGTGATGATTCATGCAGAAAATAAGGACAAAATATGGTAAAGATGCATTTACATATTCACCTTCAACTGCAAACATGTTCTTTTGGGAATACACAGAATAACCATCCCCCAGATATTCCACCAAGTTGAGCAGTATAGAAGAGTGATGAATGGAGTGAAAAGGAAAATCCATGTGAGTTGCCAAAAGGTATTTTGGAGACTCAGCAATCATGGAGCAAATGGCCCTGGGACCAAAATATATCAATATACTGTATATAAGGATAAGTATGATGATATATATATATATATTTCCACTGATTAGTATTGAATAATACTAAACTGCCTAGATGTGCTTCTTCACCAATTATGTTATTAACCAATATACTAGGTCTCAGTAATAACCAAGTCAGAATTTCAATGCCATTTATATAAAAAAACAAACAAATTCACTAACCTGACATGACTAAACCCATATCTCCCTGAGTTAGCTCAAACAAAGACTCAGGGGGTGATTGCATTCTGTTGATTTCAAAAAGTGGCGTTTCTGAAGTGGAACAGTGACCATTCAATAAACATTTGGCCTGATGAAAATGGATTTGTAAATTTACATAAAGTTATTGGACCCTGTGATACCCTCCAAACAGAGATAAAGAATCCCAGACACGGAAAAACTGCAAATGCGAAACGACAGCACGTAGCTATGCATGACTTCCTCCAAGCAGATACCAGATGTCACCATGATGGACTACGGAGTAGCATGAGGGGATGGATGCACTGTCTCTCCAAATAGACCTGTCTGTCACTGAGCTATAGTCTACTCAGCTACTCCCCAGAACACCTAAAACGTCTCTCTTAAGCAAATATCCAGTGTACACTCAATAATAAGACTTCACTTTGTTTTCTTTTTTTTTGTGGGGTTCATTGCTTCTATTAAAGGTAAACTTTTGAGAAATATACTCTCACTTCTGGGAAGTCAAGTGTGAAAACCTGATTACGTTGCCTCTCTGACTCCCATATCTAAAAGTTTCATATCTACAAAACCTTATTACTTCGAGACAGAGGTACTGCAAGTGTATTCAGGGATTTTATACAAAGTTAACATTTACATTTACCACAAATAGGAAAGTTATCAAGAATTTTCAAAGATGGTGTTTGTTTTAGTTCCGTACATTTAATGAGTTACATGACAAAGAAATACGATCAGGGCTCATATGGTAACAAACAATACAGTGCCAGCTGTTCATAATATTGGATAGGAGGCTAAAATCATATACAAACATATATCAGTATTTGCTAATATAACTATTAAGAAGAAGCAGTGTCACAGGGTCTCATCTAAAGCATAATGAGAAAAAATGTTGGGTAAATTATGATAGACATTTAAAAGCAGACAAGCAGCTTCAATCATGATTTCCATTTTTTAATGGTTCAAGGCCATAAAGCCCAGCTGGATCTTGCTTTGACTACCAAACACTTTATACAGAAAAGCTGTTATCAGTTCTTTGAAAGTAAAATCTAATAATTCTGTCATCTGTTTATTTGATTGTACTTTGATTGGACAATTGGTGCTCAATCTGTCTTCTGTTTCTTTGCAGATTTTTTCCCCCAAATGCATTTTGGTAGAAAAAAGATGATGGAGTAAATGATTCACAATTCAGTCTGGTATTGAAAGGAATCAAACCCAGCTTTGCTTCATCTTACCACTCTATTTATTTATTAAAGACCATTATTGCTGTTGTGCTTGATTCTGCAAGATTCCTGTAGAATTTGCCTTTCATACCCAACAAACAATTCTTTACATTAACTCTAACATTTGTTACATTTCAAATGAGCCATTCGAATTGAAACCAATTACAGAATCAAAGGCATTTTGATTTAATAAGTACATGAATCCTGGGACCAAATTGTTCATCAACAGCCAACTAAAATAACGTCTGGATGTCATTTGCAAATTAACCCTCATCTACCTACAGATGTGCATGTTCTTGGTCATGTGCCTAATCAGTCTCTGCTAATTCATTCTAGACCACACTCTTATAATTGACTCTCCTATCAGCTCCAAAGTGAAATCTTCCTTTTTTTTTCATCTCTGAAATATTGAAAAGCTCAGAACTTATTTATCTTATCTCTTATACAGCACATGCTTTTATTTCAAGCTGCTCAGATTACTGCAATTCCCTCCTTATTGGTCTCAGTTCTAAGTGTCAGCTCTTTATAACCTCCACAATGTTCAGAATTGAACTCACCAATACTCTAAACAGCGTTCAATCTTTATTTGATTCCTATAAAAATTCTCCTCTACTTACACAGACCATTAATAAGCCTTCAGATCCTCTATAAATGGATTGCTCACTTGTGCACTTCCTTCCTTTCCATTTTCAAACCTGCAAATGTTTTCCTTTCCCACTTTGATATCCTACAACTGCCATAGTTTTATTATTATATCTTCAAAACACCTATTTTCTCAGCCATTTTAACTATCTTCCACATGACCTCTGGTATTTGTTGTTTTATTGCTGGCTGCTAACCTACGGCATCTCTCTTGCTTGTCTCATTATTGTAAAAGTTATAGGAGAGTTTCTTTTGGAAGTATTATAGCACTATAAAAGTAACATTGATTATATTTATGTGAATAGCTCTGTATTTAACGCTTTAATAAATCATCATCTTGTTCCTTATTTCTTGTCTTGTCCTATAGTATTATGTATTAATGTATTTACCCTAAACTACTTATGGACTAAATGGCCCCTGATGTCCAGATGTTGCACAATATAAGCTATTAAAGTCATTAGTTTATATCTTATGTAATGGCTAAACAAGGAAGAAAAATCCATGCAAAATGCTGCAAATTGTCTTCATCAATTCAATACAATTTTATTTGTACAGCACTTTTAACAGTGGACACTGTCTAAAAAGCAGCTTAATTGAATATAAAAAAATATAGAACAAAAATTTCAAGATTTAATATTAGACTTATTTTTTCATTTATTTGCATTTTCCTTAATGAGCAATCCTTAGGCGACTGTGGCAAGGAAAAACACCCTGAGACGATATGATGAAGAAACCATGAGAGATACCAGACTCAAAAAGGTGGTGACACCACAGAGTGTGATCATAAAGCATTATAAACACCAGAGAGTTTGAATTACTATAAACTCACCTGATTATAAATAATGTCTTTTCTATCGTACTTTAAGGTCATTTGGAGTCTTGTAACCATACCGTAGCTAGCCAGATTTCTGTAGCCTATTTGCAATGAAATCACTTTCACTAATCTGTTTGGGGAAATTAAACCATTGCTAGAATGGAAAAACCATAAATATTCAAACAAATATTCATCTTGTGCAACTACCATATCCTGGTCAGGGTTGTAGTGGATCTGGAGCCTTTCCCAAGAACACTGAGTAAGAGGTGAGAATAAACCCTAAAGGGGTTAGCATGTTTTTGGAAAGGGAGAGAAAACCAAAGAATATAAAGGAAACCCACAGGAACATGGGGAGAACATACACAGACAAAAAAACAAGTTCAGGACTGAACTGGGAATCATGCAGCCAATGAAGATACATTCTGTGCCACTCTGCATTCTAAAAAAAACACAGATTATATTTCACAGTTGGTGAGAAAATTATCTGTATCACTGCCCTTAACTCCTACTGGTACATGTAGTATTGCTTTGCTTCTGATTTGCATAATATAAACTCTCATAAAGTTTCTGCCTCATTCGCCTTGCCCACTTTGCATCGCGTACGGTTGCATCATCTCCTGGCCACTTTGTTGCTGGACTAAATTTCATCACAGGAAGCCATATCATCCCCATACTGCAAAAAATGATTCTAGAGCCAGTCCTTATATTGATTCCCAGCATTTTGCACATACTGCAACCTTTAAATTTGCCAAATTTACTGTATTAACCAATATTTCTTCATCAACCTTAGTCATATAACGTAAGTGAAGCCAATACGTGAAGTTATTAAATATACAATTGCTTACAAAACTGTAATTATCTGTCATATTTGAAGCAGGGATTTAATGACTTACCAACAAACAATACTGTTTACTATTCATACACCAGCAGGTGAGATAATTGGCCTGCTTTTAGATAAGGTGTTTTATAGAGCCTGCCACTCTTAATGGAGACATGCCTTTGACCATTTGCCATTAGGAGCAATGTGAGTTAAAGCCATGGCCATTATCCACTAGGCGTTTAAATTGTGCCTGAGAGAAATCAGGCCCAGCATGAAGGGCCGCCGAAGCAAGAAGTTGTGTTTACATAGCTGATTGTTTGGAGATCAGTGAGACAGGGGAAATGAGAAGAGGGTTGTAAATAAGAATAAGAAAGAAAGGGAGGGAATGTAGAAAGAACAGAGAAAAGAGAGAGTCTACAATGCAGTGCATTCGGCAAAATGCGGGTGGTCTGAGCAGCAGAGGAGATAAGATGAGTTAAGTGAAGCCCTAAAGAGGACAAAGTGAAGATGATATTAGGAGTTTGAATACATGGTTTGAAAAGTTTCAAGCATGTCCCTGTTAAATTTTGTTGTGTTATGAGTCATGCATGAGTATATCCTAGTACATCCTAAATTACCACATGCAAGCCATAATCTTATGTTATATACACTATAATCACCATCCACATTCATGCAATTATTTAATCAAAACATGTGGCAGCAGCACAATGCATACAATCATGCAGATACAGGCCCGTAAGCCCTTCAGTTAATGTCAACCGCAAACATTAGAATGAGGAGAAACCTGATCTCAGTGACTTTGACCATGGTGGACTGGCTGGTTTGAGTATTTCAGAAGCTGCTGATCTTCTTGGATTATCCAACAAAGGAGTCTCCAGATTTTACCCAGAATTGTGCAAAACCAAACACCTAGAAACTAATAGTTCTACAGACTGAACCCACTTGCCATTGTTCACATTCTGTCAAACTATGAAGGGGGCATGTGGTAGCCTAGTGTTTAAGGTGTTGGGCTACCAATCGGAAGGTTGTGAGTTCGATCACAGGTCCACCAAGCTGCCAATGTTGGGTCCCTGAACAAGGCCCTTAACGCTCACTTGTATAAAATAAATTAGATAATGTAAGTTTCTCAGGATAAGGGTGTCTGCCAAATGCAAATAAAAAATATGGGGCATGTGGGCTACAAGAGAAGAAGGCCCAAATAGGGTTCTACTCCAAGCAACAAAAAAACAGGAATCTGAGAAAAAAATGTTATGGGTTTATTAATAAAATATAATACTAAAGGACTTACAAGTTCAGAAAAAAGAACAAAGGTTGTTTAGATATTAAATGGAATTACTCAGGTGGAAAGCTCTGCACAGATTTAAGGGTCTACATAGAGGAATGAAGGAATCATTTCTTTTAGCAACTTTATTGGGGTTCTTTTTCTACCCAAAAGCTGATCCAAGCCGATCAAGCTTATTATTAATTTCAATATAATCTATAGTCATTTCTAACCTATCCTCCTGGTAAGTGACTGAGTCTATCTTAGTAACAGTGTAAAAGAATATACATATGATTATCCCATCAGGCCGGAACTGAAGGGAAAGTCTTTTGATTTGCTGTAACCAAATCTGAGTAAACGGCAGAGAAATGGTCAGTGACAATAAGAAGAGGCTGTGTAGAGGCATGTACTGTAGGCACAAAAATGTGAAATAGATATGCAGTGTATGAGTTGCTATTATATCGTTATTAACCTTTATTTTAAAATTAGAGTTTTTTCAGTTCTAATAGCAGTACTTATTTTTAGTGGTAAAACAGCAAATTTTCTTATTGCAATACAAATTGGTATCCATGTATTCCGTAAAGCTCATAAAGATATCTGATTGTGTTAGCTGTAAAGATTGTATACACTCACTCACTCATTTTCTACCGCTTATCCGAACTACCTTGGGTCACGGGGAGCCTGTGCCTATCCCAGGCGTCATTGGGCATTAAGGCAGGATACACCCTGGACGGAGGACAGAGTGCCAACCCATCACAGGGCACACACACACTCTCATTCACACACAATGGACAATTTTCCAGAGAAGCCAACCAACCTACCATGCATGTCTTTGGACCGGGGGAGGAAACCGGAGTACCCGGAGGAAACCCCCAAGGCACGGGGAGAACATGCAAACTCCACACACACAAGGCGGAGGCGGGAATTGAACCTCCAACCCTGGAGGTGTGAGGCGAATGTGCTAACCACTAAGCCACCGTGCCCCCAGATTGTATACAAAAAATTGTAAATATATGTGTATCCTGTCAGGTTATCATTAGCAGTAAATGTTATGGACATTTGAGGATATCTTCTAAAATACTTCTGCTGTGTTAGTAACATATAACGTTAAAAAAGAGATAAATAATGTCTTAACAGTCTTGTAAATATGCTTAATTCCCTTGTATAGTTAATAGACAAATCCCCATGTTGACAAGATCACCTTTATTTATTTATTTATTTATTTATTTATTTATTTATTTATTTATTTATTTATTTATTTATTTGCCAAGTGGTAAAGAATATTGTTTCTCAGAACATGAAAAAAAAAATCTGTAATTCTGTTTGAAGTGTATTACTTCAAAGGTGTTTATGTGTAATCAAACCCTTCAGGAATTAAAGCAAGGTGGACTGGATTGGTGGATTGGACTGGATAACTTTTAAATTTAAGAAACTAATAAATATACTACATTTTGAAAATGTCTTTAAAAAAGAGAACATTTCAATTTAACTTATAGAGTCCCATGCAAGAAAGCAAACAAAACATATTCAGTTTAGAATTGTGTGCTAGAGCTTGATAAAAAAAAAAATGTAGCATGTGTAATCCTGTAACTGTGGGATAAAACAATGGCTTATATGGGTCTTCATATATGGGACCTTGTGCATGCCTCTTTTCTAATTTTAGAATTCTGAATGACACAATGAATAAATTACTGTAAAATATATTAACCTCTAATATTTGGAGGTGATTATGAACATTTCATATTTAGCTTATTAAAAGAGATTTGGAAACAAACTGTATGTTCAGCTTGGCATGTTATTATACTTGCCATTTAACCCATTGGCAACCCATTGTATGTCCTCAAATCAACCCTTTGGCTTGTTAATGGTTCTTAAATTCCTAACCAGATTTACTCATGAATACACACCAAAAAACTTTAAGCACTTACAGATGTGATGTTTCTTAAAATTGTAGGCTAAACAGGTCTTTACTGGCAAATCAGATTTTTGACATGATTTAACATGATGTCATAGAATGTTAGAATGTAAATAAATGTTCAAAACAGCACAAATCAGATTAAACAATAACTTGCAAAGGTTCATTTTTATAGTATGGTTCGACTTTTAGCCTTTCTTACAAATCCATTTATAAGCATTTAAACAAAAGATATTTATATATGCTTCTGTATTCCAAGTCATACAAGTTTACCATGAGATCTGGTTCTATGGACAAATTATCATTTACACTGTAATTAACACCATTTTTCCCACCTTCTGTTTGTCTATCACGCCCAAATGTGGAAGCACAGAGATGCATACACCCACATTACCGACTCTTAACAATCGAAGACCTTGGCATGGTTACACAGACAGGCAACACTGGAGAATTCTGAAGACTGTTGTGCCTCAGGGTCAGACCATTCTCTATAATAGACTCTTGCTTTCAAATTCCCAGTGTGCTGACAGACGGGACAAGTCAGGCTGTGGGACACGACATGCTGTGTGTGTGTGTGTGTGTGTGTGTGTGTGTGTGTGTGTGTGTGTGTGTGTGTGTGTGTGTGAAAGAGAGAGAGAGAGAGAGAGAGAGAGAGAGAGAGAGAGAGAGAGAGAGAGAGAGAGAGAGAGAGAGAGAGAGAGAGAGAGAGAGAGAGAGAGAGAGAGAGAGAGAGAGAAGGCCTCATTTACATGTGGGAAATAAATACAGAGAATAAAGCCAAATACTGCCTAGGGTGCCAAAAAGAGGACATTGTCTTTACAAAATGTTTTTTCTCAACTAAATATGCTGAAATACTTTTTCTCTAAACTTGAAACCACAAACAAAGACATATATTCACACACTGGGCATCTGACAATAAGCAAAGTCACATCTAGGGTACTATGGATAGTGATGAATGTTATGGTATCATCTGGGTGTGGCACACACATTTCTTCACTTAAAATCCAGACCATAAATTAAAGACATGATACATGACCAGATCAGTGGTGTTCAGGGTTTTTTATAATGTACTCTAACAAATATAAACTGATGTTTTTATTGTTATGTGAAATCAGTCAATATTTAGCAGGGAAGGTTGGCAGTACTGAGTGTCTCAGTCACAGAGCTGTCAGGCTCCTGAGAGTGGAACTAATTGGTGGTTGTTTGCAGCACATCACACATGTAAACTCTGTCAAATTTCTGCCAGGTATGACCTTCTAAATGTCATCTCTGCTAACCATGTTTCATGTCAGAGCAGGATTGGTTTATAAGCAATCTATGACACTAAGCGAAGCTGGCAAAGATGCATAGTGTATTGGAACACTAAAGGGATCTCTGTTTGTATCGTTTATAAATGACCACAGCCAGCAAAATGCATTAGCACTCTTCCATTCTCAGCAGAGTTACTTAATGCTCCGGGGGATGCACGAATGCGAACCTAGGAGGTCCAGGATCGTGCTTAAAGAGACATGTTGGTAAATCTAATTGTGTTGAAGTGGACGCTGTCCATGGTGCTGAATCCTATTAACTTATAGAGACTACACAGGACCGAAAGGAGACAGGGTTATATAGATAAATCAGTGGCGTAATCGTTACAGGATATCATAAAACATGACTAGAGGATCATGAATAAAACATAAACATCAGCACAAAAAATGACAGTAAATTCACTGATAGAGCTGTTTAATATATTCATTTAACAGCTCTCCATTACAGGTTCTATATATAGATATGCACGCAATAAGCCGCGGAAAATCCACATGCACTCACTCTCATTCCTGCGGGTACTGACCAAGTGAAATAACCCGCGTCTGACAGACATAAAAGAAAAACAGCAATCTTTGATTTTTACCTTAATTTCGGCTTCTCTTGGTTTCTGAGCTCTTGCGCTTAACTTCGACCCCGTCCAACACACCGAGATGAGCTTCGAGAAACACCGGTTTTCTTTTATTTGCATCAAGTCCAGCACTTGCATCCACATACACACACATCCGCAAACATACAGACACACATAAAAACCAAGCTGCTTATAGAAGAAGCCCAAAGCGAGGAGTGTTTTCCCAAAGTGGAGACGCGCTCCGAGTCATTGCGCCCGCGCTCGGCTCATGTAACGCTGCCCCGATGTCCTTGGCAAAGTATCCACATCTACATTCATCAAACCTCTGAGAACGGATAACGCCTCCTAAGCGATGTAGTCCGCTGTAAAGGCATCTGCGCACGCCAAAGGGATAAGGGCGGAGACGGGATAGAGGCGAGGATAAGACGCATACAACAGGGTGGACGGGTTATATATATTTTTTTCTTCCTTTTATTTCTTTATTTCTTATTTTTCCTTTTAAAATGACGCGGCAGAGTCCGAGATTCTCCGAATCAGATCGGGTCCGAAACCTGGATTAAATGTTCCTGTGCTAAGAGAGTAGAGCTGCCTAGAGAGAAGCTGTCCTGCAACTGAAATCTGAATTGGTCACGCTTCCTCCTCCCGACGCCGGCGTGTGTGTGTGTGTGTGTGTGTGTGTGTGTGTGTGTGTGTGTGTGTGTGTGTGTGTGTGTGTGTGTGTGAAAGAGTGTGTGTGTGAGAGAGAGAGAGAGAGAGAGAGAGAGAGAGAGAGAGAGAGAGTTGTATTTAGACATGCAGTAGATAGATAGATAAATAGATAGATAGATAGAAAGAAAGAAAGAAAGAAAGAAAGAAAGAAAGAAAGAAAGAAAGAAAGAAAGAAAGAAAGAAAGAAAAATAAGGGAAGGGGAAGACAGAAGGCATCAAGAGGGGTGGATGTGTGGATGTGCGCTGAAAGAGGTGGTGTATTTGAATTTAAATTAGTGCAAATATAGTGCGTGAACTGAATGGATCCTTGATTTAAAACGTGACTTGCATTCTTATTTTTATCCTCTTACTTAGACATTTGATTAATCTGATAGTTCACATAGCCAATACCTATGTCATTTTTGGGGGGATAGAATTACTAACTGTAACCCAGCTGTTGCTATGCTCATTTTTTTTTATTCTGCCTCTGGACATCACTGGTTAGAGGTGATCCTATGGTGGTCCTATGGTGTCCCCTTTCCACTCCTGGGCAGGCAAAAGGGTGGCACCTTCAACCATTATCAATTTTCACCCATTTGGAGCCAGCTTCTTTAGTGTATTTAAAAGGTTTCTATGAAAATGTTAAACGTTTTTTAAATAGGGAAATTATTTTTGCAGCTATTAAAACTATTGTTGTAGGGGTCTATACAGAGTAATAAAAAAATACAATTCAGGATATCCCCAAGATATTTTTAATTTAGATGCTGTTTCTGACACCATCAGCCATCTTTAGTGTCTGATTGGTCCTTTTAAAGGTTTTAATACAAACCTACAGCAAAGAGTTTTAAAAATAACATTCCACCCTTTACTTCTATCTATCTATCTATCTATCTATCTATCTATCTATCTATCTATCTATCTATCTATCTATCTATCTATCTATCTATCTATCTATCTATCTATCTGTCTCTCTGTCTGTGTGTCTATCTATCTATCTATCTATCTATCTATCTATCTATCTATCTATCTATCTATCTATCTATCTATCTATCTATCTAGCTATCTAGCTATCTAACTATCTATGGGTTGATAAGGGCAATACTATATGCATCTAGTTGTTTAGTAGTACCTAAAATTCTTTTACTTCTAGAATGTAACATGAATCCTTAGAATTCCATGGAATTATTGGGTATGCTTTACATTGAAACATTTAACAAAGATTTCCTTTAAAAAAAATTTCTTTTTATCGTATAGTAAAAAAGAATTGAGATTTGGAAGATGCATTCATCTAAAGTGAGGTGAGAGTTAGGAGACTTGCTTAGAGACCAAGCACTGGCAGACTGGGGATGCTGGGATTTGAACTCACATCCTTCTGACAAGTAGTCCATTGGCCTTCAAGTCTGAGCTACAACCTATCTATCTATCTATCTATCTATCTATCTATCTATCTATCTATCTATCTATCTATCTATCTATCTATCTGTCTGTCTGTCTATCTATCTAGCTATCTAGCTATCTAGCTATCTATGGGTTGATAAGGGCAATACTATATGCATCTAGTTGTTTAGTAGTACCTAAAATTCTTTTACTTCTAAAATGTAACATGAATCCTTAGAATATGGGGAAAAAACATCCTTGGGATATTTACAATCAAGGTGCTGTGTTTTCTGATGTCATTCATGCAAAGAAATATCAACAATTTTAGGAACTGGGTATGCTTTACATTGAAACATTTAACAAAGATTTCCTTTAAAAAAAAGATTTCTTTTTATCGTATAGTAAAAAAGAATTGAGATTTGGAAGATGCATTCATCTAAAGTGAGGTGAGAGTTAGGAGACTTGCTTAGAGACCTAGCACTGGCAGATTGGGGATGCTGGGATTTGAACTCACATCCTTCTGACAAGTAGTCCATTGGTCTTCAAGTCCGAGCTACAACCTATCTATCTATCTATCTATCTATCTATCTATCTATCTATCTATCTATCTATCTATCTATCTATCTATCTATCTATCTATCTATCTATCTAATCTGGTGACCTGGGCACTTCAACAAGCCAGTCTATCTTGAAATTCTTTTTTCTCTGACAAAAAGCAATCCAGGAAGGAATAATGCTCATCTCACCAACAGTATTCTGCAGAACTTTCACAAATGCACCAGGGAGCCACAGGAGGGAACCAAGTTTCTTATGTGGAATCCTTTGTTAACACAGCAGAACAGCAAATGAAAGATGTGCTCTCCTGGGATTTGTGTTGCACTGAACCCCATTACTAACAGAAAGATTCCTTCACACTTTGCCTGAGTTCTCTAATATGCTCAAGTGTTTTAAACACAGCCAAAACATTTTCATTTTGCTGATCTGATTCTGCTTTACATAATCCACATAAATGTTGGATCTAATCAGAAAGCCGTGTAAGACACTGAAGCAATGGCTCCTTAAGAGAAAATAAACATTTAAAAAAGGGAACTTTAGATTGTGACCATAATGTTCTCACCCATGGAAATAGCAAACGGGTCCTGAAACAATTTATATTATTTATTTTGTATACAATATATATATATATATACATAAAATCAAAGATAAAGGTTAGGGTTTGGGTTTGAGACTTGCCTAAGTTTGCATGAAATCAGAGATTTCATGAGATCAGGTTAATTCAGAATTTTAATTTAGGAAACACATTGAAAGATGTTAATCCCAAAATGTAATTTAATTTTTCAAGAATGAAATGTAACAATCAATGGTCTTGTAGGCTTCTACAACAGTGGTTTCTTTAAGTGTTTCCAAGTATCTTAAAATACCCTTAATAATTTTGACCATTACATTGGTCATGACCAGTACATGGGCATTCTGCCAGCAGAATGGAAATTAACATCAAAATAACCCTCTTCAATCACTACAGTATACCAGACTAGTTTATCACTGCAAGTCTGACAAAAATTAATTAGGACACTGTTGGCTTTCAGTGAGAGACATTTTTACTTCTGTTGGGATAACCTTACACAGAAATGTAGTGGTCGAAGCAAATGGCAAATGAATCAAATACTAGATGCTTATGACCAAGAATGCCCATCTTGGGGAGCAGAAATGGGTTTGATATCACGATTTACTTTGAAGATATAAACATTTATTGGTGGGGAAAAAATGTTATCTATGAATAAATATATTGCTAGTAGTAGGCTACTGTTGGAAATAAAGCCCTTGGAGAGTCTATTTTCATATGAGCCATAAAGCATTGTTGTGAAACAAAAACAAAACATGAGCCAATTACTTTGGCCTCTGGTAAAAAGAGTTAAATAACCTTTTCATTTTATTAAGTGTGCAGTAAATTTCACTATATTGATAAATAGCTGACTATCACAATCATTTGGGGTTTTTTAACCCTCTATTCCAGTTTTACTCACTACTTTTTTTGTTATAATAAATTCCACTATTCATGGAAGGTTTTAGAATGTCTCATTGAAGATTTCTGCTCATACAGCCATTAGAGTGGCAGCGAGTTCAAAAACCAGTTCATCCTGAAGGTATTCATTGGGGTTGAGGTGCAGGCTACACAAATTCAGGCCAATCACAAAGACTTCCTATATAGAAGTGTGCCCACATATTGGAGTCATGGTCAGGCTTTCACACATTTTTATCCATATAATTGTACAGAGTAATTCCTAGTTATAAGGGTTCATCGAGAACTCTATGATTTGTACATGGTTCAAGGTCTGAAGTGAGTCTTTGCTATAGAATTTGCCATAGATTATTTAAGTGTCCTTTAAGAGGGACAACTGAAACCACTAGCAATATAACTGCTTCCTGAAATGGCTGATCATTGATAATGTTTGTGAAGGTGATATAAAAGTGAATGATCTATCCATGTTACAATGTCTACAGGTTTATAAGAACAGAAATGAAAAACAATCAAGTTTTTTTAAGGATCTGTGTACTTGCCGTTACTGTTTGCAGCTTTCAATTAACCCAATAACCTATTTTAATTAAACCTGGTTGCTACTTGATTAAACACCTATTCATCCCAGAGCATGGCTGAATTTTGAAATCAATCAGTTTTGGATTAATCTTATTTTATTGTACAGCCATGACAAGTAGCTTCGCTGTAAAATAATGATATGTTAGTTCTAATACATAATTGTTCCTATATTAACTTATATAACTCTTATTCATAATCTAAAACAAATTTGCTGACTACATCAGATCACGGTAAAAAAACAAAACAAAACAAAACAAAACAAAAAAACTTAAAGCTATGAACCATGTAGTCCATCTTGGCTTTGTTGTCTCACAAATTATCATCTTTATATTGATTCTGTTTGCCAAGGCACCAACCATTTTATTTGTTTGTTTGTTTGTTTGTTTGTTTGTTTGTTTTTTGGGCAGAGCCAAGAACATTTCCTTGCATTTTCACTATTCTTGGTATGCATGAACCAGACTTGAACACTGACAGTAGAAGATGCTTTCAATAAAATCCATTGAAATTCAAGAACAAACAGGAACTTTGGTTAAGAGTCTTAACTTGAAAAATGCTAACACCAATTTTCCCTCAAACTGTTAAAGCTAATGTTGATGTAAGAGGGCAGTAATGTGCCAGACCAGTTCAAATAAAATAAAAATCTTTTTTTCTTTTTTTTTCATTATGGTAAGGAAAAGTTAAGCATGTAATTTAGTACTGTATAGCATAAATTAAGCAGTGAATTCATTTTAATAGTTTCACCAATTCCCAGGATATTCTGTATATTCATTTAAAAAAATAAAAAAAATAATTTTTTTTTTTTTTTTTTTAAAATGCAGCTATATTTTTCTTTGAAATATATTTCTGGACTTGGATATTTCTGAGATCTCCTATAGGGAAAGTCATTCTATGCATTTATACGCAGGTTTTTATCTCTGCAAACTGTACAGCTTCACTTAGCCACTATCTCAACATGCCAGAACAGTTGGACATCTAACCTGCTGGGCCAAAATGTCAACAGCATTCCTGTATTCAGTCCAAACACAGTAGGTTATTTGTACTGTTTGAAAAGAAAAAAAAATCATTTGGGGTTTAGCTTTGCTCCTCATCACATCAGCATGCTAACAAGTGTAGACTAAACCTACTCTATATTCATGCCTTATTGATGATCCATATGCCTTTCTAAAATAATGTAATTATTGAAAATAAGAAAAAAAATGCTGTTTTAGTTTAAAATCAACATGCAAAAGACATAAATTTATTTAATTAGAACCTAGAGAGATACAGCTGGCTAATCTTTTTCTTTGCGGCATGCTACAGAGGAAACATGGGCAGAGAGCAATAGAGAAAGTACTACAGCAAATATAATGCATTTTTAAAATGTTGGTTTGTTAATTGCTTTAGAATTTTAGAGAATATCTTAATATATTTTAACTGCAGAAAACAAATAACGGAAACAATTTTTTTTGACAACAACAACAACAATAACAATAATAATAATAATAATAATAATAATAATAATAATAATAATAATAATAATTTAGTACTTAAGAAAGCAATAAAGCATGGTAAGGTGACCCCTTATAATGTGATGTGTAATGTTCATTGCTAAATAAAATCTCACTCACTCACTCATTTTCTACCGCTTTTCCGAACTACCTCGGGTCACGGGGAGCCTGTGCCTATCTGAGGCGTCATCGGGCATCAAGGCAGGATACACCCTGGATGGAGTGCCAACCCATCGCAGGGCACACACACTCTCATTCACTCTCACTCTCATGCATGTCTTTGGACCAGGGGAGGAAACTCCCGAGGCACGGGGAGAACATGCAAACTCCACAGACACAAGGCAGAGGCGGGAATCGAACCCCCAACCCTGGAGGTGTGAGGCGAACGTGCTAACCACTAAGCCACCATTCATTCATTCATTTTCTACCGCTTATCCGAACTACCTCGGGTCACGGGGAGCCTGTGCCTATCTCAGGCGTCATCGGGCATCAAGGCAGGATACACCCTGGATGGAGTGCCAACCCATCGCAGGGCACACACACTCTCATTCACTCTCACTCTCATGCATGTCTTTGGACCAGGGGAGGAAACTCCCGAGGCACGGGGAGAACATGCAAACTCCACAGACACAAGGCAGAGGCGGGAATCGAACCCCCAACCCTGGAGGTGTGAGGCGAACGTGCTAACCACTAAGCCACCATGCCCCCCTAAATAAAATATGCAGTTTAATTTTAAACTGTGTAATTTTTTTAAATGTTTCTGTAAATCTCTGTCTATCTTTTATATATTAAATTATTAATGAATATTAATAACAATCAATGAAAAAAATACTCATAAACAGCTATAAACATTTCTTCTCACCAGCTTCACTTTTTTCCTCTTTCTCAAAGCATAAAAGTACTAAGATATCTGACTGCACAAGTTTATCTATCCTGAGGACTTTCCCATGTAGGAAATCTTAAAATTAAAGCTATATCTCTTACTGTCACAAAGCTCTGAAACTGGAGACACTGACACTAGAGAATAAAAATACTAGATAAACGACATCCCACAGGAAACATCAGTATAACAACAAAGGTACATTTTTCACTCTTTTTTATGATTAAGTATCCACTATGCAAATGTATGTGTACGTCACACCTGCTTTTATAGAAAATGAACATGAATGAATGAATGTTTTTTTTTTTTTTTTTTGACCAATCAGATAAAAAACTCAGCCATGCTTTCGTATATACATTCGAAAATTTCCCTGCAACTTTTCATTTCCGTTTAAAGGCAAATATTCACACAATATTGTACTTGTAAATTCTGTTGAATTTTACTTGAAATATTGAGTGCTGAAGACTACTTTTAATAACTAGGCATATTTAAGTAAAATTAAATCAGCTAATATGGAAATCGTATTTATTTAGTTATTAGTTTATTTAAATAACCAAATAAATGTCCTGGTCCTACAAAATGACATTACTTGTAGTGACAAACACTAATTACAGTAACATTAGATAGATAGACATTTCAACATGTGATATATTTAGAGCATATCTACTGCTTATACTGTAAATGAATTATTGCTGTAATTTTTCTTTTTTTTACAGCTGGATATCCACGTGTTTTGGAAGTTGACCTGCAGAGTTGAGTTGAGAGAAAGAGAGAGAGAGAGAGAGAGAGAGAGAGAGAGAGATCCACTCCTAATTTGCTGGAACAGACAGAGAACATCTCATTTCTCATAAGAAATCGTCTTTGCAGATGATCCTTTCCTGACCTAACATAGACATTAAGTTTTAATTTGTAGCCCTAAGAAACAGTTCAGCATTTTAAGACAGAATTTATTCTGTCAGAGACACCCAGTCTGTGTTAATCCACCATGTTTTATTACTATTTATCTAAATAATGTTTTGTCTAATTACTCAGGTTGTTGTTGCTGACTTTGCCACAACACGTCTGAACAGAATATTTTCAAACCATCGGTTTATTTTATATTCATTACATAGACAAAACAAATCTGTATATAAGATTTCCAGGAAAGTTCCACAGGGCATCTGGTTGAGACTATTAGTATTTATTGGAAAAAGTACAATCCCTGAGGAACATGGGAAGGCATTTTACAATGGGGATGATGGAAGTTTAAGCCAGATACATGTGATATAAGATGAGAATGAGATATGAAATCACACCTAAATGACAGCTATTTTTAATAATATTTGTCTTTTAACCAAGGTTGGGAGTTGCTTACAATAATTGCAGCAGAGTTTGATTAAGTTTTGGAATCAGAACATGGTTATAATCATTCATTCTTTTTTATTAGTTGCCTGGACAGGTTTGTGGTTGTATAAATTAGGCTATTAGCTTGTTTACATTTTGGGTAATAGGGACAAATAAATTAATTAAGAATGATCGCAGGCAGTTACAAACTAAAGTATATATGGTTTAACAATTGACCTTTGTAACAAAGCACCCTTACAGAAATATATACATTCATGACAATTATTTTCCCTCACGAGCATGCCAGAATCATCAGGTGACAAGGAAACTCTCTGAGATAATATTCAGAGGACCCACCAATTTTTCAAAACAATCACAGATTTTCTGCAGATTTGGGTCAAAATGCATCCTGTGATGTCATCAAATCCCAATTCAGCCAAAGTCCTCTTGAGATTCACATCGAACACGAGTACAGCTTGTGTAAAGTAATTACATATAAAGTAATTACAAATGACCTGTCAAAGCAAAATAAAGCATCTCTGGCAGCAGCAATCACAGAAAACTCCTGGAGGAACTGAGATGAGGTTGAGGAACTGTCAGAGCCAGAGAATTCACACACCGTACTGATAGCGCTGGCACTTCTACTTGTTTGCTTGTTTTCAATGTTTCGGGTCATATGGTTATTATTATTATTATTCTTCTTCTTATTATTATTATTATTTTTATTATGATTATTATTATTAGTACTACTACTAGTACTACTACTACTACTACTACTACTACTACTACTACTACTAATAATAATAATAATAATAATAATAATAATAATAATAAGAATATTAAAAATATTATTATATTCCACATTGTCATATATAATTCTATTTGTTTAGTTTAATCTCACACATTTTGTTGTAGGTTTGTTGTACAGAGAATCTTAATGACTTTAACACTTAAGAATAGATAGATAGATAGATAGATAGATAGATAGATAGATAGATAGATAGATAGATAGATAGATAGATAGACTCAATATAATCAAGCCTTATGTAATACATTATGAGTTTAAACTGGATTTTCACACTCAAGCAGTACACTTTATGCAGTAAATATGAGAAGAATCGTGAATACAGCTCTCACATGACCTATAACAACATATATTAAACTTTCACAGATCTGGTCAAAAGAAAAAAATGGTTGCCAACGGGGGGAAGAAAACCATCATTCAGAAATGGAAGAAACACAGCAACAAAGATGGTTAATGAAAGGAACTTTTTCTCAGTTGTGTCTCTTCCACCCACTGTCTTATTCTCTTTCTTCTTGATCTTATAATGCTTCTTTAACTTTGTAGTAGTAGGAGCATTAATACTTGCTGATTGCAAAATGAGAAAGAACGCTGTAAAGCATAATAGTAATGCAATACTACAATGCCTCGATTTTGCTGATTATGAACTTCACTAGTAATTGTTGAGCTAATAAATCTGCAGTGTAGTATAGAAAGTTTACAGTGAAAAAGGATAAGAATCCCCCTTCAGCTATGTAGGGAAGGTACTTCCAAAGATGTTTAAAAATTTAATAATATAAAAATTTGTATGTTCATACAAAATCACTTTAAAAGAAACACCTGTACACCTGAAAATTCAAATGCACATATTAAATCAGCCAACCTTGTGGCAGAACCACAATGCATAAAATATCATAAGGATACAGAGCCAAAAGCTTCAGTTTAGAACATTAGAATGAAGAAGATAAAATTTGTTTTGAGTACCTCAGAAACTACTGATCACCTGAGATTTGCACACATAGCAATTTGTAGGGTTCAGATTTAATTGTGTGTAAAGCACAACAGAAAACAACCAATGAGCTGCAGTTCTGCATGAATTGATGTTGAGAGTCAGAGTCAGATTATTCAAAGAATCAGAATAGTTTGAGCGAACTGGAAACCTCAAATAGCCACAGCTGAATAGCATTTCTGAATGCACAAGATATTGAACCTTAAGGTAGATGAACTACGACTGCAGAACTAGTCTAGAATAGGAATCCAAGCTCCTGAGGAGACTATTTAAACAGAGTGCAGAGGGAGAAATAACAAAACTGGACTAGTGAAGGCCACTTTGTATTGACAAGGTGGAGCACTGAGATAAGAGCTTTCCCAGAGGTTAAGTGAGGGTTAGCATCAGTCCGATTCCAAGCTGAACAAGTGCAGCTGTCGCTGGAATCCCAAATATTTGTGCCAGGTGACTTTGTGTGGATTGACAGATGGGAGGAAGAGCAGAGAGTTAATGGGGCCAACAGCCTGGCACTCTCTTCAAACGAGACAGCAAGAGACTCAGGAAGGTGCTGCAACAGATGCTGCAAGTGCCAATTTGCTTCTTGGTCCATATCTGGCTAAAGAACACGCCCACAGGTGCATTAATGTAGATACATATTTAACTGATGCATTAAGCCTCGGTGCCAGAGGAAGTTTTGCCCGGTAAGAGCAGACAGAAATGAAAAACTTCACTCCACAAACGGTGAGTGCATTTATAGTGCAATTAGAGATGACATCTCAGAAGGTATGATAAAGATTGGATGATGAACGGTTACAGTGTAATGCCTGTTTCACACTGGATGCCTGAGCAGAGAAGAAGCAGCACATACTGTAAGCAGTGTGTAAGCAGAGCCGAAGCAGCATACACACTGTGCATTCACACAGACAGCCATTGTACAGTATAGCACAGCTGAACTGCAGCTTATAGAAGAGTTTGTGTTACTTTAAAAACAATGCAACAATTTTGATAATAAGATTGGTGCAACTGCTTATCACTTGGCATTTGAAAAGCAATCTCTTTCTCTATCTCACCTCTCTCTCTCTCTTTCTCTCTCTCTCTCTCTCTTCGCACTTTACAGTATATATATATATATATATATATATATATATATATATATATATATATATATATATATATATATATATATATATATATATAAGCTTTCCCGTGTACTGCAGTTCTGTGTAAGTTAATGAAAAGACAATAGTTTTGTTAGATTATAAGATAATAGATTATTATGAGCTGACAGGAAAGCTATGTTAACTCAAATAGCCAATATTTACGTTTACATTCAGTATGGTCAGTTGAAAAGGATCTCATAATGCACAATAATTTTGGACGTTACATTAAATGTTCCGTCAGACCGTAAACAATTTTCGAAAAGTCACATTATTAACAAATTTTCAAGAAATTTTGTTCTATCAAAAAATGAAGATGCTGATATTATTTCTGTTTTTGCACAATATCCAGAGTTCTAAACAACCAGTGGGCCTGTACAAACAGGCTACATACAGGCAAAATATTTTAAGATACTCTGAAAAATATCGTACTTATACAGGTTCTGATAATTCAGTGAACAGTACTATAATAGCCTCTCTCTTTTCTCAATGCCTGGATTCACTGCCACTCCAAAAGCACAGCAGGTCATACCAGATTTTAAAAAGGCTCTCACTGTGAAATGGTCAAGCAAACTGTCCAATTTTTATTCTGCTTAATAACCACTTTGATCAGGCATTGCATATCCCCATAATATCCCCTTTGCCCAAAAGCACTGTTAATATAACATGCGTCCAAATCTGAGATCGTATATAATGGCATCAGCTCTGCACACTAAATTTTCAACTTAATGGTGGACATTCTTCCTTTGATTCTTTGGCAAAACTGTCAGCATTATTTTTCCTTCAGTGAATCCTCAGTGCAGGAAAGGTGGGCTTAAATAAACTGAGCTCTGCTTCAATGTTCAAATATAGGCAAATCATTTTAATGGTACTTTCCATCTCTCTCTCGTTAAGCACAAGGCAAACAAACATGTCAGGTAACAGGTGGTGTGCTGAGTGTTTTCCGTGCCTCACTGTGGTAAGAGCAGGATTGGCTTTGTTTAATGCACCTGAGATTGGATGTTGAATGCAGGGCTGTATTTTGAAGGGAAAATGTTTGACGGATAAATGGATTTTTGTACGGAGCTCAGGGTTCACCTGGTCGATACACGGCAAAATCCCCAGGGCTGCTTATCACCCATGGTGTTGAATTAACTCTTACTGGGGTGCTAGGGAAGAAAGGTGTATATAGAGGGCTCTGAATCATGTGACTCTAGAGGACGGCGACCTGCTGTAAGCTTTAATCAGATTTTCTTAGGATTTCTAGCTTTGCCCCTGACCCTTACATCAGCCCATGACTCTTACAGATTTCATGTATGTCCTCCTTTAGATAAACATTGTAAGTTTTCATTCAACATACAGGATGATTGTACGTAGAAGGTTATGTTTAACAGAAGGAGATAGGCAGCTTCTATATTAAAGCCTTAACACCAGGAACCTTATGCCTGTAAAGGTGAAAGACATTTTTTAAACAGGAAACGTGTCAATGACAACACCTTATGCATGTTGTAAGTAAATAAATAAATAAAACCAGTTATAAAACCTATAAAACCTAAAGCACTTCCAAACACCTTACTTGCCTTTCCTAGCCAATTACAACTACATTTCATTTTGAAATATAATCATTAAAATCAAACCATTTTTGCAGAAATGTGTGAATACCACTTTACACATTATGCTTAAAATATCCTCTTACGATATGACTCATCTATTATCGGTTATGAAATCTATACAATTTAGTTAATACATTCATATACTGAATACATTCATTTTTTTTATAAAATATGAGGAATATTGCAGAAGTTCACCAGATAGACAAATTATTTTTTCAAAAGGTCTAAAAAGTCATTCATTTATTAAGAATTAAAAAGCATTAGAATCTCTAATCATCATCATGGCACTAGGATAGATGCTATTTTTCTATTTTTTTTTTTTTTTGTGATTTTGTGTATTTGCTAATTATATGTTAAACATCTCAGCTTTGTTAGTTATTTATAAGCAATTTGCAGTCGCTGCCCGGAAAAGCAGCTATGAAACGTTGCCTGAGTTGGAGAAAATATGTTTAAAATAATAAAATATAAAGTTTAATTTACAGTAAGAAGGGATAAATTGTAACTTAACTGTGAACTTTTCCCATAAGGTTTTATGCCATGTGCAGCCAGGGGCGTCACTAGGCCCTTTTTAGGGGGGCTTTAGCCCCCCTGAACTTCTGTCCAGCCCCCCTAAAAAATTATTTGATTAATTATTTTTTGATCGCTTCAGTCCCCTATAAAAACGCATTTGAAGCGGCGACAAGCTGTGTCATGTTTCGGCTCCTCCCCTGAACTGAGTCTGCATGGATTCAGCGCGTTTTTCAATCCGCAGGGACGCCAAGCAGAGCGAACTTCAGTTAGTACAAGGTGTGTGCTTTTATTGATGGATTGTTATGATATGACATCTGCATCGGTGCAGTTCTTGTAATTGCAGTTTACTGGACCAATACACAGTTCGGTTTCTCATCCAATGCGTCTTCACTGCGTTCAACTTCAGCCCTTATCACAGTGTGATAGTTGTTTTTTCTTCCAACAAAAATGAAGCGGTTAACACCCATGAAAACATACTTTAGAAAACGACCATGATTTATTTGAATTGACCTTTTAAAATGTAAAACATTATTGTGTATTTCGGCATTACAAATATGCAGCCATGCACAGAAATGATTAAAGACACACATCATTATATTGTCTGAAAGCACTAAATGGCACAACTCACAACTCAAAATTTTCTAGTGACTGGTCACATCTAAATTTTTCATTTTTTTTACAGTGAAATACAGGGAATACAATGGAACAGTGGATTGCAATAAGGTTAGTAGTATACAACCCTACCCTGGGGGCTGAGCCCCCCTAAAATGAAAATTCTAGAATCGCCCCTGTGTACAGCCATGTTCTCAGCTACAGTATATTCATTTTCACTTGCTATGCGTATAAAAGTGAGTTGATGACACACTGTACAGCCTGCTATAAGACTTCAAATCATTCTGTGTTGTAATTTGCTTTTTTCCAAATGTCACTTCATACTTAATAATTTCAATGATGAAGAGTCAGACTGGAGGCACAGCATTGGCCTTGAATACAGTGGGCCAACATATATAGGATTGTGCATGATTGTGTATGTGACCAATAAAATATTCATTTGAATTTGATGTTTTGCCCATTAATAAATTAAAGCCTCTGTTGTATGAATGGAATAACACTTTGGAACTTCATTTTCTGGGGAAATAACCCACTTTAATACTGTAATCATGCTCACGCCATGTTCATTTGCCCAAAAACTCATTTGATTATTTGATCCAAAGAGAATACATTAAACGTTGATGTCAACCTTGCAGAATACCTGACCTGAAAGGATTCAGAGAGATGACTGGATGGGCTTGGGTAAGAGAAGCTACTGAAGTGGAGATAAAAGTGAGAGCACTGTGAGGATTACAGGAAAGGATGAGGAGAAGAGAGGGATGAGCCATGGGTCATCTTATCTAAATCTTCCTTGCTCTCTCATTCTCAGCATGGTGGTTCTCAAAAATTGCAATGCTGTCAAACATGTTCAAGACTTAATTCCAAATCTGTTTCAGTCACACCAGGCAATAGTGTCTAGTAGTTTTCTAGTAGTCTAGCAGTCTAATAGTGTTTATTCACCATTAATTGTATTTTCAGACTGGTGTTATTGTGTTAGAAAATGTTTTGAAATATCGAGCATTTCTTACTTGGATTTTTTCTTCATTCATTCATTCATTCATTCATTCATTTTCTACCGCTTATCCGAACTATTTCGGGTCACGGGGAGCCTGTGCCTATCTCAGGCGTCATTGGGCATCAAGGCAGGATACACCCTGGACGGAGTGCCAACCCATCGCAGGGCACACACACACTCAATTAAATTCTGGACATTTTTTCCAGAGATGCCTTTCAACCTACCATGCATGTCTTTGGACCGGGGGAGGAAACCAGAGTACCCGGAGGAAACCCCCGAGGCACGGGGAGAACATGCAAACTCCACACACAAGGCGGAGGTGGGAATCGAACCCCCACCCCTGGAGGTGTGAGGCGAACGTACTAACCACTAAGCCACCGTGCCCCCTTGGATTTTTTCTTATTTTTATTTTTATTTTTCTGTGCTTCACAGATAAGCTGTATGATTTTCAGTCCAATTTTGCTGTCACAGACAAAAATCACCCATAATTATGTGGTCATAAGTGGATATTTGTTGTTTTGGAATACAAAATGTGACGTGCTTATTGGCAGCCATTTTAGCGTCATTGCAAGGAGATAAAAATAAATGAATAAATAAAAAAAATACACAATTGACAATATTTCTGACAGTTGGCAATGTCAGTAACATTTACCTAAAATCTCTCTGACTAATAAGAGGAAGGCATAGTATGATACAAAGAATACACTGGACAATATATACAATTGGACAGCAAAGTTACTTTGTTATATTTAGTAATCACAGGGTAGTCGGAGATTTCATATAAATCATCGCTTACAATGTGAGAAATAGTAATTATTATAATCTATCTAATATAAAAGAGCCCTGAGACTGTATAATCTAAAAGCAGCTTTAGTTGGTTGTGCTTACGCTGTTAAAGAAATGCTTTCAATGATAAACGCTTCTTATAATTAAATTATTATGATAATTGCTTCTTCATGCCAGTGTTATGCATGATAAGTTGATGCCACTAAACAAGCTCTATATGCAGGTATTCTGGATTTATTTCTTTTTAAATTCTGAAACAAATTAATAAATAAATAAATAAATAAATAAATAATGTTACCATCCTGCTATTTCTGCTAATGTTACCATCCTGCTATCAATTTTAACAGCCTATTTTTTACATTTTTTTTTTATTTCTCAAATATTTACTTTTATACATCTGTTTTGATCTTTTTTGGCAGTGGCTTATTTGCTTTTTGTGTAATTTCAACTCTCTTAGTTGTTGCTTTGTTTCACTGGCATCTGCAGAACTGCTCTAGCAAATGCCGACTACTGGGATGTTCCAGTCAAAAAGGATTGTACCTGTGGGTAGTAGACAAGTTTTAGAGTACTGTGGATCAACTACATTCAATTTTAGAATTAGAGCAGCCTTTGATAGTGTCAGGCACTTTAGGGAAGCACAGGGGGGCTTGACACATCATCATCATCATCATCATCATCATCATCATCATCATCATCATCATCAGCTTGGATGTTCGTGGATAATTTCTCCTGCTGAAAAGTTTAGCACTTTTCTTTGTACGTTCATTTTCTGTACTTCTAGTTTCATCACGACAGGAGAAGAAAGTGTCACGTCATTGCCTTTGAGTTCCCACAATGGAAGCTAGAAAATAGCTCTGAAATGGCACATCATTAACTCCAAGAGTGCAATTAACTCACACACAAAAAAGATTAAAATCCTCCTCCGGTTGTTTTGTCTTTCAAGGTACTCTTGATACCCATGTGGTTGAGTGCTGGTTCATTAATAAAAACGTACCCACATTCAAACTGACGTGCTCATGCAAGGAAATCTTTATGAGATCTCTCTCCAAGATTGATTCACAATGCTCCCCCTCGATGGGTTAATTACAGTACACCTTCCTTTAGCTGAGCCTTGGGGACAATCCGAAAGGACTTCAGAATTGTGAAAGGTGTCTCTTTTCTACAAACTTGACCAGACTAAAGAAATCATTTCCATTAAGCATTTGCCCTTGTTTATTTATTTATTTATTTATTTATTTATTGATAAAAATTTTTTTTACGATTTCCCTAACGCCCTTGAAAATGCGTCTTAGTTACATTATTGTGTCTCTCGGGATTACAGAGTCATCAGCTTTCCATTTGGTGAAGTCGTTTAAGGCTGTAGTTTCCATTAAGTACTGCTTAAGCTTGCTTTAATGGAAAGGGGAAAAAAAACAGTAGTGATTGATTGAAAATTCCAACACATTTCCTCTGGAGAATGTTCTGGCTTTTGTGCTGATAAAACACTTTTAAAAATGTGGTTATGAATTTTATCAGGTTATGATTGTGTCTATAAATAAGTACAGCAAAAAGAAGAAAAAGAAAAGTTTCCATTGATACACCTGACGGTTGACAGTCGCAGCTGGTTCGGGACCAAGCGTATGGTTGCAGCTGGAGTGTTCCACAGACAGACACCATTTTGACTTGACGACTTCGAAATAAATTGGGACTCAGCAGTCACGGGTAAGCACAGCAATGCTGACTGGCAGAATGGCCACACATGATCAAACCCTCCTTAATTGAATTTCACTTTAATTAGGTTGGCAAGGCTCGGCAACAGGTGAGACGGTGTCTGAACGTGAGGCTTTTGTCTATGAGCAAGGTGCTGTGAAGATTGTCCAAAAGCGTGCAAGAGGATAACTTTAAGCAGTCACCTCATTACAATCTACAAATTATCTTCCCCAAATTTCAGCTATATAGTTTATTTTAATTTGCTCACATTCATGTAGCATTCATATCCTAACAACTTACACATGAACGTGTATATTAGATGATCCATAACTATTCTATATTAAAAAGTAAAGTAGAAATGATGTTATGGTGAAGTGTTTCTGTGAGAAATCATTTATTAAGCATTGTTGGCGAGTCTCCATGGTCAGGATCAGTGAACCGTATAGGCAGCAGATGGAATTGCAGACTTTTATTTAGTAAATTTTATAAAAAGAAAAGATTATACAGACTCGGAGCTAAGCTACGGAAAGCAAAGTAACAAACAAACATGAATCATAACAAATAGTTACACGGAAAGTGGAACTTCAATAGTAATGCAAAAAGTGTAATAAGGAACAGGATTAGTGTGACGTGACGATGAGGCAACATGCAGGGGCTGATGGGTAATGTGGTGAACTATAGGAAAATCCACAGAACAGAGGACTTGACTTTTTTAATTAAATAGCTACAATGTACAACATCATTTGTTAAAAAATGACAAAATGATGTTAATCCCAATAGCATGGATGCCTGAATTTGAATGACAGAAATCCCCTTAAAACAAGCTACTTCTTATATTTGACCTTGAAGTGACATTGACCCTGATTGGATCAATACAATCTAATTAGCTACAGTGCTAATTCTGTATAAATCCTACACTTTCATAAATCCTGCAATTCTTTTCTGCATGCTGGTATGCTTTTCTGCTCACCGTGGTTGTAACACGTAGTTATCTGATTTACCACAGCTTTCCTATTAGCCTGAAATCCTGTCTGAGCTCTCTCTATAACAGTTTCCACCTGCAGAACTGCCACCCACTGCACTTTTATTGATTTAACTTGCTGGTTTTTGCACCATTCTGTGTAAACACTGTCATGTGTAAAAAGGAGATCAGCAGTTTCTGAAATACTCAAACCAGCTCATCTGCTATAGTCAAAATCAATGAGATAGCACTTCCCTCTAATTCTGATGTTTGATGTACTGTATAGAGTAATTGAAGCACTTGAGCTGGACCTGAGCGTTTTTATGCATATTGCTGCTGCCACATGACTGGCTGATTAAATACTATGCAAGTGTTCTTATTAAAGTGGGTGTTAATGTTATGTAGTGTTTCTATAAAGTTATGGTAGATGAAGTGAATTTGATTCATCATGATTTGAAACTTCTCTCTCTCTCTCTCTCTCTCTCTCTCTCTCTCTCTCTCTCTCTCTCTCTTTCCCGCTCTCTTTCTCTCTCTCTTACACACACACACACATGCTCACACACTCTCCCTCACACACTCACTCATACACAAAGAGGAAGAGACAGCGAGATATTTTTTCTGTATATATTCTAGCTCTGCCAACACAGCAGCAGCTTAATGCTAGCCATGCATTTTCAAATATGTGCTAAAATAACACAATTTCCCATATGTCCAATGGTTTGTCAGAATGTTTCTCCATGTAAAAACTGTCTAAGGATGCACCGGCACAGTGACACTGCAGGAATGTTTCTGCACATAAATATATATCTTAGTGATACTTTACTCTCTACTAACTTTTTTCACCTTTCAACTTCAAAAGATTTTGAAATGCCAAAGGCAAGTTTTACTCCCACACACCATTGTTTACTTTAATCTTAACATCAATAAGGACGAATCAACAAGGTCCCCAAATGCCTTAGTTACTTACAAGAATTTTAATGTAGTTGAAATCAAACACATTGCTGCACTGCAATGATTGATGAACTAGCTCATTCCCCAGTGAAAACCATTAGTTGGGTGTTGGCGTGTTTTAAACAACAACTGCATGGAAAAATTCGAAATTTTGAAGTTAGAGATATTTCATTTTATAACAATAATAGAAATGTTCTCCCTGTGCTTATGTGGGTTTCCTCCAACTGTCCAAAAACATTTACATTTACAGCATTTGGCAGACGCCCTTATCCAGAGCAACGTACATAAGTGCTTAAATCTCTAACATTGAATACATTAATGCTGGCTCACTAAGTTACATACTTAAGATACCATGAGTTTAAAACATTTGTTCAAAGTTACAATGAAAAAATGTCAAAGGTGTTTTATTTTTTAATTTTTTTAATGCAAAAGATAAGGAAAGAAGTGCTAGTTGAAGTGTTTCCTGAATAAGTAGGTCTTCAACCGCCGCTTGAAAATAGCCAGTGACTCAGCTGTCCGGACCTCTAGGGGAAGTTCATTCCACCACCTTGGTGCCAGTACAGAGAAGAGTCTTGTAGTATACTTGCCTCTTACCCTGAGAGATGGTGGAACCAGTCGAGCAGTGCTGGTAGATCTGAGGGTGCAAGGTGCAGTGCGAGGAGTGATGAGGGCTTTGAGGTAAGAGGGAGCTGGTCCATTTTTGGCTTTGTAGGCCAGCATCAGTGTTTTGAATCTGATGTGTGCAGCTACCGGAAGCCAGTGGAGGGATCGCAGCAGCGGGGTGGTATGCGAGAACTTTGGCAGGTTGAAAACAAGCCGGGCAGCTGCAATTTGGATCATTTGCAGAGGACGGATTGCGTTCAAAGGTAGTCCTGCCAGCAGTGCATTGCAGTAATCCAGTCTAGAAATGACAAGAGACTGAACAAGTACCTGAGCAGCCTGTGTGGACAGAAATGGCCGAATCCTTCTAATGTTGTAGAGAGGAAACTGACATGAGCGAGTCACATCAGCAACATGAGAGGAAAAGGACAGTTGATTGTCCATGGTTACCCCAAGGTTGCGAGCTGTGGCTGAAGGGGAAATCAGATCGTTGTGCAAGGATATAGCAAGATCATGACCTGGGGATGAATCACCTGGGATGAACAGCAGTTCAGTTTTGCTAGGATTGAGCTTGATGAGCAGTCATCCATGATGAAATTTCTGCCAGACATGCTGAGATCCGGTCAGAAGCTGTGGCATCTGAGGGTGGGAAAGAGAAGATAAGTTGTGTATCAGCATAGCAGTGGTAAGAGAACCCATGTGAGGAAATAACTTCACCAAGAGAGTGAGTATACAGGGAGAAAAGAAGAGGACCAAGTACTGAGCCCTGTGGGACACCAGTGGAGAGTCTGCGTGGAGCAGATGTCACTCCCCTCCATGTTACCTGATATGTGTGTGTATATATACACACACACACACACACACATGTGTAAATATATATATATATATATATATATATATATATATATATATATATATATATATATATATATATATATATATATATGTATGTATATATATATACATACATATATATATATATATATATATATATATATATATATATATAGAGAGAGAGAGAGAGAGAGAGAGAGAGAGAGAGGGATAGATAGATAGATAGATAGATAGATAGATAGATAGATAGATAGATAGATAGATAGATAGATACTTTCTTAATCTCTAGTGCGGAAATTACCAATGGACAAGATTTCCAATAGATATTAATATTTTAAATACTATTTTATACAATACAAGCTTGGAACATTGTAGTGCATTACTTGGTTCAACAATTCTTGACAGGAAAAAATATGCATACTATTTATGTATTCATGTAAAAATATCTAGTAATACATATATGCTATACAATGTACAATATAGTCAGAAACTTTATAATAGAATACTACTTAATTTTTTTTAACTTCTATTACTTCCCAGAAAGTTGTCCTTACTTTTAATTAACCGTTGCTCTTTTATCCAGCACTGCAATGCTGCTGTACGGTATCACTATTATTCTGTTTTAACAGTTTGTCAGAGCAGTGGGGAAAAAAGGGATCCATAACGACATAAGGAAATGTATAATAAAGGCTTTGTGTTATCTTCTGAGCTCTCTGACCCCAGGAGATTTCCTTTCCTTCTCATTAACTTGCCTCAATTCTTTTTAGCGATTTATATTTTTTATTTTTGCTTTTTTTGCTTTCTTTATCATTTTTCCTGATTAAGGTGCATGCTTTAAACCAAAGAGCCTTTGAACAATGTCAAAAGCAAACATCTACAAACAACTTGCACAAATGTTTTTCCTATTCTAAGATAGTATGATTTGTTCTGCCTACATTTGTTTGTTTTCACCTTGATACCCTTTTCAAGGATTGGTAATGTTTTTTTGAGTAGCTCACCATTCATATTCTATTAAATAAAAGAATATATGGCAAAGTTTTGTTAGGTTCTTTTCTAATGCCACCTCGAATGGCATTTATCACAGAATATTTCACAGGCCCGGGAGTCTATGTGGCTAGTTTTATACAACTAAACCTACTGTACACGAGGACAGGGATAAATAATGAATGTACAGTATCTTCATGCTAATAAGAACCATCATCTCTAATGCTTGTAGATATATGAAGAATTGTTGCAAAGTTCTCCAGTTCACCAACAGAAAGCTGCAGTGTATAGAGTTTTTTTTTTTCTTGGTAAAAAGAAACTCAATATACAGCATCTGACTCAGCACAGCAGAGACCCCAGAAACAGATAGTAATTAGAGTCAAACTGGGAGAACTGATGGTGGTACAAACACTCACAGCTATGACACTATGACAAATTGTTTCATGGAATATGATTATTGCAGTTTTCACAATGTATGCATCATATATGTAAATACTGCATATAATCTACAACAGTGGAAAGCGTACAAAACATGCATACACAAGTAAAGGTACTTTTACTTTAGTAATAGTTAATCTGAGTAAAAGAAATGACCGTGAAAATGACTCTTTTCTATTCTGTTCTGTTCTAACCAAATATTATAATAATAAATGTAGAAGTGAACAGCATCTCCTTTAGCAATTATTCAGCTAACCATTATCCAGCAAGATTATATTAACACATCAGGAAATCTTCACCAAATTTCTTAAGTGACATCATTGGTCCATTGTAGAGCTTTCCTAATGTTAAACCTCCAAATATCCAGCTAGTTTGCTAGTAAGTTCAATAAAAGTGCTATTTCAAACATCTAGCTAATGTGTTACCTGTACATGTTTTTGTATGTTGTAAAACGGTGATATCTCCACAGGGTTTGGGTTGTACAATCTGCTGATCATCACCACTTTACTTCCAGAGAAGTCTGAAAATAGAACTGAAGGTAAATTAGCACAGGGATGCTCATCTGCCTCTTCTGTCTCAGACATTGCTGCAGCTGACTAGCTTTAGGAATCTGAAGTCTAGTCTTTTGTCATTGGCTTTATTTTGATTGAGCCAGGAAGTTTTTAATTTTTTACATCCTTAGAGAACTCTGTTTCTCAGAACACACCACAGACACATGTATTTAATCATGCATACCAGTCTCCAGTCACACGTCCACTATATAAAGACACACACACTCAATGTAACATAAATTCTTGTTCAGTCTCTGGTGTTTGCCTTATGGATTTGCTGATACTGAGTCTTTGTGGGCATAGCCTGACCTTTGCAAGTTTTTACCTTATGATTTACATCTATTGCATTTGCCAGACACCCTTATCGAGAGCGTCTTACATTGTATCTCATTTTATACAACTGAGGCTCAAGGGCCTTGCCCAGGGGCCCAGCAGTGGCATCTTAATGGACTTGGGAGTCAAACTCACAACCTTCCGATCAGTGGTGCTACACCAAAACAACTAGGACGCATTTGCATCCATTTCCTCCAACCTTCTTTGACAGGTTTACTGCAGAAAACCTTTTCGCTTTGCTGTGATAAAGAAAAATAAATGCATTCAATTTTCATATTTTATAAAACATTGAAAGTTCTGTTATGTTTAGTAACCATTAAAATAAGCATGTGTGAAGATGAGAAATAATGAAAGCACTCAATTTTATAGATTAGAATGTGGTTCAAACCTTGAGAATGAATAACACATATAATCAAATTTAATTAGCAGATCGGTCATCTTATTAAATTATATTAAATAACCACAGACAAGGCTGAAGCAAGCCATTCGTCAGTCTCGCAAGATATTATGTCAGCATAACCTGGAAAATGTCTTATTCACTACATCTCTGTTCATGTCGTCTGATCAGCAAATGATCAGTGCAGCAGATTGTTGTCAAAGTAACATTTCTGGTTTTAATTCTTGTGACATGTTGTCACTTCCGAACACAATTTGTGGCGAGATCTGATGCAAGACGAGTGTGAAGAGAGGAAATTTGACTGGCGTCAAAAAAAAAAAAATGCAACATTTGTTTGGAAGACATTCCATTTGGTGAAGTGTGAAAGAGGCCTGCTGATGGCGTATGGGGTAGTTCTCACAAATGGATTTTGCCAGCCAGAGAAATGTTGATAGAAGGGAAATTTTGTATTCTGGGTCATTTAGCTATTTTTATAGATTTCTTCTTAGCATTCCAGTTCTGTCAACAGACTCAATTAAGGTAACTAGGCAAGCTACACTGTGATGCTTGATGCATGCCTTCACCAAAACTAGTTTCCATCAAGTGTTGCCAATCTTTCGTCTCAGATGCCTGCATTAATGGAACAAAACTAATGAGTAGCACTAATGCACTGCCAATTATGTTGTTAAGGACTAGCAGAAAAAAGCTTCCCCAGAGGCTTTGTTCATATAGAGATGGCCAGCAGCACATGTTTCATGCCCATGTTCCTTTCCCCAAGTCCGAATCACCTCATTACTCAAAGCAACGCCGCTCACCTGTTTCAACGGGCCACTGGGGCAATTATGGTCATTCATTAGCAGCTTAGCGTGGCAGCTGTGTTGTCTTTTTACTCCCATTGCTTTCAGCTATAATTACATTCCACAGTTCACCAAGAAGGAGCAGTGCCTCTCTTGCTGATTAGAGGAGCCTTGAACTCCTTGGAGCTGTAATTGTTGATTGTATCACGTATCAGTGAGAACCTTGTATATGCACCCTTGAGAGATCAACCTTAAATCTGTTCTTCATGGGTCAAATCAGGAACGATGGGAGTGGAAGGGATGGATGGGTTCACAAGATGGAGGGTGTGAAAGCTTTTCATTTGAAGTGATGCCCTTAAGGTCAGGCTGGTTATTTGTTTGAGTGTTTTGGTGCTAATTGTGGCTTTTACACAATTGCAGATTCATAAATTACAGTTTGTTCAATGACACTATTATCCAGCAATCATAAATGGATACATATAGACATCAATCCCAGTAATACTACAGACAGTATGGAATGGGACGATTCAGAACATATACCAACATAAGTTAGTTGATAAGTTACTTGGTGTAACATTAGATGAGCTTTTAAATATTCAGTCTCATCATAGACATACAACTATTATGCTTATATATAAGAAAAACACTTTCAAATACAGATTTTGTGATCAATATTGTTCTTAAGTGTATTGTTAAATATGTACTAGTTTGTTGCTCTTTCATAACAGAAAAGTTCACGTTAATGAAAGCATAAAACATAGAAAAAGTTCGGTAATCTGTCTCATATGATTTGTACTTTGCTCGGACGGTCATGCCCTGTATTTCTCATGCGTCTTCTCAATCACGGCTGATGACGTGCTACGGGTGGGTCAGTGAACAATTAAGCCCAAGTGCATTTGTAATATAGGGAGAATGTCACTAAATGCAGTCTGTCATGCTTTGGGTCAGAGAGTTGTACAGTTCTTAACAAAAATAGTACAACATGCAGCAAAGGAACAAACAGCATGACAAAGAGACATTTATTTATTATATATTTATTTTTGCTGATTAAGGGAACCACAGAACAGGTGTTTGTGTGTATGTGAGTGCTGAGTGACTATGTTTCATACAGGGTCATGTGATATGCAGGGGAAGATTAACCCAACTGTTTATAATACTTGATTAGCTATGCTAATTCCTATCCACTTTTTTACCCATCCCGATGCTAATTCCTATCCACTTTTTTACCCATCCCGATGCATCCAGAGATTGAGCCAGCTCCAGTTCTATTTTACGTCATGAAGTATTCGGACCTTCAGTGAGAAGAGGCCAACCCGGTCAGGATCCCGAGGCACCAAGAGATATGGTCTTATGAGGACAACAACCTTCGCATCAATACACAAATGTCAGACTGTATCTGATTGTAGAAAGGACATTATTCATAATAACACTCTTCATTGTTAATAATAATTATAATCACACCCTCAAGTGTCACCCAAATGAGGATGAGGTTCCTTTTTAAGTCTGGATCCTCTCAAGGTTTCTTCCTCTTCCATCTAAGGGAGTTTTTCCTCGCCACACTCACCTCAGTCACCTCAGGCTTGTTCATTGGGCATAAATACAAACACATTCAAATATCAAGTCTAATATTAATCTTGAACTTTTGAATAATATTAATCTTTGTATAATGAACTTTGCGTACTACTATTTCTTTTGTTCTGTAAATCTGCTTTGAGACAATGTCCATTGTTAAAAGTGCTATACAAGTAAAATTGTATTGAATTGAATCATAGTGGGTGGGAATCCACAATCTGGGCTTGAAAGAAATCAAGAAATCAGCCCCAGCCACAATTCTTCATACTATTCTGTGAAAAAAAAAAATAAATAAAAAAATAAAAATTATATATATATATATATATATATATATATATATATATATATATATATATATATATATATATATTTCATGAAAATTCATAATAAAGTACCCTTCTACTCAAAATGTATGAGAACTTTAATAAATTTTTTAATGCATAAAATTAAATGAAAATGTCAAAAACAGTCCCCTGGACAAAGGCGAGACTTTCTTCCAATTGTCAGAAGAAATTCAACAATATACATATTATATACAAGAGATTTTATTAAGATGTCCCGCATGCTGATCACTGAGCCTTCGTTAAAGGCAGGAGGAGAATTGAACAGGTTTGAACTGAATTAAACTCAAATGGATTGAGATCAAATTGAATTAAATTAAATTGTATTAATTTGTTGATTAATAAAAACGGGTCTGTCGTTTCATCTGAGAACCAAAGATACATACCCACATTTTTCTTAAAGCACACAGTCAATGCACACAAATTAACTAAGAAGGAGCATGATATATCAATTCAAATGATGTTTATTGGTCTATTCGGTCACATGCTGTAACTTTCAGCAGTAGAAATAGAATTGTTCAAACCTTTCCATTCTCTTACACTTCTAGTATTTCTAGTTCATAATGCATAAATTAGGTTGTGCTGGATCAAGCAATATGCTAGATGTAAATATTTAAATAGTGAAATATCATTTTAACCAAATGAAACAAACACTGAATAGTAGAAATACATGTACAAATAAACCCAGTGATCTATTAGGGTGTAATAACAAGCTGCGGTGTGCTTTTCCAAGCTTGAAACCTGGAAAAGAACCATTAAAACACTTGTATGCCCACACTATGTCTGTTGAATGTGTACAGAAATGGAGTTTTGTCTCTCTTCTCATAGGACAGCATTAGAAGCGATGATGTCCATTGTCTCCAGGCCGCTACTCGAGAGCACTCTCTGTGTATGATAACAACCATGTGCTCAGTCTGGCTTTGCTGCTTTGTCTTTCCTGTATTCACCATGTGACTCATCAAAGAGTCTGTGCAGGTCTGATAGAGCTGCACTCCTTCATTCCACCCCCTCCCTCACTACACTGCCCACTTGTCTGCCTTTCTCTCTGTTTCTCTCCTTTCCATGAACCACATCTTTCCTTCTAATCACTACACGGTGTCCTGGGCCTCCAATGGTAGGCTGGAACGATGCTGAACGTTGCTGGACAAAGGCATTGTTTCCTTAAACAAAGACATCCGATCTCTGTATCTCAGGGTTCAGACAAAATCCACATATTTTTTACTGATCCTAAAAGGGATTGGGGATGCACAGCTTGGTTAGAGATGAAACAATAGCGCGGAATGGCAAAGTTGCAAAACTGATATATTTTATTTATTAATTTTTTAATCTGCAAGTCTTTGTCAGGCTATAATAATAATAATAATAATAATAATAATAATAATAATAATAATAATAATAACAATAATAAAATAATGATTCTGTTTTTGTCTTGTTCGATCAATTACACATTACAGATTATCGTAATACTTAGAATGATCTACTTAGGGAAAAATAGATATTGTTTTCTCTAAATCATTATCATTAAATCACAAGCTCCAGATTCATACAGTATGTTGTAACTGTCTGTTCGGTTGCATACTGTGTTGCCATATTTATTGATTTAAAGAATAATTGTGTTTGTATGCATCCACAAACACACTGCTGACTGCGTTGGAATGATATGGTGCACATGTCGCAAAAAAAAAAAACACTTATGTATGATGTATGAAAAAAACAGTGCAGTCAATAATAATCATAGATAGAAAGAAAAATGATCTAAGCAACCTCGTCATCACTGAGTTTGTAAATTTGAGCATTTCCCATTTACAGAAAGACTTCTTATTAGTCCATTTGCCAAGTTTGTATCAGAAAATTTGATATTGCGATTAAATAAATGAACCAAAAAAACAGAACTTTAAGTCCTGTAGGAAAGGTTTAATACATGATTTTTTTTCCTCTTTATATTTCATTGCCTAGACATATGACAGCAGAAAATGTAAAAAAAAATGTACTATGGCTACAATAGGACTTAATCCCGCAAAGTGCCTTGGGTTTTTACCTTATTTTAGAATGGCCGTGGCTCTACACATGGTCAATTACACACACCTAGATTGGCAGCTGATATGTGGCCAAATAAAGAAGACTTATCTAGCGTGTGAATTCGAAAGAAGGTATATATCTTGTAATCTTGCATTGGCTATTTTCCTGTTGCCTGCAATTTGGGCTCTTTCCTCGTCTCATGTGGCCACTCACAATCTGTGAGGCTCCACTCACCAATGATGACAACCTGGAGTGGATGATCAGCTCATATATAAGAAAATAGCTAGGTCTCCCCAGGTCCCTCTACAACATTTGGCTCTACAGCAAGGGCATAATAAAGCTACCGATTTTCAGGCATGTAGAAAACTATAAGTGCACCAAACTAAGGATGAAGCTGATGTTGACTAGCCACAACAGTAACCTCTTAGTTAATGGGGAGGATGTGGACACCAACAGAGGAGACCTGCAGACAAAAGGGTCACTCCAGAATGTAGGCATTGCTAGACTTAGCCTTGTGGACAACTTGAAGATTGTGGTGTGGCTCAACAAGAACGGGCTACAGGTGTATAAATCTTGTTGCTCAGGCAAGGCAAGACTAAGGTAATAGATGGAAGAGACTAAAAAGAGGAAGACCTGTGGGACATGGGATCAGGTGTCAATGTTAAGCCACCTGTCATCTCCCAACAAATCTCAGATAGTGGTATGGCAAAAATCCAACATGACCTCTACTGTATGTCCATTCCCAACACTGAAACCCTTTATAATCAGCTGCAAGACAAGATTGACACAAGGCAGATATATCTGGAGGTACAACATGCCTCGGAGAAATGTTAAAAACATGGCAGACACACAACAATGGACTACCTACCACAGCCATCAGTAAACATTAGTAAAGGAAGGTCCAAATCATTCCAAACTACTTACAGTATACTTGCAATAGAAACTGGGCTGAGTGTAGACCAGGATTGAAATATTCTAGCAGTTAACAGTTAACAGGTCTGTTGGTAAGTCACTGAGAAGGGCAGCCACTATTTCAGTATAAAAAAGGAAGGACCTTACTGTACCTCAGGCCTCAACAGGTGTGATCTGGGGACACATGGACTCATTGCTAAACCGCCTGAATATTTAGTGAACTTTACCATCCCTCCAGAAGCTATGAATCAGCAATTCTCTTGAACTCCTCATGCAAACAGCAACAGGGTTCATCAGAACTAGTCTTATCATTTAAAACATGCAAATATCCAAAGCAATCCATATAATAAAGATTCCTGAAACTTTGGCTAAGTGTTCTTTCTTTGTACCTTCAATGTCACACTGATCAAGTTGCTGGATTGTACAGTGAACCAGACAGTGAACAACCCCGAATAATTCAATTTGTTATCAGATAACAGCTGTCAGAAATGTCTGAGATGGTCCTGCAACACAGTCAATTGCACTTTAAATGCAATTTTCTCACTTCCCAACTTTTTTTACTGGATGTAACCAGATTTTGAAATGCCATAACCTGTGATTAAATATGTGCAAAAGAAAAACACATTTCTTTTCAAATGGGAAGTGCTTTCCCAGGCCACCACCCATAAACTAAGCAGATAAAAGTGCTGCATCAGGGAGTAAGATGATCTCAGCTGCAGGATGTATGGCTTTATATTTATGCGGTATTAAATCAGAAAGAAAGGTGGGAGGAGAAAGATTGTTAAAGCTTAACCGAACTGAACTCGGAAATCAGGGTGAACACACAAATCTAAAGTAATACATTACCGCAATCATAATAAAATATACAGTGGCAACCTGGGTAGCAAAGGGCAAGAGAGAATGTGCTGGAACAGCACAGCGTGTTCTAAGGAAATTCGAAAATATCTAAAAGGTAAGGTAATATGATTTGTTGAACAGAACATGGCTGTCTGCAAAGAGCTCATTACGTCCAACAGCTACAGCATAAGTGCTTTATAATGTCTTCTTCTTCTCCTTCTTCTTCTCATTCTTCTTCTTCTTCTTCTTCTTCTTCTTCTTCTTCTTCTTCTAATCTTACCAACAGGATTATATCCATGGCTATCCACGTTGCCTTGTTAAATTAAAACAGTTTGAACTTCTCTGCTTCTCATGAAAACTTTCTTTTGGCTGCCTGTGTGCTGTGCTTCCCTGAGAATATATATATATATACTACAAATCCACAACAGCCTGGTGATATGCTATAAAGTTTGGTGATTGCACTTCCAGTGTGTACTGAAGCATATCAGGACACTCACATTTCTCATTACACCTCTACTTTTAAGACTGTCCTTGCTGTCATGGCTGCAGTTTCCAGTTTGGAAGCCCTATTCCTCTTGATAAAGGCCCGTCTCTTGCACATCACATTCAATTTAGCTCACATAACAGATTCACCACATTAACTGTCTCTGTGTTTCTGTAAGCTAATGCTGCTCTTTGAACACCAAGTCAATGAGGAGTTTACCTATTCCAGTGAGAGGAAGAAAGGAGAAGTAAAGAGCAAGAGAAAGACAATGAGTGAGAGAGAAACAGTGAATTATAATATAGGGAGGGATTATTTATTTATTTATTTTTTTTTATTTTTTTTTTTTTATGAATGAGAAGCAAAGATAGGAAATGAAAGTACGAGTGAAGATAAAGAGAGAGAGAGAGAGAGAGAGAGAGAGAGAGAGAGAGAGAGAGAGAGAGAAAGAGAAAGAGAGAGAAAGAGAGAAAGAAGAGGAATGAGCAAAAGAACATTTTTGAATGCACCAGGCAGGAAAATAAAAAGATATAATGGATGGAGAAGATGAAGAAAGATGTGTCCTCTCTGCTTTGAGGCCACAGCACAGCTGTAAATGTCAAGAAATTCTTTAAATACAGCAAAGCCATGACAGCTATATAAGGCTGTTCTACTCGGCACTGTCAGTCATTTCTGCCTCTATAAATACCATGACATTTTTCCACCACAGTCACAGTGTCCAGTGTGCCGAATAATAAGAGAAGAACTACAGGGCGAGGAAGTCAAAATGATTCTGATTATAAAAAGGTCGCTGGTTTTTCATCCATGCACATAAATGTTATGTATTGTCAGCTAAATGTTTACACCAAAGTTCTGGTATAAGAGCCGGCTTTCTTATTTGTTGTTCTTGTTATGGAGGGAATATATTTTAAGTGGCCTCAGGTTCTGGGGTTGCAAAGCTGTCAGTCATAGTAATTTTTCATGGACACTATGGAGTAGTGTGGTGGGTCATGAAAGGATTTATGATGGTCTGATATTTGGCAGGAGCCTGCAGGTTACAGCCTTGCATGCTTTGAACATTCACATTCTGGAGTGTTAAAACCAGGATATTGCAACACATTTCACTGGACTTTCTAGTATTCGATTTTTAAACTGTTATTTGAATGAAAAAAAAATATTGTGACACAAAGAATGCTATTTAAACCTAAAGAAGAATGTATTTTTTAAATTAATTGGTTAGAACCATCTCATCTAGCATACCTACTGTAGATGAGGTACATGCATATCAGTTTTACACATCTAGATCCATATTCTTGGTTCTTCTTGGCAGATTTACTCAGCCTATGTGCGATAGGAGGAGGACTGTAAGAGAACATCAATTTCACATAATATCAATCATATTGAGGTCTGGATTTGACAACCATATTACCACCATCAGTTTCTTGGTTTTGAAGCACTCCAGTGTAACTTTGGCAGTATGTTTAGGATCAGTTTGTAGGTTACATTGGTTGAACCCTTCTATCTCTTCATTAAATAAGCACTGTTCTGCCTTGTAAACTGGTCAGTAAGTTTATGTTAATTCTATCTCCAACTCAACTATGTACTTGAGTTTTTTGACTATCAGGCCATAAACTGAGGATCGTCCACATTGAATCTGTGCATGGAAACTATACAGATAAATAAAGAGACCACAACAGGACAGGGCTAAGTGATCCTTTTGTAACAACAGCCAAACCGGGAACTGCACCAGGGCCAGGGGATTTTATAGCTTAGTAGTGTTGGACTAACGTGTTGGACTACAGCTCCGAAGGTTGAGTTTAAATCCTAGGTCCACCAAGCTACCACTGCTGGCCCCCTGAGGAAGGCCCTCGTCCCTTAATTACTCAGATTACAGATATGTGTACTCTCCCATCCACATCGTTCACCTTCAAATTCCTGGATGCTCAGCTGTCAGACTCACTTTCCTGATCCACCTTGCAGCATCATCAGAAAAGGACAAGTTTTTTTTTTTAAGAAGACTCCATAGCTTTGGAATGAACAACGCTATTAAGGTGACCAACAGTGACCAACTCTGGTCACGGTGTGGTTTGGAAACCTGACTTTGCAAGACTTCAGGCTTCAAATAGCTTCCAGACTCATCTGTGATTAACTTCCTTCACTTCAGCACATCTTCACCACTAGATGCCAGACAAGGGTTCAGTCCATCATCTCAACATCGATGAACAATTTCAGATTTCAGATATAACATACATTTAAATTGCAATAGGGTGCGTTGAAATCTGTATGAACATTTACTTGCATTTATAATACACTGTCACTTTATGACTGAATAGAATGTTTACTATTATAGAAGGTTTATTATTATTTATGTTATTTATTATTATATTAATTTTGTTCACAATTTGGAATCTGTTATTGTTTGTACTTGTTATGAATTCATTTACATTATTTTTAAGGTAGGAGTGCAAAGTTGCACAAGAATTTCATTGTACTGAGACAAGATTTGGGGGGCACGGTGGCTTAGTCGTTAGCACGTTCGCCTCACACGTCCAGGGTTGTTGATTCGATTCCCGCCTCCACCTTGTGTGTGTGGAGTTTGCATGTTCTCCCCGTGCCTCGGGGGTTTCCTCCGGGTACTCCGGTTTCCTCCCCCGGTCCAAAGACATGCATGGTAGGTTGATTGGCATCTCTGGAAAATTGTCTGTAGTGTGTGATTGCGTGAGTGAATGAGAGTGTGTGTGCCCTGCGATGGGTTGGCACTCCGTCCAGGGTGTATCCTGCCTTGATGCCCGATGACGCCTGAGATAGGCACAGGCTCCCCGTGACCCGAGGTAGTTCGGATAAGCGGTAGAAATTGAATGAATGAATGAGACAAGATTTTTACAAAATTTTACACACATTTACAATAAATTTTGTAACTTGAAACATTCTTTCCATTTTCAATAATGGATTTCATGGTGCTCAGTGGCATGCTCAAAGTTTGGGATATAATTTATATAACCAAACCTGGATTAATCAGTTTCCACAGCTTTGTGCTTGACTTGGAAGTCCTTGAAAAGATATATGTTTGATGGGTGAATACTTAATTTTCACTTCCAGGTATCTAATAAAACGTGGAAAAGTTCAGGATGGTTTGGGCATGTGTAGTTACTGTACTGTGACCATCACGTAATGGCGCTATCATAAAGAATAATTTGCCATTAAAAGCTGATTTATTTATTTGTTTGTTTGTTTGTTTGTTTGTTTATTAAAAAAAGCTACTTTTATTAATAATTATTAATAAAATCTATTCTTTTTTTAGTTTTCTTTCTTCAATGCATGGATTTTTAGAGAAGAAGAACAAAATATTAGGTTGATATGGCTATAATGAATAAATGTATTCAAATTTGTCAAAGCTGAGCATTCGGTAACTTTGAACTTTAAAGAAAAGAAAAGAAAAACTTGTCCGATGCTATACTCATTACAAGCAACGCACCAACCTCATCAATCTCATACAAAATGCATCGTAATTATAATGATGGAAGCTAATTGGATTTTTTTAACTCCCTAAGAGGTCTGCTCTCGTTTGCAGCTTTGGAAGCCATGTGTTTGGGGATGGTTCGGTCACAAAGGCATACTGTTTCCTCCTAATTCTTGCTTTCCAACAGTCCCTGCATACCATTATTAATGTATTGACAAGGACAGAAGAAGAGGAACCTGGTGAGTACAGGCTGGAGGGCTGAAGAAAAACAAATCACCTGATCTTTGTCAGGTCTGTACCTTTTTGGTGAATTTGTCCCATGAAAGCCTCAGACTCCTTTTCTTGGTTGTCAGTAGTGGAACTTTCTCATCACCACGTGATTCAGCCTGAAAACTCTCAAAACACAAGGTGTTTTTTTTTAGTGTTTTTTTTTTGTTTGTTTTTTTTTGCACCATCTTGTACAAACTCTAATGACGTGTGTATAGCAGCATATTAGCAGTTTCTGAAATACCCAAACCAGCCCACCTGGCACCAACCACCATGCCACGGTTAAACTCACAGAGCTCACACTTTGGCACACATTATTATGTTTGATAAGAACATTAACGGGAGCTTGTGACCTGTATCTGTGTCTGACTTTACACATTGTGCTGCTGCCACATGATTTAATACTGTACATAACTGCTTTACCGAGCACATGCACAGGTGTTCCTATTAAAGAGGACAAGAAATGTACGAATGAGTTTGTTTTTGATATCTTATCTTATCTTATCTTATCTTATAATATGTTGGTACAGAGTAAGTACAGAGAAGTTAGAATGTGTTTTTTTTAGCTTAATAACCACTTAATGTGGTTGGAACCCGATTGAAAAAATTAAGACAAATTTTCAGTGGTATTAAAATACTGAAATTTTAAGAAATGGATGACAACAAAAGAAAGACAAAGAAACACCTTTTTTATTATTATTTTTCTACCACTATTTAGGATTTATTTTTCTGTTATTTGATTGATTTATTTTTTCAGCCTTGTTTTAGCCAGGAGACGTATCTCCCTGTAAGCAAATAAGTAAAAAAAAAAAAAAAAAAAAAAAAAAAAAAAAAGAAACTTCAGAAGAAATTGACATGTTTTTTCAAAGCGCTTTCTTCAATCAGAATTTCTTCTGCTGAGCAATTCAAAGCACCTGTTTAGTATGCCTCTGAATAAGAAGAATGTTTCTCAAATAAACATTGAGATGTCTTTTGAAGTTAAGTTGCACACATTAACCATCACATCTGAATATGGCCCTTTGTGCACATGTACTTGAAGACTTGATTTCATCATTCTGAGAAGGATGTCAAGAGATGAAAGCATAAAGAAAGAAGGGCTATTAAGAGACAGAAGTGAGTCACAGTGTGGACTTCACACAGTGAGCTCAGCCAAATGGAGAGGTGCTCATTCGGGGCTTAGCACACTTCTGTCCTGCTCAGCATCCGAATGGTGTCATTAACACGGCTGCTTGCTGTTGGATCCCTTGATAATTACAGTGATATTTGGAAGAGGCAGGAACATTGTCACAGTTTTACAATCATCATAACAAATGGATTATTCAGAATAATAAGCAGATACCAGTCTAAGCAGATACCTATTCAGATATGAATAGGAGGTGCATTATTTTATTGTACTTCCTAAGATGGAGTTTGCTCCCATTTCTGATCCATGGGTGCTTATGACCCTGTTATCTGTTCACCAGATGTCCTTCTTTGGACCACTTTTGGTAGGTCGTAACCAAGCCAAATTGGAAAAATCCCACAAGATCTGCTGTTTTGTAGTTTTTTTTATTTTTTTTTATTTTTGGTGCTTGTCTATTTTCCTGCTTTCAACACATCAACTTTGAGAACTGACTGTTCACTTGCTGCCTAATTTATACCACCACATCACTGATGTGGCTGTTATTAAAAATATGATTCACTTCACCTATCAGCTATTTTAATATTATGGCTGACCAGTATATAATACTATACAGTATATCTTGGGGGTAACTATGTATAAATACATTTTCTGATTAATTGGACCTGGTCAGGTATTATGGATTTTATGGACTAAGAAATAATGAATGCTGTTGTCTTCAACTATGTGTGTAATATTTTGATCATTCTTACTATGCCATCTATATATATGTTAACATATTGTTCAACCCTAAAGGTTCAATTGGCAAACCACTGATAGACATTAATATTTTTTCTTCCCATCTAACATCATGACCAGCCTCAGCTTAGTGATAGAAGTTGCAAGATTCAATTCAATTTAAAACTGTGTCAGTGTCCATGGGATTACAAAATTTAAATCGATTTGTTAAGATTGGTGAGAATCACAAACACACGAGAGACGTCCCAAAATAATTTTTCAGAATTAGTTTCTGTTAGATTATTTCACTTGTCCAAATACGACCACAAAAGGAATCAATTAAGCAAATGTAACCAAATGAGATGATAGTAGATTTGTCTTGTTTAAATTCACGGCACACCCAGGTATCGAACTGGCATTTCTTTTGTAAGTTTTGGAAAATTAGTGTCCTTAATCAGATATAGTGTATAGGACTGGCATATTGGATGAGAAGAAAAGCAGATTATTTTTTTCCTATAACAAAAGGAGAAAAGGAGCAATTTCTGTTCCAAATAAAATGAGCTGTGGTCAGAGCTTTTGCCAAACAATTGCACAGAATAAAAAGTCATATCTGCCTGTTGGAGAACCCTTTCGAGAGTTCACTAAGGGAAAACCCTTAATGAGTCGAATTTGCATATGAAAACAGCGCAGCCAGGATTATTCACTATGCAAATACTTGATATTGGACCAACAGCAAATATCCTTCTTAATAATCTCATTTGGCTGCTATAGCAAGCTCTGTAGACCAAACAGTTCAGGATGTTTTCGTGTGAGATATGAGCTGGATAATGCTATTTTTTATGGATTTTTTAAATGAATCAAACAGTGCATGATCTAATACTCAGTAATGTGCAATGCCAACTGACTAATGCTCTTGATTTCCATAATGTCCACTCCATTTATTAAAAAGTTTTTCATTTTAAAACAGATCGACCATGCTATCATAACACCTAAACTAATACACCCTCAATCGACTCTGGAATTCCAGGTGTGGGGAAAAAGAAATAATTCTTATGTGAAATTTTTGATCATCCTCAAAACGTTACACGTTTAAATGTCCTCATTTAATTGAAAAAAAAAGAAAGCTAGTTGTCCGGGAAACACACTATTGAAATTGAATGCAAGTGCAGGTCAGTATATTAAGAAGGGATCAAAATATTAAAAAGAGGTCAATATGGGATTAGCATGCTCAAATAAGCAAGAAATAGAAATAAAACAAAATGCTTAGATCAAACAGGCAGTGTCACAGAAACAAAAGAACAAAACAATTACTTTGCAAAATACAACCTGAAACCTGAGTGCTTTTAAACAGAGCTAAAGAGAACATGCTAATTAAACACATACTGTATGAAAACAGCTACAAGGATGGTGACTGGGAACGAGGACGTGCAAGAGGCTGATTCTGGAGCCGCCATGTTTTCCTGACGTAGTGAGTCTAACTCTATAAGTAAACACGATTTAGTTAATTAGCAAGCCTAGCAAGCTTAAGCTTAATTGCTACTGAAATCAGTGCTAGTTTTACCCGGCATTAGCAAATAAATCAGGATAATGCAATTAAATACAGGCAAATAATGTTAGCAAATTAGCAAAACTACATGTGTTTCTTAAATTACATTTATAAAGTAAAGTGACATACAGCTAAGTATGGTGACCCATACTCAGAATTCATTCTCTGCATTTAACCCATCCAAAGTGCACACACACAGCAGTGAACATTTACATTTACATTTACGGCATTTAGCAGACACCCTTATCCAGAGTGACTTACAACTGAGCAACTGAGGGTTAAGGGCCTTGCTCAGGGGCCCAGCAGTGGCAGCTTGGTGGACCCAGGGTTCAAACCCATGACCTTCTGATCAGTAGCCCAACACCTTAACCACTGAGCTACCACATCCCCACATCACAGTGAACACACACACCATGAACACACACCCGGAGCAGTGTGCAGCCATTTATGCTGCGGCGCCCGGGGAGCAGTTGGAGAGTTCGGTGCCTTGCTCAAGGGCACCTCAGTCGTGGCCGGCCCGAGACTCAAACCCACAACCTTAGGATTACAAGTCAGACTCTCTAACCATTAGGCCACGACTTGCCCCAAGCCCTTAATCCATCTTAATCCATCTCCCTGTTCAATATTTCAATTCGATATCTGGTCCCCGGGTAGGGGACATATCAGATATCAAATTGATAAGAACAGATATTACACTTGATCTTAGCCAAAAGGCCGAGAAGCTTTATGCTGCGACGCCCGGGGAGCAGTTGGAGGGGGTTCAGTTCTCGAACCCACAACCTTAGGGTCAGGAGTCAAACTCTCTAACCATTATAAAATATAGTCCCTGCCTTATATAGAGGCAATGCAAATCTTCTTCTATAAATCTTAGCTTAATCTTTCATTCATTCATTCATTCATCTTCTACCGCTTATCCGAACTACCTCGGGTCACGGGGAGCCTGTGCCTATCTCAGGCGTCATCGGGCATCAAGGCAGGATACACCCTGGACGGAGTGCCAACCCATCGCAGGGCACACACACACTCTCATTCACTCACGCAATTAGCTTAATCTTACATTGAAATATTTTATTAGTAATGTAAGGCTATTCCACTCCAGTCCAGCGGCTTATCCATCTTCAAACGCACATGGCATCTTCTATATCTTCTATAGCACATGCAATTTTCTATAAGACTAACATGAGAAGGTCAGTGCAGATGACAAATATACACAATTTGTGATAGTTTTTTTTTCTACATCGATGACCTTGATTGAATGCTAAACTGAGTCTATTTGACTGATATATCGCCAATGGTTGAATAAAAGAATAAGAGAACTTTGTGATTTATTTTGAAGGTGTAAATGTGTGTACATGTATAACATTTCAATCAAAAAGCAACAACAAAGTACAGCAAAGTTGAATTAAATCAAATATTCTTCACTCGAAAAAAGACGAGGCTGAATGTTTTTTTGTAACAAATGTCAAATTTTGAAATTGAATTTTGGCAATTAATAATATATTTATGTTCTTTTGGTGAGTCAAGCAGTGTTAGAAAAACCGGAGGCTTTAGAGAGACCCCAAAGAAAATAACTCAAAGTACAACAAGCAGAAAAAAAAAAATAAAAAAGCAAAATGAATCCAATTCACCAAGACTCAAAAAAGATGATTGCACAGGTGCCTTAGAGCTTAAACATTTGTTTCTATAAACATCAACAGTAAATGGAATATCAGGTAGAAAAATTATTTGACTGATGGAGAAAATGGAAAGCACTGTTTGTATCCAAACCTAATATTTAATTAACGAAAAAATTGTGACTGTTGATATAACCAGTGAAACAACCCCTATTCATTGCTACTAGATCCATTACTATTCTGAATAAATACACTATGTATATTTTCATATAGCTGTTTTTAATGAAAGTTGGTGTATGTCAGACTATTGCTCTCTTTAGATTCAGATGAAATAAAAGTGAGTTTTAGCTGAAAACAAAAAAGGATAATCTTTTTTGTGTAAACTGTATAATCGCATGCACACCATCCCTCAGAGAATATTAGAGTATTCATATATAATAAGAGAGACTTCCCTTATGAACAAACGTGAGATTAACTCAAATTTATGGAACATATGCAGCTGTGTCTGTGACCTATATCGAGCGATTCATCAGGGTACGTTAACAAACACCAACATCAAGCGATTGGATGCAGGGGAAATATTCCCTTTTCCTAAAATTAGCACATTTAGCCTCTTTACATGTTTTGTTCTTCATATTCTGCAGCCTTATTGAGTAACACTGTAGAATATTACAAGCAAGAATGAGTGAGTAGTACTATTGGGCACTAATGAGTACTGGATAAATTCTCAGTAGGCATTAATAAAGTAATGCTCTGGTAGTACATTATAAGTTAAATAATGGAGAACTACTAGCTAACTTCTGATTAATTAGTAATTAAATCAACTTCTTAATGCTGTTGCGCCTATCTATTAAAAAGCCCACTGAAATACTGCAGTAAATATGATATATAGTTTGTGATTTTTTTATTAAAATATATTAACCAGAGTCCTGTCTAAAGTTTCATATATTGGAGTCTTTAAATGACTCTAAAATTCCAGTCTCTAATTGAGGAGTGTCTCGTTAAGACATTGTACATCTCTTTGGAAGCCTTTGAGGGGGAAGTCGTGGCCTAATGGTTAGAGAGTCTGACTCCTAACCCTAAGGTTGTGGGTTCGAGTCTCGGGCCGGCCACGACTGAGGTGCCCTTGAGCAAGGCACTGAACCCCCCCAACTGCTCCTCGGGCCTCGCAGCATACAGTAAATGGATGCCCACTGCTCCGGGTGTGTGTTCATGGTGTGTGTGTGTTCACTGCTGTGTGTGTGTGCACTTTGGATGGGTTAAACTCAGAGAACAAATTCTAAGTATGGGTCACCATACTTAGCCGTATGTCACGTCACTTTCACTTTTACCCCCGGGCCTTTTTTTTTTTTTTTACCCTGCTCATTTGTGTAAAATAAGCTAAATGTTAGTATCTCGCTAAAAGGGTGTCTACCAAATACAAAAAAAAAAAAATTAAACATAAATTAATACATCTCAGTATATAAATCTTATCTAAAAGTATTTGAAATATGATTTTATGAAATTTCCAAATATGATTCAACAAGTAAGCAATTTCCCAAGTGTCCCCAGTATTCTAGTCAATTGATTATTTCCTAAATTGCCCACATAAACATGTTTTTTTTTTTTTTTATGTAAAATGTAATATAAGCTATTTCTTTGTCTTGATTAATTTGTTACACAGTGTTCGACCATTTGATGGATTTCTGAAGAAAAAGATAACTTTTGAGATAACTACAGTAGAAATTACGCACTAAGATTTACTGACAACAATAACAAAACGTTTGGTTACACAAATTTAACACAGAAATCTTTAGCTAAAAAGTTCACATTCTGCAAAAAATAGATTTGGTGTCTGAATTTGATTATTTTCTTATTAAGCTATGGGGCTAATCAAGCTCACATGTCAGTAAAGCTTAAGCAACTAAGAGAATCAATCATGTGTATGTTTACAGGTTTCACCTTAAAATATATTATTTGGTTAAGTAAAATAATTTTGTACATAATTAGTTTCAAATGATCATTCATTCATTTATAGATGTTCAGTAAGTGCTTTATCTTGGTCAGGGTCATAGTGTATCTGAAGCCTATCATGGGAAAACTGCACATAAGATGAGAATACACCCTGGACTGAAAGCCAGATCATTGCAGGGCATCATGCACACACACATAAATACACACATTCACACATAGAGGCAGCCAATTCATCTATCAGCATGATTCTGGGAGAAAACCAGAGAACCCAGACGAAATTCTGTGCAGACAAATTATGGCAGCAATACTGCCCAGTTTATTAATCCAAACGTATTAATTATTACAATCTTTTCTAACATGCATTTTTACCTCAAATTTTAGGCTTCAGCTATATTAATGGCATTCTGATAATGTAAATATTACAAAATATTTACACTCCCATTGGCCCTTATGTAATACTACTTATTGCTGAAAATTAAAGATATTATTGCTTCATGTTGGCTACTATTAATGTTTTAGCTTTTGACTAAAACTGCCACTACACTGCCTAGCACATTTAATATCACATAGCATTCACGTCTTTTCCTATGATGTACAAACCACATAAAGAATTGTACATACCTATTGTTGCCTTTACAACTTGATCCAGTCTGGAGCATCTAATGTATCAGGCATGCAGGTTACTTAAATTGAGCTTCCCATGTTTGTTAGATACAAAAAAATTAGCCTTGCAGCATTAGTAGAAAACAAAAGAAGCAATTCTAACACACTTTACTGACTCATGTGTCTCATCGATTACTTTTAGGGAAAGAAAATTGTTTCATTTAAACAAGGTTAAACGAAATGGCAATCCTTAATCTAACTGTTTGGTACTTGAGTTTGTTCATTTCAAGCCCAACAGAAGTAATCAGCTAATTAGAAAATCTACAGACTTAATAGAGTATATTTTTTTATTTATTTTTTTTCAGGAAAATTAACTTTAGGTGTCACAGTGCAGATAGCTAACATATAACTCATTAGCCAAATGAACATTGATTTCATCTCTGCTGATAGTAGAACCTCAATTACAGTGCAATTAAATAAATCAGCAAGGTAGGCCTCCCAACTCAATAAGCAATACTGTAGGGGGAGATATAAATATGCTGAGTGCTTACTTAAGTACTTGAGTAGTTTTGTTTAGTCATTTAATTGCGTGTAGTACAAAAAAATACAGCTTCCCTGTTTACAAAGGCTGGGGAGCTATGAAGTGACACACATGAACTAATGAACATAAATAGGTTTTTGCTTCTTCAGTACATGCTTTATTCTAGTTATAGCCAACTTGGATCCAGAGCCTTTCTCAGAAACACTAGGCAGGAGGTGGGAATACACCGTGGATGGATTCTGCAGGGCACATACACACAACAACACACAACCACATTCAAAGCAATGGAGAGTTTATAGTAGCTACTTCACCTACTTGCATTTTTTCAAGGTGGGAGGAATCTTTTGAAACCCACATGAACCTGGGGAGATCATATGAACCAGAGGAGCTAGGAGCTGTAAAATGGTAATACTATACAGTCGTGTTCAAAAGTTTAGTAACTTTTGCATAGTGGTGCCCAAATTTATGCACCGGTCAAATTTTGTTTTGATGCATATTGCACATTTTCTGTTAATCCAATAAACCTCATTTCACTACTGAAATATTACTGTGTCCTTCCGTTATTTGATAGATAAAATGAAATTGCTGATCCAAACACACAAATATTTATAAATGAAAATCATGGAAATTGTCAGGGGTTCCTAAACTTTTCCATACGACTGTACATTGAACCACCTTGAAGCTTAAAACATGTAGAAGGTGACAGATGGGTAGGGTCTGGGCCAAGTCATCTGGGTGGACCCTAATGATAAGCCGCATTGTGGCCCACATTGGCTACACCTAGTTTAATATACGCTATTATAGTTGGAATCACTGTGGCCACAGACTTACCCTTCACTGGGTCCTTAAATATGGTCTTAAGACCTTATTCTGATTATAGAGTCTTGGAGGAGACCTATATCATTATTTGTCATTTATGTCACTTATTTATTACATTCATACAACTGAGCAGGTGAGGATCAAGGGTCCAGCAGTGGTAGCTTGGTGGTGGGCAATTTATGACCTTCCACTCAGTATTCCAACATCTTAATGTAATTACTGATATAGCCCTGCCCATTATTGTATTGTCTCTGACTATGCCATTAATGGGTGAGCTGACTTTGGATGTGGTAACCATTTCTCAAGCTCTCTCTCTCTCTCTCTGGAACCAAACTGATTCAATGTTTCTTGTTGTTACCATTGAAAGTACCTATAGTAGCATAGAAAGTTGACAGAGCAGTTATTCAAATGAGATGTCACCACCCCAGGAGGTACAAGATTGCCAGAGGTTACCTCATTTGAGCAAAGCTCGACAAGACGCAAGTGCAATATACAATATCTTCCACAACACTGTTCTGTAATGTACAGACTGCTCTTTGATGAAGTATTGAAGAAAAGATAGGGCTATTCTAAACATGCAAAAACTTTATTAATTTTGGTCCATGCTAATTATCATCACCCCTAAAGAAGTCTTGTAAAATGAATAGTAAAGGTCTGATATCTAATGGCCTGCTATTCTCTGGCTATTCATCAGTACTTTTATAAAACTCCTATTAAGCATGCCTTTGAAAACAACAAATGAGGTTAAACTTATATAGAACAGCTCATGAGTGACAAATAATAGGTTTAGTTTGTAGGTTTAACACTGCAGTAATGAACTGAAGGAAACCAATTTGCTATCAGAAAAGAATGATCAGCAAATATGATTATCTTTATAAAATTCTATGTTTCTGTTTTCCTACCTGTCTGTAACTACCTGTATTGGTATATACTGTACATTTGGACATAGATTAATTGTACATGTTTAGTCTCCCTCTGCTAATAATCAGAAGAAAATAACACTGACTGAACCCTGACCTGTTCACCTTAAATCTCTAACAGAGTTTGGAATTTATAGGATTTAAAGCACTCAAGATGAGGCTTGAGTAATTTTATTCTCTTTTTGCATCATTAAACGGTAGCACATACCCTTCTGTCAAAGGCTAACACTGCCTTTTTGGATTAAATATTCTTCAAGCAGAACAATTTGCATTGGCAGATCAGAATGTCTTAATCCTCTCTAAGAAGAATTAATAAACCCTGTGGATTCCTATCTGCACTAGCTTTGGTCTGCCATTTGAAAGTTATTGTGAGAAAATACAGCTAATACTGATGTCCCACATCAGTAACACTGCTTCACATTTCACACTAAGAACAATATTCCCATTTAAATTGCTTTTGAATTAACAAATTGATGAGATTTGTGTTAACAAATCTTTGGCAGTGAGAACACAATTATATCATGAAATGTACTAATCAGACAAGTTAATCATGCTAATAATCACCATCATACTCGGATGATTTTGGGATGAGTGCAATTAGACATTTTGTCTTAATCACATTTTGCTAATGGGATGAAGGGGATGAAGGAAACATGGCCCCAACATATATTAGTTTCATAATTGGGATTTTGTAAGAGTTGACATTAACCAAAGTGTGTGTGTGTGTATATATATATATATATATATATATATATATATATATATATATATATATATATATATATATATATATATATATTAGAGATGAGCCGGATACTCGGCTGAAACGAGTATCCGGTACGGATAAAGCACTTCTGCCGAGTATGAGTATTATACGAGTAATACGAGTCAATATCTGTGCTCGGATTGAATGAAACTCATCATTGGGTAGCTGATTGTGTCAGCGTTCTGTGATAGGCTAGTCACAGCGCCCCTCCCCTACACACATACAGATGTATTGTGTTGCTGTGTCTCGCTCTGCTCACTCACAGTCACACACAGAACAGCTCTCTGTCTCTCCCTCAGTCACTCGCGTTCACGGGTCTTTTCCGTTAACGTTTAGGGTTTCTTCAGCTTTTTACTTCGGGTTGTAACGTTAATAATACTGTACGTACTTACTAACCAGTAGAGTTCTGGTAAACGTGTGTTCGTTCAGACGTGGTGCTTGCTTGGTAGAATGCGACTCGCATTGCGTCTCTGCCTGTCGGAGATTTTTTTTCTTTTTTAAACCTTCATAAAAACATAAAGGTAGTAAGCTAGTGTTATAAATATTACAAATTAATTATTAAGCTACACACACACTCACACACACACCTGGTGTGGAAATAAAAAAATAAAAAAGAACCACAAAAATAAAAAAAATTATACTGATCATAAAAAAATTAAAAGTTAAAAAAGAAAGTTATGTTGTTCATTACATTTTACTTCATAATTGCACTGCATTGTTTTGTTTTCATTGTTGCAAAACTTGTTCTGTAATGTAGTTCGTTTGCTATCGTGATCAAAACCATTGATCTGAAGCTCAATCCTGATGCTGTCCTGTTAATATTTTTCTAATCATCAATAAATATAACAATTTCTGATCAACCCATATCAATTGCATGCTTAAAATAACATACCAGTTAAAGCCCCGCCCATTTCAAGACAAGCCCCGCCTACTTCCGGGTTGGGCCCTACCCACTCCGAGTACAGATACAGATACAGATAATTCATACGGTTAACAGATACAGATACAGATACAGATAATGCTGTACTCGCTCATCCCTTATATATATATATATATATATATATATATATATATATATATATATATATATACACACACACACACACATATATATATATATATATATATATATATATATATATATATATATATATATATATATATACTGTACATATAACATTGCTTTTTTTACAGTCTTACAGCATTCACATTAACACAATTTTAATTTGCCTGTGGTATCTACAATAATAAAGAAAGTAACAAGGGCAGTCAGAATGCATTTCCGTTATATATTTTATAGTATGTTATATTACGTTTAGTTGCATAGTTTATTCAGTTTCACTATAAAAAAAAGTCATCTGTGATGATATGTTGTGTTTTAAGATTTGTAAATGCTTAAATTTTAATGCAATGTGTCTGATTTTTTTTAAATACTTCATTAAAATGCCCATATGATTGTCCAAGATGATTTTCTTTCCATAGCAATGAAGAATCCATCCATCCCTTTTCTCTTCTGCTTATCCTACACAAGGTCAGGGACATCTGGAGCCTATTCCCGGGGAATCAGGGCACACAGCAGGGGACATATAAATGGGTCCCAACTCATCAAAAGCGAAGAAGAATATTCATTTAAAACAATTGAAAAACCAGGAACTTACAAGCTAACAGTTTTACAATGAATTAAATTGCTATTTTGTAGAAGCCCCAGGAGAGACATGCTGCCCTGTGCGCAGCATGTTGTCTGTGTCGATCTTTTGTAGTAACGGCTCTATAAATAAAAGCAAATTTCTTTTATGGATGTTGTGCCAGTTTGTACAGAAATACAGTAAGGAAGAAAATAAGGATTTATTTGGGAGCTCATTAAAGCAGTGTTTATGCCAGGCTGCTGAAGCAAACCACTGATGACAGACAGATATGCCTCCTATTCATATCCTGCTAAGCTCCAAACTTGAAAGTATGAAAGTAATAGCTTCCTGCTTGCAAAATACATACCAGTGGGGGAAGAAAAGTGCTTCCTGCTTGTATCCATTTAGAAATTATTATCTGTTCAATTCTGTCTAATTTTTCTTATGGATTTGTAAATATAATCTAAGTGGAACTCAAAGGACGCTAAAACAAAATACTCAGCTAAAAGAAGTGTAAATGGTTGGTCAGAAAATGTACACAATGCGATATTAAGCTGACCAATACACTAAAAGTTAGATTAAAAAAATACTTTGCTTGTAAAACATGGCCCGAGGATGGGAGAGTAGGCTCTATAATCCCAGCTGATGTCACTCTTATAGGTCTTAAATGTAGAAAAGAAATCTCATGCTGTGAGCTACACACAGGATATCTGACAGTGATGAGTGAGCAGTCAGGTCCCTGGGGAAGCGGATACTCTTTCAGTGTTGAGTTTGAGGAAACACCAGGAGATTTTCTACTGCTTTCCTGTGCTGACATCGGCCCTGAGGCGGCAACCCCTTCGTGCTCACGCCCATGTGAGTGAGTCACGCTGAGAAACCCAGCTTCCTCCTCACTCACACAACATCAAATTCAACTGCCATCAGTTCCACAAAGCTGTCTGAAAATGGCTCTGTCTCAATTTGGGATCAAAGTGATGTATGATTGGGTGTATAGAAGTCCTTTGGCAAGAAAGCACTTGACATTTCTGCTAAGGTTGATGAATGTACACGGATTTGGCTCAGGGTTTTGGCTCACACCTTTTCAAACTTTCAGGATTCCTGTTGAACAATTCCTGTTCCTGTTTTTGTGTTATCTGAATCTCACTTGTGTAATTATAATGAATTTTATACTGTATCCAATTCTATTATGCATCCTGTTATGCATAGTCATGCAAGTTCATGCTATGAGATGGTTGAAATGGTTCAGTCTTTCTGTTTGGGAAAATGATCTCTGAAATAACAATAAATTACATATGGCCATTTTTGCTGTGCTTTTTTTCTAGAGCAGTAAAATGATGTGAAGCAAATGTAAATGAGTTAGAAAGACTCTGACCCAACCATCAGCAATTTAAAAGGTAGCCAATTTATATTATAAGAAAAAAATACAATTGGCTCTAGAGGGAATAAGAACAAAAAAAACTAATAGAAGAAATAACTACTGATTATTCACTTTACCTAAACTAAATAAGCAAAATTGAAGAAGCTTTTATTTTTGTCACGTACTGTATGTATCACAGCACATTGAAAATCTTTCTTTACAGTACATATCCCAACTTTGGAAGTTTGGATCAGGGTCAGCTATGATGCAGCACATCTGGAGCAGAGAGGGTTTGGCCTTGCCCAAGGGCCCAACAGTGTCAGTTTGGCAGTGCTGGGTTTTGACCCCAAGTTTCTGATCAACAGCCGTAACCACTTGAGCCACCACTGCCCCTCAAATAGAAGTACACTGAACCCTCACCACAGAAACCATACACGGTACAAGAAAACTGGATTGACATCCTAGACCATCCAATAGACCAGTGGTTCCCAATTGCAAATTTTCATCAACTTTGAACATTAACCACAGTCTGTTTTCTTTTTTTCAATTTCAGATTTATAATATTGTGCTACTGCTGGTTCAGTTCATTTATTTGTTTTCAAAGCACTACACACCCAGGGTCAATGTTATTTTATAGATCTCCTAAGCCTTTATACATCTTCTCTCAGTTCTCTGAGGTCTTAAAAATCAAATGTTTTGGCTGTCCCTCTTTAAACTGAAGTCAAACAATGTTTGGATATTCTCTCCATTTGCTCATAAATTATGTAATAATCTCCTCTTTTATACTTGCTTGGCCCCATGTAGAGTTTTTTAAGTCTCTAAAATTGTTATACTTATATCTTTATACTATGACATTTCAATTAGGAGAATCTTGAGTGTTGAAAACAAAACAATTTGTATATGCAATTTTTGTTTAAAGTATATAATGTTGTTAATCTGTGTATGTGTGTTGATAGTATTTGTGTTTGTGGTTTTTACTAATACTTTTTTTATTAATTTCCTAATAAGAAAAGCCTTTAAACACAACATAGTTGTGCTACATACACAAAACCGAGTGGAGTAGAATTATTGTACCATTTGAAAAGTTGTTATTATATTTCAATACAACATTTTAGCATATTTTTGTGTTGGTATTCTTCTGTTGTCACTGAATTAGCCAAAGCAAGCAAATGAAGAAATATGTCTGGATTTATTGGTTAAAGTCTACACAAGTGAAAGGAAATTAAAAAGGACTGAAATTGTGCATACACTCTATAGCTTGTTTGACTCCCAATAACAATTCGAAACTCTACAACACAAAACCCGCATTCATAGTTATAGCAATGTGTGCAATGATCTATTTCTAAAATAATTGAAATACTTAAGCATTTAAAGCACATCATCCTTATTATTAGATTGCGGTTAGAGGCTGTTTCTTTGTGAACTTCATTGAAGCAGGAATTGCAATCAGCACTGAGGCTAGAATATTCATTCATTCATTCACTTTCTGTCGCTTATCCGAACTATTCTCGGGTCACGAGGAGCCTGTGCCTATCTCAGGTGTCATCGGGCATCAAGGCAGGATACACCTTGGACGGAGTGCCAACCCATCACAGAGCACACACACACACACACACACCCTCACTCACTCATACAGTACACTCACACACTATGGACAATATTTCCAGAGATGCCAATCAACCTACCATGCATGTCTTTGGACCGGGGGAGGAAATCGGAGTACCCGGAGGAAACCCCCGAGGCACGGGGAGAACATGCAAACTCCACACACACAAGGTGGAGGCGGGAATCGAATCCCCAACCCTGGAGGTGTGAGGCGAACGTGCTAACCACTAAGCCACCGTAAGCCCCATACCCCCCCCCCCCCCCCCCCGAATATTAACTAATAAAATAAATTCATGCCAAGACCCACAGATTTATTATAAAGACCCACACCACTAAAGGTATCACAGTAAACTTTCAGAGAGACATCTACTTGTATCCTATTATAAATAGTAACATATTAAATATGCTTTAAATTAATTCTTTTTTTTTTATCTTATCGACAAACTATTGTGGTTCAGAGAACCTGTGCCCACTGTAGCCAAATATTCTTGTTCGTGTGCCTAGAAGTGGAACCCAGGGTGGTCTTCTTCTTATTTGTGGTCCTTAATTCACCTCAAGATTTGACATATTGTGCATTCTGAAATGCTTCTGAAAATCATCTGCTCAGCTTGAAAACCCTAACTGGAAGCCTGGCCCATATATTTATAACCTCTCTGCTCAATAAGGTGTTTTGCTGCTCACTGAATATTTTTTGCATCACTCTCTGTAAACTCTAGAGACTCCTGTGTGTGTTTGTGCATGTGAGAGCTGACTGAACGTTTTTATCTTTGATTATGGAATATATTTTGGAAGAATAGTTTTCATTTCTCTTGTACAGTTCCACAGACCTCATGTTACATGTTGTTGTCCTTTTGCTGCTCCCTGTTCAGGGTTACCACAGATAATCTGATCCACATATTTTAATTTGGCACAAAAGCCTTTACACTGGATGCCCTTCTTCATGCAACCCTTCTATTTTATCTGAGTTTGTGACCAGCACTGAGATTTAACCCCTCAGTGGTGTGGTTGGCTTCCTGAGTTGGTAAGAATGCAGGACCACCAGAAAGATTACACTTCATGTTATATTCTGTCTGTATAAAACTGTCTTTAGTAAACAGAAGACACTTTGTCTTACATGTTTTTAAAATGTTATAAGGTAAAGCCTAGTGTGTCACTTATTATGTCTCCGATGTTTCCACTACATCCCTTTTTTCCTGGCTGTGAGAGCTTTTCTAAATGACATGATAATATTTTCATTGAAAAACAATGACATTTCCATGATGAAGCTGAGCATGTCTGTCGTTATCTGCATGCTGATGCTTCAGGAGTGTAGCAGCCAGGAAAATGAAACAATTATCTGACATTCATATCTGCACAGAGAATGGTACTATGATGAGGAAAATAACATCTTGGATGTGCATCATACATATGAAAAGACTAGGAATCACTAATGCTATTTAATATTATCATTTTACCAGATTATTACATTGTAGCATCACTGATAATAAGAACAGCAATAAAACAAGCTGTGAGGCTAACCGTAAGCAACAATGCGACTCAATGCGATCTAAATTTTTTTTTTTATTATTCCACTAATGGGACCCCCAAAGCACCTTCACTACCTACACAAGCTTAAAGAGCAATTCTGATTGGTTGGGTCTGAGAACAGCAGCCAATCACAAGGTAGCAAGAAAGTTCTGACTGGATAGAAAGAGAAGCAATAAGCTAATAAGGATGTTATTTGATCATTTGTTTACATTTAGCTAGCCAGATGAATTCTGGGCTAACAAATTTAACAAACTAACAAAGCTAATAATGTAGATTTGTTAACCATTGTGTTGGATTGCTTGCTAGCAATTGTGCATAAAGTGAGCTGAATGGGTATTAAAAGAAATGTTCTGCTATAAGGACCAAACTCCACCATTCTGCCTGGGACTCTCACTGGTCAAACTGGATGGCCCATCAGGTCAAACAAGTAATAATGATAGATGACAGATAAATCAATTACATACAGCGAACAGTTTTAGAAAGAAACACAAACAAACAGAAGACAAAAAAGGGAAAAGAAAGAAAGAGAGAGTGTGAGAGAGGGTGAGATAGAGAGAGAGAGAGAGAGAGAGAGAGAGAGAGAGAGAGAGAGAGAGAGAGAGAGAGAGAGAGAGAGAGAGAGAGAGAGAGAGAGGGAGAGAGAGAGAGAGAGAGAGAGAGAGAGAGAGAGAGAAAGAGAGGGAGAGAGATACAGAGGGAGAGAGAGGGGGAGAGAGAGAGAGAGAGAGAGAGAGAGAGAGAGAGAGAGAGAGAGAGAGAGAGGGAGAGAGAGAGAGCGAGAGAGGGAGAGAGAGAAAGTGCTACACTTCTATTTTGCAAGAACAGACAGAGAACATCTCATTTCTCATAACCAATCGTCTTTTGATCCTTTCCTGACCATAACATAGACGTTACGTTTTTAATTTGTAGCCCTAAGAAACAGTTCAGCATTTTAAGCATTCTGTCAGAGACACCCAGTCTGTGTTAATCCACCATGTTCTATTACTATTTATCTAAATAATGTTTTGTCTAATTACTCAGGTTGTTGTCGCTGACTTTGCCACAACACGTCTGAACAGAATATTTTCATTTGATAATAAACCTATTTGATTCATTTTCATCCCACTTCTCCTTGGATCATTACATACAGTCCGATAGCAAGCTGACGTATAAATTCCTGCATCTCCATAACTGCATACAATGAACATATGCCAATAAATTCTTAACAGTACTATGACATCCACGCATCAACAAATCGCTTATTAGAAAAAGAGAGAATTAAATGAATAAATCTCTGTTAAGAAGATACAATAAAATTGATCCGAGTCTGAAGTCTCCTCTTTTTGTTCTTGCCAAAGGGTGCCTGTGTTAATGAGAAATTGACTTCAATTAGTCTTCTTTTTTTCTGAAGACACCTGAACAGAACAAGACACCTGAGCAGAAAAAAAGCCGATCTACGCAACACTCACTTCAATACTCCTACACGTACTCATGTCCTGTTTAATGTCTTATTCAGATTACATACAGTAAATCAATATTTACATCAAATCTATCCTTGAAATTTGAAGGATATTATTTCCTGTTATTATAAAAAACTCAAAAATATGCTTAGCATCTAGTGCATTTGATAATAAAATGCTGATTATTTTAACAGTGTCTTATTAAGAAACTTTTGTTTCTTCATTTCATTAAGTTCTATCGCAATTCAGTTTTATTATTTATGTTGCATCATTCATTCATTCATTCATTCATTTTCTACCGCTTTTCCGAACTACCTCGGGTCACGGGGAGCCTGTGCCTATCTCAGGCGTCATCGGGCATCAAGGCAGGATACACCCTGGACGGAGTGCCAACCCATCGCAGGGCACACACACACTCTCATTCACTCACGCACTCACACACTACGGACAATTTTCCAGAGATGCCAATCAACCTACCATGCATGTCTTTGGACTGGGGGAGGAAACCGGAGTACCCGGAGGAAACCCCCGAGGCACGGGGAGAACATGCAAACTCCACACACACAAGGCGGAGGCGGGAATCGAACCCCCAACCTGGAGGTGTGAGGCGAACGTGCTAACCACTAAGCCACCGTGCCCCCCTTATGTTGTTATTTTAAATAACATTTATTTCTAGTCATTTTAATTAATGAAATTATTGTTTTATTAAATACATTTTATTCAATTGTCAGGATTTTTACTCTTTCAAATGTGCATTTGGCAATAAAAGAGTTTAAATATAATCATAATTTGTAATTACTGTAACTTTACAAGGGTGGTTGTATCCTTGTAAAAATACACATACTCTATTACATAATAAGTACAATATTCCATTATTGTAAACATTACATTATTATAATTTGTAGCAACTACTTAGCAACTTCTTCACTCATGGTATAGCACTGGACTCTAACATCTTGTACACTGTACAAAAGTCTTCAAAGTTATGTTACATTTGGATTTTTTGACAGATTAGCTTCTGTTACATAATTCAGTCAGACGCTGATAAATCAAGGCTCAGATACCAGTGTTGCATGGCTAGTTTGTCAGCAGTGAGTTTTATAACATTTGTGCTGGCATTTTGATACAGTATGTGGCATTTTGATACAGGTCTTGATGGACAGATGTGGCGTATTGATTTGTTCGTAACAGCACACTACACTATCAGGAACTACACACTGTAAAGGACCTAAGGGAGGTAGAAAGCCATGGAGCAAGTTTCAATTTAAATATTCATGCATATCTTGTATTTTTTATTAGGCTTGAAGTGTAGGCCCAAACCATTTTAAGGTTTTATAGGGCAAAATCCTCCAAATTCCCAGCCTATTATTGACAGCCATCTCATTCATTTAGAAACTAATATTAAAATAATGAATAAAACAAAACGGGTGAGCCGCTGTAGGAAAATGACCAAGGGCACAAGTGGTGTCACACAACAATTTTCCAGCAATTTCAACTGATGTCATACATTTTTGTCAATTTAAGGCACCTTTAATGATGTGGAATGCTTGGTAAGAAGAGTCCCTGTTATCAATTAGGTTGTAGCAGATGTAAAGAGCTTCACTTCATGATTTTTCCAGTTGCACTGATATAAACCAGTGATTTGAATTACAGCCAACAATTGCATTAGAGCTGCTGTTACAAAAAACAAAATTAACACGTTTGACCAAACAGATTTGAGAATTACTGTAAACGGCTCTGTGGTAGTTTCTAGAGTATCGGTCTACTAAAGGCGGTAGAGCATTTTTGAATTTAGCTCCTAAACTCTGAAATAGCCTCCCTGGCAGTGTTCGGGGCTCAGAAACTATTTTTCCAATTTAAAAGTAAATCTTCCAATTTAAATATGTAGACATGTCTTTTTAGTCAGGAATACACATAATACATCACATAAACTTGTGCTCCAGTAGATCTGATCAAATGCACATCTAGTGCTGATTAATATTATGAACATACAGTAAGCTACACTAATTGCTTTTCCTACACTGTTACAGCTACACTAATTCCACTTCTTTCTCTTTTTCTACCTATACCGAGGCATCCAGTGACATACTGTACCAGCTCCAGTTGGTTTCTGCTTCATGAAGATTTTGAACATTTAAAGAGAACATGCCAATTATTGTACATGCGGTTTTTGAGGACAACAACCTACTAATCAATACACAATTGTCTGATTTTATATGACTGTAGAAAGGACATTATTCATAATAACACTCTACAGCATTTATAATAATTTATAATTGCACCCTCCAGTGTCATCCAAATGAGTCTGGTTCTTCTTAAGGATTCTTTCTCTTCCATCTAAGAGAGTTTTTCCTTACCTCAGTCACCTCAGGCTTGCTCATTGGGTATAAATACAAATTAATTAAAAAATAAGTCTAATATTAATTTAGAACTTTTGTTTAATATTAATCTTTGTATTATAAATCTTATTGTACTATATTTCTTATGTTCTGTAAAGCAGCTTTGAGACAATGTCCAATATTAAAAGTGCTATACAAAAAAAAAAAAAATGAATTAAATTGCATTGAATATATAATTAATATCAGATGTACAAAACATGACACGCTCAAAACATGAAAGAAAAACTCAAATAACTATCAGGGAAAGCTTTAGCAATCTAAATAAAGCTATGGCAAGTACTGTATAATCCCAAACACAGAAAACTAGGAAACCACAGAACAAAGGCTCAGTAAACACAGGTGTAGAAACACTGAACATTACTTCACCCTGAACACAAAAACATGAGGGTTTAAATACACAAACTAATTAACAGGCAAATTGAAAACAGGTGCAAGTGATTGGGACATTAGGGAGACAACCATGAGACATGGGTGGAGACAAGACAGGAACCAAATTAAAAAATCATGAGATTTAGGAGAATCTTTCACAGTATGTTGCTACAAGATGGAGCAATGTCTAGACCTACAACTGGGTCTTAAAATGCAAACACTCTCATCTCACTCATTTTCTACCGCTTATCCGAACTACCTCGGGGTCACAGAGAGCCTGTGCCTATCTCAGGCGTCATCGGGCATCAAGGCAGGATACACCGTGGACGGAGTGCCAACCCATCGCAGGGCACACACACACTCTCATTCACTCACGCAATCACACACTACGGACAATTTTCCAGAGATGCCAATCAACCTACCATGCATGTCTTTGGACCGGGGGAGGAAACCGGAGTACCCGGAGGAAACCCCTGAGGCACGGGGAGAAGATGCAAACTCCACACACACAAGGCGGAGGCGGGAATCGAACCCCCAACCTGGAGGTGTGAGGCTAACGTGCTAACCACTAAGCCACAATGCCCCCCTTATGTTGTTATTTTAAATAACATTTATTTCTAGTCATTTTAATTAATGAAATTATTGTTTTATTAAATACATTTTATTCAATTGTCAGGATTTTTACTCTTTCAAATGTGCATTTGGCAATAAAAGAGTTTAAATATAATCATAATCTGTAATTACTGTAACTTTACAAGGGTGGTTGTATACTTGTAAAAATACAAATACTCTATTACATAATAAGTACAATATTCCATTATTGTGAACATTACATTATTATAATTTGTAGCAACTACTTAGCAACTTCTTCACTCATGGTATAGCACTGGACTCTAACATCTTCAGTCTTCAAAGTTATGTTACATTTGGATTTTTTGACAGATTAGCTTCTGTTACATAATTCAGTCAGACGCTGATAAATCAAGGCTCAGATACCAGTGTTGCATGGCTAGTTTGTCAGCAGTGAGTTTTATAACATGTGTGCTGGCATTTTGATACAGTATGTGACATTTTGATACAGGTCTTGATGGACAGATGTGGCGTATTGATTTGTTCATAATAGCACACTACGCTATCAGGAACTACACACTGTAAAGGACCTAAGGGAGGTAGAAAGCCATGGAGCTATGGATCACACACTACGGACAATTTTCCAGAGATGCCAATCAACCTACCATGCATGTCTTTGGACTGGGGGAGGTAACCGGAGTACCCGGAGGAAACCCCCGAGGCACGGGGAGAACATGCAAAAAAAATAATATTTGCATCGATTACTTAATAATGATTATAATCATTCAAGGGTACAGCCTGCACAGAATACTGGACAGAAATCATGATTCAGCACTCTGATACAAAATTAATTTCTCATATTATCATCAAACCTGCCGCACTGGCACACTGGTAATCAAACACTGTAAGCATAGGTCTGATGATCAGGAATTAAATTAGCACTGGGGACTTGTTACCATTTGTATAGCTGTTCAAAATATATGTGAAAAGGAAAAAAAAATAAAGAAACTTCACTTCTTTTACTAGGTCATTTATTCTACCTCAAAATAAAGGCTTATATTATACTGTACATACGGTATGTTGATAGCTATGAAAAAGTTCATTAACTAATTAGCACACAAATGAGCATGAGTGTGCGTTTGGGGGGTGTTTATCTAGGAGGGAGGTAAACACATTATATGTGAAAGGAGGGAGTGAGAGAGAGAGAGAGAGAGAGAGAGAGAGAGAGAGAGAGAGAGAGAGAGAGAGAGAGACTGGATTTACTGTGGCTGCTGTCTGTCTGCCATATTGTGTCAATTCTCTGACATTCATTTAGCCAATTTTCTCATGCATTTGATGATGCCCATAAAATACCCACAATGTTAAATTTAACAAATTTGAATTAGTTGCGCTTGGATTCATCACTGGCGGAGGTCCTAATTTTATCACCTGCTGTTCTCCAACCAACTTTTAACCTGGTTGTCCTCTGGATGATGTTGGCAAGCATTATTTGTGATTCTTGAAGTGCTGACTAGACTATATCAGGCTAAAAAATATTCTGGTTCGTTTCATTTTCTTTTTTTTTTTTTGTCTTTCTTTTCAAACAGATATAATAAATGAAGATAATACAAATAATACCGTATTTCTATAAATTGTTTCCACTTGTAGCACTGCAAGTATTTAAATATCCATAAATTAGATTTTCCAGTCATAAACAGTCAAGTTTATGTGAACCTGTGCTACATGTTAGGCTTCACCTTCCTGATTTTGGCTAACAGGAACCAGGTGTGATGCTCTGTATTTGTAGCCTATCACAAGTTTCAACATATTCTGATGCTTTTTTGCTCACCACTAATGTAAATAGTGTTTTTTGGGGTTACCGTAGCCTTCCTTTTGGCTTGAATCATTCTCCTGTGACATAATTTCTTATCAGTAAGAATGTCCCACCTTTCAAACTGTTTTGATGTGAACAGAAAGCTCAGCATTAGCTTATACATGGCTTTTGCAATGTGACTGGATGACCATGTGTACTGTATGTGTACATGGTTATCCAGTCTACACGTGCTCCTAATAAAGTATGTATAATACTGTATGTGGCCAGAAGTAATCACAGTCAGAAATAATCGTGAGCTTCCTTTAGTCTTCAGAAGTGTTTTACATTCCAGTGGAACAGTCACACAAAGGCAGCATTCAGAATCATAGATAGAGATGGAATAAAATCTTGCATTCAGATTGCAATAGCTAGCACCCTGCTGAAACTCTTTCTGTATTGCGAGGTCGGCAGCTGCCCATGAGAACCGACATCATCACAAAATTTACTGCTTACCTTCATGGGCTAAAGCTTGGCATACTGCTATGCACTCACAAATGTCTTGTTCACAGATGCTTCACAATAATCTCCTACCACACACATGCTGAGGCAGAGCAGGGGTTATTCCCTCACTACAGTATATTGCCTCTAAAGGAACATCCTCTTACATTATACGTTTCTGAGTTCAGATATCAGAGATGCATTGCAGAGATCCGGAGGGAGTTTCGAGAGTGTCATGAATGTCTGTTCTGCATGTCCGATTGTGGATTTCATATTTGTTTCATATTTATTTATTTAGTGTTTTTGAGAGCCAGTGCAAGTTCAAAATTTTAAATACCCAAAAGCAAAAAAAAGTACATTTATTTGGTCACACTTTGCTATGAAAATTTCCAGACTAAATGCAAATTGAATGCACAATTGCATTTTCTATTTGTGGACGCATAAACTGTGGCATAATTCAAATGAAAATGCAAATCGTGTATTACTGTTTGGGTTTTTGTTTACATGAATGAACAATGTCTGCCAAATTTCAGATGGAAAGGCAAAGTGCGTTTACAATTGCATTCCCCATGTCTTACCAGTTATGACCCTGTCATATCGAAACAGCATTAGCAATTACCCTGATTTCTATTTCAATTCCTCTGCGCTGTGTATGGATCCTGCCAAAATTCAAACAGAAGCACAATTACCTTTGCATTTCTGACACCTTGCACAGTAACCTGCCAATCAATATAGGGGTGGGTGGGATTAAACTATAGAAGTGATGTCCAAATACAAATCTTGTCAATGCATAAACATTCATATATAAAATGTCTTTTGCAGATGTTCCATATAAAGTATATTTTTTTAAATGTACAAACAGTCCTTATAGGTCTTGCTGAACTGAGGGCATTACATGGATTAGAAGAATTCTAATCCATGTTAATGCCCTTAATTCAACAGGACCTATAATTTTGGCCATATGGTGTATAATATTTGCTAAAATATGGTGGTAAGAGAATGGCTAGGGGGTTGTGATTGGATGGCAAGGGTGTGGCTAGGGGTGTTGTGATTGGATGGCAAGGGTGTAGCTAGGGGGGTTGTGATTGGATGGAAAGGGTGTGGCTGGGGGGGTTGTGATTGGATGGCAAGGGTGTGGTTAGGGGGGTGTTATTGGATTTCAAGGGTGTGGCTAGGGGGATGTGTGATTGGATGGCAAGGGTATGGAGGTGGTTGTGTTCGGATGGCAAGGGTATGGTTGGGGGTTGTGATTGGGTGGCACTGGTACGGCTAGGGGGTTGTCTAAGGGGTGGCTAGGATATAAAACCGTTTTTCCAGAATTCAGAGACAGAGAAATATGACAGGTTTTCCCAGACCACCATACATACAGTATATAACAAAGTCTAAACACAGTAAAAGCACTGATCCTCTTCCAGTAAGTTTAGAGTCACAGATTTTGGACTCGCCTCCATGCAGAGCATTTTGAGTTACTGGACATTTTATTTTCATAGTGCACATGTTTTCACTAGGTTTTAAATCTGGCAATGATTTTGTCTTTCTGTACAGTATTTCCTTGTTGAAAGATCCATTGACAACCTTTAAGTCTTAATCCTCTGCCAAAAGCAAGCAGGTTTTGGTCATAAATATCATATTACTCATAAGATTTTTCTGATGCTGTCAGTCATGTCCACTATATTTTAAAATGTTTTTTTTTTTTTCTCCTTTTGCATCCTGCCAAAACACAAGCCATAATTCCAAATGCACTTCCAATCATGCATAATGTTGTCCAAGTGCAGCATTTTCTGGGTTTCTCTAAGCAAGGCAACCCTTCTAAATAATTTCTTCTTTTAAAGCTGTGCTTTATAGGTGATTTTTATTTTGTGGAAAATGAGTAACAGGCAGTAAAGTACTTTAAATTTGGAACACCTACTCTATATTTATTTAAACGGTGTGTGTCAAAATCTGACTCAGGGCAGTTTTTTTTTCCTAGTAGGAACTACAATACTGATTTCATTTACCGTTTTCTAGAACATCAAACAAATGTGTGTTTAGCTTTTCCAGTTGGGACCTGTGGGAATCATTATAGCCGCATTGTTCCTAATGTTGTCATGCCAGTGATAAGGTTTTGATGGATGAGGCTGTCACAGGCTTACAACTTTAGATAATCATTATCGCCAATAGGACATACTGCACTGTGTATCGATTCAAGGGGAAAGAGTTTCGGCATAGAGAATCCTCTGTAAATGCTAAGAGGTTTGAATAAGTGTAAAAAAATAACAGTTGTGTAGCTGCAGTCATTCATTTGTGTGGGTAGTGTTGCCACCTGGCAGCTCCAGGGTCCTTGGTTCCATCCTGTGCTTAAGTTACTGTCTGTCTGGTGTTTCACTTGTTCTAGCTGTGCTCACATTGTTTTCACTAAGTCTTCTGGTAGCTTTTCAATTTCCAAAAACAAACTGGAATGCATGTGGGCATGGTGCCTTAATTTGAAGTGGCATCCAATTCACTATGAGCTTTATTTGTTGTTCCTCCTTTATTCCATTATCAGTTTCTCCAGGAGTTTATGTTTTTTTTCTTTTGCACGTTTTTTTTCTTTTGCACAGATTTAAGTATATATATATATATATATATATATATATATATATATATATATATATATATATATATATATATATATATATATATATATATATATATATACGTATGTATATATCATTTGAAGTGATCACAATGAACATTCAGCCAAGGTTCTCTTTGATTCAAGTACATTGAACATGAAAGCATGCCATATGTGGAGAACTCAGTATAATCAGTTTCTTAATGTAACATGCCTTTTAGGGGCAGTGGCAGCTCAAGTGGTTAAGGCTCTGGGTTGTGGACTGGGCTTCAAGCCCCAGCTGTAACAAGCTGCCACTGTTGGGCCCTTGAGCAAGACCCTTAACCATCTTTGCTCCAAGGTAGTTGTATCATGGCTGATATCCAAAGTTGGGATATGTGAAGAAATAATTTCTCTGTAATGTATATGTGATCAAATAAAGACTTCTATTTTAGCTACATAAGTAAATGAAGCCTTCAGGAGCACCTGTATGTAGAAATCAGGATTCAGATGCAAATTTTAAATGCAAAAACCAATTAAGATTCAAGTATATAACTGCAGCACACATTTAGCCAAAACTTTGTGTTGTAAATCAATAAAGGTATTTTAGTGGTTTTTTTTTTTTTTTTCAGATTTCAGCTCATCCTCTTTCCAAGAGTCCTGCAATGAATACAGGACCATTTAAGCACCATTTTTTAAAGCTCTAAGCAGTATTTTTCAGAACTTTTTAGGATCCTGTTGAGATTATCCACTGGACAATATTGTCTCTTATTACGTAAATAGGTCATTTTAAGGAAGCTTGGCTTGCTGCAAAAACTGTAGGTCTGTGGATTATGTTACATCAAAAAGAACGAGAGCCGGAGTGAGTTGAAAGAGAAAGAAATGATTCAGTTTAATAACATGCTTATTGAATTGTCACAGCTCCATGAGCCAGCAGTAAATGCAAAAAAGAAACAGAAAATGTACACCACTATGAATGTTTAAGTGAGGATGTCGGCAAAAAATGTTTGTTAACTCTATGCAACATACCACCAACACCAAGTGACAAAGCAACAGTGTGCCAAATTGTGTAAAGCATGTGACAAATCCAAACAAGTGAGTTGAATGAATGAACGATTCTGTGATAATTGTAATCTTAGACAACTTCAATTCCTACTCTTCTATTTACGTTCACAGCACTTGGCAGCCACCTTCATCCAGAGTGACGTTTTTATCTCATTTCATACAACTGTTGTATGAGTGTTAACTGAGTGTTAAGGTCCTTGCTCAGGGGTCTGACCGTGACAGCTTGGGGATCAAGCTCACAACCTTCCAACTGGTAGTCCAACACATTAACCACTAAGCTACTGTACCACATCCCAAAAGTACTGTACCAAAACAAAGAACACATATTTAAACAGATTAACATTTTATTTGTGTTTAAATAGTATTGTTTAGATTTAGAGGTATTTTACTTATCAGAAAAATACTACTATTACAACAAATCTAAAATAAAAAAATAAAAATAATAATGTGCACACCTACAAAAAAGAAAAAAAACAACCTATGAGTGATATGCAAATGCATTCACCACAGGGTGAATACGCAAACTTATTAGAACTAAACCACAGAACAGGTGAACACAGTCAGCCAACAAGCCAATGACAGGACTATCAGAAACATAAATAAAATGAGAACCATATTTGTTTCCATGGGAACAGTGATGTAAAGCGGGAACCTGCAGGGAAGATGCAAACATCCTGACAATGTTTGTCATAATTCACACTTGCCTCGGTGTCTTGCCAATGACATGTCAAAGCTACATGTGCCATCATGCTTTATTTAGTGGTTTTATGAAATTACACCATACAAGAATTACAGAAATGCTTTATATTTTACTATATAGCTGCTTTTAAAGATTTTCTTTCTTCATGTGCAGGCAGCTATTGTCTTGTCTTTTTTCTTTCCTTTTCCCTTTGACACATGGACTTTCAGGTCATGATTTATGACCCTGGATGTTTTCTGGTACTATAAATACTAACAAATACTATTATAATAGGCTGTAATGTCTACAGGCAAAAATAGATCTAAATGGACTTATCTTGAAGCTACAACACACACACACACACACACACACACACACACGTACATTGTACATGTACGTATATAAAACTATATAGGCGAAAAAAGGAGGGCCAGGTATTTTTGTAGAAAGACAGAACCACAGCATGTGTTCACTACAATGAAATCATGCTTACATCTCACATGAATCTCAAATCTTTGAAAGGATGAGGCAATTTGAAATGGACACACATTTAGAAAATAAGTTCGTGGAGTGGTACAAAGGAAATGGCGACAGACAGAGAAATAGAGACATCCACACTGATGGTAAAATAGGATGCCCTGTCATCACTGATTGCATTTTTTAAGGTGTAGTCAAAATAATTCCTTTTGGTATTATGGAAATTACAGGGCATGGTTTGAGATGGAAGCCTGAGCCTTGCAAAGGCATGGAAAGGTACAGAGACGAGGCTGATTCATCTGATTGGAATTGATTACAATACTTTATGCAGTGTCAGCTGAAGATCCCAAAGGTCTCTCAGAACAAAACTTCTGCAGTGTTAAATATACACTACGCTATTCCTTGTATTCAGGAACATTTACTGTATGGTTGGTACCAGGCTCAAAAACCACCACAGCATAAGAATAAACAAACAATATTTATAACAATATTTGTATGCGTGCTTCATCATCAATGATAATATCATTATTTTTTTTCCAACAAAATGATTATTTATAATTAACATTAATATTGAGTTTGTTTAGAAAATTACCAATTTTCATTCATCGCTATAATTGAATAGGTTTATTCCAAACCTCGGTGACTCACAAATTGTCAAGGATTGTAGATCAGGTAGATTCAAGAGCAGATCTTTTTTTCTAAGAAGCATGTACATATAGCATATATAGCAAAATACCCACACAATAGCAACAAAAGCTTGACAAAGAAACCAGAACTTATATAGAAGTGCTAATAGAGTGATAATAAAGTGTGAGTAATCAGCAGGACATGTGAGATAGGTATGTGATGTGGCATTGCGGCACAGTTCTGCACCCATTAACATACAGTACAACAATTTAGTAGCTGAATCTGAGTATCCCTACTACCATATATGGTAGTCAAAAACGGGTTCACCAAAGGTGTAGCATGTCCGGATTCACAGTATTCATAAAACAGAAAGTGATGTGTTTATGGTAATTCACACTCTCCAGTGTTTATAATCATTTATATTCACACTCTCTGGTGTCAACATTTGAGTCTGGTTCCTCTCAAGCTTTCTTCCTCATACTATCTACAAGAGTTTTTCCTTTCCACGGTCACATCAGGCTTGCTCATTAGGAATAAATACAAATAAATCTACATAAAATGTTTATTTTCTGTAAAGTTGCTTTGAGACAATGTCCACTGTTAAGAAAAGCTATAAAAATAAAATTGAATTAAATTGAATTTCTCAGAGATTCTGCAAGACGGAATCGATAGACACTGCTTTATCCCATAATGCATCAGAACTGGTGTAAAAGAAAATAATTGATGGTTTAAACAAGGAAAAAATGTTTTGATTAGTTTTTTATTTTTTTATTTTTTGTAGGTAACATGACGATGCCAACATGGTGGATACAGATTGTCCAGATTGTGTTCATTCTGCACAAATATACTGATCAGTATGTTCTGAATCAGTGGCTCAAGCAGTACGAACTGAATCAAATGCAGTACGGCAATCACGGTTACAGTGTATGATTAACACAAACATTTCAGCCTCCCAATATTGTTATCTTATTCCTTAATCACCAAATCTCTATGAATCTGATGAGTAGGCAAAATATTAGTATACAATATTGGCATGTCATAGAATCATGATAATAAAAAAAAGTCTTAATAAAGAAAATGTAGAATAAATGTGCATTGTCATATACTCTATATTCTCTAGCCTTGGTTTTGTACTGCTACTGGTGACTTTACTGGTGGCAAATTATATAGAAAGAAAGCGTCAAAATGGTTTCTAATTAAAATCACTAGTAATAATTAAAGTAGACTGCTTTTCGTCCAATTATCCAAAGCAGTAAATCATTGTTAATGGAAACCTAGGCGTATTATTTTTCAGAATGTGAGAAGCACTTTGGGCTTTAAAAAAATGGTGATGTATTGGTGTTGCAAAATAACTTGACTTAACATGTCTGAGTTTTTAAAAGTAATTAACATCTTTCTCTAATGGGTTGTATAGAGGAATTGTGGGCTTAATAGCTGCAAGGGACTTATTTTGTTTTATAATGAATGGCTTATGAGCATTTATCAATTCCAGAGGACCCTTGTCTGAATTGGAGACAGAATTGAACAGTCAATCATCATTGAGAAATCAATTGCTTGAATTGGGGTCTGGTGTAAAATGAGTTGGCAAGTAAATAATATAAGAAATAAAACAAATATAAACATACACTTAATAGTCAAAAATATGTGCACACCTGGACACCATTATACCTTCACCATAACCACCATGAAAATGGAATTGGTCCTGTTTTGCTGATCCTCTATAAAATCTTTTGACTAGATTTTGAAACATCAGCCACAAGAGCAGTAGATGAGTGCCACTTACTTTAAAAGAGGAGGCCTGGTATCGTGCAAATTCATCCCAAATGTGTTCAGTGGGGTTGAAGTCAGGGCTCCAAGTGGGAGGACCACTCAAGTTTTTTTTTACATCACCCATGGTAAACCATTTGTGCTTTGTGTACAGGGGCATTGTCATAATAAAATAGGTTGAGGGTCCTTTAGTTCCAGTGAATGGAAATCATAACGATACGCTGTACAATGACGTTATAGACAATTATGTGCTTACAACAGGAGGAAGAAACATTTTGAGGAAGGAACACATACTGTATAGACATGTATTTTGGCCAAATAGAGTATATTTAAATTCATTGTATTCTCATAACATAACCTCAGGGTTTAAGCTGACAATTACATATAACTATAACCTTTATGGGTGCCACTGTACTGTAAGTGGAAATCAGGCCCGGATCTACGCCGTTGTGTTGATCTCCCGTATTTAGCAGTTCAGATCCATTTGCAGGATTCAATGTGTGCACTCCTTTTATTTAACACACAAAAACTAACACAACTTACATGAAATGTAACTACGACAAATCATACCTGTGACATGAAAACGTAAATAACCTAAACAAAACATAACTAGCATAATAACCTGGATAGCACGGTGTCCCGCCTTACGGCTCAAACACAATCTTTCATCTCAACATCTCAATTATGACTGACAATAATCAAAGACAACAGGACAAAAAAAATAATAACGCAGCACAACAAGGAACAGGTAAGAAAATCACTGTTCCTAACAATAACAATAATTATTATTTTATTATTAATATTTTTTAAACAAAATGAATAGTCTAGCATGTAACATACCTAACATACCTGTGACACATTATGCCACTTCCTTACACTCCGAATAAACCAGCAAATTAAATCTGCTGCGATTGCTGGATTTCCAAACATAAATCACTTACCTGACAGCACCAAAGTTATAATAGATACCAGTGGAGAATAAATTTGCTTTTGTTAACTGAAATCATTACGACACTAATAATGCCTAAGTGATCAGTTTTTGCTCAATTCAATTCAATTCAATTTATTTAAATAGCGCTTTTAACGATTCACATTGTCTCAAAGCAGCTTTGATAGAAACAGAATAAAAAAAATGTAAAGTTTAAAATTAAGTTACTATATTATCTCTAACATCTATCCGTAATGAAAAAGCCGGAGGGGCTGGTGGCAAGGAAAGACTCCCTGAGATGAAATGAAGAAGAAACCTTGAAAGGAACCAGGCTCAGAAGGAAAACCATCCTTATTTGGGTGGCACTGGACAATAAATATTGTAAAGGTAAATAATGCCCTCTCTACAACCGTTCATAATTGTGCAACCAAGCACTCATGAGAAATGAATGGGTCAGACCAACACTTATTCCTTCCTGCCAAAGTATTCAAATGATTGCTGATAAAGTCCCAACCATAAAACTGACTGATGCAACCGTGGTTCAAGGAAGGCATGGTCTTCAGGTGGCACTATCCTCAACAATCTTATGAGTTAAAGCTGACCTTACAGATCCATCCCCAGCACACCAGGAGACGAGACTCCAACCTGGGGCACTGATTCCACAGGGGCTCCCAGACTCTACAGTTGGCTCTGACTAAAGTGGTTGCAAAATGGCCTGGGTCAACATTTCAGAATTATATTTTATATTTACATTTACAGCATTTGGCAGACGCCCTTATCCAGAGCGACGTACATAAGTGCTTAAATCTCTAACATTGAATACATTAATGCTGGCTCACTAAGTTACATACTTAAGATACCATGAGTTTAAAATATTTGTTCAAAATTTCAATGAAAAAGTGTCAAAGGTGTTTTTTTTTTTAATATTAGTTTTGAGCAAAGGCCATGTCTTTAACCATATCACATGGAGAATGATTGGGGAACTGTTACCTTGTTTGCACACTACGAGGTGTCACTTGTAGTTTGTGGGCTTGTAGCGACCGCAAACGTTACTGAGAGACAAATTATGTTGTGAGATAAAGTCATAAAAATTTCTTCATATTTTTGTATAAATAAATACTGTGGAATCAATGCCAAGTATAAGGAAAAATAGGAAATATAAGTAGAGACTTTCAGTTATGCACCACTAATTAATTTGTAGACCTGTGAAATATAATGTGAAGACTTGTTTGGATTAGAAATGATGATGCCTGGATCTGTTTGTCTATTTGCCTGAGATGTCTGTTTTTTTTATTTTTTAAAAAAAAAAAAAAACATCTGGGATAGTTTATAATTTTATGATGTGCTTCTGTCAAATAGCCAGTACAAGTATTTATTTATTTATTTATTTATTTATTTATTTATTTATTTATTAGTACTATTGGATTGAAGCTCTTCATATTGTTCTATCATGTGCCAAACCAAAACTATGAACAAGAAACAAACTAAGCAATAATAAAAAGAAAAGAATGTGCTAATGCTAGCTGAAAGAAAAGAGGAAAGCCTTGGGCAAGCTAAGCATACGAGCAAAAGGATTGGAGCTGAATCTCCAGAGTAACAGGCCATGGCTGTAAAAAATGAAAAGAAAAGCTAACACTGTAGGAAGCATCATTCAAAGACAATGTTGGCTGCTAGAATCATTGAACGTAGGCAGTGCAAGGAAATTGGTCGCTTTATGTTGACAAGTCAAAAGGCCTTTGTACAGTAGGTTAGATAACTACCACACCAAGCAAGCATAGAGTCGATTTCTTTGAAGAAATCAAAATGTACAGGGATGCTGCACTCTGATGATAAACATCTCTGCAGTATATTTGTATATACAGTATGCACATGTCAGTCATCTAGTATTTCACTTCTTTTCCATCACGTAAGCTGCATTTGTTTGTTTTCTTTCATGGTCCTACATTGTGCTCTGCAATATTAAATCCTGAACCACACACATCATTAATAATGATTTAACAACAGTCAGTCTTGGCTCTGGTGCAGCTCTGTCTCAAGAGACAGCTGTCCTTGGCCATTGAGAAATTTTTCGTATATGGAACATAAGACTTTATTTGTCACATATAAATAATAGCACAGTGAAATTCTTTCTTGACATATCCCAACTTTGGAGGATGGGGTCAGAGCACATGGTCAGCCGCCACCTTCCACAGTGCTCCTGGAGCAGAGAGGGTTAATGGCCTTGCTCAAGAGCCCAACAGTGGCAGCATGGCACTGCTGGGGCTTGAACCTTGATCAACAACCCAAAGCCTTAAACTCTTAAACAACCACTGCCCATGAACAATAGACCTTCGTATGAGCTAATCAGACCGATTATTTTATTATCCATAAGATTCACAAGAAATAATTTGTTATTGCATTTGTAATTAGTACATGAATAGAATTTGTATGGAATTAACCAGATATGTGAATGAATAGAAAGAAATTCCTTATAACCACCGAATTTCAGGTTGTAAGCACTTAATTTCAATAATAACTAAATTAGCTATTTTTTTAATAATTAATATTACATCCTGCAAACGTATGTTCACATGTCATAGGTAAAGCCTGGTCCAGAGGAAGCACATGTGCAAGAGTGCTCTTCCAGCATGGAGCAGCTGCTGTCCTGTCAGCATCAGTGGCAGCCATGATAAATTACAGCAGCCCAGCGAAGCCCTCAGTGACAGGCCCACTCATGACTCACTGCTCTTTGCCTTCCTTCAATTCAGACGAAGGCCTGGGATTTAGGAGTTGGCTGCTGTGATATAGAGGATAATTTTTTCTGTTCTACTCTTTTTTATTTCCTCAAGAGATGATCCAGACACCAGAGAGAGACAGTGAAAAAAGCACAGAAAGACAAACAGTCTTTTACTGAATATATTTATCATTCAGCCCTGATTTCCATTTTCAAAATCTTCTGAAGTGGTTCTGGATATGGATGTACACTGGAAGACATTCTCCGATCCTTTTCTGAAAATGGGATTCTGGGGCTTACTTCAAAGCACTTCAAAGAAGAACCCTTTATTTATCATATATACATTACAACACAGTAAAATTCTTGCCCCAGCATGTAAGGAAGTTATGGTCAGTGTCGAGGATCTGCCATGACATGGCATCTCTGAAGCAAAGACAGTTATGGGCCTTGTTTAAGGGCCAAACAGTGGCAGCTTTGCTGACCTTCTGATCAGTATCCCAGAACTTTAAACATTGAGCCAACTTGTCATACTTCATGTTTCTACAAGGAAAATCAGATCAGTAAGGATTGTACTCATTGCTATATGAAACCAACCTTTCATAAGACTGGAGCAATGTAATCAACACAACGTTGTGGTGTGATTGCTTGTAAAGCGAATCATGCACATCTCATACCAGCCTACGTGGTTAACATCTTATTATAGAAGAACAGTTGCTCATTTTCAGATATTTCAGCATGAGGGCATGCCACATGTAGAAAAAGCACTGAACTTCCATATGTGTGTGTTAAGCAACTGGATGAACATTGTGGCTGCAAAGGTTATGAAATGTATGAATTGTACAATGAAGCAATTAGTTAGAAATATGTTTTCAATGTGAACACAAACCTGAGGTTATAAGCTTGTAAACTGAGGTCATAAGCTGAGGTTGTAAGTGCAGGCCAAGGATTAGATACTAGACAAAATCTACTAAACTGGGTCTTCTTTTGTCCTTTGAGTGGTATTGTTATTTTATTCTGATTATTAGAGTCAAAAATACTTGAATTAGTGAAATTGCAAGCAGAGGATTTTTCTTTTAAACTCCTACCAATGAAAACACCTACTATATTTAGTTACTTTCTATAATAGCTGTACACATGTTTTGATGCTGTCAGGACTCCGGACTTTGGCCACGTGCTTTTGGTGCACGTGTCTCTTCCTCCCCGCCTCTGCACACCTGTTCCTCATGTGTCTAATTTATCTAACTTAAGCAGCGCTGAATCCTCTGTTGTCTGTTGTCATGTTAGTCGTGTTTGGTTTTGTCTTTGTCCTGTTCTGTGTTTTTTATTTATTAAATTCTGTTTTTTTTTTTTTATGCTATCCTGCATTTGGGTTTGTTTTATCCCTGCGTACCTGACAGATGCGTGTAGATTGATGCGGGCTTTGGATGAATGCATGTTGTGATGACACCATCTGACACAACCCTAATCAAAAAAAATAAAAAAAATAGAAAATTCTCATGGAAAGTGAATACAAAACATCAAAATAGGAGTTAAGTTACTTGATTAAACTGTAATTTTATAGTAAATTGTTCCATCTTTCTTCTTTCTCTGTAAAAGATACAAGGTTTTGGTAACTGCTAAAGTACAAATAATATATGCTTGAGGGCATCAGCCCAGCACCAAGAAATGGTACAGTTTAATACCCTTTTTTTTCTCTGAGTGTAGATATTAATGTTTGAACAAATTTAAAATGAGAGGTTTGTTCCTTGTGATAGAACTGCACCAGAGCCAGCATGCATCAATGGACCTTACTAAGTCATTAACAATAATGCGAGTGCTTGTGAATTCAATATTACAAAGCACAGTGCAGAGCCAGCAAAAAAAAACAAAAAACATAATCAGTTGCAGTTCATAAGTTAGAAAATAGATGGAATAAATAACGCTTGGCTGGAATGTGTAATACAACTAATATTAATGAATCTAAAACAAAAGGGAAATTTTAAGGGGACTTCTTAAAGCTTTAAGATCTGAATCAGGTAATAATTTTTGCAGTGTTATTACTCATTATGTTGTTAAAGATGCTGCTTAAAACTGCAACAAGAGCTCTGCTGCTGTAGGCAGCTTAGTGCTAAAGGTTATGTATTAGTGACCAGAAGGTTGTGAATTCAAATTCCAGGATTACAAGAAATCCAAGACTCATAGTCTTATTAAAATGTCTCCATTTTAAGGGTAGAAGCATATAAATACTGTGATACTGATACTGATATAGATACTGTGTAGAAGCATACAAAAGAATGGGAATGGAATACAATGACATCTATTTGAATTTTGAAGTGGCTCTGAGTTGAACTTAACAGGCTGTGAAATTTATTTATTTATTTACTTACTTACTTACTTACTTACTTACTTACTTACTTACTTACTTACTTACTTAAATGACATTTTTTTCCTGTTTTGGTCAAATCCACCACAATCATTACCAGGCAATTTGTTGGTGCAAGCCGTGCCTCTCCTTATCAAATCTGTATTTGTATCTATTTAGAATACATCACCTGTTCAATTGAAATTAGTCATTTTAGCAAAGGTGGCTAAAAGCTAAAACCGTTAACCATCTAAATCAATTTCCTCTTTTTTCTAATTGTGCATAAGCCTTACCTGAGGGCTGGTGGAAATCTGCCTCACTTGAATTATGTCTCCCTCGAAAGTCATTTAAACGTACATAAATTGTGAAGAGTATTTTTTTTTCTTTTATTATTTCCTTTAAAAACCTTTAAAAACTCTATTTTCAAACTTATTTGTTTAGCCTCGTTGGCTCAATAAATCAATTTGAATAAACATTGTGAATAGAATGTTTAACGATTTTCAAGGCCAGCAGATTTTTATTTGGACAGCTGACAAGTGGTCCTCGATGCTTCATGTGGGATTTCTTGAAAATGAATGTCTCTTCGGCTCCTTAGACGAAACCAAAAATTAAATACAAATAATGAAATTAATAACTGTAAAACACAGGACTAAAAGTGTTTTCCATAGACAATGTGCTGTATATCACAAAAAGGCCATATCCCAAAAAGAAAAGTGTGGTAAGATTAGCATATGGCGTCTAACAAGATGTCAGGCAGAACTGCTGAGCGCTGTGGATTATTCATACAACAGACTAGCGCTGTCACTGCTGTCATGCATTGTCTATGTTAAATGTTCTGAATCTATTTTATCCTTGACCGATAAAAAAAAAGCTCTTTATGTCAGGTTTAGAGGATAATTTGGGTACACATGGGAATATGTTTTCTTTCTTTACCTTACAGAAATAGTACAGTAGGAGGCTGCATTTGTTTCAATTAAGCCTATATGTCTGGTAAAATGGATGGTGCATGATAAATATTAATGAGCTTTGAAGAGCAATGCAAATCACAGGCATCCCAGTCAGTAGCTGAATCCCACAGACATTGATAATACAAATGAGCCTTCCAACGGACGACAGATCTCTGTAACATGGAACAAGGAATGAAAAAAAATGATGTCAAAATATCAGGAAGACATCTGCTTGATATCAAGATACATCTTCATTATGAAGATAGAGATTTCTCACATGGGCTTAGCACTGAGATAGCATATCACAATGGACAGTTGGAGAATGACTGAAAATTATTCTTTTCCCTTCTTCTACTTACTTCCTCATTTCTAGTGGCATTGTTGTGAATTAAATCATGGCTAATAATCATCAGGTTGATTTCTGGTAGAACTGAAAACCTTAATAAAAATACAAAAAGCTCAGAGCATGCAATGCCCTTTTTATTGGCACTGAATATGCTGCTATTGGAGAACTAGGGCTGATAATTTATAATGATAATAACTGATTGTTTTCAAGATGTCATCAACCACATTACTTTTAATCTGAAGCTTGGTTACCTGCCAAATTCTAATAGAGCTTTTGGAAGTGAATACAATCTGCACAGTGAACTGTAGATAATTGTCTGAATCTGGTTAACGAGTAGGTTGCACACACACTTTTGCTTAGACGTGATTATTGTGGGGTATTTTTTCAGGTTTTGGAGAGTTCAATTTGCCTATAGTTTGCATATATTAGTTTAGTTATAGAGATGTTTGATAAATCATCAAGTAAGAGACTGTGGATATGATTATAAAGATGGGAATAAAAAGATAAGCAAAAAGTACACAACCTTGACTCATGAATGTATGTGCTTGCTTTATTCATTTTTTTACTGTCATTATGTCAACATACTGTATGATAAAACCATACAATAAGTTTCATGAACATCTCAGATGCCATTTGCAGTTACACAGTTGAAACCAATAGTATTGGTTTGTGAAACAGTGGCGTTTCAGCACCAGGGACAGCGCCACTGAGTGTGGCTGCAAGGCAGGACAGCCAAAAGCCTGCCAAACCCAGAGGAGCCAATCAGAAGCAGCATCCAACTCCTCACTATCAGGAAAAAGGCGAGCTAAGTGAGAGTTGGGCTCAGTAGCCAGGGAGGTAAACGTGCATTCGACAGGTAGTGCTCTCATGCTTCATGTTTTCTCCTCTATGTTTGTGCCGATTCACCAGTCTAAAGACAACGCTCCCCAGACTGCTGAGCCTGCCTTGCTGCTTCCGACTCTCACCCCACACCCAACACCTCTGCATCTGAATCCCTTTTAGAGAAGTGCACTGCTGCCCTCACTTCCTGCATGGCATTGATGCACCTTTTTGCTGCTTTGCACAAATTAAAGAGCACTCGTTTTTCTGACCCCCACCTCCGTGTTTCCTCGCTGCCGTGGGTGTTACAATATTTCCATTCACCCATTTTAGCAGATTTTTATCTAATCCAATCAAAGCATATATTTGAATAAATGTCTGGCATTGGAACATGGTATAAAAAGCAAAATAAATGCCCAAAAGCATGATTTACTGTAAGTTTCTAGACAAGGGCTTATCTCAAGACCCCAACATTAACTCTTACAGTGAAATCACATTTATTCATGCCATTCAGTGCCACTTAATCATGGTAGAAGTGCAGCAAGACTTTTTATCACTTATTTGATCAAATACAAGTCCAAGATCACTGTATGAAAAAGAAAATAATAATAATATAAATAAAAAGATATAAGAATTGAACAAGAGCTAAAGCTCAGCAGTGCTTCAGTCAATAGTCACAAATAAGTCAGCTACAAATGATACAATCTTGTATGTCGAAGAATACACTATAAAAAAACAAACTCAAACATAACAAAATGGTGAAGATGCCTAGAAAAGTGTCCTAAGGGTGTTTTGTGTTTGAGTTCTTTCTGAAATGCAGTCTTTCTACAACTTTCTTTGTAGGTTCTTAATCTGGATAGCAAACCTGGAATCACTCCACCATCACACAATGTGTTCTTCTTGCCTTATTAAATATAATCAATCATCTGGGCATTTGGACAGATTTTGTGAGCTGTTATTGAAACAAAGTCTCATCCTCTTTTTTTCTCTCCTCCTAAATGAACAATGCTGAGTAAAACTTAGTTACAACAGAACCAAAACTGTTGATCTGTACAGTGTTAAGTTTAATGTCTGTTGTTATAGATAGATAGATAGATAGATAGATAGATAGATAGATAGATAGATAGATAGATAGATAGATAGATAGATAGATAGATAGATAGATAGGCAAAAGCAAATTATGTAATAAACCAGCAGATATAACAAGTCTGATTTTTTTGCCTTTTTCCATTTATTTATTTCTTTTTTTTTACAATTAAATAAATAAAAACATATTGGGAAGCATACCAACAAGCATTTCAACCCCCTAGTGTTCAAATAAATCTAAGCCCATGCTTACTGGTAATAAATATGGGGGAAAAATACAGAACAAGTAATGCCAGCACTGTCAACATGATTTAAGCTGGAACCTCCACCATGAGTACTGACTTTACAGGGACGTAGAGTGATTTCCACTGGTTACAATATTGGCTCAATTCAAGGACTTGAAATGAATTTGAAAAGATAAAGGGAGCCATGTTGTGCATGCCTGAAGTTCACACATGCAAAATTCTGAGTCATCTGGAGACCATCACAACTACGCCATCACAATCTGGTTATTAATTATTTTTTCCAAGGTTCCTGATGGTGATAACAACAAGCCGAGCTGAATAGTAATTCGGTGTTTTTTTTTTTGCCCATCCTCATATGCTTGTCCTCCATGTTCTGGATATTCCCTTCATATTAATGTAATCTACTCTGCAATTTCTCTCAACAAAAAGATAATGAAATTCTGAAAAAGGACCTGTAATTACAGCGAAACAGCCCTGGTTCACTTTCTGTAGGCTGTGTTAACATTCAGCATGTAGGAAAATCTCAGTGTTCCTTGTGTTATCTTTATACAGCTCAGCCTACACGCACCCATCAATCAACTAGGTCTCATTTGCACAGATTTTGTGCGGCGTGATTGAAACTGAGACTCGTTCCATCTCCCCTTCCTCCTATTCTATTTTTTCCTGCCATTCAGCTTCATGTCTGTGTGAGGCAAGAATCAGCCGCAGTGGGCCTTTGTCACTGGGCGCATTAGCAAGGCTTCGGGTCGATGCCTGGATTCATTTGTGAGGAATGCACACTGATCTGCCGCAAAAGTGCTAACACAATCAGACTTGATGAGCATCAATTTCAGTAATAAGCTTGTCAGTCTGAGTGATGGATATGGCATGGACTCAGAAGTGGGCAGGAAAGATGTCGTGCTAAACCCCGATGGCATTAAAGTCTAGATATATTCTTGATGAACACTTTTAATTATAGAATTAAAGCCTATGCAGTAGATTAAAGTGATGGTGGTGTTTATGCTATATTTAAAAGAGCACTTTTTCCCAAAAGACACAAATGAATAGTTTCGGTTAGGAGTACATCTGAAGGGATAATTTATCATCTATGGTGCTATAGGTTCTGGTTTTAAATGGTAATTGGTCTAAATTGCCTTTAATGAGAAACACAACAAGATTCGCAAGATGACAAATGACTTAACAAGGGATTTGAATTTTCTCCCATCCTGGCTGTACCGTTACACCATTATATTGCACAAATCATTCTATTAATGCTTGTTAATTGTCTGCCAAAATGCGATTAAATTATTAATCACTGCCTTGGGTGGACGTGATTACCCATCCACACCACCAAATCGCCTTATGGGAGTAGTTTTGCAAGGCTAATGAATGCTGTTGGCCCAAATAAGTCAACAACAGTGTCTGTACAGGGTCTCTGTGTGTTCTTTTTGTATCTGTGGGTGTATGAAAGTGTATTTTTAGATGACTTATGTCTTTGCTAGATGTGTTAAATATTAGACGGACAGTAGCAGCTTGTATTCAGACCAACCTGATATCAGAAGAAAGAAAGAGCAATGTAAAAAAGTTAAAAGAGTAGGTGGCTAACGTTTCATTGCAGTGTACAAAAATTGTCTGTTTTTAAATATGAGTTGATAAAAAGAAGAATATAAAATGGGCTTCCATGTTACCCAGCTGTTATGTGGTACCAGTAGCTATAGCCAAAGCTATGGTTTATTCATGATGTAATGCTTATGGTTGGGTTAAAATGAAACATTTTATAATTGTAATATAAGGGTGGAATATAAATTATTAATAATATATAAAAGAAAATAGCAAACCTCTAGAGAGGACATAAAAAAATATCGTGAACTCTAGCATATGTATATACACACTATACTATTTTTATTTTACATAGTTTGTGAGATATAGGTTTTTAGTTATTGTTTTTTTTTTTTTAATGTTACTTCTCTTACATGCATTGCTGTGTCAACTTGATTAATAAAAGTACACCTCATCTCAGCTCAGCTCAGCTCATCTCTCACCATAAAGATTTCCCAATGTGTGCAGTTTGGAAAACCTGTCAAATATTTCTTTATTCCTCCAAAGCATTTACAAATGACACAACATTGGGTTTTGGCCAAACCTTTTTATTTTTCTGCCTATAACATACTTTGACACATTACCTTTAAGAAATCATAAACATTTTACATTAATAGGGGGGCACGGTGGCTTGGTGGTTAGCATGTTCGTCTCACACCTCCAGGGTTGGGGGTTCGATTCCCACCTCCACCTTGTGTGTGTGGAGTTTGCATGGTCTCCCCATGCCTCGGGGGTTTCCTCCAGGTACTCCGGTTTCCTCCCCCAGTCTAAAGACATGCATGGTAGGTTGATTGGCATCTCTGGAATATTGTCCGTAGTATGTGCTTGCATGAGTGAATGAGAGTGTGTGTGTGCCCTATGATGGGTTGGCACTCCGTCCAGGGTGTATCCTGCCTATATGCCCGATGACGCCTGAGATAGGCACAGGCTCCCCGTGACCCGAGGTAGTTCAGATAAGCGGTAGAAAATGAATGAATGAATGAATTTTACACTAATGACGTGGAAATTATACTTCATTTGTAAACTTTCCTAAGCTATGGGCACAATGGCTTAGGAATCAGTTTACCAAATGCAGTGGTCCAGTCAGTCTGCATAAAGAAACCTAAAACCTTGCTAGTTATGCCTTGCTTTCATGCTTTAAGATGTAGAATAACCTAATCAATGGATTTATGCCTAATCAATCTATCAAAGTTTTCGATTCAATATCAGTTGTCAAAATGTTCGTGATGCTTCTGCAGTTTTATAGATTCTTTTAATTTCATTTTTCTTTGTCAGTATATTTACTCCATAATAGATTTGTTTGTTATATAGATCATAATTAAGATAAATATTTGATACGTTAAGCTAGAAATGGATGCCCAGATATTCTACAGGCTCATATGAGCCTTTGAAACTTGCCTAATAAACATAATCATATGTTGACCTTAACAGCAAGCTGACTCTCTGGTATATCAGTTGAGAATGCTCTTTGCAGTGAAGTAACCCAAGGCATCCTAACATTTAGCTGATGGATTGATCATGGAATGATGGATTCTTAAATAAGGAAATGGTGTTGATTGATGCATATGGCTCTACAAACTGTCTTTACTAAGCCTACTGAATAACATGGCTACTATGCATGCCTGGCTGCTACACAAAGCATTGATGATGCCTACCATCTTTGTTTCTATGGTAACTGTGATCATCAGTCCGGTGAGTAGGCCAAATCCCAAACTAAATGGATCGTACACTCTATGCAGTGCACAATAAGGCTGAAAGGAAGCCATTTAGGATTCTGGGGCTGGAACTCAGCATGGCACGATAGCTAGCATCCCTGAAGTTTGGCTAATCTGGATTTAACGGTTTCCACAACATTTCACAAATGTTCATTTTGCTTGGAGTCTAAGCTGAAGCACAAGACTTATAGTCATGTCTCCTTTATAGAAGTAGTCATGGAGTAAGAAGCTTACTGTATGTACAGTATAGCTTTTTAGCGTTCTCAAATTCATCCACGTAACTAATCCATAATAAACCATATCTGCTTTATATTATCTTCACCACATTAAATTAACCAGCTATTTGTGGGGCTTTTGTCATGCAGCCGTTACGTGAAGCATCGTCGATATTTTAACCACAAAATGATCTCTCCTCTTTTACTGTGGTCACCGTGGACAAGCTGTGTGTACTGCACTTTATCATGTAGGTATTCAATGATTAGTTCTAGTGTCAGGTCAATACCTAATACTTTACACTACCTCACATGCCTGAGGTTAGAATGCCTGAGATGGTAAAGGAAACACTTGTGCTATAATTAATATCTTAAATGGAAGTAAAATTCAAGAGTAATTAAAAAAAGAATGAAAATAAAGGAACGTTCACTTAAGGTCAGATACAGCATTGTTAAGAAAATACTATGAATGTCACTCAGTCATTATGCTCTTTAGATGAACATACAGTACATATACTGTACGTATATAAATATATATATGTGTGTGTGTGTGTGTGTGTGTGTGTGTGTGTGTGTGTGTGTGTGTGTGTGTGAGTGTGTGTGTGTGTGTGTGTGTGTGTGTGTGTGTGTGTATACTTTGGAACCCTTGTCCATCTACATAACTTTATTGAGGGAACCTATAAATGAGTCTAATCATAAAGCAACATACTTTGGTAACCTTGTGTGTGTGTGTGTGTGTGTGTGTGTATAAACAATCAGAGTCTGAGCCATAAACCAAGCAATTACTCTTGCCCCTAAGTATAAACCTCTATATACATAAAGAACTATATGTTACATTTAGCAGACACCCATATCCAGAGCACTTCCTTTTTTTTTTTATACATCTGAGCAATTGAGAATTAAGGGCCTTGCTCAGGGGCCCAGCAGGGGCAACCTGGTGGGCATGGGAATCAAACTCACAACCTTCCGATTGGTGATTCAGCAACTTAACCACTAGGCTACCACCTCCCCCATATCAGGTGATGATAGCATAAGAGTTTTTAAAATTCTTGATGTATTAAAAGGCCTTCATGCTCTTTTTCAACAATCTTCTATGGAGCTTTCAAATTAGAATGGCACGTCTTCTCAAACCTTACAAAAGATTAGATCTGTCGAAGTTCTTAACCTGAAGGTCATTTTCAAAACTGGTCTAAAATGACTAATAACAGTCTTTCAAAGATAAAACAAACATTAATATAAGCTTTCATTTTGCCATTTATATCAGATTATGTTTGGTGGATTATCGGTCAGTGAAGAATGTGTGTTTGTGTGTGTGTGTGTGTGTGTGTGTGTGTGTGTGTGTGTGTGTGTGTGCATGTGTAAAACTGTAATAAATAAATAAATAAATAAATAAATAAATAGAAAATAAAAACCCTCATGTGTGCTCTTAACCTCAACAAATATATCCTGAAATATCAGAGTCATGCTGATACAGTGCAATAGTGTAAAGCAGAATAAAGTAGGTCACACAGCCATGTGGCCTACTGTAACTTTAATAACCAGTGAGCTATTCAGCAAAGCAATTAGTGTATTTATTTGTTTGCTTGTTTGTTTGTTTTGTTTTGTTTAATTGTTTTATGTATTTATTTTTTAGGGGAATTTTTTTTTTTTTGTAGGGTTGATTTTATTATATGTTTATTTATAACTTATTATTTGTATTTACAATATATTTTAGTTCTTATTTCTCTGTGAAAATATCTGAAAATTTAAAGTGAACTGCTTTAAAAACCCAGAACCAACACATAGCTGATTGGATGTTAAAGGAATCATTTCTAATTTTAACCATTAATTTAGCCATTAAATGTTCAGCCTATTCTCTCTCTCTCTCTCTTTCTCTCTCTCTCTCTCTCTCTCTCTCTCTCTGCCCATATCTATGAGCATGCACACTGAATTTATCCACGGTTTCCTCTATCCTCTCTCTGTTGCTAGTGTTACAGAAGGTTTGCATTCAATTGTCCTCGCACTCCTCCGAAAACACGCAGTCCACAAACAGAAACAGGTGTAAAATATTGTAAAAGTTGAAGGTGGGATGAAAGGGAAGTATGGGTGGATGAGCGGAAGAAAATGGCTGGATGAAAGAGGGAGTGGTGGATAGTTCCAGAGTCCCATCGGCTGATGGTGGCGAGATATCAAAGGAGTGGCATGGATCTGAATACTAATACCCCAATCTGTCAGTCAGAGCAGCAATCTGCTGTTACTGCTGCTGCCATGAGCACACACACACTCTCTATCACACACACACACTCACACACACACACACTCACACACACGCATGCTCTCAGCAGTATATCCACAGCCTGACAGATTTGCTGGCAGCCATCGACAACCCTATGCAGTAGGATGATAGGGAAAGGGGGAAAAAATGTTCAAATGTGTCACTCAGGCACAAGAAGCGTACAGAAAAGTTAGAATGTTTTGCTAGTGTCAGCCGAACAAAGCCTTCGCTCACAATAGACATGATTAATATTTATACCTGTCCAGACATCCTTACACTCAGCAAGTCTGAAGCACTTAGGCATCTCTTCCACTCAAGATGCTCGACAAATGCGAACTTCATCCGCCCTGACATGCTGAAGAGGTGCTGACATGCTAAACGGCGTATGTTAATGCACAGCTTACCTATAAAGGTCCTCGCACAGAGTAAATAAGCAGCTCTGATTAATTTCCCCCTATTTCTTGTGTCACTTCTCTCCTCAATTGTTATGCCTTTATGTGTGTGTGTGTGTGTTATCCCACACTCCTAAACGAGGGTGAAATAAATGTGACAGTCCTCACACCCCACGCTCACCCTGCTTGTGACAAGAATAGCCCATGAATGTGTTGTGGCCAGATGGACAGTGTCTTCCGCCCCTAATGTGGCGTGCTGCTGTCAACACCAAATTAGCCAGAGAAGCGAGGCGAGGGTGGAGCCGCCTCTCACCGGAGAAGCGGAGAAAAAATTATTAGCACTTACTCAAGAAATTACAGGAAACACTCCATTTATAGTCATAAATCAATGTGAAGATTGAGGAGGAGTGAGTTTTTATTATTTATTTATTTGTTTATTTATTTATTTGTGTGTGTTTTATGCAAGGAGATAAACCATATAAGGTGTAATATCTTAAGTTTAAAGCACTTAAGCTTGTCTTCTACACTTCCATCCGCTTTGTAGTTGTTGAAGAGACGTTCGCATTCTAACTGCCTTAGTCTTAGTCTTAGTATTTGTACTTTTCTTCCACTCTTTCACTTCCTCAGCCTGCTCAAACAGATCAGCTTACAAAAGCTTGCTAATACCTCCATCATTTTCATTCACTCATACAGTAGATCGCTAATTAGCCCGATTCGAGTGTCTGCTGTAACTCGGTGTAACAGTGTCGTATAGCTGCATTGCATTCTGTAACTTTGACAGTAATGTTTGTTGTCGCTATGACCAGTGACTCTACACTGGCTTTCTCATTAGGACATTGAATGTTGCTAGGAAATGCTGAAAAGAAAAGAAGCTCAGCTTGTTGTTGTTGTTTTTTGTTGTTGTTGTTGTTTTCTGTAGAGTGAACAGTAAAACCTAACTATTATCCATGAAATACATTATAAACAAAATTAAATTATAAAACCCCTTCTAACTGCTCTGGCATGTGAGTGAACTTCGTACAAGTTGCAACTATAATTATAACTAATTATAATATTATAGTGTTATACAACAACAACAATAATAATAATAATAATAATAATAATAATAATAATAATAATAATAATAATAATAATAATAATTCACTAATGGGCAAATTAGAACAAGATTATTATTATTATTATTATTATTATTATTATTATTATTATTATTATTAGTTACTTTATTTGGAATTTTATTAGGAAATAAATAAGCAAAAAACAAATACATAAGAAGAATATTCATGAATTATTTAATGATTTAATTCTAAATTAATTTAGTTATTTCATCAAAAATGTATTTAAACTGTTTGGAACTGTTTTGCCTTGTGTACTCGGAGAGAATCTGCTTCTTAAAGCATTTTGCAAGTGCTTTAAAGAGTTTGTATCCTTCTTAATCATTGGATCTGAAATCAACTGCCTTCAAAAAGGCAATTTATTCTCACATGACTGAATGCCAAAGCAAGATAATTGCTGTTTATAACTATTTACAGGCTAAGTACCAAATCCATGGCTGTCTTTGGGAGTGTCCACAGCGTTTGAAATTAACTGGAGGATCTCTCACTTAATTATTTAATAACAATCAATCCATTTTATCCTTCAACACACATTAATAGCCAGATCTGCTGTGAGCTGAAAACTGTACAGATGAGAGATATTAATAAATAACTCACTCTCTCGTTCTCGCTCTCTCTCTCTCTCTCTCTCTCTCTCTCTCTCTCTCTCTCTCTCTCTCTCTCTCCAGGCTACAGCTAATTGGCTGTCATTAGCCTGAGCCAAGTTCTACCATTATAAAATGACAACTGTGATCAAGGGTCATTAGATGGTAAAAAAAAAAATAAAAACACTAGCTAAAGAAAAAGCAAACAGTAATCCAGGGACAACTCCATCAAATAGAAACTGGAGAGGAGCTCAGGATTTTCCCTGTTATTTGGTTTCTATCTTTTTTTTTTTTTTTTTTTAAAGCTGCTTGAGGGAATCTATTTGGCAGCTCAATGCGCTCCTAAAGCCTCAGATCCCCAGGCGGCTGAGGCCATAAAATCATAATGAGATTAGGCTGAGATGAAAAGTGAGCTGTGGTGGTGGCGGCCATGAAAGCAGGAGGGAATTCAATCAGGCTAGTCAAGCACACCTGGACATCTGGATTCATATTTTCTGTGCTTACTACTAGCGCAAATGCTAATCAGGGCACACCTACTGACCTCTACAACTTTTCGTCATCATCGTTTGTAGGATGTTGGAGGAATTTCAGGAAACGCATTAACTCCCACCGGCAAAATGGTCCAAACAGCAGGACCTCTCTACTGGGGTGAGAAAGCATTATATACCAGGAAGACTTTAAGTGGATCCAGAGATGAGAGAGATTGGCCTTTCATTACTTCCTTCACCTGAGTCCATATTTCACTAATTAGTCTCCTGATATAATAGAGACATCTGTGTCACAGAGATGATGGGTGAGTTAAAACATTACAGGACTGTTCTACTGGGCTGTAGTTCTTCATCCAGGAGAAAAATGAGGAGCTTGGCATTGTCACCAGTGTGTGAGTATGTACAGTACTGTAATAACAAATTGTGCTGTAATGATGTGGAGCTTATCACAACCGCAATACAGCTGTTAGGGCTTTGAGCTTTAGATGAGAAAAAAAGGAAACAGACATGTTTGCCTGCACTTGCCTTTGCTAATTAGACAGACATTCAAACAAATAACCTCATCAACAATGCCTTGGCAGTGGATTATTCAGCCCGGCTCATCATGCTTGAGTGTCTGGTGTATAAGGAAACACGTGTGTGAAGAAGAACAAAAGAGTGGGAAGACACATAACTGTCACATGTCAACAGTTCAGGCTGGTGGTGGTGGTGGTGGTGGTGGTGTAATGGTGTGCAGCAGATATACTGTAAAGAGCACATGCAGAGCTCCTTAATACTAATCAAGCATAGCTGTCTGTCTAAGTATTGGCACAAAGCATCCCTTTATGGCCACAGTTCCACCATCCACTAATGGTTATTTTCAGTATGATCACTCGCAAGACAAGAACGAGTCGTCTCAAACGAGAACATGACAGTGAGCTAAGTGTTTTCTCGTTCATCACCGGATCTGAATCCCAATACTGCACCTTTGGGATAGATTCACAGCAGGATTGTCTAGCTGACAAATCTGCAGCAATTATGTGATGGCATCATGTCAACATGGACCAGAATCTCAAAGGAATATCATCAACACCTTGTGAAATCTATCACAAAGACACGGCTGCTATGAGAGAGAAGTAAATTTGTAAGCAGTATCGATGTGGTCTTCTTAATTAAGTGTATAAAGATTTCGATTCCTTAATTGTGCTATTTATTAGTTTGACCTGTAAAGCTCTTAAAACAAAGAAGAGCTTTAAATAACGTTCCAACATTAAAGAAAAGAATGCATCATTCTAGCTATTTAAAAAAAAAAATAGAAAAATAAATAAATAAATAAATTATATATATATATATATATATATATATATATATATATATATATATATATATATATATATATATATATATGTTTTTTTTTTTTTTTTTTTTTTTTTTTTTTTTTCATCGCTCATGGAATAAGGACACTAAGGACATTCTAATGATTTATGTTGTTACATCAGGTAACAAGGTTGTATCTTCAAAGTGACCTCAACAACCAATACCTTAAAAGCATTAAAAAAAAAAGAAAAAGGATCTCTTCTTCTTGTCCTGGACTTCAGGTAAAAAAAAAAATATAGTGATCACAGTACATTTCATTGTTTTCTTAATGTTACTTGGTACAAATCTGATAGATAAATAAATAAATAAATAAATAGATAGATAGATAGATAGATAGATAGATAGATAGATAGATAGATAGATAGATAGATAGATAAATAAATAAATAAATAAATAAATAAATAAATAGCTGTCTCATCCCATGACATATGCTAGGATTGTCTTGAAAGTAATATTATGTCTGATGAATATGCATATTCTTCTGGAATATATTTGCATCAGAAAAAAAAGGGAAAGCAAAAAAAAAAAATAAATAAATAAAAAAAAAAAAAAAAGGAAAGCAAAGCGAAAAAAAAATAATAATAAAAAAAACAACTATACATATTGAACACCAAGAGAAATAAAAGGTGTGCGTGAGTGTAAGGACTGGATACTAGCAAGGAATTCTTCTGAGTGTACAGTGAGTGAATAAGGAAGTTCACACCTACACATCCTCACTTTACTTCTCCTTACTCAGTCCTGCCTGAACCAAGTGGAACGCAGTTTAGTCGCCTACATTTTGACATGTATTACTTCACTCTCATAGTCTGAGAGCATTGGAAAAATATTAATAAGTCTGTCTGTTGCCTTCGATCAGAGTTTTCCTCCAAGCGCTCACTCTCTCCTCGATGTGTGAATCATTATTTATTACTGCTACCAGGTTCTCTGCAGAGGTACCTGTATTATATGTTCCTGCAGGGCAGCACAGCTGATATTCCATCAAAGCTGGCAGGTAGGTGTGAAAATTCTGTTTGTTTGCACTTCTCCCAAAAAACAGTGCCTTACATAATTTTGCCAAGAAGAATGGGCAGAAATATCAGGATTCTGATGGGTAAAGCTAACACACACACACACACACAGAGAGAGAGAAAGGAGAGAGGGAGAGAAAGAGAGAGAGAGAGAGAGAGAGAGAGAGAGAGAGAGAGAGACTCCCAGAAGTAACATTAATTGCATTCAAATGTACAGTACTTCTACCAAGAATTGACCCAGGGGGGTGAACACTTATGCAACCAACAAATGTCTACTTTTCTGTTTAGTATATATATATTTATATATATATATATATATATATATATATATATATATATATATATAGCCTTACTTATTCATCTGTTAATAAAGTGAACATTTATACATGCAATAAATGTAAACCTTACAGAATAAAACACTATACAGATTAAAGTTTACAGTTATAGATTGTAAACAGGCCAAAGATACAACTATAAACAGACTTTTGAATATAACAGGCTTCTGCGTACCTAGGGTTAGGGTTAGGGTTAGGGTTAGGGTCGAATTATGACCGGACATTTCAGTCTCGGGTTTCGGCACCGTTAAAATATGTCAATATATCAGTGCTTTTATACAGTAACTATAACTCAGTTTGAAACACTGCTTGTCCAATCAAATTACTGGAACAAAAGTAACTGTTGTGTTATAGAAGGCTGCACCAGCATTCACTCTATATGTTTTAACTCTATGGCTCACATAGACACTAACTCTGATGTAATTGGGTGCCATTTCTTTTATCCCAGTCGAATAGCTAGTCTTATTTGTCCTCATTTCTTAATTTGGATTGTTTTCTTTCAAAGATGAATAAATGATACATGGCTGAGTGTGTGTGTGTGTGCGCGCGTGTGTGTGTGTGTGATTGAAATAAATAGAGTAAATATGCCTGTGTAATTCATAAATAAGATTGCTGTAATTTGCCTTAAATATACAATCTGCTGCCTGAGGATTCAATTTGAAACATGATGATTCCTAATAGGTAGAACCAAAAAAAAAAACCATTTCATTTATGAATGAAACATTTCTTGTATAAAAGTGTAAAAGTACCTGTAAACAATATGTCAGGCGGACAGAAACAAATCAGGGTGCAAAAACAAGATCAATAACTTTGGCTTGGGATCAGGTCAGGCGAATGGGTCAGAGCTGAACAGTACTATGCCTTGAGTGAATGATATATGTGCATTTACTGTGTATACACTGATCAGTGATCAGTTACAACATTAAAACCACCAGTCTAATATTGTGTAGGTTCTGTTTGTGCCACTGAACCGGCTCTGATCCATCAAGGCGAGCCAAGACTCTACAAACCTCCGAAGGTTTGCTGTGGTATCTGCCGCCAAGACGTTTAAAGCAGCAGATACTTTAAATCCTGTAAGTTGTGAGTCTGTGCCTCTATGGATTGGACTTGTTTGTTCAGTACATCCAGCAGATGGTTGATTGGATTGAGATCTGGGGAATTTGGAGGCCAAGTAAACTCTTCCTCTTGTCATGTTCTTCAAACCAAACCAGCTTTTGCGGTGTCTCAGAAAGCGTTATCCTGCTGAACAAAGCCACTTCCATAAAGGTATGCCATTGCCATGAAGGAGTGTACTTAGTCTGGAAATGTGATTGATAGGTTGTACAGTATGAGTCAAAATAACAGTCACATGACTGCCACAACCCAAGGTTTCCCAGCAAAACATTGCTTTAAGCATCACACTGCCCCCTTTGACTTGCCTGCTTGTTTAAATCAAACAATAAAAATCCCAATTAAGTCCAATTCCAGGTTGCAACACAATTCAACATGGAAAGGTTTTAAGGAAAGCTGGGTGAAGAAAGGTGGATATTTTTGCAAGGCACTGTTAGTCCACCGCCTCCATGCTTACACTCCTGGTATGAGGAAGCCTGTAGACCATTAAATGCACACAATAGCAAGAATGAAACACTTACTCTTCAAAGCTCTTAACTGGACAGACCGCCATCCTACATACTCTGATCGATACAGTTAAATGATGCTGCTTGGCTATCATCCAACTGATCCCACATGTTGTTTTTTTTTTTTTTTGCTATATATTTTTTGTATGATTCAGAGCATTCAGAAAGCGTTCAGACCCGGTGAATCTCGAGCTGCACCAGTGACAGACACCAGCACGCAAGGGTATCGCAAATCCGCCGCTCAACCTTAGCTGTCATCACACTCAAACTGACAACATGTCACTGACAACTCAGCTCTGCAAAAAAAACGAGCCGGGTTTCATTTGTGGTGTCATTTTTCACACAGGCTGGAAGGAAGGAAAGAAGGAAGGACGAGCGAACGAGACAATGCACTCACACGCTGTTTGTTATATATGAATGATTATTATTTTAGCTCAAACAGGATTCATTTTCTATAACAGCAGTTGTGGGGAGTTTTATTCTAACACCATCAGGTTTTTATTAATACCCTTATATCAATGTGCTAGCGTTTCTATTGTAACAGCTAATTCGCTGCGGCTTTTACGGCTTGCGTGATTGACAAATAGTAGAAATGTTGCCGATATTTAAGAACGATTTTTGATATTTTGTTGTTTATTTAGCATTTTGTAGAAGTGTGCAGTGTCATGTTTTCCTCCATGGGAGCGTCTTTATTCTGGTTTCTCTGTAACACAGATGACGCAGAGATTAGGGTTGCAATTCAGTTACCCTTGAAAGAAAGAAAATTGAGAAATAAAAAAAAAACATTGAGACTAGCATTTCATGTAGGACAAAAGTAATGGCACCCTACTAAATGTGGTAGTGTTGGCTCAAGTCGTTAAGGCTCTGGGTCGTTGATTGGAGGATTGGGGTACAAGCTCCACCACTACCAAACTGACACTGTTGTTTAAAGCCTCTAACCTTCCCAGCTCCGGTGACGCTGTATCATGGCTGACCCTGTACTCTGACCGCAGCCTCTAAAGTTTGGATATGTGAAGAAAGAATTTCACTTTGCTGTAATTTATACAGTATGTGACAAAATAAAGGTAGCTTCTTCTTCTTCTTCTTCTTCTTCTTCTTCTTCTTCTTCTTCTAAACTGCTGTGATATAAGAGGAATAAAACTCTTTATATTGTTGTAGAAACAGGGTCACACCACCGTCCATTGTGTTTTACTTAATCTATCTACCAATTTGCTGTTAGCGCTAGTTTTACCTCTAGCCTGGTACTTTGCAGTTTAGAACCTCAATTCAAATCCAATGCAAGTACATTTATCTTTTCTTTTTTGTGTGTTTCCTGCTGTCTAGTTCATGCAGGATTTGCAGACATTCAATCGCTCGTAATGCAGGCAGCTGAGAGTGCCGTAACCTGTATATGAGAATTACAGCAAGACATCCAATTATACTCCCTGATGAGTTCCCATGTCAAGAGAATTAATCTCGCTCAGCTTGCTTCAATCCTCTGTCCAAGACATAAACAGAAGCCTGAATGAGCCTGTCATTGTGTATCTCAGCTTTATTGGGATGAGTAGAAGAGCTTAGATGACTGCTGAAGGGAGGTGGGGGGTTGGCGGTGGGGTTTGAGGTGGGGTATAATGCGCCTCATTTTTACAGCACATAAGCTCATTTTTCCATTTTTTCTCCCAAGTCGTTAGCCCATAAAAAGGTGGCTCAGGGAGACATAAATGCAGGTCGTTCTGATTACTAGGTTGTGCAGGGAATGCAAAATCAGATGGACTAAGGGGGTAAAAAAAAAAAAGAAAGAAAGAAAAAAAAAAAAATGCATGTCTGCAATATTATTTTCAATATTACTTTTAAAGGATCAGCATTACTTCAGCGCCCTGTGGCAATCCGGTCGACCTGGTGCGGCGGTGCTCATTTTAAACCCACTCGAGTGTAAACCCTTTTTAAAGGTCAAGTATTAATAACTTTATTGGACAGATGATTTTTCTTTTTTTAAGAAATATAATAAGCACTTGTGCTGTGTTGTATTTGTAAACACGTTCTTCGGCTGTCTGCGCTCGACAAAGCAGCCTTGTTATCCACTCATGCTCCATTACCTATCATGCATCTGCATGTCATGGAAGAGTTTAGAAATGTTACCTGTTCCTTTGTCTGAAGAACAGCAAGTGACTGGTGAATAGGTGCTTGCTCTAGCCCATCGGGCTGGAGCAGTGATGCGATGTAGATAGGAACACGCCTAACATCAGCAAAGATAAAGACTTATGGCCTCCAACTTTGTTCCACTCTCACTCACTCACTCATTCATTTTCTACTGCTTATCCGAACTACCTCGGGTCACGGGGAGCCTGTGCCTATCTCAGGCGTCATCGGGTATCAAGGCAGGATACACCCTGGACGGAGTGCCAACCCATCACAGGGCACACACACACTCTCATTCACTCACGCAATCACACACTACGGACAATTTTCCAGAGATGCCAATCAACCTACCATGCATGTCTTTGGACCGGGGGAGGAAACTGGAGTACCCGGAGAAAACCCCTGAGGCACGGGGAGAACATGCAAATTCCACACACACAAGGCGGAGGCAGGAATCGAACCCCCAACCCTGGAGTTGTGAGGCGAACATGCTAACCACTAAGCCACCGTGCCCCCCCATGTTCCACTCAATGAGTGTTAAATGTTTAGCTAAGAACACTACTTAATTTTTATCCATCCTTATAAAGCAGAGTTTTATGATGATTGACCTGTATAATGTTCTTCCTGTGCTACCTGGGTTTCCTCCATGGTTCCTCCATGGATTTATATGTAAATTCATTATTATCAGCATATATTACTGCAGAAAAATCACAATGGCTTTTTCTCTTATTTGACTGATTCTCATCCGTTACCCAAAACCTATCCCCAGAGTATAAGTTCTGATTTTGAGAGGTGCCAAGCTTTACCTCACCTTACCTCATCCTACACACGTGAATACCATCATGGACCTGTTTACATAATGTTAACTTTGCAAACTTTTTCTTGCAAATGTGTGTTTTTTTTCCTCCTCTTTCATCCTACTTGAACTATTTGCAATTAGTTTTTTTGTTTCTTCTAATTGGCTTGTTTAAATGACGTCAGAGTCTGTTGAAGACGTCTCCGAGCAGCCTTTCACTGTACTGTGTAATTTTTATTTTTTATTTTTCATTGTGGTATGTCTCTTGTTGTTGTTATCCTTCAGCTGCTTCCATCTTCGGGGTCGTCACAGTGGATCGTCCGATTTTGATTTGGCACAGAATGCGTTTCTTTACACAACCCTCCCATTTTATCCAGGCTTGGGACTGTCTTAGAGACTTAACCTCTCAGTGGCTGGGTTTGTTTCCTACCTGAGAAGCGAACTCTAGTAACGGTGAGTGCTTTTCAATACATATACTGTAAACTCTTGAATCTCAAATTTACTCTGGTTGCAGATTCCAAATGAGCTATTTATATGTATCGTAACCTGGACCTTCTGTACACAATCTTCATTTATATGCACGTTCAATAGACTGATCAATAGCAGTCATACAGGTGCAGTGTTTAGTATCAAGGTTACCATAACAATTACAAGCAGTCAGCACATTTAACTTTTTAATAGCACTGCTTTGTGTTTTTAACGAGTTTGTAATGATTTCCTCTCATCAAAACGTTCAGTGAGTGTGATTACTGAGGAGACGGCAAGACAAAGAGTTTGTGATGGCAACAAATTTGCTTATATTTTCATAATAGTAATTTTCATAATAATAATTCTGACATTCCAAAACAATCCGACGGATAATAGTCAAGTTTTTACCACTTTTTTCAGAATTTGCCTCACAATCTCAAACTCAGAATCAGGGATTAGATTCGATTAGATTAGAAACATTTTTTCATAACATGTAATAAACCCTGTTCAGGTTTATTCCTATGTTCCTGTCTTTCATCAGTAAGCAGTTAGAATGATAGAAACGGATGATGTGGAAGCCTAGTGGTTAAGGTGTTGGGCTACCAATCGGAAGGGAGTTCAATTCCCATGTCCACCAGGTTGCCACTGCTGGGCCCCTGAGCAAGGCCCTTAACCCTCAATTGCTTAATTGTATAAAAATGAGATAAAATGTAAGTCACTCTGGATAAAGGCATCTGCTGTAAATGTAAAAAGAAAGTTTATAGGAATACTAGTCTTGCATATGGTAGATTGTTTTTATATAAAAGCAAACACCACATTTAATCAGAAATGTGTATATATTTTAGCATTTTCAGATCATTTTAAATGTTGCAATGTCTTCAAAAACCCAAATATAGAGATAACTTGCTGTTGCCAGGTACACAGGACACGAACATTTCTGGGCTGGAATTTATATGGGGTCAGAATTGTTTCGTTATTCTGAATAAATATACTATGATCCACAAATAAATATAAAGAATTTCACAAATATTTTTTAAATCAACAAATGCACAATAAGCGAACCGTAAATATATGTTACACATTTCACAAAAAGAAATGAAATTCACAAATAAATAAAATGGGATTTGCAAATAAAAAAAATATTTATAAATATATATTTAATTGTATTTATTTGTGAATGGCTTCCTGCTCATTTGTGAATCGCGTTCTGTGCATTTGTGAATCACTGCACGCATTTGTGGATTGCGTTCTGTGCATTTGTGGATTTGAAACATTTCTAACGTCAAGACGTGCACAAGAATCCACAAATAGGTGGACTCCGCCCACCGTCTACTCCAGCCAATCGGACAACGGTCTCGTGGCGCTGACCAATCGTGGCACGGTCTACCTCCAACCAATCACGTTCTGATTTACTCGCTCTGAGGCTGTTCTTCAATGCAGTGTCTGGTTTGCACTCGTTTTTTCATCCAGTACGATTCTCTTGTTCTATTTTGTGTGCGCTTTCACATGTATTTACAGTCTCATGATTTTTTTTTTACTTTGCATTTTTCTCATACTGATGCTTTCACTTGCACGTACATGACTTAGCCCTGTGTGCCATCATTCTACGTTATATAAAGCATTATGGTCTTGAAGAAATGACATTTTATTCTAATGTATACAAGCTGTATAGAGGAATTATTATACCTTGAATGATGAAACCTAAGAGTTATTGTAAGCATAATGCATCCTGCTTCCTTTAGCTTTTACTTTAATAAAGTCACATAGTACATTTTCAATCAGCAAAATGTGAGCCATGTTTACAGGTGTACAGTGAGTTGACACTGAATGCTATTTCACATGAAACTTCTGTTTCTAAACGACCTGCACTTGACCGATTAGTAAGGATAGCATGCATGTTATCTCTATCAGGAGTTTACAATATTTGTCTGAAAAGGTTCATCTCTGTTTCTGGGCTTTTTATTTTTATTTTTAGTATTTCAGTAGATTTACAGTAGATAATGTCATGATTTCGAGTCATGCGATTGCGAGTAAATAAGAACGTGATTGGTTAGAGGTAGACCGTGCCACGAAGGAAGCAGGAAGCCATTCACAAATAAATACAATTAAATATATATTTATAAATATTTTTTTTATTTGCAAATCCCATTTTATTTATCTATGAATTTCATTTCTTTTTGTGAAATGTGTAACATATATTTACGGTTCGCTTATTGTGCATTTGTTGATTTAAAAAATATTTGTGAAACTCATTATATTTATTTGTGGATCATAGTATATTTATTCAGAATAACGAAACAATTCTGACCCCATAAATTTAAGTCTATTACAAAATGTTTATAGAAAATAAAAAAGTTCTGGTCTTCACACACACTGGAATGGAAAAATAACACTATTATCCAGTTATGCACTTTTCAGACAGGAATAACTTGTGGTTGTTTTCTTAAATATGTTTACTTATTTTTTCCGGTTTTCATTCCCTGTAATATTTATAATCTTTGCTCAAAACCATTTTAAATAGAATTAAAGAATGTACTTTTCTTCAGTTTTTTATGGCACCAGTGCATCATAACTCAAACAAACCTATGCTAATTCCAATAGTGAGAGAACAAAAATTTTACAAGATTGATATATTCTGGTGCACAGGGTGGTTTAGAAGTTTGCACATTTGCCTCCAGGGTTGGAGGTTTGATTCCTGCCTCTGACCTGTGTGTGTGGGGCGACTGCAATCTTCTCCCCATGCTTCAGGGATTTCCTCCCACAGCCCAAAGACATGTGTTGTAGGCTGACTGGCAACTCTTAATAGTCTGTAGCCTGTGTGTGTGTGTGTGTGTGTGTGTGTGTGTGTGTGTGTTTGTGTGTGTGTGTGTGTGAAATGGTTGACACTCAGTCTGGGTTGCCCCTTGCCTAGTGCTCTAAGTCCCCTGGGATAGAACCTAGTCTCTCCATGAGTCTGTATAAGATCAACAGAACAGAAAATGGATGGATGGAATTATAGAGGGATGTATGTATGTATGTATGTATGTATGTATGTATGTATGTATCTATGGATGGATGGATGGATGGATGGATGGATGGATTCATGGATGGATGGATGTAGGGATGGATGGATGGATGGATGTATGGATGGGATGGATTCATGGATTGATGTACGGATGTATGGAAAATAGATGGATGGATGGATGGATGGAGGGATGGATGGATGGATGGATGGATGGATGGATGGATAGATGAATTCTTCTGTTAGTCAGATTATTTTCATTTCAAATACATGACATAATGCATCATTTAGATCTGAATCTGAAACTTACTTACGCCTTCTACAGCATGTTCATCTTTTCAGTGATATCATTGTTGTCCATATAAAATCGATTCTTACTTCATATCCACTTCATAATTTCCAAAAGAAGATTAAAAACCAATCTCATGTTCTTCCTGATGAATGTGATCTAGACTAAGATTAGTGGAAATACTGCTGCTAGAATCTCAGAAGGGACACGGTTTATTGACAAGAGAAACCTAAGAAGCCTTTATTTTTGTCAGACATACATTACAGCACAGTGAAATTCCTTCTTCACATATCCCAACTTTTGGAGGTTGGGGTCAGAGCACAAGGTCAGCCATGATACAGCACCAATGGAGCAGAGAGGGTTAAGAGGGCAAGGGCCCAACAGTGGCAGCTTTGCAGTGCTGGGGCTTGAACCCTGATTCTCCACTCAACAATCCAGACCCTTAACCACTTGAGCCACCGCTTACAACAGATTACCTGACAGCAAATTACAGAAACAAATAACACATGAAAATGTGATTAGACTACTGTATATAACATGCGAATGTAAAAATCATAGATCTGATTTATTTTCCATGAGATGTTTTGCCGTGAATCAAGTGGATATATTTCTCTAATAATATGCTTGCATGTGCTCCAACTGAAAGCACAAGTCTATAATGATTTCTTATTCAAGCAGGCCATTTTTAAAATTTTCTACAAGTTGTATTTACATAACTGTCCATGAGTACCTCACTGATTATGTCTCACATCTCACTGAAGTTGAGCTTCATCCTGTTCAGCAGTAATACATGATGTAATCATGAAAAATCATAATCATTTTTTCTTACTGTCTATATTTGAGTTCTTTTCAGTTTATGCTGAGTGCTTACTGTTTTCAGCCATAGGTTTTCTTTCATAATGATTTTTAGAGTTAAGACCTGAACGGAATCTAAACTGCACTTCTCATTAGCACCGTTTTATAAGTACCTGTGTTTCAGCACCTTATTATCATCTTCTGTTAATATCAAGTTTGTTACAGTTTTAGCTTCTGCACCTGGTTTCGCCTCCGATCGTGACTGTGTGAAGCGTGGTTGAAGGCGTGTCTATAGAATGATTGACAGGTAGCCCATGTAAGAACATACTAGCAAGCTGTCATCTCAGCCACATGATCCACTTGTGCTGAGGACCTGGCTTAATTTTTTATTTTTTTTTGTAGAACTATCTAACTAAATAAATAAATAAATCATTCCCGCTTTTTAAATTCTCAAGAAGGTTCTATTGAAGCTGGAAATCTTTTCACAGATCTGCAATAACAACCCGGTCCTTGACATAAAACATAAAACATAGCTGCACTTTTTAATAGTGGGAAAGGTCATATAACGTTTGCAGAACTTCCTCTCTGAGGGCTTCTGAAATGCTGCAGCAAAAGGTTAGAAATAGCCTAGGCTCCAAATGAAAGTGTATAACGTGCTCTGAACTTTTGCCTGTGGTCAGTAATATAGATGGCGCACAGCTTTTTGTTATCATCCCTTTCAATCCTAATCTGGCCCCTTCATGGGTACCTGGAGCGGCACACAGCCCCAAACCTGCTGGAGAGGATTAGGATGGCTTATCAAACCTACACAAAGATTCACCAGCCATTTTCCTATCAGTAGCTCACACTGTTATTGACTGTGGACTCTTTTGGCTCAAAAATCTGAGTGTATAGTGTGAAAAATATGAAGTCGGTGCTCACATCTTGTTTAGAGCTTTATCCAACCCTGCTGTTTCTGGGCGGATTTGAAAAAAAAAAAAAAAGAATAGTAAAAAAGTCGATTCCTAGCAGAAATGCACTGATCAGCATTTTTACTTGACATAATTAAACTTCAGTGATGAACTAAATCTGAATATATTATGATACGTCGTATAAAAATACTAAAATTAATTGATAATTGTTAAAGCGTTAGGGAAAACAGGGACTAAGGACAGAATATATCCTGCATGAGATTCAACAGCTCACTCTCTTTCACACACACACACACACACACACACACACACACACACACACACACACAAACAATGTTCTGATTTTTTACCTCAGGTGATTAGACAGTAAGTGATATGGCTGATTCTGATAATAAACTTGAACTGGAAACTCATTACCTATTGTAAATATGGCAGTTTATTTTATTTCCATTAGTACATTAGGTTCTAAATGTAGGTGTAGGCAGGATGTCTTTCAGTGGAAATGGGTTGCAATGTTAATGTGATTTTCTCCTGTTTATTGATGTAAAATGGGGAACTTTTTACACAAGTGATCTTTAGATAGATAGAGGTACAAACTTTTCTACTGTACTATACAGTAGATATACTGTATCTGATAACACGGCCATGACCACAGGTGCTCTATTTACCAGTCAAATAAAAACTTCTTGTGTCCGTGAACAAGCACAGAAACATTTTCATTTACTTTCCCTTTCAACATGTTTTTATTACACATGACACTGGACATGGGGCTTAAGGGGTGAGATTATTTAATAATGTTGCATTTGCAGAATATTTGATTTGGCACAAAATACATGGCTTCGTAATAAAATAAAATACCATATTGGCGTCCGAGTTGCTCTCTGGCTTCTAACACTAATTAATTTTAATACTAAGTTTGGATTATTTTGAGGTTGATTGAGTGCCACTTTGACGCTTTATGAATTTATATATAATTTATGCATACAGCATATTGAAATGTTTAAGAAAGCAGGCTTTGTATTTGGAGCCTACATTAAAGACGAGGGAACAATACAACAGAATATCATGCTGTCAGCAGATCTAAAATAACCTACTGTGTGGCCTTGCTGTAAAATATTACATATTCTATGCCAACATTTATACATTTAAAATCCTGCCAATTTGTAAAAACGTTTTCAGTGGTACAGAACAAGTTTCTGTTTTTAACTCTGATCAACATCAATGCCTAACACTGCAATTTTCTCAAAGCTAATACATCCGATTCGCATATTAAACTTGATAATTAGACATGAAATTCAATAGCATCCAAGATTTACTTTGTAATCAAATCCTAGTTAATGATTTTAAAGTAAACAACTTTCACTGATATGTTTGCTTGTTTCTTTGTTTACCAGTTTTTCTACATTATCCATGATATAGTTTAACTTCCTGCTGATTGGGAAATTAGGATTGGGTTGGGAAAAAAACAGTGCTTGATGAGTTTATTCTATGCAGCTCTCTTGCATGCTAATACTGACATCGACGGCATCGTTGATCGCCAACTAGTCAAGCCATGTCACGGGCATAACTTCTGCTGGATTTCTTATTAATATGACATTTAGTATTGCTAGAAAATGGTTTGAAAATGACACAAAAAGGAAGTTCTTGCTCTTTTAGCAACTTCTCATGGAAACAACATTAAAAAAATGTATTAAATAAATAACAAAAAATGTGACGAAGATCATTTTATGTTATTTTTCTGAGATTTTAATTTCAATGTCTATATTGATTATTAAGCAGAGAAAATCGAGGTAACCTGGAAAATCTTGACCATCGAAAAACAACAAAATGACCTTGGCAATATTAGTCAGTGTCTTATCATGTCTTCACAAGTAAAAGACCATGTAGTACCATGGAGATATCTCAGAGATGAATGTTGCTTTTCTTTGCAGCCTCTATTCACCTTCAGTAAAAGCATAGCATAGGATTACAACCTGGGCTTGATTAAGCTGACATTTCTGGCCATCCAGTGTGACAGACACAGCTCTCATGAATGTCAACATCCCTGTCTTTCCACAACAGGCGAGAGTCTAATGATACTTACTGCAGCCAGCATGGAAAGAGGCCAGTTGTGTGAAAACAGACAGATGGCAAATATGTGAAAAAAGACTCAGACAGAAAGTGAAAATTAGCTACATAACACAATGCAGTTCACTGTTGAAGTGAACTCTGCATCCACACAGACAAACAAACACAAAAACTCACATCCATTCATGAGTCAGCCCTAAAAAACATAACTTGCTTAACCGTATTGAGGTTCCGGTACACACTGCGTTCAACCTCGACCACATTACATATTCAGACAATTCTCAGTTGTCTGATGGACAAGCAGGTTCAGTATGCTGTTATATAGCTCATATAATGCTCATCTGTACTTTTTCCTTCACTCAATTAAAAACCTGAGAACTTGTCTGATTCTTACAGACATTTGCATAGCTTTGTAGATAAACAATCAATTCTAACTGATAATAATCGATCAATTTATGTCTGCTGTCTCTATACATTCCTATTAGTGTATTTTAAATAAATGCTTGAATTAAAATGCTCCACTTGTTTAACACTGACAATGCATGAAAAAAAAGTTCTGTCTGTTGACAGGAACAATTTCTATTCGGCTTATTAATTACTGGGAATAAATGCTAGTCAGTCTTTCCTAGATGTGTGAATTAAGTGACCACACTAAGGAAAATACTGAACAGTGCAGTATAATCGTACTAGGAATAACTGTTAGACCCTGATATGGATAGTTGATGACTCTCTACAGCAGTCACATACTTTTAAGTATGTAATATTTCAATATAATTAAATATATTAAAATGTGTGCTAAAGCATTTTTCTTTACTTTGTCTTTGGCATGATGGAACAGCTAAGGAACTGAGGTGGTGCAAAGGTTAACTAACCTCCTTGATGCTAGAGATAATCAATCCAAACTAGAGTGCAAATTGTTTATCTATTTACATATTAATGATTTTTTTTTTTTTTCATTGAAGCAATGAATCTTGTAGCATTATTTCACAAAGCTGCCTAGCTACAACTGTGTGGATCTGAAGTTGATCTTGGCTGGCTAGACAGGAAATTGATAAAAACATATAATTGAAAATAGTAATTTATTATTGTTATTTTCTTTCCAGGGGGTTGATAGGTATGGGGATTGTTACTATAAACCCCTATATTAGTTCTCTAACCAGCACCCATCAGAAGCAACGTAATATGTTATCTTAATATAAATACCTAAGGTAACAATGTAATAGTAATATTCACAATCATAAAATAAACACGGCTCAAGACATAAAACAGAAGAAGGAAACCACAAAGCAAGCCTTTGCAATGAGACTAAGGAAGAGAAAGGAAGTGAATGGAAACAGATCATCTTAAAAGAAGTGAGTTGCACACATTAGCTAACAGAGCAATGACAGAACAAAGATACATGGCAATGTGAACAAAACATACATGGAGTTAACTCAAAATTCTGAAGAGAGGGATACATGACCCCTGTTCTACTGGTATTATGCAAACCAAAGAGCTGTCTATTAAAGTATCAATCAGATTATTGTTGAGAAAGAAATCCCAAACTGGCACAACCAAAACTCAGCTTATAGCAAACCATCCACCATAAATCAGTGAGCAGGTAAAGAGGAAGCAGTAAAGCAGCCAAGGAACAAATCTGAACGAGAGATCCTTAGATCAGATAGGAGAACACATCCACACTTATTAGCCAAGAACAAGAATCCAAAACCAAAATTGGACACTGTCAATTTTTTATTTTAAATCTAACTGCCTAGATTCATGGCCTTAATTTATTTAAATGAATGAAAACGGATCTTTTTAAAATTACAGAATCTGGCAACCCTCTCCCAGCTTAAAGAACACTAAAAAGATCTGTCTAGCGAGGCAGCTGACGGGAGCAATAATACCAGACGTCTTTGAAGTTTTTGGTGCTGTTTGATACCATCTCTCTGCACGAGTGCTCCTACACACAGAAGTGCAATTGTTTAAGGCTGAAGATTAGAAGTCCTTCAGTCTGTGTTTCTGAGACACAGATGGGAAAGCGAGCTGTGTAATCATTTCGAGAACAAGCTATGCGGGAATGCTGTCGCTTTGATTGATCGGCTGAAAAGAAGGCCACTAATCGAGAGCTGTGCAAATTGCAAATATGAGAGTATAGGAATTACACCATGCATAATGCAGTAATATCCAACATAATGGATAATTGTCAAGGGCATCACCATACAGGCACTCATTTGGACAAAAATAGCTTGACAAGCACGATTGAAGCTATTAAAATAAAGTATTCACTGATAGGGTCACTATTAGTCATTTATGTCTCAAAATCCGTATTTATAGTTGAAAGAATTTTTTTTCTGTTCATATATTTATATATAGATTATCTGTGCAAGATTATTCACCAAGCCATTTGTCCTGCTTCAAATAAGAACAGAGAATCAATGACATTTCTCGCTCTCAATGGCCAGGGTGCGTTCTCTTGCAGTGGATAACTTTACTTTGATCAAAATGAAAATGCATTTGGACTGCGTACTGAGAAGCAGGAGGTCAAGACCCAGGCGTTTCTGTCATGCCGTTAACTTCACAGCGTGCCCCCTGAAGACCAAGTCTTTGATCACCCAGTACCCCGCAGGCTTCTCTGGAAGTCTTCTCATGGCTATTGGCCCTTTCAACCAATACTCTGCATCTGTGCCTGTAGTCAGGGACAACACTGTGAAAAGGCATTTGTATGCAGGAACCAAATAGGTAAGGCTTTGATTTTTAACACCGCACATAGCACAAATAACCTATTGCAGGTTCCTATCAATCACAGAACTGCAGATGACTGTGGATATTGCTTGTAATTGAACTAATTAGATGACACATTGTAGTGTAATTAGTTATAGTACCTGTGTCAGAGAAGGGATTATCATACTTTAAACTGGATTGCAGTGGATTTATACTTGTTAGTGCATCCTGTGCCATCATATGCAAATTTATACATTAGAACAAGCCATAGAGAATGGTGTACACCAGGCAAACCAGTGATTCTGGCCAAATTAGTGACTTTAAAATGAGTGTGCCAAAATGGCTAGCTTCCTGCATAGTTGTTTCTAGGATTTACTTAAAATTGGATGGGAAGCAAAAGCGGATAAAAATGGCAAGAACTGTTAAGCTAGGATAATCATAGCTAGGAGTGTTTAGAGTTTTACCTCAGAAAAAAAAACATTTATTAAACTTCAGTGTTCTAAACATATTCTTTATTCATTGACCTCATTTTAATGCCAAAATAGTTCCTCACAATTTGTCTTTTACATCCATCCTAGATCATTTCTTTCATCTGATGCACTCAAGGACACCAAACCCATAAGTGGTAGTAAATAATTGAGTTTCTTGTGTAGTTGGGTTTATTTGTAAATAACACTTAATAAAAATCTCCTTCGGGATTCATCCCATTCGCATTTTGGCCGACCTCTTGTGAGGTTGTGAACCTAAAGGATAGACTAAGAAAGAAATGTATTCTCAAAGGTCTTTAAATAGTTAGCTTCCCAAAAACGGTTCTGAAAACTACATGATAGGAACACAGTGTTGTAAGGATCTGTACATAGCACCAATAAGGCTTCCCGCAGAGGGACAAATCAATGAACGCTTTCAGCTTCTAGATTTAACCTTTTTTTATGTAATTGAGATCTTATGTGTACAACAGCCAAAGATCATGCTGTGTGCTGTTACTTTCTGCAAAGAACAAGCATGTCTCCAAGAGGAAACAAGATCATTAAAATGTGGCAGTAAAGAGTGAAAAAAAGTTAATGGGTTGGGCAAATCCAGGTGGCTTTTGCATCATCTTGATGGAAGGCCTGGAATATGGTAAAAACAGCAGGAGTCAGTGGAGTGGGATGGTGTGGGGGTGTTTTCCTGGCTACCATTAGGGTCCTGGATATCCACTCAAGAATATCTGTATGGCATGATATATCTGATCTGGAAAAATGCCAGAAAGTGTTTATTGCCTCTCCTCCCAATCGAGCATCTTTTAGTGAGGTAAAAAAAAAAAAAAATGGCTGTCTGCAGCAATTCGGTGCATTGCTCCAGTTTGCAGAAACAGCAGTGCAATCATTTCTGTTCTAAATATCTTGCAGAACTCAGATAAATTCATGCTGTTCTTTAGGTCAGAGGAGGTGCAGGAGGTATATATTTTAATCATGTGAATAATTATATTATATAATAATAATAATAATAATAATAATAATAATAATAATAATAATAATAATAATAATAATAATTGTACATTTTGGGGCCATTTAGCATGGGCAGCCTTTTGCTTATTATAAAGCATAAACTTACTAAATACAGTACACAAACTGTGTATATTAGGGCCTTGAAAACATTAAATAAATAATAAATAATTTAATTTCAATCAATAATTTCCAACCCTATGTCTTGTATATATTAAGAAAGATTTATTAATGCACATACTTTAGGTGGTTGTCAAGAACACTAAAGACACTGTGAGGCTGTGTTTAAAATATCTTTGACCTTCAAATAACATGCATTTTTGCAAATGTTATATCAGTTAAACATAAACGGCATCCTGATAATGGATTCTCCTATAAATGTCTGCATTCTCCTGATATGAACAGTCTACTGTTAACCCAGAGGGTCATGATGATGACAGCCTCCTAGACAGATAAGAACAGTCTTTACATCATGATTCCTCACGTCCAAAAGCTTCTCAGTAGATACGATTGAATCTGTAATCCTTCCAGCTGGCAAATTCCACGAACCCCAGCACTAATCCAGTCTGAATCAATATACTCCTCAGTTCTCTTCAAATCAGGGTAACAGTGAAGAATAAATTGGTTGCAGCTCATATTTTGTCAGTGCCGCAGGATGGGGTGTGGCGACATCTTTTAATTGTTAAATAGGTTCTTTTTTTAGGGGAACATGTACAAACCTGGAGGCTTAATAGTTAACTTAGGTTTGATTAGAGGATGGTTATTAAATGCCCCGCTTGCCCTTCGTCTCTTTATTATGCCTATAATGAGTTTGATTATAGAGGTTAATTTGGTCCAAGTTTATTGTTTCAGCTTCCCTGTCTGTGCATCCATGCATGGCTTTTTTGTCATCAGTCATCACCAGAATATGAATCCCAGATGCTCAGGTAAATTTTAGAAATATATTCTAATGCATAGGGATCAGTAATGATGGATACTGTTTACAGATTATTCATTATTGTTATTTTTAAAGATAATAAATCCACAGCAGGACTTTTCATTTAGATTCGCTTCCTTACTGCATTAAACTGTACCTAATGTGAGTTAGCATGTTTGTCCTGCACCTCTGGGATTGTGGGTTTGATTCTCACCTCTGCTGTCTGTGTGTGGAGTTTATATGTTCTCCCTGTTCTTCAAGGGTTTCCTCCAGGTACTCCAGTTTCTTCCTCCAGTCCAAAGACATTCACTGTAGGCTGATTGGTCTTTCTAAATTGTTCATAGTGTATGAGTGTTTGTGTGTGGTTGTGCACTGTTTAAAAGTAGATTAAAGATATATTTCTTTAGCCAGGCATGCACATAATACATCCCATAATCTTGTGCTCCAGTAGATCTGATCAAGTGCACATTATTATACAGTGCTTGCTAATACTATGAACATGCTCTCCACTTGCTTTTCTTTTTCTACTCATCACGAGCCATTGATTGTGGCAGCTCCAGGTGTGTTCTGCTTCATGAATATTTTCAGACCTTCGGTAAGATGAGGCCAAAACTGTAATGGTCCTGAGGCATCTTAAGATATTCCAGCTCCAGCTGAATTCCACCTCATGAAGATTTCAGGCGTTCAAAGAGAAGATGCCAACTACATGTGGTCTTTAATTAGTACACAGCTGTTGGTTTGTATTTGACTGCAAAAAAGACATATTCATAATACCATTTACCGGTATTTATAACAGTTTAAAATTACACCCTTCAGTGTCACTCAAATGAGGATGAGGTTCCCTTCTGAATCTGGTTCTTCTGAAGCTTTCTTCCTCTTCCATTTAAGGGAGTTTTTCCTTGCCACAGTCACCTCAGTTGCCTCAGACTTGCTAAAATGGGGATAAATGCAAACACATTTAAATATAAGTCTGATATTAATCTTAATATCTTTGATTCTTTTGTCTAACATTAAGCTTAAACATTTTGTACTGTATTTCTTAAGTTTTGTACAGTTGCTTTCAGACTATTGTTGTCCATTGTTAAAAGCAATATACAATAAAATCGAATTGAATTGAATTATAGCAATAGGTTGGTACCTTGTCCAAAGTTTCACCTGCTTTGTGTTTCGAGTCCACTTGGGATAGACTCCATCCCTGTGACCATATGTAGGAGAAATGGTATAGTAAATGGAAGAATGGATTAATGGATAGATGGATGGACCAAAACCCAAATTCCATTCTCCATCACTTCCAATTCAATCTAGACTAAAGAAAACATTCCAGAAATTTTAAAAGTCAGAACTGCACAGAATATACTGTATGTGCTTCTACTCAAATAAAAAACATGTCTAGGGTAACAGAGAGCTACGTGATTTTGACAGTTTGATCAGCTATCACTATTAGCTACCAATCAGACACCAGCCATACCAGCAAGCTATGTTTAGTTAGCCATGTTTCATTATACTACATTTCTTATAATACATTGTTTTTGTATTATTATGCACTGTGAGGGGAAGGTGTACAGGACAGTGGTGAGACCGGCCATGATGTATGGTTTAGAGACAGTGTCACTGAAGAATAGGCAGTCAAGTCAAGTCAAGTCAAGTTTATTTATAAAGCACTTTTTTTAAGCAACAAGTGTTTGTCAAAGTGCTGTACATACAGAAAATACACATGGTTTATTAATACAAACACAAATAAAAGAAAAATACTTAAGACACAATAAAACAATAAAAGAAAGAAAGCAGCTCTCACATGGCATCGTATGGACACACTGCTTAGTGCTTTCCCTTCTGATAGCTCCCCCCTGACAGTGCTTGGTGACTTCAACCTCCCCTCTGACAAGCTACATTCTTCTTCCCTCTTGTCTCTTCTTGACTCATTCACACTCACACTCAACAGCTACATCCCCACACACAAAGGAGGTAATGTGCTGGACCTGGTTTTCACCCGTCCTTCTCCAGCTACAGACGTGACTGCTACCCCACTACACGTCTCTGATCATCACCTGGTATCCTTTACCATCACTCTCCCTACCCTACCTAAAACTACCTCTCACCCCTTCGCTCTTACCCGCCGCAACCTTTACTCTGTCTCCCCTTCTTCTGTAGCTTCTGGCACTCTTTCTTCCCTTCCTGATCCTGAGTCTTTTTCCTCACTGCCCTTGGACTCGGCCACAGATACTTTCCTCTCATCTCTTTCCTCAACTATGGACTTCCTCTGCCCTATGTCCACTAAACCCAAGAAAACTTCTTGTTCTGCTCCTTGGCTTTCAGATGTGCTGCGCAACAATCGAAGAGAGCTAAGATCATCAGAGAGAAAGTGGAAGAAATCACAACTTGATGCAGATCTTGATTCTTACCGAACACTCATGGCCAAGTTCTCCTCAGATGTGACTTCTGCCAAGACTTCCTTCTACAAGGAAAAGCTTGAAGCTTCCTCACATGACCCTCGGAAATTCCACAACATCATCTCTTCTCTGCTCAACCCCCCGGCTCCACCTTCTTCATCCTCCCTGACTGCAGAAGACTTTGCTTCTTTCTACCAGGAGAAGATTGAGGAAATCTGCCGGACCTTCACTTCAGCCCCGACTGCACTTACATCTCAGAGTATGGACTCCCCTACACCTTTGTTGTCACATTTCTCAACTGTAACAGCAGAAGAGATTCTAAAACTCATCCAGTCTTGCAATCCTACCACCTGCCCATTGGATCCACTCCCTTCCACTTTGCTCCAGACCATCTCGCAAGACCTTCTGCCCTTCATTACAACTATCACCAATAGATCCATAGCATCTGGTCAGGTACCAACTACCTTCAAGAGAGCAAGGGTTATTCCCATCCTGAAGAAACCTGCTCTGGATCCATCAGACATCAGTAACTACAGACCGGTATCACTTCTCTCGTTTCTTTCAAAAATTCTTGAACGCATTGTCTTTAATCAACTGTCTGTCTATCTCTCACAGAACAACCTCCAAGACCCCAACCAGTCTGGCTTTAAAGCAGCTCATTCCACAGAGACAGCCCTTTTAGATGTCTCTGAGAAACTACATGCTGCTAGATCAGCCAATCTCTCATCCGTCCTTATCCTCCTTGACCTTTCAGCAGCGTTTGATACGGTCAACCATAAGACTCTCTTAGCCACCCTCAGGAGTCTTGGGATTTGCGGATCAGCTTGGGAATGGTTCGCTTCCTACCTGGAAGGACGCTCATATCAGGTAACATGGAGGGGAGTGACATCTGCTCCACGCAGACTCTCCACTGGCGTCCCACAAGGCTCAGTACTTGGTCCTCTTCTTTTCTCCCTGTATACTCACTCTCTTGGTGAAGTTATTTCCTCACATGGGTTCTCTTACCACTGCTATGCTGATGATACACAACTTATCTTCTCTTTTCCACCTGCAGATGCCACAGCTTCTGACCGGATCTCTGCATGTCTGGCAGAAATTTCATCATGGATGACTGCTCATCACTTAAAGCTTAATCCTAGCAAAACTGAGCTGCTCTTCATCCCAGGTGATTCATCCCCAGGTCATGATCTTGCTATATCCTTGCACAACGATCTGATCTCCCCTTCAGCCACAGCTCGCAACCTTGGGGTAACCATGGACAATCAACTGTCCTTTTCCTCCCATGTTGCTAATGTGACTCGCTCATGTCGGTTTCTTCTCTACAACATTAGAAGGATTCGACCATTTCTGTCCACACAGGCTGCTCAGGTACTTGTTCAGTCTCTTGTCATTTCTAGACTGGATTACTGCAATGCACTGCTGGCAGGTCTACCTATGAACGCAATCCGTCCTCTGCAAATGATCCAAAATGCAGCTGCCCGGCTTGTTTTCAACCTGCCAAAGTTCTCGCATACCACCCCGCTGCTGCGATCCCTCCACTGGCTTCCGGTAGCTGCACGCATCAGATTCAAAACACTGATGCTGGCCTACAAAGCCAAAAATGGACCAGCTCCCTCTTACCTCAAAGCCCTCATAACTCCTCGCACTGCACCCCGCACCCTCCGATCTACCAGCACTGCTCGACTGGTTCCACCATCTCTCAGGGTAAGAGGCAAGTATACTACAAGACTCTTCTCTGTACTGGCACCAAGGTGGTGGAACGAACTTCCCCTAGAGGTCCGGACAGCTGAGTCACTGGCTATTTTCAAGCGGCGGTTGAAGACCTACTTATTCAGGAAACACTTCAACTAGCACTTCTTCATTATCTTTTGCATATTAAAAAAAAAACAAAAAAAAAAACAAAAAAAAAAAAAAACCTTTGACACTTTCATTGTAACTTTGAACAAATGTTTTAAACTCATGGTATCTTAAGTATGTAACTTAGTGAGCCAGCATTAATGTATTCAATGTTAGAGATTTAAGCACTTATGTACGTCGCTCTGGATAAGGGCGTCTGCCAAATGCTGTAAATGTAAATGTAAATGTAAATGTATGCCAGACTGTAAAAATAAGTTTTTAGGGCAGATTTAAAGACCTCAAGTGTTTGAGCCTGTCTAATATAGAGAGGCAAACTGTTCCAGAGCTTTGGGGCCACACCTGCAAAGGCTCGGTCCCCCCTGCTCTTCAGTTTTACTCTTGGAACAGCTAAGAGCAAATGGTCAGCAGACCTTAGTGCTCTTGACGGAGCGTACAGATTAATCAAATCTGATAAGTAACTTGGAGCTGACCCAAGAGATTTAAAAACAAGCACCAATATTTTAAAATGAATCCTATAATGGACAGGAAGCCAGTGAAGAGACGCGAGAATGGGAGAGATATGTTCCCGCTTTCGTGTGCCCGTCAATAGGCGGGCTGCCGCATTCTGGACCATTTGCAGTCTGGAGAGGGAAGCCTGATTAATACCTAAATAAAGGCTGTTACAGTAATCAAGGCGACTTGAGATAAAAATATGCACAACTCTCTGAAAGTCCTTAGAGCACAGGAAAGGTTTCACCTTGGTACAGGCAGGAGTCAGAACTAGAGGTAGCCGAGCTGAAGATGTTGAGGTTCTCTTTGGGAGTGACAAGATTGGACAGGATTAGGAACGAGTACATCAGAGGGACAGCTCATGTTGGAAGTTTTGGGGACAAAGTTAGGGAGGTCATTTTAAGATGGTTTGGACATGTTCAGAGGAAGGAGAGTGAGTATATTGGTAGGAGAATGTTGGACATGGAGCTGGCAGGCAGGAGGCAAAGAGGAAGGCCAAAGAGGAGGTATATGGATCTAATTAATGGGGCTATGAAGCTAGTGGGTGCAAGTGTTGAGGATGCAGAAGATAGGGATAGGTGGAGAGAGATGATTCGCTGTGGCGACCCCTGAAGGGAAAAGCCGAAAGAAGAAGAAGAAGAATACACTGCTAAAAGTCTGGAATAATCAGAATCTGTAACTTTTTTCAGTCATCAAACTTTCTGCTAACACAGCAACAGTTTTTTGAAAGCTAATTGCTGACTGAAGATTAAAATGTCCACGCTGTCACTATTCATGATGTACTCCATCATCATTCAATTTCACTGTGTCTTCTTTTAGATTAATTTTTTAAATTTGTGGAAAGAACCACACTTAAACTTAGATATTAATGTAATTTTACAGGCCTTTGTTCCCATGCTGTAATTAACTTAACCACCCTGTCATGCACAGATTCAGCCTATCATTATTATTGTGTGACAGCAAATAATTAAATGATGCTGACAAAAATCAAAGACATTTTCATTAAAACATTGGTTGAGAAATAAAAAAATGTGTCTAAAAACAATAGCCAACTAAAGAGAAAATGAACATTTTCTACAAATGTTAACAGCACAGCTAAAACTGACAAGATATGACAAGACCAGTTGTATCAAAGGTTCTAAATACAAGCTACTAATTTTCTGTATTTTTTTCTTGTTATGCTGTCTGTATATTTGCAACGTAAATGTCTCTTGCTGATATTCATATTGAGGCTTGAATACTCAATGACTGGAAAAGCTATTAATCTTCAACAGCAATTTTTTCATGTTCATGTACCTCGGAGACGTAGCCAGATTTTGTGGCCACTGTGTAGAGCGATTAGGCTGATCTGAGAAGATTTCAGACAGATTATCAAAAATCTGCAAAGATCTGCAGCCCTTGGAACCAACTGTCTACCATAATATATGGCTATTATATTGGTTAAATGATCAATTTCAGCTGTTTGTATATATATTTAGTAGCTCATGAGCAGCAAATAGATTTCATCTCAAGGTATGCTAAATTTACATACTGTATGTACTGTATATATAACTGTATAAACTATATATATGGTTCTGCCACCAGAAAGAAATTCTCAGTTTTTATTGACTTGCCATGATGCAACACACATTAACTCTTTTTCCCAGAGACCAAAAAAATGGAATTTGCTACTGTTTTGTTTTGTCCACGTTCATGACTTTGTCATGTAACACTCCACAGTGGTGGTAAATGGCTCCTATGCAAGTGGACACACAAAAGGTTTTTTCCACACAAATCTTCAAAGTGATATCAAACCCATTTCTGCTCTCTGAGATGAGCCATGTGCTTGTTCATATGCATCTAAAATTTGAATCTTCAACCACTAATATTCTGTGTAAATTTATCAACGGAGGGAAAAACATCTCACACTGAAAGCCAATATGTCCTGGCTCATTTTATATTAGACTTGCGGTGATAAAATTATTTATTTGTTTATACTGATTGAAAATGTCTGATGAAACTATTTCTGTTGTGAACAAGCTTGTGAAATACATGGCCTGCTACACTACATACATATATATATATATATATATATATATATATATATATATATATATATATATATATATATATATATATATATATATATATATACATATTTGTTTTTTAATACACCTTTTAATAAAATGTTTTTATTTAGGAAAATGGTCCAATATTATGTATCTGTGAGAGGCAAAACTTTTAAGGGACACTGTATATGGATGATGTAGAATGGTGTAAGTTTGGGCACAACTGAAAATCATGACCTTATCTGTCCTCCGTCACATCCTAAAACCACAAACATAAATATTTCCCCTTTTGCTGCTTTAACAGCTTCCACTTTTTTGGGTAGTGGTGGCTCTATGGTTAAGGATCTGATTTACTAATCAGAAGATCAGAGGTTCAAAACACTGCACTGCACTGGGGGGCCCTTTGAGCAAGGCCCTTAACTCCCTCTGCACCAGCTGTGCTATAACTTGACCCTGTGCTCTGAGCCCTAAAAATCTAAGATGTGCAATAAAAGCATTTGACTGTGCTGTAATGTTTATGTGACAAATAAAGACTTATTTTTCTTCCTCTTCTTCTTTGAATGCTTTCCGAAAAATTCCAGCGCATGGCTTTGGGAATTTGTGTTCATTCCACTACAAAAGCTTTACAGATTTCAGACACTGATATCATCAAGAAGCCATGGGATTCAGTCAGAGTTCTAGTTCATCCCAAAGGTGTTAATTTGGGTTGAGATGTAGGACACTCATGTTCTTACACCCCAACTTTGCTGTTATGGAGCTTCTTTTGTCCTCCTGGGCTTTGGAACAGGTTTGGGCCTTTTAGTTCCAGTAAAATGAAATTGAAGTTGAAATGAAAATGTGATGTTTCAACTTTGTGGCATCATTTTAACAAAAGCTACAAAATGTGTGGGTGTGATGGTCAGATCTGTAAACTCATTTATTTCACTTGGTCTTGTATTCCCTTGTATTAACGCACATAGCTTGCTAACTACTGTAGCTGGCCATGCATTATTACATTATGCAAGCTACCACTTTGTAGCCTTATCATTAGGATTCCAGGCAACCAAACATGAGACTGGGCATCTTATTCACAAAAAAATTAATCTTAGCATTTTAAAATATGAATTAGTGAAATTTATGATCTATTTATTATTATAACATAGAAATGATTAAGCTTATTAAGCAAATTTTCTTATTCTATTGTTAAATTTCTAGAATCGGAAAATGTAAAGCTTAAAAAATATTATGGCTAGAAATAGGCATAATAATATCTAATATTAATACATATATATATATATATATATATATATATATATATATATATATATATATATATATATATATATATATATATATATATATATACAGGGTCACACAATTAATAGTAAATGATACATTAATAATAGTAATAATAATACATTTTACTAGATTATAGATATTACAAGTTGCTAAAATGAGATTTTTGCAGCGTATCAGTCTAGTGAGTTATCAAATGAAATTATAAATTGTCCACTCCGGATATTTAAATTACATCTTTTATTTTTGTTTATTTCTTCTTTTTCTTTGAATGTGAAAGAACATCTAGCCATTCCAGCCTGTTGATAATATAATAGCGATCATACAAAGTGAGCTAATAACTGCTGTCCCTGTCATTGCCTCGTTGTCTGCTTCCCCTCCATCATCCTCCCTCTTGTTCTTGTCTTGTTCATGTATTTCTTCTCTGTCAGCCAGGCGTCTAACATATCAGACTCGGGCACAGCCCTCAAACATGTTTCTCCATTATGTCTAGCCACGCAAGATGGAGGAGACCGTGGGTGTTCCTTTTGTGTTAGCCCTGTTCGACTTTGTCCCCCTTCACTGTTGTGCACTGCAGATGACTGAGCGTGCTGTACAATCTGCCACCGATGTCATAGTGGGAGGATGTTTATTTTGGCCTGCCACATATCGAGATCAGAGCGAGCAACGCTGTGCAATTCTGCTTGTCTCAACAAATGACTAATTATAAAAAGAAAGAGCAGAGCATCATCTCAATACACAAAAGGAGCAAACACCATACAAAAAATAAAAACACAAAGCATTTATGAAGACTTGGGTTCTTGCTAAAAACTTGTGGGTGGTGCAACATCTGTTTTTTTCACCTGTTATACGACTTCCAGTACTCATTGATTAGAATATAAAGCACTGATTAACTTTTATCCACATATTCACAAATCAGTCAAATAGTCTTTTTTTATGTTGTTCATACCTTTTTTAATCAGATAACCAAAAACAAACCACTATAATGAGAGTCTGCCTGTTCGGAGAAAGTGGGCCGTACCATTATTGACCAGCACATCTAAACTCTGTTTCATTTCAGCACAATATTGATTGAGTCTGTCAAAAGCTATTAGTTTTAAACCTGTACTTGTTTACAAGCCAAGGACTTGTTTTCCTCACAGTGTGTATTTTTAGATCAAGCCTCTGCCTAATCCGATCTGAAAAGAACAGACAGATGATCATCGCACGATTGTGTACTGTCAGATTTAACCAGATGTGAAAGACTACTTAGCATATGCTTGTTAAATGCACTACAGGAGGTGATAGTTGGTTAGGGGGTCAGTATGGTGTATGAGTTTGGAGATCATCGAGAACACCATTTTAGCCTTAATAAAGACGTTTATTATGTTGTACGCAAGTCCAATTTTTGAGTCAAAACATTGAACAACTCAATACTTTTAGTAAGGGTAAAAGCAGAGAAAGTCAAAACATCAGGCACGATCGAAGTCAAAACACAACACAGGTGTGGGTCAAGCAATGAGTAAACAGAAGAAAATAGACAAAACAAACCGGCAATAATCCCAAAATCAGAACAACAATAAGCAATGTCAAACGTCTGAGCATTTACTTTCCATGGCGAGAGTTAAATGAGAGAATTGACCTTGAGAGAACAGTTAAAGGATCAACTTGTACATGATTGTCTGTATATCTGTTAGTGCTGCATATTGCAGTCCATAGTGGCCATGTTTGTAGTTTGTGTACAGAAATGCTGTTTCTGGGTACAACCAGACACTTTTTTAATTTCATTTCATTTTTTTTCTTTACATTGAGATACCCTGAAGTACATTTACTGTATATAAAGAATCCTAGATGATAGAGGAAAGGAAAAACTTCTTGATATGACACAAACCCAGATGTTCTAATCGAATTTATAGCTTGAAAGAAATGATGGCCATTTTGCCTGAGGCCTGTGTTTGTGTTTTTTCACCAGGGGCTAGTACTAAACAGCTCTCTGACAATGTTTCTCAAGGCAAAACAGTTAAAAAATGAAATAAAAAAAATCCGGGACCTTGTGTAAAAACCTTTCACATTGGCAATTAATCTGCTGTTTAACATTCTCTTTCAAAATGGAAGGCTGTGATTATGACTGAGGGAATTATTATTCAGGAAGTTTTTCAATGAACACATTAACAATCACTATAGTGGCTTAGTGTACCCCAAGACAAGTATTTATTTTTATTATTATGAATAAAAAGAGTGTTTTGCTTTTATGACAGAATAAATTAGACATTTAAAGTTGTATTCTCTAAAGAAAGACACATCATCCTTTTTCTCCCCGATTACATTTAATATTTTCTCAATTTTTTTTCTGTTTTCACTTACATTACACATTCCAGCGCATATTTTCTAAACAGACGTTTTTTCTCACTTAAAAAAAAATCTACCTTTTATGTCAGAAAACAACTATGCCTCTGACCTTCTTTGTTAAATAACATCATTTTTAAGTCTATTTAGTTTATGTTCAGTTTTTTTTTTGATAATGTTAAGTTAAGAACATTAGTGGTTCATGTTGTGGTGTAGTGCATTAATAAACCTGCCATTTAAATTACAGCCAGAACTTCTCTCAGACTTGCAGTTATAGAAATCAAATCAACACCTTCTGACCAAACAGATTCAAAATATAAGTATGTATTGTGTGACATTTACTGTATATAAAGTTTAATTCTATACATTACCAGCTAGATATAAACTAGACATTTGATGGTATTTGAAGAGGAGTTATGGTGCTCAGCAAGGTTGCCAGTTCTGTATGACTAAATGTATCAGGAGGGGGTGGGTGTGGTTTAACTTGGGTTAGCACTAGAAGTGAGGTGTCTGTGGATGATAGGAGTAATTTGCAACTCACATGGCACACCAGGGCACTATTATCACACGTGTTGTTATGTTACTCTCTCTCTTTCTCTCTCTCTCTTCTAGTGTGTCTGTGTTTGTGTGTGTGTGTGTGTGTGGGTGTGTGTGTGTGTGTGTGTGGCTGTGTGTGTTATTGAGCAGGTGCTAGCAACAGAAGCTGCAAAAGAGCTGAGGTTTTGTTTTCTTCCAGTTGCCAATATTCAACAGTACCAATGGACACATAATAAAATTGTATATCATACACACTCCTACCCCAGGTCTGCTATGCTTCCTTAGATGCTTTGTAAATGATTCCAAACCCTCACAGTCTAATCCTGAATTAAACCTTAAAAAAACTGTTGTAAATATATATATATATATATATATATATATATATATATATATATATATATATATATATATATATATATATATATATATATATATATATATCACAGAGGCATTGTACAATACTTCAAATGAATCCAAACAAGGTCTTTTATTAAGATCCCAAAACGGTGTAAATTAATGCACTGACCCCAATGGAGACAAGTATATTGCATATTAAGATCTTTGCACAAATGTCAAACAGTAGTAGCTTAGACCCCAACTCATGACCCTTATAATAATAAGATCAGAATTTCAGGCTTAAACTTAATCTAGTTAAACTAACCTATTTTCACTGATACACCATTTACAGCAATGGGAGTGACTACTTATGCAATTGTAAGTTAATTGTAATTTTTAAAGCTACGTTCACAGATACTGTAGCTTACAAAGTCAATGCAAGCATAGAGCATTCATTTTCATTGAGAGCTGCTGACAAGCATGCGACATGAGTGACAGTGACCATTGGTGATTAGTTTTGTGGCGTGTCTAGTGATATAACAACACATAAAATTCTACTACCTATGGGAGTGAAGACAGTAGAGCGAACAGTAGATCTGTTGCTGTAGCCCATCCACCACAAACTGTGCATTCTGAGATGCTTTTCTGCACAGCACATTTGTATAGAGGGTTTATTTAAGTTACTCTAGACTTTTATCTTTTGACCTCTATCAGCATTTGGATTCACAGACCTGCTGCGAACGTTTTTATTTTCCACACCAAGATTTCATTGTTTGAAAAACTTAAAGCAGCCCAATCATTCCCCAGTCACTGAGAACAAATCCACATTTCCCCTTTCTGATGTTTGATGTGTTAATCTAGATGTGTATCTGCAGGATTTTATACCCTGCACTGATGCCACATGATTGGCTGACTGGATAATGAGCATAACTAAGCATGCATGATCCTTTAAAGATGCTAGTATACAGTATTTTACAGCACATCGAGTATGTTTATGCATTCGGGATGTACCTTTGAGATCCATGCTGAGAGTACATTTACAATGAATTATTTCTGTATTATTGGTCACTAAACATGGCCCATTACCTAAAATGAGTTTGAAACCCCCCGGTCTCGATTGTGAACACTATCTCAAGACGCAATATGCACAAAACAGGAAACACTCCACTATTTACATTTGATTGTTTTTTTTATTTCCACATGCCTTACTGATATGAGCTTCACTGGTTCATGTAAGATTTGTGCATAGGAGTGGAAAATTATCCGGAAGGCGCGAATCAGCTCATTCAGAATTGCATTGCTATTGCTTGTCCTTGAATTGGAAAGATAACTTTGAAGCTCCGGGACAAGACTCCATATCTTCTCAGATGCTGGGACACTTTGGAGGAAATACTCATACAGAGAGACTTGGCTGAAAATGTCTCAAGGCAAAAGTATGATCTGGATATTGGCCATATATTCTGTATATTTTTTCTTTGTCTGTAAGAGTGTATATTGGTTGTTATAGAAATATATATTCTTAAGAAGAATTAAGATATTTGCATGTTTACTTGAATTTAGTGGGATGAAGTCTGAAGGAAATCATGCTATTCTTATTTAGGTTAGTCTCATTTATGCCTTCAAAAATTTACTTGTACTGTATATCGATTTGTCTAGATGAATTCTTTAAAACTCCTGCTTTACAGTGTGCAGTGCTTAAATGGTGAAATTACCTAAGGACAATTTTCAATGGAAGATTGAGGTTGAACGAATTATATAAGTGGAAATAAAGTCAAGAGTGCAATACTGTGATTTTTTTTGGGTGGCTTGCACATGACCCTGTTGCATTGTGCCAGTAACAAAACGCACTGAAAGAAAGAAAGAAAGAAAGAAAGGAAGGAAGAAAGAAAGAAAGAAAGAAAGAAAGAAAGAAAGAAAGAAAGAAAGAAAGAAAGAAAGAAAGAAAGAAAGAAAAGGAAACACCTAAAAGAAACATCTAACATCAGGCCTTGGGTTGGGTCTGATTCATGCCTCATTGTAAACCTGAATTGAATTGAATTGAATTGAATTTAAAAATGCTTACAGTACATATCTGCTTCTTAGTATACTGCAGCTACACAGTAAGACAGAATTATTCACATTGTTTGCAAAATTTGTCACAAATAATGTGATATTTCATTGATCATTTAAGGTTGTTCACTAAAAGATAAAAATATATATATAATGGAATCCTTAACCTTCTATTTTGTTATCAGTTCCCAACAGCATACCTTAAAAGAGAAAACGAGAACGTTCTTAACTGACAGAATTTTTTTAGAAATAAACACATCAAATTGATCCAGCGTGGATATTTCTGTAAAAGCTTTTGCTCACTGGTGTACTGGCACAGTATAAAAATGTAATGTTTCTGCCGATTTTCTGTTCTTTCTTTCTTTTTTATATATTATTATTTTATTCTAGGTAAGTAATAAATCCTGGACTCTTGCTACATTCACACAGGATTAAGCCTGCTGGCTTACCTTCAGTCAGAACTATATCTTTTGTGAGAAAATCTAAATTTGATTAATATCAATGTTTAATCTTAAGTCCGGTCGAGTTCTGGAGGGCAGGCAGTTTTATGATAAAGTCCTACATGCCAGAATGAATTAATTTGACATTTCTACTAGATGTAGATCGACTTTAGCATTTAATATATACATTTCAGGGCTGTTGGTAGGCTGCTAGTTTTTTAAGCAGAAGTGTTAGGACTGAAGAAGAAGAAGAAGAAGAAGAAGAAGAAGAAGAAGAAGAAGAAGAAGAAGAAAAAGAAGAAGAAGAAAAAGAGGTGTAAAAGAAGAAGTAAAGGCTAGAATCATTTTCAAAAATAAAAAGTATGAAAATAAAAAACATGCAACATGCAGTGACCATTGGTTCCTCAGTATAATACATTTATTCATTCATCTTCTACCGTTTATCCGAACTACCTCGGGTCACGGGGAGCCTGTGCCTATATCTCAGGCGTCATCGGGCATCAAGGCAGGATACACCCTGGACGGAGTGCCAACCCATCGCAGGGCACACACACACACTCATTCACACACTAGGGACAATTTTCCAGAGATGTCAATCAACCTACCATGCATGTCTTTGGACCGGGGAAGGAAACTGGAGTACCTGGAGGAAACACCAGAGGCATGGGGAGAACATACAAACTCCACACACACAAGGCGGAGGCGGGAATCGAACCCCCAACCCTGGAGGTGTGAGGCGAACGTGCTAACCACTAAGCCACCATGCCCCTCAGCATAATAGAATAATCAAGTTCTTGTAAATAATAGAAACCGAACAGAGTGTATTGTAAAACAAGTGCTTTTTTTCCCAAACATAACAAATCCAAAAATATGGATATTTCTTTTTTTCTAGTCTGTTTTTAGCTCATACATGAGGAAAGAGCATTTAACTAAAAAGAGAAAAGCAAATTATAGATATGTTTGTGTATTTCTATCCCTTTGCTGCAGGAAAAGCCATTATTTTTTAACCTTTGGCCAGAAGGTTATATCCTTCCCAGTGCTTAGTGATTGATAGCTCACTATATTAATCACAGTGGGACATTGCAAATTTATAAAATAAAACCCATTATGGTCCATTTTTGCCTGTAGAAAAGCACAGAGACGAGGCGTCGACGATTTAGATTTTTGACCTGGAGGACAAAATGAGTTGTGTATTTTTATTGAATAGAGTGTGCAATAAAATGTGTGTATGTTTACAGTAAATGGGCCGTGTGCAAGCTTGATTTCTGCTCTGAATCTTAAAGGGGCTTATTTATGTGTTTTCTCAGGCGTATGGACACAAGCGATAAAGTGCTAGGTTAAAGAAAAGTGTGTGTGTGTTCATGATATGCTGGTAAGGATGCAATTATTCTATCCTGTGATGCATTATCCGTAGCCAGGCTCTGAGAGGCAGCTAATTAAAAGTCAGGGCAGTATAGTGAAACTTTGGGATCTCAATGGAAATCTTGTTGAGGCTGTTGTCTCGGAAAAATCAATCACGTAACACAGTGTCTGCCACCTGCTCGTAGAGCTATGTTCATTTCTCTATTACCTCTTTACCCTCACACACAACACAACACAACACACGCATGTGCACATGACACTCACTTATCCATTCTCCTAAATTGGTGGCCCTCGTAAATTCTCCCAATCTCACAGTACACACATACACACGTCTATTTTGTAATCATTATCAAGAACCCTACTAGGCTCTCTTCACTGAAAGGATCCAGTGACACGAATAATTGGATGCCAAATTGTCAACAGCATAAAAAAAGCTATTTTTTTTTTAAAAAGGCAAAAGATTCTTGGATGCAGTCCAACTACCAATTGTGCCAGTGCAGCTTGTTTTAGTCTAACTAGCTCAATTTGCAGGGACTGGGAATTTGCTGTTGACCTCTTCACCCTATATTTAATGCTTGGATGCCTATTAATTCTTGAAATTAGATTTTTTTTTTTCCTTGTGAAGTAAAATATCTGGTTATCACAACATTTCCAACTCCATTTTTAATGCGGCTGGTAATTAAACACTTTATATAAAGGTCAGGATTCATCCATCTTTGTTGATGATGTATAGACAAAAAATTATGCATTTTTTTTTTTGGATATTCAGCCAATCAGCATGTCATGTCCAGAAATGTAGAAATTGCTGGGGTGTTTGTTTTTTTTTTTTTTACCTCTGGTAGCTAGAAAGCACACTAAAGCATAATTTATGTTTCTTAAAAGGCTTTCATAGCAACAGAAAAGTATGTTGGGGTTTGTAAATAAATAAATAAATAAATAAATAAATAAATAAATAAATAAATAAATAAATAAAATCTAATAAAATCAAGTAAATTTAAATAAAAGTAAATAAAATTATATAAAGGGGGGCACGGTGGCTTAGTGGTTAGCACGTTCGCCTCACACCTCCAGGGTTGGGGTTCGATTCCTGCCTCCACCTTGTGTGTGTGGAGTTTGCATGTTCTCCCCGTGCCTCGGGGGTTTCCTCCGGGTACTGCGGTTTCCTCCCCGGTCCAAAGATATGCATGGTAGATTGATTGGCATCTCTGGAAAATTGTCCGTAGTGTGTGATTGCGTGAGTGAATGAGAGTGTGTGTGTGTGTGCCCTGCGGTGGGTTGGCACTCCGTCCAGGGTGTATCCTGCCTTGATGCCCGATGACGCCTGAGATAGGCACAGGCTCCCCGTGACCCGAGGTAGTTCAGATAAGCGGTAGAATATGAATGAATGAATAAAAAAAAAATTATATAAAACGAAATATGGGGTAGGAAAAATAATTATTTCTCCAATGTCTTGAATATAATTGATATTTCTGTGAAAATGATGTCACTTGATCTAAATGTCTTGCAAATGGTCACAGTGTTTAGGACAGAGGTGTCTGATCTTATCCGTAAATGGGCGGCGTGGGTGACTACAATTAATGTAGTTACCAGGTCATCCCAGTGGTGTTCAGTGAGGTTGAGGTCAAGGTTTTGTTTAGTAGTTCTTCTACCCCAACCGTAGCAATGCATTGTGGGAAATAAGAGCATTGTGTCAACAGTTTTGGAAGAAGCACACCTGAGTATCATGGTCAGGTGTCTACAATGTTTTAGCCAGATAATTTATCAATTAACCCTACATGGTAAAAATAGCAGGATATCACAAATAAAGCATATATTTGCTTTTAAGCTTAGTGCACAATATAATTTATCGAATTATTTATTTATTTATTTTAAGTTCCGGAATGAAAAAATTGAAATAGATGATGCCACATGATTTTTTTTTTTTTTTTTTTTTTTTTACAAAAAAATTTCATCAAAAAATTCGTAATTTCATCATTTTAACTTACATACTGGAACTTATTTAATTAAAACCTTGCTATAATTTATAGAGCATAGTGAAAATGGCCTTTGTCAAAATGAGTTGAAATAATAGCTATACGCACTTACAGGCACTTGGATTTAATGTGAGATTTAATCTATAAGACAACAGTATAACTCAGCTCTACAATCCATAATATATGATCCCCTCAGGATAGGTGAGAGCTGTAAATTGGCACGGCAGACAGAAAAGAAGCTTTCTTTTTTTTATTGAGTTTATAGGCTACTTCGACAGCAGGCTTCATGCTGATACATCGAACTTTTCCCCATGTATGCTGTAATTTTAAATATCACTTGGTAAGGTGTTGGCAGTAAGGAGGACTGATTAGGATTATTGTTTCATATTGAACATGGGACCCTGAAACATTTTAAAGTATACCAATAAACGCAATGCACGAAATGAAAAAAAAAATATGAACCAGTTAATTGGTATAAACCATAAAGGTAGAAATGTCAAAAGTGTCCACACTGCAACAGATGCTCCTGAAATGATTGTTAAATAATTTTAGTGGAGGGTTGTTGTTGTTTTTTTCTTACCTTCTGCCTTTCTTTAACAGGCTGAAAAATAGAAGACGCAACAATTATTGGGCTGTCACATGCTATTCAATTCAGATTTCATCCTACTTCACACCTTATAAGTTTCATATCTGATGTGACAGCTGTAATATATTTACAGATTCACAAGAATCAAGAGCCATATCCATTCCACTTCCTGATTGAGGAGCCACTCTAAAACCGTGAGGAGATTTGATTTTACTCAGCGTCTTGGTGCTTTTTTGCTGCATCCTGTTCACTTCTGTTAATTGCAATTGATCTTATGAGACTTTTGCACAAATTCAAGCCACCGAGGAAAATGTGGTTCGATCTCATGTGAATAAAGTCGGGAATAAAAGATACAAATACTAATAAGGGTTAGATCAAGTGGTGCGTTTCCTGTTTGTGATGTCAAATAACGTTAACAATTAGCTACGGATGATAATCCTGATGGAATGAAAATGGATGAAAGTGGTTCAAAAGTTCATCTGATTTCATGCAAATGAAAAAAAAAAAGGTTGCACAAAAAGGTAGAAATGATTCATTTAATCCAAACTTTAACTTTCTTAAAACGTCTTAAGAATTTAGTCATGCATGTTTTTACAAAAGTGGAGAGTACAAAGCATTAATATCAATCTTTTTCCATTTTGCCAGGTATTTGGGGCAAGGTGGCTAAGAGGTCTTCTGGTTTCCTCTACACACACACACACACACACATTCAATATTCAGTACACTCAAAATATATATAGGTTTATTAGCATCTCTATATTGTGTGAATATGTGTGTGTGTGTGTGTGTGTGTGTGTGTGTGTGTGTGTGTGTGTGTGTGTGACTATGCCATAAAATGAGGTAACACCCCAACCAGGGTGTTCTCTGTCTTTTGTCAAGACCGAAAATTGATGGATGGATGGATGGATGGATGGATGGATGGATGGATGGATGGATGAATGGATGGATGGATTGATGGATGGATGGATGGATGGATGGATGGATGGATGGATGGAAGGATGGATGAATAGATGGATGAATTGATTAATGGATGGATGGATAGATTAATGGATGGATGGATGGATGGATGGATGGATGGATGGAAGAACAACATAAAAATTCCTGGCCTAAACCTGATACTGGAGACTCCTTCTATAACAGAAAATGTCACAACATTCCCTCTAAATCTGGTGGCATTTCCCTGTCTTATTAATTGATTATTACATATTCTACATTTATATTTAATGTTTATTATTCATGATGATACTGATTCATATCCCTGTTTCCTGCCCCACTCTTGCCATGTCATTTTACACATATATTTTTATTCTATTCACTAACACATTTATTAGCATGAATTGCTTATTGTGGCATGTCCAAATCAGCAAGTGACATGATTCAGCTTTACATCTCTCTCATTAGCAAATGTTTAATAAGTGTTACCTTGTTGAAAACACTGACACTGTATTAACCTACAGTATTAAAGTAGATTATTTTTTATTAAGCTAGCTCTCTAGAATAATGACAGAGAGCAGCATCACATGTTTTCAACAAGTTGTAAATTGATCTAAAAGTATTCAACAGGTTCTCTAGTTCAAGTGCCAGAGATTGTAATTCTAATTGTAATAGGCACCTAGCTAAGACCTGGGAACCACTTTCCTGAAAGCATCAACTTCAAATGGTTTTACAGTTTAAGAAAGTACTCACGATGAAAATGTAATTACGCTATTGTTGTACTTTAATCTTAGGTCTATAATCCGGGGAAAAAGATCAAATAAAATAAATCTTTGAAGTCTAATAACATTTCAGCTAATAATCGTTTCATCATGGAGTTAGAAATGATTTGCAGAATTTGAAGGGATTTTTCTAACAAAGAAAATACCTTTTATTGGCTGTTGTATGAGAAAAGACAAGAAGCTGTTATGTACAGCAGGCACCTAGATTTAAACATTAGTCAGTTCAATTTAATTCAATTAAATCTTTATTTGTATAGCGCTTTTAACAGTGGACATCGTTTCAAAGCAGCTTTACAGAACATAAGAAACATAATACAAAAAGTTTAATAATATACAATAATAATAACCCATAATATACTACAAAAGTTCAAGATTTATATTAGACTTACATTTGAATGTCTTTGTATTTATCCCCAAAGAACAAGTGAGAGGTGACAGATGAGAAAAAACTCCCTTCCAAATCAATGGAAGAGGAAGAAACCTTGAGAGGAACCAGATTCAAAAGGGAACCTCATCCTTATTTGAGTGACCCTAGAGCATGTGATTGTAAATTGTCATAAACAATTGTGTATTGATTGATATTAATAACATATTGATAAATTTCTTGTCCTCAAAGACCACATGTAGTTGGCAACTCCTCTTAAAATGTCCTATAGTCAATAGTCAAGTTTCATATTGATTTTTTATGCAAATTGTTCAACAGAGCTGATGTAATGCGGTGCCAAGTGTATGATGTAACGACATGCTGGCTTTTTTTTCCATCCAAACAGCAGGCATGCCCAACTGATTAAACACATGGAAACACACATAACTCCAGATTGGTTGGAATGAATACCTGTGTTCACCCCAGCCCTTTGTGGATAAGATTGGAAAATGAAGTCATGTCGATGGTAAGTCTGATTTCATTCAGACACTGATTTAAAATGCACACGATCGACTTACTCATTATGTGGCATCTCGGAAAATCCTTCATTCATTCATTCATTCATTCATCTTCTACCGCTTATCCGAACTACCTCGGGTCACGGGGAGCCTGTGCCTACCTCAGGCGTCATCGGGCATCAAGGCAGGATACACCCCATACACACCGGAGTGCCAACCCATCGCAGGGCACACACACACACACACACACATTCACTCACACAATCACACACTAGGGACAATTTTCCAGAGATGCCGATCAACCTACCATGCACGTCTTTGGACCGGGGGAGGAAACCGGAGTACCCGGAGGAAACCCCCGAGGCATGGGGAGAACATGCAAACTCCACACACACAAGGTGGAGGCGGGAATCGAACCCCGACTCTGGAGGTGTGAGGCCATTATTAAATATTGTTTACAATACATTTTTCCTCCCTATCCACCTTTCAGCCATATTCTCCTCTGCTAAAGAAACTTCTTAAAAGTCCTCTTCACTACTCTTAACACTTTTTGATCACTAGGATCTTCTCTTAAATTAATTGTAAAGGGAAATGCCCACATTTCTAAGAGTTTTCTTAGAATTATGTCACTAGGAGCAACTCTACACTAAGAATTTTCTTGAATACAGGCCCTGGAGTTTAGTCCCCTTGGAGTCCGTGGAAATTAATGCAAAATCAAGCAAATTTAGCGATATTCAGAGCCTGCAATTGTTCAAAATTACAGCAGATCTTCTAAAGATTTCAGCCAAAACAAGTAGTGTGACATTATAACGACCTTCATTCTGCCAAAACCACTCTTTATTTCACAGGTAAATCCTCAAAAATGAATGCAGCTAGCATAGAACGTAATTTTACTGGTAGTTTGAAAAAAGAATCCTTTGCTTGGAATTTCACCAATTCAAAAACTGAAATATAAATTGACCCCAACAATCAGAAACACTTTGCTGAAATCCTGAGGGAGCTGTTTTGTGTAAAGGTAAAACACATTAAGTGCAATCTTTAGAAATCTTTTACTTTGTCACATGTACAGTACATTACCGCACAGTGAAATTCTTTTCATTGCACGTACCAGCTTAAAATAAACGTTTGTCAGAATGCAGTAGGTCAGCTATAATACAGCAGCCCAGGAGCAGAGAGGGTTAAGGGCCTTGCTCAGGGGCCCAACAGTGGCAGCTTGTCAGTGCTGGGGCCTGAAAACTTTTAATATTAAACAGAACATCTGAGATTAGTTTGACTTACTCAAATTTGTACATACAAATTTATTAAATCTGAGAAAAAAACAGCCTGTTTCAGACATGTAACGAATGCAAAACTTGATCATATCATGGCATATAATCATGGCATATATTGTATGAGAACTTAGATGTTAGACCTGACTCTATATACAGCTGTGTTTGTTCAGCTGGTGAGTTACACAACATTATCGTTATATTTAAATGCTATAAAACATGGGATTTCATGTCATTTTTTTCAAATCTATTTCTGTTTTTTAGTACTTTACTGGTGAAACCCAGCGTTTTCTGGTTTCACATATTCATTTTCTAACCCAGCACATTTACTGTACTTCGGTGCATTTCACTGCAAAAATCTTACAGTACCTGATCTAGAATGTACATGAATGATGTGCTGTGATATGTGGAATTGAATTCATGCAAAACTGATATAAATGTCAACCATTAAAAATGACATTTTAGTAGGATTCGCATAACCCTTAAGCACCTATTAGCTGTCGAGTCATTAGCCATCAAACGCCTTTGTGAGGCTGAATCTGAGAAGTAGATTAAAGCCGAGTGCATAGTAGACCCTTGAAGTTCTGTTCTTCCTGACACAGACAAAAAAGAAGAAATCTGGGACAAAAACCTTGGATCAGAATCAAATTGGGGTTGGTACTTGTCGTCAGTGCTTGTTAAGTGCGAGCAGTTTGAAGGCAGCGGCTGTTCCAGTGTCTGAGTCAGTCCTGATGCCTTGACATTTTTGAGTAGCTTTGAAATTACTGATGCATTGGTGCGTTGTGAAACAACAGCAATGAACAAGGGAAAAGAAAGCACCAGGAAATGACACATTGCAGCCATAATAATAATGATTATTATATAACCAGATTTCAGGAGTAAGGGCAAAGAGGATAGTTTTTGCTTGAATAATTTTTTACGAATGAAGTTATATGACAAAGATCGAACATTAACTCTGACAACTCTTTCTCTCAGACGTTGTGATCAATCTTAGTGAGTCGGCGATGGTTTGTCGCCCATAAATATTTAATATTTTCTATATGTTTTCTCTTTGTTACTGCACAATCCTATGTAAACTTTTATTGTAACTTTATTTTTATTCTACTTTTAGTACACAGACTGTCAATAAGCTACATTTCATTACATGTCCTATAGTGTATGGTTGTATATGTGGCATCTGTGAAACAAGTTACTTCCTATTATGGCTTATGTCATAGCAGCTCAATTATGTCAAATTTCTATCAAAACTCTCTTTTTTCAATATTCATTCATTCATTCATTCATTCATCTTCTACTGCTTATCCGAGCTACCTCGGGTCACGGGGAGCCTGTGCCTTCTTTTTTCAATATCTTAAAGTTAATAAGATAAAAGAATAACTGTGCATTTGTTGTGAAGATATTTCCATGGCTGTGGTTGACTTGTAGTTTAAACTGATATAGGAATTAGTCAATATCCTACGACCAATCAGATGTGAGAATACAACATAGAGGCAGTTTGAGCATTATATGGGCTGGAATGATTTGTTATGAGTTTTTCAGCTACAACTCAGTGTTGGATTGTGCTTCGAAGGTGTCTGGGTTTTAATTAGTGTTTTCCTATTAGAAACACTGCATTGATTCAGATTCAAATTTTATTTGTATAGCGCTTTTAACAATGGACATTGTCTCAAAGCAACTTTACAGAACATAAGAAATATAGTTCAAAAAGTTTATTATACAAAGATTAATGTTATACAAATGTTTGAGATTAATATTAGACTTATATTTAGATGTGTTAGCATTTATCCCTAATGAACAAGTCTGAGGTGACTGTGACGACTGCAGTGAGGAAAAACTCCATTAGATGGTAGAGGAAGAAACCTTGAGAGGAACCAGACTCAAAAGTGAACCTCATACTCATTTATAAACACCGGAGAGTGCTTTAATGCATAATTTCCTTTATACAGACAATTGTGTATTGATTAGGAGCTTGTTGTCCATCCATCTATCCATCTTCTACCGCTTATCCGGGGCCGGGTCGCGGGGGCAGCAGTCTAAGCAGGGACACCCAGACTTCCCTCTCCCCAGACACTTCCTCCAGCTCCTCCGGGGGGATACCGAGGCGTTCCCAGGCCAGCCGAGAGACATAGTCCCTCCAGCGTGTCCTAGGTCTTCCCAGGGGCCTCCTCCCGGCTGGACATGCCCGGAACACCTCCCCAGGGAGGCGTCCAGGAGGCATCCGGAACAGATGCCCGAGCCACCTCAGCTGACCCCTCTCGATGTGGAGGAGCAGCGGCTCTACTCTGAGCTCCTCCCGAGTGACCGAGCTCCTCGCCCTATCTCTAAGGGAGCGCCCAGCCACCCTGAGGAGGAAACTCATTTCGGCCGCCTGTATCCGGGATCTTGTCCTTTCGGTCATGACCCAAAGCTCATGACCATAGGTGAGGGTAGGAACGTAGATCGACTGGTAAATAGAGAGCTTTGCCTTGCGGCTCAGCTCTTTCTTCACCACAACAGACCGGTATATCGACCGCATCACTGCAGAAGATACACCGATCCGCCTGTCGATCTCCCGCTCCATCCTTCCCTCACTCGTGAACAAGACCCCAAGATACTTAAACTCTTCCACTTGAGGCAGGGGCTTTCCACCAACCTGAAGGGGGCAAGCCACCCTTTTCCGGCTGAGAACCATTGAGCTTGTTGTCCTTCTCTTAAATCACATCGACATGTAAACAAATGTAAATAAGAAGCCCTGATATAAGCAGTGTACTATACGCTATTAAGCTTAATAAAGGAGCTCAACATGGCATGTTACATTTTCTTTTATTAACATCACTATATTTGAAAATTTTTGAAGTCAAATCAATGACAGAACCACAACAGAACTGCATGACAAACATGATAAGCGATGAACATGATTAGGGATAAAAATTTGTGCTTAACTCACTAGCTAATTTGTGTTAATGTTACATACACTATATCAGGAATATAACAAGATTTTGTTATTGGAAACCCAATCTACAGCCCGGCATCGAACCAGACGCCTGGAGTAGATTATTTTCCTCTAACAGCACATCCTGAAGTGTTTTTGTAGAACTCAGTATGTGAAGGTGAAGCAGACAGACTGTGACAGAGCTTCAGGCTTGTTTTATTTTTCACACTCTTGCTTTTCGGTGCACTTTCACCTTCAACAGAAAATAAATCAAACACTGTCCCAATATTTCAGGGCTTTGCCTTGCGCAAGTTCATCAACCCTTTCCAAGCTCATGCACTAGCATGTGTTGTGCCTGTGTGTGTGTGTGTGTGTGTGTGTGTGCGTGTGTGTGTTATGTGCACCCTCTCTTTGCTATGTCCCTCTATTTCTCTGCTTCATCATGTTTTCACTTTTTCTCCAGAAAGAACTTGTTACCTGTCAGTCCAACCCTCTTTCTCTCCTTCCACAGCTAACACTCAACCAAATACCTGCTGCTACAATTTTATTCTTTTTATACTGCAGCTTCTCAATCATTTATTTTTTTGACAATGACACATTGCAGTATCTAACCGTTTAGAGTTCCATTTAATGCTGTGAAACATCGTAAAGACAATTTACTTCAAGTTATCACTTATATTACAGAAGCTTTGAACAGTAATTGTTTGGTCACTAGACTTAAAGGCAAAAAAAATAAACAAACAAACAAAAAAACAGAAGAATCACTACATAAATTAAATTTAAAAGCTTTTTTGTTTATTATTAATGGAAATTGTCATGGACTGCTGGGCAGTTCCCTGCCAGTACACCAGAGGGCAGTCTGGCAGGGCTTTGATTGTCTATGTTCCCATGCGCTTCTGTTGACATTTTGTCTGCACATTTGCCCATTCTTCTCCCTTCTATAACATTTCTCTAATCACAAACTAAACTATGATTGTTATAGCACAGTACAGACTGGATCAAAACGATGTGCTTACTGTATACAAGGAGTGGAACAGGTTTTGCATATGCAATTTGCATATTAATACATATTCATCGCGCCTTGCATCCTTTATGAGGGTTAAGGTGTACAGATTTGCTCCATGCCATATTTAGTAAATGTGTTCATTTAAAGGTGATGAGACATTTGACTTTATGGCATAAGGCACGCTGACCTTAAGAAATGTTGAAGCCCCCCCCAGTGCACACGCTGCAAAAAATCAACTCAACTGGGCAAGCTTTGGAAATGTGATCTACAAGCAAGAAAACCACATCCTCTCTGTCAGCAAATCCTTTACATGCTTCCTCTCCATCACAAATGCATGATTTGAACCATTCTGGATCTATGGAAAGTTGTATTCAGAGTTGAGTTAAGTGCACAGTGAGCATATAATACCTTTTAAGTGCAGGTTTTAAGTCTGACAGTTTGATGTAACCACGGTTCAGTTGTTGGGCTCCAAATACACACAGAATAAATGAAATGCTTTTTGAGGTTAGTGTTAAATACATAAATGCGTTATCACAGTGTTAATTAATTCATAGTATCAGCCCTTTAACGTACATGAAAAGGATGCAGTGACTTAAAAAGACATTGCTTATCTCAAGGACATTTTTGATTGACGTTATGAATTCAATTAAAGTAGAAATGAGTGCTCAGTCAGCTTATTCCTGCTGACTGAAGGACTTATTTCCTTTCAGGTCTGTATTATCTATCCTAATTTTTCTAGTGATTGTATTCAAGATGCTATCAAAATAAATTAGTCTTTGTCAATTCTACTCAAGAAATATTGTGTTGTATTGGACTACAGTACATGTGGTCTGGTGCATAATATCATTGGGGTAAATACGTTTTTTGGCATGTAACTGCTAGTGTAATTCCAACTTAGGGCCACAAAATGTCTGTCAGGAACTGCATTACCCATCAGTCCTAGCATGTCACATTTCACAGATTTTCACATTTGTTCTGTTTCATTAATTAGGAACCCTATTTAGGTGTAATGTTTCAGAGGGAGGATAGATGCTGTGCTTCTTCTTCTTCTTATTCGTCTTTTTCTTCTTTCTCTTCATGTTTTTATTACACAGCATATTCCTCTTGTTCTTGCTTCTCCCCTCCTTGTCGATGATCCTGTTCTGCACTTGGCTGGTTTTAATTGTGTTTTTCTCAATAAATACCTACACTTGGATCTGCCTCCCAGTCCCTGGAGCAGTCAAACAACAGTCTCTGTGTAAATACTGACCCTACTTTTGGACACCAATTTTGAATACAGCCCTAAGGAAAAATCACAGATCCATATCCACTATTTATTTATATATTTATTTATTTATTCATTCATTCATCTTCTACCGCTTATCCGAACTACCTCGGGTCACGGGGAGCCTGTGCCTATCTCAGGCGTCATCAGGCATCAAGGCAGGATACACCCTGGACGGAGTGCCAACCCATCGCAGGGCACACAAACACACTCATTCACTCACGCAATCACACAATAGGGACAATTTTCCAGAGATGCCAATCAACCTACCATGCATGTCTTTGGACCGGGGGAGGAAACCGGAGTACCGGAGAAAACCCACGAGGCATGGGGAGAACATGCAAACTCCACACACACACAAGGTGGAGGCGGGAATCGAACCCCGACCCTGGAGGTGTGATGCGAACGTGCTAACCACTAAGCCACCGTGCCCCCTTTATGAAATTTCTGATAGAGATTAAAAAACAAAACAATTTAATTTATTGCTTTGATTCAACCCTTCAAAATGATTTTATTTATTTATTCATTATTATTTAATGACTTTTTTCATCCAATTTTAATAATGAAAAATATAAATAGTTATCAAAACGTTAATGCATTATTACTATTTAGGGTTCATGGTTAATATTCATTTTTTTTTTTTTTTTTTTTTTTAACCACATACACATGGACAGAGACACACGAACACACAAATATATTGCTCCTAAAAACCTACTCACTAATGGGTATGTAAACAACTAGAAAACAGCTAGAAAACTCAAAATGCTATGAATGTTCCAATATCTGTGGTACTATGAATGCAATGAATGTTTCAATATCTGTGGTGACTGACATAAGGAACAAGCTGAATGTTCTTTCTGACAGTTGGTCCAGAAGTTGAAATAGATGAGGGATGGATGAGGCAATGTATGGCATTAAAATCCTTGCTAGAACTGTATACCTATCACTGAAGAGAGTACATTTTTTGACTGAGTGGGTATTTCTGCAGGGCCATACAATTATAAAGTATGCTTATACTTTCTATAATACATTAAATATACTGTAACTCCACAGCAGATAAGCCAAAAAAATATATAAAAAACAAATATATTATTTGTTATCCATCACCTTCATATTGCCTCATTAACGCTTATTTTTAGAATATTTATGTACGAGCGCAATTGCTTTGTTGGAATATAGCTGTGCATTCAGTAATCAGAAACAAAGCTGTATTCTATATTTTAGTCTATGCAAGATTGATAATCTAAGCATGTCTTTTTTTGGACTTATATACATGATATGGGCAAAAGTTTGTAGATGCATGACCATTACACCCAAGGAGTACCTCCCCAAGGTGTTGCACCAAAGTTGAGAGCAAATAATTGTCTAGAATGTCTGTATACTGTCCGTATGCTGAAAATGATAATTTCCCTTCACTGGAGTTAAGAGGTTCAAACCTCTTCTAGCGAACACCCTGACCTTAACTTCACTTAACATCACTGAGAGGAACTGAAACACTGACTGCACCCCAGACCTCCTCACCTAATACCACTGCCTGATCTCACTACTCTATGCTCTTGTACATAAGTCATCACAAATCACCACAGCCATGCTCCAACATCTATTGGAAAGGATTAACATTATTATAAGAGCAAAAGACTCAATCTGAAATGGGATGCTCATACTGCATGTGGGTGTGAAGATGGGGTGTCCATAGCACTAATTACTGTACACTTAAGGTCAATTATAAGTTAGGCTGTATTTATTTGTCCTGTAACTTTAGCTGTATTTTAGGCTGCATTCTGAGATGTCTCAAGTTCTTATTTGAGAAATATTATTGCTCTGTATGTTGCTACTGGGTGCTTGAATTTCCTATAAAGTATCTATCTATCTATCTATCTATCTATCTATCTATCTATCTATCTATCTATCTATCTATCTATCTATCTATCTAGTCTTAAACAATGGCAATATTTGTGCTGGAAATATTACAGGTATTGAATTACACATTATTAAGTACATTTACTTTTTCCTCCATTCGGATTATTCCAATGATTTACAAATGCAGTATGTTTTCTACTAGAAACATCCATGTATTTTTTTCTTGTCTTGACAACTGCCTTTATACTAACAAATGCAGGGATAGAAAATACGGACTGAATTTTTTTAACTCGATATAATGAAACACAAAGCCAAGAGACAATTTAAAAATAATATCTAAAACAGATGACTATGATTACATACTACAAGAAAACATGTCAAGCCTGGAAATAAACTTCTAAGAGGAATCTAGTATATTGGCAGTTAGTTGCTACAAGAATGATCTTAGTTGTAATTAAAACATTAATCACTGCAATTGTGGTCTAATTAAACAATACGGCTTTGTACCTTTATTATTCCGGAGCTTATAAAATAGCAAGTTCTCCAGCACGTTCTATTATTTTGCATTTTATTAATTTTAAATCCTACGCTGATGGTTAATTGTGCGCCCAGATTAATGGATATCCATGAGATGCTAAATCAAGGTAATGAAATTATAGGGTGTGCATGGGATTTTGGCAATTTTATAATACTTTTAATTTGTTATTCATGTCAAATTGATAAAATATCGCTAATGTTTAAGGTTAATTTGATGTCTGTCTATGTTTTAAAGGATAAACTGACCAAGCACACAAGTTTCAAGGTTCAAGGTCCTTTATTTGTGACATACACATTACATACATGTGGTGTGATATGAAATGTTTTTTTCTTAATTACTTCCCCCACGGTGCAACAACGAACAAAACCAACAATGATTTAAGAACCTATTCTCACACAAAGGAAATAGAACATAATACATATATAGTAAAATATAGTGGTCTATGGATGCATGCAATGAGGATAATATAGAATTTTATATATTGTATACAGAACTATACAGTGTGCATAAATTTCCCTATAATGTACATGTATGTATGTGAGGTTGGAATCTAATGAATCAATCTAATGAATCAATCTAATTAATCGTTTTATCCATAATAGCTATAATACTTTATTTGAAGTTCCAGGCTATAACATTACAAAATATACAGAAAAAATATAGAAGTAGATGGCGGAGGTTGGATTGAAGGCACTGTATAATCTACAAAAACGTACATTGAGGCACTTGGCATTTAAATATAAATCACTGAAATTAGCTGTCGTATATAATCTAGTGGACTGAGTGTAGGATAGGAATGACAGCGGCATTGTCTCCTGTGCATGAACTGCAGTGAAGGTAATTACTTCACAAGTAGAACATCTCAGACTACATTGGCGTAGACCACACATGATGTACCATGTGATTAATGATTGGTTTTTCGTTCCAGTCAAAGCGGCTTCTGTTGCTGAGGTAATAAGCTACCCTCAGCCTGGGTCTACAGTAATGAGTAGAAAACGTGTGGGTGTGCTTTCTCTCTCTCATCACCAGTGAGTTCATGCTTAATTGTATAACACACTGATCTTTTTATAACTGAAATTAGCAAAGTGAGCATTCTGTGTACACAGAGTTAAACAGCCTGTAGTCTACCAGACAACTACTGTATGCATTGTTGTTGTTGCTGTGGGTGGATCTGTTTTCATCAAACTAGGGGTTTAACTCTAGCGTTTCAGTAACATTAGAAAGCATTATACTGTGGATTCTGTATTATTTCCATGTCCTTATTCCTGAATGTCAAGGAAATGCCAAGCAACTTTATTGCGGCCTTTAACACTTCTTCTCACTCTCTGCTTAATAATCGCATTTGGACTACGGGTTTCGGAGATGGAAACAATTTAAAACTCATTAAAAACTTAAATAGCACAAAGCTGGTTGTGTTGACTGGACTCCAACGCTTCTTATTTCATGAAACATGATAGCGCTAAACCTCGCTCCATGCACACGATCGGATAAATTTGGATTGGATTACCTGCAGTTAAATGATTACTGTTCATTTAATATGGTTCAGTTAATATAAACAGTTTAATTAGAATAGATTTATTCAGACTAGTAGAAATATTTGCAGGTAAACAATTGCCAATAGGATCAGAAAGTTCTTTATTGAAACTTCTCGAACTTTATAAGCTGGTTAACATTAACAATGTTAAAATTAACATTTCAGATCTTTCAGTGTTGAGTAGGCCTTTTTTTTTTTTTTTTTACACAAACATGTTAAAATATAAGTCTAATATTAATATTTTACTCTTGTAGTATATTAATCTTTGTATAATATTATTTTTTTTGTATTATGTTTCCTATGTTCTGTAAAGCTGCTTTTAGACAAAAGCGCTATACAAATAAATTTGAATTGAGTTAATAGAATTTTATACTGTATTTTTACACTGTATTTTGTACTGTATTTTTTACACTATGTTTTGTAATGTATTTTCTACACTGTATTGTGTACTGTATTTTTACATTGTATTTTGTACTGTTTTTTTTTTTTACACTGTATTTTTTTCAAAACCTCATTTACACGTATAGATCAAAAAATCAAGGCTAAATGTCAGAATTATAAATAAATTAGAATTAAAATATAAATTAGCATAAAGGTGGCTGTTATTGATTTGCATAGACATTTGTGCTTAAATATAGGTAAGTTGTTGAACTACTGATTGAAAGATTGCGAATTTACAGTAAATCCAACGCCTTCCAAAATCCGAATTCTGGCCCTTGAGAAGTCCTTTTAACTGCTCAGTTGTTTAAAAAAAATAATAAATAAATAAATAAATTAAGTTATTGTCTCTGTGGATATCTCTCTGAATAAAGCTGTATACCAAAAGCTATAAATATAATAAAAAATCACAAAGTGTAATATTACAAAGCATTTAATTAGCCTTGCAGTGAAACCTCTCAAGCTGCTATATGTAAGAGATTTATTGCTTGTTAAATTAAAGACAACAAATGTATTTTTTATGACAATATGTTTTTTCACCTATTGAAAAATGTCACATTCAGTGCACAGAGCAGTTAAATGTCAGCAGTTATTGGTTTTAATTTTTTTTTTTGTTGTTATCTGTTTGTACGTAGAATACCGCAATGTAGAGCTCCGCAATGTATTTCTATATTGTGTTCTCTCTGAAAATGTGAAACATAAATCAAAGTGTGGCTAGTTGAATCTGGATCCTCTTTATTTTACATTGGACAGAAATGCACGCATTCTTCTACACTGAAGACAGATTATATCCAGGAGCTATATCATTCTGAATAAAATAAAATCACCACCCACTCCCGCTCTGTAAAAGACCAAATATGACAGCCATGGAAATATCACTTTTGCATTTGGTTTAAGTCTTAAACCTGATTATTCTCAATGTGCAGCCTTTGTTCAAGCCACGAAACAAAGATTTGGTATTTCTAAAGGTAGGGGATCACTACTGAAACAGACACTGGACTGGATAATTTGATTTGGCATGTCTTTATGAGATCTGGCCAACTGAGTCACGTACATTCACATAATATAATCCGTGATAATTGCAGAATTCGTTGGGTCTGTGCATTTCAACAGGGCTAATATGATTAGCTAAATACTCTACGCTAAATACGCAAGATTTATTTAGAGCAGGACAGCCCTTTTTATTTATTTATTTATTCATTTATTTATTTTGTCCAAGCTTTTCGGAAGCCGTGGGATTTCATATATTTGTAGGTTTGCCTGTATCTGACTCACAGATTACAAACCATCACACCAGGCTGTTCTATGTTATTTCTAGCACTGTGCGGTTGGGTGGGGGGTGTTGGTGGGGGCTTGTTAAAGTAAGTGAATATAAAAGCTGAGTAAATTCTGCTTAAAAGCTTAGAAAAGCTGACATTTCACACCAGCCCTGTGAGTCAGGATGACAGAAACCTAAATATAGGCGTGTGGGTTACACAGGTCCTGCATTTAGATTATATTCATGCCTCTCACACCTTTCTGACTAGCCTAGAAGACAAAACACAGCAGATAGATGAAGCTGTACAATGAAGCAAACTGTTGAGAATTCAGAATCACTCTGGATCTTCCGGCATTCATGTTTCCAAATGAAAATCTGTGAAAAAAAAAAGAATGATAATTGCATGTGATTGCGGAGAAAAGAGTAATTGTGTGTTGAGCAGCTGCGTGTCTCTCCGCAGTTCTCTTCAGTCCTAATTGCTGTTTGTTTTCCCAGCAGACACAGACGCCTGCACCCGCAAACTACCAGCCATTGTTCACCTCATTTAGGATGACAGCAGCAGGTTAAATCTAAACACTTCAACAGTGCAAGCTTTGTTTCAGTCTAAATTGGACGTTTGTGAAAAGTTGTCATGGAGATAAGTAACGGTTAATAAAAGCTCTTGTCTGTGTGTTTTGTAACACTATAATTTTGTTCAGGAAACATTTAGAATAATAATCGCTCGATGTTGTACTAACTGCATTTTCGATTGCTTATGCATTCCGTCTGTTACGTGGCGAAGAAGACTGAAGAATTAGGGCTACATAGATTAGTGATTAGTACGTTTACATCTAGAGTTAGGGGTTTGATTCCTGCCTCTACCCTCTGTGTGCCTTTCTGGGCTTTCCTCCTCTGTGGGTTGTCCGGTTTTCTCCCCAGTTCAAAGATAGATGTTGTAGTATGATTAGCTGATTGTGTAAATTGGTGTGTCACTGTGTTTTTAATGTAATTGGTTGGAACCTCATCTAGGGTACCACTCTTTGTGCCCTGAGTCCCGTGGGATAGACTCCAGGCTCCCTGTACAGGATAAACAGGGCAGAGAATGGATGGAGGTAAAGTTAAGATTTAATGTCGTGGAACAATCGAGAGACAAGTTTGTTCCTTTTATCGCTTCTGTTATAGCTGTGATAAACAGTCATTACCTCTCTCTCTCTCTCTCTCTCTCTCTCTCTCTCTCTCTCTCTCCCCCTCTCTGTCTCTCTGTCTCTCTCTCTTTCTCTCTCTGTTTTAAAAAACACAGATAAACTAGAACATATAAATTCCTCTGTCCTGAAGCGTGTTCTTTGCCGCTAAACTTTGCAAAGCATTTACAACCAAGACTCCCATAAATGTTAAAAAAAAAAAACAGATCTTTAAAGAATGTCACCTCTTCACATTAAAGAATATATCTGTTTATCATACGTGAGTTTAGATTTTGTAATGCATATTTAAAAAAAAATAGACTTTTTTTTTCAACTTCAATTATATAGAAATTAACTCCTTCTTTTTTCACCAATCCTATTTGTGGCACCATTAATTCCTTTTTACCCCCTAATACCTTATTGTTAATGAGCAGAGTGGAGCAGAATTGACATTTTGCGTTGTGTTTTGAACATTATAAGCTGCATGTTTATTCTTATCTTCTTAACTATAAGACAAATTAAAAGAAAATTAAAAGTTGGTGAGGAAAAGATTTTCTCCAGTTGTTTTGTGGATATTTTACAAAATTAAATAGAACCCTAAACATAAATATTACATGAAAATGTATTCATTCATTCATTAATTTTCTACCGCTTATCCGAACTATCTCGGGTCACGGGGAACCTGTGCCTATCTCAGGCATCATCGGGCATCAAGGCAGGATACACCCTGGACGGAGTGCCAACCCATCGCAGGGCACACACACTCTCATTCACTCACACACTCACACACTACGGACAATTTTCCAGAGATGCCAATCAACCTACCATGCATGTCTTTGGACCGGGGGAGGAAACCGGAGTAATGAATGAAAATGTAGATTTTTTATTATTATTATTATTATTATTATTATTATTATTATTATTATTATTATTATTATTATTAAGCCTTGACAATATTTACCAATAATGATTTGGTAAAAGAAGAATAAAACAAAACTTCACACCACACACTCTTATAAATATGAATTAATAATTCTCAAGTAAATCTTTATCTTGTTTATTAGCGGACTACATAATTACATTTTATATTTAAATGAGCTTCCTGCCACTGTGTGAGGGTTTAAGCTAATTTCTTGCCTTTCCCCATCCATTTCTGACCCACTGACCCCAGACCAAGATGCATCCCAAATGGACCTTAGATGGCGTTTGATTGAACACATTAGCTGTAAAAGCAATTATGCACACATTTCCGTGACCGTCTGTTTCAGGTCGATGGACAGGAATTAAGAAATGAGTTTGATGTCTTCCTTTTTTTCTTATCCATATGGACTACTGCGAGTAAAAGCCAGTAAAGTCGGCTGTGTTCACTTCCGTAACTAAATTGCGGTCTAATAGCATGGAGCGAAAAGAATTAGTCTCATTACAGATGCCAGAATGACTACAAAAACTACTTGTGCAGAGGAAATGAGCATATAATCTTTATTTTTTCAAAATTTAAAACATTTATCAAGAAATTATCAAGAAATCCCATGCAACCTGAGATATGCATTGCGTCAGTTGTTTTTCCAGAAATTTCTGGGTGAAAAGGGGAAAAAAAATTGGATCTCTGTTTAAGTATTTATTTTCTCTTTGGGTGCAGGGTTGTCATTAATAGAACAGAGAGGATCAAGAGAAAATAAAAGAGATTAAAGGCAGGTATAAAGACATATAGAAGGATACTGTATATGTTATTGGAAAACATGCCATTCTGTGCAACATAATACAGTAGGGGTTATTTTATAAGGCTTAGATTATGTGACGTGTTTTTCATACAAGTCTCTTTGCATGATCTATTACCATAGAAGCAATAACATATTAGAACGAGTGCAGTAATATAATTCATTCTTTACAGCTTGAACTACTGTCTGTTCTCGTAATGTTATATTAAATAAATCCTTTTGAAACCCCCAAAACTCAAGCATATAAATCGTTTTATATCTGGAATGTTCATATGAACCCATGCAGAATGCAAAATGCCCTTTTGCACAAATTTTATTCTGATTCCCTTGCTTTTCAATATTTTCAATACATAAAAATAAAATAAAAATATATTGCATTTTATATCTAAGTTTCTATGGGTTTTTTTTCTTTTCTTTTCTTTTAACTATTGATTACTTGTAAAATATCAGTGTAAACTCTAGTGACAGAGACAGAAATTACAGTATATCTGGTGCTTTTCGGAAAAAAAATGATATATATATAATATATAATATATATTATATATATATATATATATATAATATTAATCTGTGAGCCAGACTTATTTGAAAATGACACTGTGATGAAATGTTGGAATGAGAGACATTTATCTCGGCAAATATTTTTAATTGCAGCTCCTGATAATGAATTCACTTAAACTCTGTCCTTTCTTCAAGTCTTCTCTAACGCACGTTTTTTTTTTTTTTTTTTTTTTTTTTTTTTTTTTTTTATTTATGCAGGGTCAGACCTTCAGCTCAGTGGATTACACAGACCACACCAACAACACAAAGCAGACACTGGCATTGGGAGGTCTTTCGGCGCCTCCCTGTTCGGGGTCACCACAGCGGATCATGTAGTCTGCATATTATATTTGCAACTGGTTTTACGCCTGATACCCTTCTTGATGCAACTCTCTCATTATACCAGGGCTTGGAACTGGCACTGAGAGTTAACTCCTCACACAAAAAGCAGACTAATTTGTAAATTATATGTTTTCCAGCAGCTAATGTGCACCCTCATTCCCTTTCCTCCATTTCCTGTTCATGTGTGATCTGAGGTGACAAATTAGAAAAAGTAGTTGTTCATTCATTCATTCATTTATCCTGCATTCCTTTTATTCTCTTCATTTTATCTTCAGCCTAGAACCTAGAATGCTACAGTATAGGATATTTGCCGACGTACAAATTCACATATATTACTCAGTTATGTATAGAAAGAAGACATTCTAGCTATAAAAAGTCAGCATTAATCTAGGACATAAAGAGGGACGCTTGACTTTCACAAAGACACTGAGACTGGAGATTTCTATATAACAATACTTTTTTTTTATCTTAGATTATGCGTCTGTTTTATACATCCCTATGTATGATATGAATCAACACCTCCTGACCAAACGAGAATTAAGAATTCAACAGCACTGAGCTATAAACACTGTAACCGAGGATATTAAAACTAATGAACCACTATAGCAACGATTGTAATGAACTGTAAGTTTAATTAAAGCAAGTCTTTAAATTCCTCTATAACTTGATGTTTTCCTGTGTGCTGTAACTGCAGATAGAAGCGGCTTTGGTTTTCTTGGATTTTTCTATCGTCACCTTGACAAAATCACTCTTTCTGTACTTACACGAAGCAAGAACACAGTTTCAAATGGCGATGAAGGAAACTCTAGTAAAAAACATACATCACAGATGGATTATTCAACAGTGCACCAGTGAATAATCTTCACACTGAGCAGATTTTACAGCTACGTTCATAACAAAGAACTGTCAGAATAAGCAGGATTATCAGTTATCTGTCTGGTACATATGTTATAAAGATCTCTAAATCTCTCTGAGCTGCCAACTGGCACCTCAAGTGAGCATCAATCCCCCCTTTTTTCAAAGAAAAAAATGTTTTAAATGGTCTGTCTATAACAATGTTTTGATCAATTTTTCAAATGTGTCATTTTAAAAAAGGAATATTTGAATGAACGCTCCCAGGAGTCCTTGCTGCCAGACAGAAAGTGAGCTCGTGTTTATGCAATATATGTAATAGGATTTTTTTTTTAAAAATAACTCTAGTTCAATGGGTCTAAAAGTGGGGTTTAAGTGAGAACTGGTCTAGTTTAATTGGCTTTTTGGGATATTATATGCAACAGATGCATAATGATTTCATTTTGGGGAAATATACTTAAATAACAATGCATAAAGATTTCAGACTATGAGAAATATCTCACTTAAATCTCACTTTGTGACCCCACTTTGTCTGGCAGCAAGGACTCCTGGGAGTGATCACTCAAACACTCCTTTTTTTTTAAAATGAATCGTTTGAAAATGAATATTGTTTAGATGTAGCAGATTTTTTTTTAATTTACCATTAAAAAAGAATAAAAATTAAAACCCAGTTGTATTTGTCCTAATTACTTTTGGATTAAAAGGATAAAGCACAATGGATCACTTAAAAAACTCTGAATTATTCTGTCCTTTCTCCTCAAAAAACACTCATTCACTCAAGCATAGCAGTCATATGACTACAAGGTGACAAAGACAGAAAGCAATACCACTGCACTGAGATGTGGGCTTATTTCAGCCCCTATTAATAATTAAAACCTCTCTAAACCTCTAGCACTCAAACTCAGACTAACACTAAAGCATAAAACATGAATAATTGGACACAGCAATTATATTTGAAAAAAATATATATATAAATCTAATTGATGAATGATATATGAAGCTTCTAGAAAACCTGCTTTAAATCATGAGGATCAACAGTATATTATAAGCATGTTATGATGTATTAGTCCAGGGTCAGATGGGTAATGTGAGTAGAAGCATCTGTTGGCTTTTCATATTTCTGCTCTATTAAACCCCAAGACCAGCCTTGATTGAACTGTTAAATAAAGCGTGTACCGTTCTTTCCCTGACTTGAGTTGAGATGTCTGGGTAAATGACCTTTTCCAGTCCAACGGTGGGGATCATTGGACTCATTGCTGGTGACTAGTCTTTACTGATGCCATACAGTATTCCTACCAATCTGAACACACTTTCCAGTACTTTTCCAAGAATTTCCCAGTCCCAGTTGAACCATGTGACATATATGGCGGTGATAAAATTTTCAATTTATCAACAGCTTCACATAAAAAGTCATTAGGGCTTTTCAGTGCATTATATCATGAGGTCTTGTTAATGAAATAATAAAAGTGATTTGAAGAAAACTATTAAACACACACAAACACACTTATAAGCAAAGGGAAAAATTTATACAGTACATAATTAAAATTCTTTGTTATGTGTTTCAAGTCTTTAATGCTTTACGGTGTTTATTGTGTTTCAAGTAAATGAGAAACAGAAATGTTCTTTCAGAAAGCTTTCTGTAAAAAAAATAAATAAATAAATAAAAAATAAATAAAAAAACCAGAAGGAAAAAAATAAAAAAAATAAATAAAAAAGAATTATAGCTTAATAAAATTAAGAATTTTTCTTCCTACCATTAGTGGAATCCAAAATAATCCATTTTACAGCAAATAATCTGATGAAACCTTATATTTCTATCATGTTATCTTAGAAAGATAAAGAGCTTAGCCTTGCTAGCCTACTGATCCAACCATCCCAGACTTCCAACATAAATTTGGAAGTTAACTTAAACGGCTTTGTAGCAGCTGTTAAATCTTTGTATGTGGATCAGAAAAGGGTGTAAGTTCAAACCCCAGCACCACCTAAAGTGTCACTGTTGGATGCTTGAGAAAGTATCCTAACCCTCAAACTGTCACATTCGCAGCAATGTTATATTCATAGTACCTTGATATTAGTATGGTGAGACGGTCTTGTCTCTTGCGGTAGAGAAGATGTCTGTGGAATTTGAAAGTACTTCTACTGAGAAGCATATGACTTTGAGATTTGAGATTAAAGGGTAACTGAAGTCAGCTATAGATTAGTTTGTCTATTCGCTCAGTGTTTCAAATGACTAGATCTATGTAACTGAAACAAAATCAGAAAAAAAAAAGAAAAAAAAAACACTACAATTGCTCTAGAGGTGAAAAGAGTACAAACATATTGACTTGCATGAAAGTGCTGCTACTGTAGTAACAATTCACTTGAAAAGAAGTAAAAGTAGTGATCGAGAAGTCATCTAATGAAAATGACTTGAGCAAAATATTTACAAATGTATTTTCTTATCGCCAAAAATGATTATTATATTGATAGAATACTGTATACATTCGATTCAATTAAATTTATTTCTATAGCACTTTTAACAATTGTTTCAAAGCAGCTTTACAGATGCATGGAAACAATAAAAATTGTAAAGTATAAAATTAGAATACTATTTTATTTCTAACACTTTTCCGTAATGATCAAGCCTGAGGTAATGGTGGCAAGGAAGAAAAACTCCCTGAGATGATGGAAGAAACCTTGAGAGGAACCAGATTCAGAAGGGAACCTCACCCTCAGTTGGGTGACACTGGATAGGAAATAACGTAAATGGAAATAATGTTTTTTCCAATAAAGAGAAGTAACATTAGCAATATTCCTATTCCTTGCAAACATAGCCAACATTTGTTAGCCTTGTTCAAAGTATTGCATGCTCTTTAAACAAACAAACAAACAAACAAAAAAAACAGCAATAGAAATCTCAAATAAATCTGTTTTATTGATTTATTTACTCAGTAACACACATGTCAAAGAAAAAGCCTCAGATTCAACCAGGAAGATCAGATCTGGCAGCTAGCTCAAACAGCTAGCTCAAACAGCTAGCTCAAACAGCTAGCCCAAACAGCTAGCCCAGACAGCTAGCCCAAACAGCTAGCCAAAACAGCTAGCTAATGTTTTATATGTATGTTTCTGTAAGGTTGGAGGTGTGAAATGATGATCTCTTTAAAACCTGGCATCATTTTCAGATCATTAGCATTCTGATTACACTGAAGGATTAAAAACAGTGACTGAATCTATTTGCTGCTGCTGACTAGCATTTACAGTTTGAAGTGTAGTCTCTCCTCAGGAAACTTCTATTTGTTAAACTGATTTAAAACACACATTTTAATTGTAATTTTTACGTGTATGAAACATTAAACTTAAATATATTTGTTGGGAATATATTGTAGTAATAAAATTAATTCAACTCCAAAAATTCAAAATTAAAATGAATTCTACTCAGAAATATACTGCTAGAGTGATTTCTGTACTCATATTTTGTCATGATATGCCAGATGTAACTGTCAGATGTAAGAGATGTAATGTCTCCATATCAGTTTTTATTATTTTTTTTTTATTAATTAATTTATTTATTTGTTTATTTTTGGTGAGCTGTTAAGGCATCACAATTCTGCATAATCCTTGCATTTAAGCATTGGTTGCAATTTCCATATCAGAGGAAGCTTCCAATCATTCTTTCACTTCACATTCAGTCACATGGAAGATACAGCTTAGATCTTCACTTGGTTCAAATTAACGTAATTCGTTCCAGTATCTCTTGCCAAGACGTCATCCTTTATTGTTTTCATTCATGCTCTAGGAGCAAGTAGGCAGTGAAATGAGCCTGATCGCTGCTTAAATTTTAATCACAGTGAACTGACTGAGGAGTGGTGATGCAACCAAAAGTCTGATGTAACATCAATCTTGACATGAAAAATAGAAGGATCTGTTTCTGTTTTTCTGAGACATTATAAATATATATATATATATATATATATATATATATATATATATATATATTGTTTTCTAAGTTGTATCTGTTATTATATGCATTTAAGTTCAAATTTATGCTTGCATGTTCAGAGTAGCCTTGCTAATATTACTAGCATGAGGTGTTTCTTGAGTGGAATTGTTCAAGAAAAGTAACTTACTTATAAGTAAGCTAATCGAATTAAACTTTACCAGTAAACATTATATTAATGTAAACTGGACTATAGACTATACAGAAAAGGTGTATTGGGAAATCTTTATAATATGTTCTACGAAAAAGCTTTAAAGGAGCATTAAAATTCTAAACGTATTTGATGAAGCAACTGGGAAACATTAGATGGAAAAATTAAATATGCATTTCAGACAGTTTGAACTGTTCAATCTGTTTCACTTTTACACATACATTCACTTTTAAATAGGATCTTGGCTTCTTTCATGATAGACATTAAGTGTTCTCATTATAGCAGTGCATTTAAATTCTGTTTATTGTCAATCAAAGCATATTATTGGTCGCAAAATGCATCCAAAATGTCAAAGATTGAGTGGGGTTTGGAGGACAGACAGACAGACAGACAGTATGGGGGCATACAGAGACACACAGACAGAGGGAAAAAGGCAGACAGAGAGAGACAGACAGACACACAGAAAGACAGAATGAAGGAGGAGACAGACAGACAGACAGACAAGAAAGAGAAAGAGAGAGGCAGAGACATACAGAGAGAAAGAGGGGGGGGGAGCGAAAGACAGATAGACAGACATCCAGAGTGAAAGGGGGGGAGAAAGGGTGAGAGAGAGAGAGAGAGAGAGAGAGAGAGAGAGAGAGAGAGAGAGAGAGAGAGAGAAAATTGGGGGAAGGGGGAGAGAGAGAGAGAGAGAGAAAGAGAGAGAGAGAGAGAGAGAAAGAGAGAGAGAGAGAGAGAGAGAGAGAGAGATGATTACAGATCTTTCTGTCAGCATTCTTGTAGATGCTTTTAAAGCTAAGATGTTCATCATGGTTACATAAGCCACTTTTCCATTTCCTTAATTCACTACAGTGGTGATAATGGTAATAGAAAACTTTTTTTTTTTAATGTACTGTAACTGACAGTTTTATGTGCTGCATCTATTTGCATGGAAGAGGTGGTTTTAGTCACCTTTAGTCTGACTAATGGAAAAATACATCAAGCAAATGTAAGCGCTGGCGTTTGTGTTGATGGCAGTTACTTCTTCTGTTCGTTTACAGTCAGAGGATGAAGTTGCAAATAAACTTGCTGCTTTGAATACAAATGAAGCAAAACCGGGTTCATTAACTGGTGCACTACAGTCCAAATACGGCTTTGAGTCAAAAGTGGAGCAGCTCAGAGAAACAAAACATAACTTAACCACTTCGTATCATCTTATTTATAGCTATGAACTAATTGTTAATGATCACACATTAAAAGGTAACTGTCGCAATTCATTTGCTTGGTTGCTTATCTGGACCTTTCTAAATTAGACATTTTTAATTCCTGAACCTGAAAAAAGCCCTGAGGTAAAACTGTGATTTTCTATTATCTCTTTACATAATTTTGCAAGAACAGTATTGTGAATCAAATGAGGCTACACTATCATTATCAGTTAGGCAGAAGGACAAATAATCACGTCAAATATTCTACGTAATCTTCTTGTAAAACACAAAAATAAATAGGATTAAATGTTAGCGTTTAGAGATTCTGGTGCTAATTTTTTTGGTGGTGATGTAATTTCCTTATATTCCGTGAGAGGGTGTTTGCAGCGCTGATGTCACAGGTGGACATTGTGGAAAGGTTTTCTTCACAAGTTTTTTCTCGCCAAAGTCACCTCTTTTTTTATTATCAATATCTGAAATTTAGACAGTTCTGTAAAACGGTTTTGTGATAATGGACACTTTGTTAAAAGTGCAGATACATTTGAATTTCCGTTGCTAGAAAGGTTTGGTTAGAAATGACATTTATATATGGAAAAAAACAACTCTCTTAAACATGTCATAAACATCATATTTTGCTGTTAATTCTGCAAAACAGAAGCTCACTTAAAATCATTTTAATAAGCAACCCAGTGTAGATGTTGGACTAAAACAATGACTGAGAATCACAGAACTTTCACAGAATTACAATTCGGCATTGTTTCAATAGAAACTCCACTTAGCTAGTTAGCAGTCTACTAGTTAGCACATGATGGTGTTGGTAGTATTAGCATGAAAGTTGATTTGTTTGAGCAGAACGGATAGATGATGACACGAGAGTCCTGGACAAACAGGAAAACTAAAGCATTACTGCATTGATCTCTTTAAGTTAAAAGTTAAATCCCACTGGCTTCGCTAACAGCAGGTAGTCTAGTTGGATTGTACATCAACTCAGACTTTCATTAAAAAAGATGCATTGATCAAATATGCAGGATGTTACAGTGTGGATTTATTTATTTATTTATTTATTTAAATTAATAAAATGTATTTTTATAATTTAATTTACAATTGGGGGGCACGGTGGCTTAGTGGTTAGCACGTTCGCCACGTGGGGGTTCTATTCCTGCCTCCGCCTTGTGTGTGTGGAGTTTGCATGTTCTCCCCGTGCCTCGGGGGTTTCCTCCGGGTACTCCGGTTTCCTCCCCCGGTCCAAAGACATGCATGGTAGGTTGATCTCTGGAAAATTGTCCGTTGTGTGTGATTGCGTAAGTGAATGAGAGTGTGTGTGTTTGTGCCCTGTGATGGGTTGGCACTCCGTCCAGGGTGTATCCTGCCCTGAAGCCCGATGACGCCTGAGAAAGGCACAGGCTCCCCCGAGGTAGTTTGGGTAAGCGGTAGAAAATGAGTGATTGAGAGAATTTACAATTTGCAATAACTCCAATTATATTCTTCGTACTCATTCCATTATGATTTCTACAGATTATGCATGAGGTCAGGTTGAATTTATGCTTTTAAAGGACAGAGTTTATGGAGATGGCAAGGGAGACGTGGTTAATTCACTTTATCTTTTTTCTGCTCATTGCTATATATTATTAAACCTTTAACAATATATAATCAATACCTACAGGGTGTACATACTTTATAATGCATGAGATTAAATCACAGTGTGATCAAGTCAAGTCAAGCCAAATCAAGCCAAGTTAAAAACCTTCTATTTGGCATTTTCAACCGTATACAGCTGACGCAGTACAGAATAAAATGAAACAACGTTTACCCAGGAGCATGCTACATAAACCAACATAGAGCTACATAAGAACTTAAAGTAAGTTGTCCTAGCCACATAAAGTGCATCATGTGCAGCCTAGTGCAAACTGTGCGAGACAAAAGAAATAGGACAAATACACAAAATAGCGTCAACCAGTGTGCGTTCGGTATATTATACAGTACATTGTGCAAAAATCGAGGATTCTGAAGAAAGATTCTGAAGAAAGATATTCTGTTTAATAGCAGCAGTTGAATGAGGAATTGAAATGTAATGTGCAAAACAGGGAAACACAAAACACACAGAGAAACAGAAACAAAAGCAAGCCCCTCCTATAGAGGCCTTCCAATGTCTGTGTGGGTGTTTGTGTGTACTATTTTGTTCACTGAGCCTTATTTTCTTCAGTCATCTCATTACTTGCTTCATTACACAGCAAGCTTTACCCACTGCAGGTTTATTTAAGATCACTAAGTAAATGGGGAAAAGTGCACGTTTATTGTTATTTAGAAAACAGGAAGTGATTCTCACCTAATTTGGCTGCAAACCTGCAAGTGTAAATGGACAGATTGCAATTTTAATCAATTTAAAACTATTATAGCGTTCCTGTTTTTATGCCTCGGTATAAAAAGTGCAGTCGGCAAAACGTGTTGATGCTGAGCAAGATTACATCGCTAATGTTTAAATATGTGAGAATATAAAGAGAGGTTCACTTGCTTTCTAGTCAACATTGTAAACATGCAGAATAATAACTTTTTCTTTCAGTAAGCTCTTATGTGCGATAGGTTCGGGTTTGAGCATGATAGCATCATTAGCGTCCAATTAGCTTGTTAAAAGCCAAGTTATAACTTAAGAACTTGAGACTTATAATAGCTTAGCAAGCGAGCCATTTGTTTTTCTGTTTAATTTAAAAAAATATATAAATAAATAAAATCTATGCACAAATTAAATGCAGAAAATGCAGAGTGTTTTTTTGTAAGTAGTTTTTTAAAGATATAATTTTACTTTTCACCTAATTAAGCAAATCTAAAACACTGGATCTTAATGGATAAAAACAGGAAATCGTGGGTGAACTGTGTGAGTGAGTGAGTGAGTGAGTGAGTGAGTGAGTGAGTGAGTGAGTGAGTGAGTGAGTGAGTGAGTGAGTGAGTGATTAAGTGAATTGTATAAGCAACACTCAAGACAGCACTTCCGTTTCCCGAGTGACAACGATGTTCACTCTATTTATACAAACACTTACAAGGCCTCTTGTAGTAAGCTGCGATGCCAGACTAGAAGCTTTATCCTACATAAACTGCCATGAAGATAAGAATATACCTATTCATAGAAATTAAAATCTTAGCTAAACCAAGCCATACACAATTACTAGATACTAGACACACAGTCCAACAACATGCAACATTAAAATAGCCAACAATAAAAAGACCCCTAAATTGAATGTGAATGTGTCTTATGGTTGGGTTGATACACCATCCAGGGTGTCCTCCAACTCGTGCCCATCCAGTCCCCTGGGATAGGCTCTGAGTTCCCTATGACCAGGATACACAGTTCAAAATATGAATGGATGGACAGATGGACAGAAGGAAGGAAGGACGGACAGATAGAAAGATGGGTGAACGGCGGGAATAACGGATGGGAAAAATACTCCTTATTTCTTAGATTTAACGGTTCTAAAGGTTTAACGTCTAATATGGTTCCACACAGCTAATTTCTGTCTCTGAATATTTAATAAACCTGGTTGAATTTGAGCTGAGAAATTTAAAGCCCTGAAGTTTCTGGGTCTTTGGGGGTATTTTTATAGATAATAAACCCTCCTGATCTTACTAGATCAAGAGCAATCTTCCTTCTTGGAATATCCTTCATGCCAAGATGTTTACTTTTCATTCCTCAAACAGGCCGTTTTACTGCATGAAGAGTGCGGAAGATGTGTGGTGACAAAATGTGGCTATGGCCTCAGGTCAGAAATGTGGCCGCAGGTCAGGAATCTGCTGTGTGTCCTGATTTGGAGCAACAGGTGTTGGGATAATCCAGCATGATTGCATGATGTTTTGGCTACACACATGAACACACTCTGAAACATCTGGGCAAGAATTGCTAAGTATTGAGCTACAACATCAAGCCTGGAAATGAGCTGGCCATCAACCAACTAAAACCCGGCGCATGTAGGGTTGAATAACACTAGCACCACACGCCCCAATTGTTCAGGCAGGGCTGATATAATAAGATCCCTGCTGGAGAAATAACACACAAATCAATAGCGAGTTTCCAGAGGTGTCGTTAGTAAAGAGCAGTAGATCCAACGTTGATATACCTTTCTGGAGCTAATGGATTTGAGTACACAGACTTAATGAGAACTGAAGTTGCAGGTGGTTTTGGATCGAATCTTGCCTTTAGTATTATTGCATCTCCCGTTTTATAAACACATGGTCCCTGTTGCCATGGTGCTCCTCTGCTGGTCTTACACTGGTGTCTGGCTGAAGCAATGAGAACAAAGGGACATTTTAATGCATTTATAGCATTATTTATATTATAACATTTATACGGTCGCATAGTCAAATTCTGAACTGTGATTGGTCAGAAGGTGTTGATTAACAGCAGCATGGAGTGTAGTTCAGATGCAGTATTGTTATATAAATGGTGTTGACTTGTATGGCTAACACGGCATGTGAACAGATTCATGTAATGTTTATTTTAAGACTTAGAAAAGAGACAGTTGAGGAAGAGACTAGTTATGGATATATACGTGTATCACTCCAGTAGCAATTATTGGCATCTTGCCGATTCAAGCAAAAATGTGAACCTGTAACAAATGGCTAAGATTGGAATTAGATTTGGGCACAAAATGTATCATTGTGTCTGGAACTGTTTAAGTATTTACAGAATTACTCAAATTAATTCTGGATGCAAATAAATTCTAAATTCAATATATGTGTCTTTTTAGTGGTGACTCTTGTTGCTGTGATGTCATATGTTGTTGGACTGAGTGGGGTATTTATTGTTTTAATGTTAGGATTGATTAAATGACATCACCTATAGAATCTATATCCATCCCACACAGCTGAACGTAACCGTATACAATAACAATATACAATGTTCAACAGACAATTTGCTGAGTTCACATGCTTTTATTAAAAAATAATCAGCTGCATGGTGGTAACAAAAAATCTGCTTTACATCACAACACAATGTTGTCGACGATTCTTATCTAACCTCACCCTTCGATATGTTTAATTCCTTATGCTAAAGCATATAATACATCTTATAATGTTATGTAAAAAGCTAATGTGCAAATATAAGCCGAAAGTTCTTTAAAGGTTCTTTTTATGGTTAATGGTGTTAATGACTTAGCTCATTTATAACTTAAGAAAATTTGGACATTCCGACACCAGGCAATAGAAGAAACTATATGTGCTATATGACAATATAAATAGACTCAAAAAGATTTATGATGTCAAATGCTGATTAAATTGAAATTCACGATGTCTCACAGAACAGTGAATAGAAGAGGTGTGTTATTAATATGTAATTATAATGTTATTACTATGTAATAATGAAATCTTTGACTTTTACTGTATGTAAGTCTTGGAAAAGGATTTCTCATCTTATTCCCATACATATTTTTTTTAAGAATCTAAACCATAATTTGCAATAATCAGCCATTTCTTTTTTTTTTTTAAAGCAAAACACATTCTCCACATGAAATAGGGGTCCTCATTTTAGGCGAACGTGTTTGATGAGGGTGTGATAATGCACTCTCTTCTGCTCCAGCTCATCAAAAGCAAGTCAGCAGGAACAGAGAGAACATTTTCCATGCTGTAAGCTTAGTATTCTTCACATCTTGGTTAGTGACATGTTTATTTTGCAGCGTGAAACTCACACCCATGTTCCTGTCTGTCAGAGGAAAGACTCACACTAGTGAACGGAGAATATTGGACTATCTTCATTCTGTCAAGTCAAAAAGATTCTAATTCAATAACTTTACAAACCCTGAAATTTCACGCGTCACGTTGAAGGCTTGTGTTTAACACATCTCATCAAGAACAAATGACTTTATAATTTTGTTTACACTCCAATCCAAGTTAATTATAGGGAATGAATACAAAAAAAAAAGATTTGCATATGTCAACACACAATATGGTGCCAACGAATGAGCTTAGCGTTTGTAGCTTTTCCGTGTAGCTTTTTTTGTTTGCACAACATCACAATAAGTAAAAATAGATTTTTTTTGAAATTTCAATTCCAGTGCTATGACTATAAACATACTTTATGTAGGGAATGCAGCTTGACTGAAAATTGTTACCAAAGAAAGTTTATAAAAGATTTGTTCTTAAATCTGTGTTCAATTTCTTTCAATAACATGTCTTCAAATAAATGTCATTGTGGCTGATTTTTAAAAAACAAATATTATGTAGCGTGGCAAGATGGGACAAAGGAACAAAGTCACAAAGGCAGGAAGTTGTGGGAAAACTTTTAGTGCTCTTGATTTTTCTTTTATTTCAATTAAGTGCAAAGAGTATAAGCATGCAGGCAATGATCCAAGTTAGCACTGGAGGTGCAGGTGATGATCCAAGCTAACACTGGAGGTGCAGGTGAGTGGCAGTGCAGGTGAGCGGCAGTACAGGTGAGCGTCAGTGTGCATCAACCCGGGAGCAGTGGTATGGAGGGCTAGAGAGTTCCTCAGTCGCTTCATGCTGGATAATCTGCAGAGACAGAAGGAGGGACCGATATCCACCGTTAGACATCTGGATGCAATTCAAAAGCTCACATTTTGAAGCGCTGAGCCAGCTCCCAGAGGGTGAATAGTGAGAAGCTGCTCCTGATTGGTTCCCCCGGTTTTGGCGCGCTTTAGGCCACCCCACTTCGTATCCAATATCCAGCGGCGCTGGCTGCGGTGTTGAAATGCTGCTGTTTCTTTAAAACCGGAGGAACACCCTGGCACTTTTTTTTTTTCGTGCAATATATTCATCCAAATATATCTTGTAACTATTTTCTAACCTGCACAGATTGAACACTCAATCTCAAACTAGGTGTGATTTCCTCACAATTTACTGCTTCTACAAAAAAACACAACCCATAGGCCTTATGAGTCTGGTACAACGCACAAAATGTTCCCAATTTTCTTTCTCTGCCACATAAAAAAGACAAGAAAAAGAAAACAAGATAGCTTAAACACTCGCTATAACACTAGCAGTTTAAAAAGGTTTAAGAATGCAACAGAGGTGAGTGAACACTGATGCTAGCAAAAGCACTGATCAGTGGAGTGAAGAAACTGGAAGTGATTTTGTAAATTGATATCCTTATATTTCTTCAGAGGTTATTCATAATCGTGTTTTTCTGTAAATGGATTAAGTTCTAAATGTAGATGTAGGAAGGATGCCTTTTTAGTGAAATTGGAATTTCTCTGGGATTTTTATCTTTGAGGGAATCTAAGATGTTAGAACCTGATGGCTTTGCAAAGGAGAACCATATTTCAGGTCAGAAACATAGTTTCAAAACGAAATGTAGGAGAAAACATCAGAATTGTAAAGGATATGTAAAGGGGTTTACCAGGTCACCACACACACATATTCTGACAAAGAGCTTAGTAGTTTATACTGATGTTTGCAGTTACAGGGCAATGGCTTAAATCCAGAACCGTGTGTGTGTGTGTGTGTGTGTGTGTGTGTCACAGTGAATTACTCAACAAGGGAAAAGGTGGGAGGTGGATATTAAAGGATTTTTTATATAGGGGTGTAGTGGTGTGATAGCTTAGTTTTACTACCATAATCAAATCATTCATTTGTGTTTTAAGTTTAACAACCGGACTGAACTAGTATAAAATATGAAAGGCTTAATTTAGAATAAAGGGTAGGACAGCGATGTGATCAATCTTAATGACTTGATGATTCCATTAAAAAGCTTTTGCTTGTTGAAATTCCTGTCATTTTTTTTATGGTCTTTGTTTCAGCTCCTGAAAAACATAAAATGTTGAACAGGTAATTTTGTGTTAAGTGTTACTGCTTAATATAAAGGGTTTTATACAGTAGCACCTGTAACCCTTCCCTACTTATATTATACTAGTAAGAAGAAACATTACAGATTAAAACATAGTGGTTTTACAAGAACATCACCATTCCCATATCTTCATTAAAAGTATCTGTGCAAATTTAAGTCCTTTATAATGCACTTAAGATATATCTCTCAAAGATACACACGGGATTTTCAAGAAGAAGCTTTGAAATTTTTGTCAATGTTGATGATTTAGGGTTGCAGCATGAGCAGCTCTTTCCTCGGGATGTGACAAAACCTAGTATCTCTGAGTATGCAAGATGTCATACAGCAAATAAACCAAATAATGGATCATGAAAGATGTAGACAGGTGCTTGAAGATGAGATGAAGAAAAAGTCACCAATGCAGTGTATGTAAATCAGCTGATGAACCAGACCTTTTTATTAAGGCGTAAAGAGATTGTAGAAGAACAACCTTGAGTAAAGGATGTTGGATGAGGATGTTGAGGATGTTCAGGATGTTGAGGATGTTGAGGATGTTGGAACGATGACCAGCACTTTTCAGAATACAGCAAGTAAGTAAATCACAGTATATAACTACTCATTAAAAATGTTATGTCATTGTGTTATGTAGTTTTAAGTAACATTTCTGCATTTGATTTGAAATGCAGAATGTCTTCAATTATTACTACCTGTAAGGTTTAAACACTGATTTGTTTTAGTTTTTTTTTAACCCACATATAATAAACTGAGTTGGTCAAATTACAAGAGCATTGTGTTTAAATAGACAAATAAAGAATCCTGTTCACTTATCAGTCTTTCAACCTTTTCTAAGGCAATCGGTTCCCTAAATTCTACTGAGCCAAATAAACTTTTTAGTTAAGTACAGTATAACTAGCCTAGTTGCACACACTTATGCACCCACACCTATAGGAAAACAAGTGTACCTGACATTCACAAGTTATTCAAACTTAAAATCAGTTCAGTTGAATTCAATTTATTTCTATAGCGCTTTTAAAAATTTCACATTGTCTCAAATCAGCTTTACGTAAGTATAGAAACAGAACAAAAACATTTAAAATTGTTACCATCTATCTCTATATATTAAATGCTAAAGGGATTTTAGTAAATATAACAAGTAGATATTATGTAAACATAACTTTAAACTATTTGTTGTATATACTTACTTTTTTCAAGGCAACTGTTTCCTATGTTGATTTTCCCAAGTAAGAAAAACTTAAGACTAAACCAAATTTACAGTGTAGTAAAGTAAAGACAGAACATATGGTGACCCTTCTGCCATTAACCCTATATAATGTACTTGTTATTACCTATTTTGTGTGAGTTAATGAGCTGAACAGAAGGCTTTATTATCTTAAGCCATTATATAGTATTTTTGAAGGTGACCTGAATACTGATGAAGCATATGTGTAGGAATAACTTACTGTATCATCATGTAAATTCCCAGGAGTCTGTATAGCAAAGCTGGAAGGTGCGTGAGAGTTTGAGATGCTACGTCTCACATAATGGTGGATGTATTATGATTACGCAAAAGGATGACGAAAAATTGAAGGGTTTTAGATTTTATGTCAATCCTTATAGTATTGTGACGTGCAAATAAAGAGCGAGGGAATGTGTTATTGTGATCACTTTTTTCAAAACATATGAAGACGCTGATGATTGGCATCCAACTGATCTAACATTTACAAACCCGAAGGCAGGATGAAAGACATTTTAAACACAGCAAGAAATGTGGAAATAAATCTACTTTAAATCATCTACTAAAAAAACAACTGTACTTTAAGATTTAAAATCTAATTTTCTTTAAAGCACTTGAAATATATTTATCATTTTGCATTAATGCATGAATCCATTTAATACCTCATGCTTAAAACATCATTTTCTACGAGTCATCCATTATACATTATGAAAAATGTACATTGCAGTTGGGTCCCATAATATTAATTCAACCCTGTTAACCTGGACACATTCACGCATATGAAATCATTTAAATGTTTCATGGGAAGTCATATGTTTAACAGGAAGTTGCACAATCCAAATTATCTGGGGATCGTGAGAAGAAGATTAATTTAAACAAATTATTGACTGGTAATACATGCATGACAGTTGGTAGTTCTCCAAAGTAACTTGAAGTCAATGTTGAATACAATTGAATACATCGATTCTGGTTGACTAGGTCATGGACTATCAATACTGTATGTCTAAAAGTCTGTTGTGGAGGTAATATAGCAAGAGAAGCACACAGCAGATCAGTTAGATCAACAGAACAGTTAGATATGAATGTCAACCTTGTTGTCTAAGTAACGCATTATCTGAATCCTGAAATAGATGCAATTAAAATTCAAATTAAGTTTCATCTACATGATACAAGATAACTTTCACCCAAATAATGGAACCACTATAGTCAATATATTCAACATTTAAGATTCCGTCACTCACAATCTCAATAAGATATCTGATATATATTCAATATGAATTCATATAATCTCTTCTAGGCTGTGCAAGCTAAAAATGGCTAAATCTTAAACCTCGGAGTGCACAGAAACTGCTGACTCTTTTGTCAGTCTTATTCCTTATTATGTGATATTGTCAAACTTCACGGATCAGTGCTATTATTATGAAGAACCGTAGCCCGTGTGAGCGTAATTGCTACTTCACAACAGCCAAGAATGAAAGGGCTGATTGTTGCATGTCATTATAACTAATGCGGGATTATTATATGTGATTAAAGATGATAATGGATAACGGATCATTTGACATACATCCAAAACAATGGTGGAATAAATGAAGGCTAATGAGGCTTGAATGTCTGTGTGTTGTATGTTTTTTTTATTTATTTATTTTATTTTTTTTTTCAATTTACAGAACTACTAAACATCAGTGTTTCTAAACATCTAAACATGAATATTGGTAGCAGTAAAAAAAAAACCCACATATGATTGACATATATGAAGGAAAAAGTGGCATGGCAAAGTGGGGAAGCGCTATAGATGACTAAATGCATACAGATTACACTACATATTGTTTTTTTTTTTGTTTTGTTTTTTTTTGAGGTAAAAGGAACCCTGAGAACCTAAAAGAAGTAGAAGATGAACCCCATAAAGACGATATCTGAAGCATACAATCATTCCCCAGACCCTGACACTGTGAGGTTCAACACTACCTAGCATATAGCCATACTGTGCAGGAACATAACCAATTGTTACATGTTTGGAAACGTGTTCAGAGTTTGTTCTGACTGAATTTCTGAATATTTCTAGCATTTCAAATCTCTGTAGTCTAAATGCAGATGTCTGAGCTAACCGCATGAACAAGTCCCACGGGCTCAACTGACAGTTCGCATATGCAGCACTCTCCTTCAAATCCCAATGCCGACTTGAAACGGCTGATTATTTGGAGAGAAGTACAGATTTCAAAACTGAGATTTGCATCAAAGTTCATTCATACTTCCAGATATAATGCATTTAGCTAAAAGTAAGAGCTTTTATTACATGAAAGATTTTCTGCTCTGGATGAAGTTAAATAGGCAAAATTCGAGTAGAACGTACATTAGGAAGGATTCATTGCTCACCTAATAACGTTACAAAATGGTAATAATCAAGTCACAGTAATAGTATCGTGAATGCTTTAAGTACTCATTTGAAGTGTTGGTGAAAACTGTACACCAAAAAGTTTCTTAATGCTGATATGAGCTGAAGAAACTTTTCCCAAACTGAAATTTAATTTCCTAATTGTGCCAGAGACATTTATTAAGCAGCAATATTATGTGTAATTCCATGACTACAAGGGGCCTGGCCTTTAACATTACTATTATCATTATCACAATTAGCATTCTGGATACATCAAATGTCAAAGCTACATGCAGACAAGAACAAACAAACAAGTCTTATCGACAGAGGCATCGCTTAATGACAACAGTGTTTCCTAATGGCAGTGTCCTCTTTCAGCAGGATAAGGCATCTTGCTACAGTGCAAAAATTGCTCAGGAATAGTTTGAGGAACATGACTCGAGATAGATGGTGGTGGCTCAAGTGGCTCTGGGTTGTTTGGAGGATCGGGGTTCAAGCCTCCTCTGTTGGACCCTTGAACAAGGCCCTCAACCCTCCCTGATCCAGGGGCGCTGTATCATAGCTGTGCCTGCACTCTGACCCCAACCTCCTCAGTTAGGATACGTGAAGAAAAGAATTCTGCTGTAATGTATATGTAGCAATGCCTTGACAGGTCAGAGCTGTTTTGGTGTCAGACACAGTGTTTGGTGTCAGACACAATGCTGTTTAAATGTTATGGTTGATCCATGTACATATATACAGTAGCAAGTAATGAGATTATGTTTAAATCCCTGACTGCTATAAAATTCCCTGCTCTAAGTGAAAAAAGCATTAAGCTTCTTAAATCTGATTGATTTGTTGGTTGATTGAATGATTGATTCTTGAGATGTTCAATATGAGAAACAACTTCATAAGCAATAAACACAATCAAAGAAATTAAAATCCAAAGCATGCACTGAGTGGGATTAGTCTGCATAATGAACCAGTGATGCTGATAATGATGTTGCTAATGAGCTAAAGTTTCACTCTGCATTAGCATTGACTATGATATGTAAATCCAGAACGTACTTTGTGCTTGCTGGCCTACTAGAAATAATGTATGCAATGGGGAAGAAAATAAAGAAGGCTTTCTCACCTATTGAACATCTACAATCTATCCAGGAATTGTGAAACAATAATATTTGTTGGAAATTAATTGAAAAGAAGAGCTATCAAATAGCACAAATTTAATATGACGGAGTAAGAAACTTGGAAGATTTAAGTTGGATTGAAGAATTTAAAGCATAGCAATCAAAATTACTTTGAAGAAACAAATTGCAGTCACATATATATATATATATATATATATATATATATATATATATATATATATATATATATATATATATATATTTATTTATTTATTTATTTTTCCCAATAATTATGAGATTCATCTAAATTTGAAAATATTCATTCGTGACGGATTTGAGAATGCACTGATATGTGAGCAGCGACGCCTCTTAATCTCTTAAGCTTCCAAACTCTTCCTTCAATATGCACTGACTAGTAACAAGATTTATTTTCTTATAAACTCTTTAAATATCATCATCATAGAGCAAGTAATGATGGTTGAACACATTTTAAAAAATGTCCTCCTTAGAACTTCTACAGATAGAACTTCTTCAAGAAAATAAGAACCTCTAACTATCTGAAAAACTCTTGAGGACCCCTTTAGTCTAAAGCAACAGTTTTATACTGGGCAAAATTATATACCTGTCAAACTGTAGGAGGTGATCATATATAAATAAAAATAAAATCTTGGCTGAATTTAATAACAGGCTGTGCAACAACATGGATTCTTCATGTCTTCATGATTATCTGATGAAAGATCCTCCAACAAGAGACCTGTAATTAAAGGACATGAGTATGTTCTGCTCGCGTTATTAATTAGTATAGAAATGCAGTTTCATAAACAGACAGATTCTTTAATCATTCTTAGTTATCAGGCAAAGAAGGCTATTTTTCTATGTCTTATGATATCTCTAAGTTTTGCTGTCCTGGGATTTTATTTATTATTATTTTTAATCATATGCCTTTAGTATATTAATGGCTTTTAGACAAGTGTTGAAAAAAGTGAGCACATCACATTTCATGTTCTAAGACAAATCCCAAATACAGACCAAATCATTACCTAAATGGGATGTGATTTATGTCTGCTGCCCTTAGACAATGAGGAAACTTTAGCCTGCACTCAAATGACTGCAATATTTTGGTTAAATTAATAGTATTAATATTATTTTAAAAAATGCATTTGGGAGAAATTAGAACGAAGGCTATAAAACAGCATTATATTATTAATAATTATTGTAAAAAAAAAAAAAAAAACAGCAACATTCTGATGTAACAGATTCTTATAATGTTCATTTCAATAAAACTCACCAAAGATTTCAAAGCACTGTTTGGTTGGATGGATGGATGGATGGATTGGTGGAGACCTTGAGTTGCTAATAAAGCAGAAACTATTCTTAACATGTCCGTCAAAAATGCAAATGAATTCTAGTTCTGTTTATACGTTTCCTGTTCCTGTTCAATTTGCACTTCCACTGGACTACATGGCAAATTTCTTGAGTTGAAGATTCTGGAATTAGAAAAAAACTTAGGTAAGAGTTTATTTTCTAACTTAGACAGCTTGTGTTTAAGGTTTGTCACGACGCGGGATAAAAACTGACCCAAACGCAGGACAGCTTAACAAAAACGGGGTTTATTAACTAAAAAAGAAACACGAAACAGGACAAAGACAACAGACGAAGACAACAGCAGACAAGGACAACAGAGGATTCTACGCTGCACAAGGCAACGCGGCTCAATTAAATAATACAAATAATCATGACACATGAGGGACAGGTGTGCAGAGAC